>NC_079156.1:20450140-21095061 GCF_947563725.1 Argiope bruennichi | reverse complement strand
CAACATTTATATGAATTTTTCCCATTCTTATACATCAAAAATAAAATTTTACTTCAAAAATCTATAAATTTAAAAGAAATTTTATTCTGTGAGATTTCGCACATGCGCAAATATCTTTCCTATTTTTAGCATTGTGGCTTTTCATCAGATTCTCATTATTTTTCAAACTAGAATTGATTAAATATTTTAAGCATCTTAGGCTGTTTCTGGATGTGAAATCTGTGTGGCCTTTAGGGATGAACGGCGGGTTATGGCGCTGCATTTTACAGGTCTTCAGATCGAGTCTCCTATCCGAATAATAGTTTTATAAATATTTCTTTTCTTTAAATATTTTTTTAATATTATTCTCCATGCACATTCAACATTTATATTAATTTTTCCCATTCTTATACATCAAAAATAAAATTTTACTTCAAAAATCTATAAATTTAAAAGAAATTTTATGCTCCGAGATCTCGCACATGCGCAAATATCTTTCCTATTTTTAGCATTGTGGCTTTTCACCAGATTCTCTTTATTTTCCAAACTAGACTTGATTAAATATTTTAAGCATCTTAGGCTATTTCTGGATGTGAAGTCTGTGTGGCCTTTAGGGATGAACGATGGGCTGTGGCGCCGCATTTTGCAGGTCTTCAGATCGAGTCTCGTATCCGAATAATAGTTTTATAAATATTTCTTTTTTTAATATTTTTTAATATTATTATCCATTCACATTCAACTTTTATATGAATTTTTCGAATTCTTATACATCAAAAATAAAACTTTACTTCAAAAATCTATAAATTTAAAAGAAATTTTATGCTCCGAGATCTCGCACATGCGCAAATATCTTTACTATTTTTAGCATTGTGGCGTTTCACCAGATTCTCATTATTTTTCAAACTAGAATTGATTAAATATTTTAAGCATCTTAGGCTGTTTTTGAATGTGAAGTCCGTGTGGCCTGGAGGGATGAACGATGGGCTGTGGCTCTCCATTTTGCACGTCTTCAGATCGAGTCTCGTATCCGAATAATAGTTTTATAAATATTTCTTTTTTTAATATTATTATCCATTCACATTCAACTTTTATATGAATTTTTCCAATTCTTATACATCAAAAATAAAACTTTACTTCAAAAATCTATAAATTTAAAAGAAATTTTATTCTCCGAGATTTCGCACATGCGCAAATATCTTTCCTATTTTTAGCATTGTGGCTTTTCATCAGATTCTCATTATTTTTCAAACTAGAATTGATTAAATATTTTAAGCATCTTAGGTTGTTTCTGGATGTGAAGTCTGTGTGGCCTGGAGGGATGAACGATGGGTTGAGATGCTGCATTTTGCAGGTCTTCAGATCGAGTCTCCTATCCGAATAATAGTTTTATAAATATTTCTTTTTTTTTTTTTAATATTTTTTTAATATTATTATCCATGCACATTCAACATTTATATGAATTTTTCCCATTATTATACATCAAAAATAAAATTTTACTTCAAAAATCTATAAATTAAAAAGAAATTTTATTCTCCGAGATTTCGCACATGCGCAAATATCTTTCCTATTTTTAGCATTGTGGCTTTTCATCAGATTCTCATTATTTTTCAAACTAGAATTGATTAAATATTTTAAGCATCTTAGGCTGTTTCTGGATGTGAAGTCTGTGTGGCCTGGTGGGATGAACGATGGGCTGTGGCGCTGCATTTTGCAGGTCTTCAGATCGAGTCTCCTATCCGAATAATAGTTTTATAAATATTTCTTTTCTTTAAATATTTTTTTAATATTATTCTCCATGCACATTCAACATTTATATGAATTTTTCCCATTCTTATACATCAAAAATAAAATTTTACTTCAAAAATCTATAAATTTAAAAGAAATTTTATGCTCCGAGATCTCGCACATGCGCAAATATCTTTCCTATTTTTAGCATTGTGGCTTTTCACCAGATTCTCTTTATTTTCCAAACTAGACTTGATTAAATATTTTAAGCATCTTAGGCTATTTCTGGATGTGAAGTCTGTGTGGCCTTTAGGGATGAACGATGGGCTGTGGCGCCGCATTTTGCAGGTCTTCAGATCGAGTCTCGTATCCGAATAATAGTTTTATAAATATTTCTTTTTTTAATATTTTTTAATATTATTATCCATTCACATTCAACTTTTATATGAATTTTTCGAATTCTTATACATCAAAAATAAAACTTTACTTCAAAAATCTATAAATTTAAAAGAAATTTTATGCTCCGAGATCTCGCACATGCGCAAATATCTTTACTATTTTTAGCATTGTGGCGTTTCACCAGATTCTCATTATTTTTCAAACTAGAATTGATTAAATATTTTAAGCATCTTAGGCTGTTTTTGAATGTGAAGTCCGTGTGGCCTGGAGGGATGAACGATGGGCTGTGGCTCTCCATTTTGCACGTCTTCAGATCGAGTCTCGTATCCGAATAATAGTTTTATAAATATTTCTTTTTTTAATATTATTATCCATTCACATTCAACTTTTATATGAATTTTTCCAATTCTTATACATCAAAAATAAAACTTTACTTCAAAAATCTATAAATTTAAAAGAAATTTTATTCTCCGAGATTTCGCACATGCGCAAATATCTTTCCTATTTTTAGCATTGTGGCTTTTCATCAGATTCTCATTATTTTTCAAACTAGAATTGATTAAATATTTTAAGCATCTTAGGCTGTTTCTGGATGTGAAGTCTGTGTGGCCTGGAGGGATGAACGATGGGTTGAGATGCTGCATTTTGCAGGTCTTCAGATCGAGTCTCCTATCCGAATAATAGTTTTATAAATATTTCTTTTTTTTTTTTAATATTTTTTTAATATTATTATCCATGCACATTCAACATTTATATGAATTTTTCCCATTATTATACATCAAAAATAAAATTTTACTTCAAAAATCTATAAATTAAAAAGAAATTTTATTCTCCGAGATTTCGCACATGCGCAAATATCTTTCCTATTTTTAGCATTGTGGCTTTTCATCAGATTCTCATTATTTTTCTAACTAGAATTGATTAAATATTTTAAGCATCTTAGGCTGTTTCTGGATGTGAAGTCTGTGTGGCCTTTAGGGATGAACGACGGGTTATGGCGCTGCATTTTACAGGTCTTCAGATCGAGTCTCCTATCCGAATAATAGTTTTATAAATATTTCTTTTTTTTTAAATATTTTTTTAATATTATTATCCATTCACATTCAACATTTATATGAATTTTTCCCATTATTATACATCAAAAATAAAATTTTACTTCATAAATCTATAAATTTAAAAGAAATTTTATTCTCCGAGATTTCGCACATGCGCAAATATCTTTCCTATTTTTAGCATTGTGGCTTTTCATCAGATTCTCATTATTTTTCAAACTAGAATTGATTAAATATTTTAGGCATCTTAGGCTGTTTCTGGATGTGAAGTCTGTGTGGCCTTTAGGGATGAACGACGGGTTATGGCGCTGCATTTTACAGGTCTTCAGATCGAGTCTCGTATCCGAATAATAGTTTTATAAATATTTCTTTTTTTTAAATATTTTTTTAATATTATTCTCCATGCACATTCAACATTTATATGAATTTTTCCCATTCTTATACATCAAAAATAAAATTTTACTTCAAACATCTATAAATTTAAAAGAAATTTTATGCTCCTAGATTTCGCACATGCGCAAATATCTTTCCTATTTTTAGCATTGTGGCTTTTCATCAGATTCTCATTATTTTTCAAACTAGAATTGATTAAATATTTTAAGCATCTTAGGCTGTTTCTGGATGTAAAATCTGTGTGGCCTTTAGGGATGAACGGCGGGTTATGGCGCTGCATTTTACAGGTCTTCAGATCGAGTCTCGTATCCAAATAATAGTTTTATAAATTTTTCTTTTTTTTTAAATATTTTTTTAATATTATTCTCCAAGCACATTCAACATTTATATGAATTTTTCGAATTCTTATACATCAAAAATAAAATTTTACTTCAAAAATCTATAAATTAAAAAGAAATTTTATTCTCCGAGATTTCGCACATGCGCAAATATCTTTCCTATTTTTAGCATTGTGGCTTTTCATCAGATTCTCATTATTTTTCTAACTAGAATTGATTAAATATTTTAAGCATCTTAGGCTGTTTCTGGATGTGAAGTCTGTGTGGCCTTTAGGGATGAACGACGGGTTATGGCGCTGCATTTTACAGGTCTTCAGATCGAGTCTCCTATCCGAATAATAGTTTTATAAATATTTCTTTTTTTTTAAATATTTTTTTAATATTATTATCCATTCACATTCAACATTTATATGAATTTTTCCCATTATTATACATCAAAAATAAAATTTTACTTCATAAATCTATAAATTTAAAAGAAATTTTATTCTCCGAGATTTCGCACATGCGCAAATATCTTTCCTATTTTTAGCATTGTGGCTTTTCATCAGATTCTCATTATTTTTCAAACTAGAATTGATTAAATATTTTAGGCATCTTAGGCTGTTTCTGGATGTGAAGTCTGTGTGGCCTTTAGGGATGAACGACATGTTATGGCGCTGCATTTTACAGGTCTTCAGATCGAGTCTCGTATCCGAATAATAGTTTTATAAATATTTCTTTTTTTTAAATATTTTTTTAATATTATTCTCCATGCACATTCAACATTTATATGAATTTTTCCCATTCTTATACATCAAAAATAAAATTTTACTTCAAACATCTATAAATTTAAAAGAAATTTTATGCTCCTAGATTTCGCACATGCGCAAATATCTTTCCTATTTTTAGCATTGTGGCTTTTCATCAGATTCTCATTATTTTTCAAACTAGAATTGATTAAATATTTTAAGCATCTTAGGCTGTTTCTGGATGTAAAATCTGTGTGGCCTTTAGGGATGAACGGCGGGTTATGGCGCTGCATTTTACAGGTCTTCAGATCGAGTCTCGTATCCAAATAATAGTTTTATAAATTTTTCTTTTTTTTTAAATATTTTTTTAATATTATTCTCCAAGCACATTCAACATTTATATGAATTTTTCGAATTCTTATACATCAAAAATAAAACTTTACTTCAAAAATCTATAAATTTAAAAGAAATTTTATGCTCCGAATCTCGCACATGCGCAAATATCTTTCCTATTTTTAGCATTGTGGCTTTTCACCAGATTCTCATTATTTTTCAAACTAGAATTGATTAAATATTTTAAGCATCTTAGGCTGTTTCTGGATGTGAAGTCTGTGTGGCCTGGAGGGATGAACGATGGGTTGAGACGCTGCATTTTGCAGGTCTTCAGATCGAGTCTCCTATCCGAATAACAGTTTTATAAATATTTCTTTTTTTTTTTAATATTTTTTTAATATTATTATCCATGCACATTCAACATTTATATGAATTTTTCGAATTCTTATACATCAAAAATAAAATTTTACTTCAAAAATTTATAAATTTAAAAGAAATTTTATTCTCCGACCTCGCACATGCGCAAATATCTTTCCTTTTTTTAGCATTGTGGCTTTTCACCAGATTCTCATTATTTTTCAAACTAGAATTGATTAAATATTTTAAGCATCTTAGGCTGTTTCTGGATGTGAAGTCTGTGTGGCCTGGAGGGATGAACGATGGGCTGTGGCTCTCCATTTTGCACGTCTTCAGATCGAGTCTCGTATCCGAATAATAGTTTTATAAATATTTCTTTTTTTAATATTTTTTAATATTATTATCCATTCACATTCAACTTTTATATGAATTTTTCGAATTCTTATACATCAAAAATAAAACTTTACTTCAAAAATCTATAAATTTAAAAGAAATTTTATGCTCCGAGATCTCGCACATGCGCAAATATCTTTACTATTTTTAGCATTGTGGCGTTTCACCAGATTCTCATTATTTTTCAAACTAGAATTGATTAAATATTTTAAGCATCTTAGGCTGTTTTTGAATGTGAAGTCCGTGTGGCCTGGAGGGATGAACGATGGGCTGTGGCTCTCCATTTTGCACGTCTTCAGATCGAGTCTCGTATCCGAATAATAGTTTTATAAATATTTCTTTTTTTAATATTATTATCCATTCACATTCAACTTTTATATGAATTTTTCCAATTCTTATACATCAAAAATAAAACTTTACTTCAAAAATCTATAAATTTAAAAGAAATTTTATTCTCCGAGATTTCGCACATGCGCAAATATCTTTCCTATTTTTAGCATTGTGGCTTTTCATCAGATTCTCATTATTTTTCAAACTAGAATTGATTAAATATTTTAAGCATCTTAGGCTGTTTCTGGATGTGAAGTCTGTGTGGCCTGGAGGGATGAACGATGGGTTGAGACGCTGCATTTTGCAGGTCTTCAGATCGAGTCTCCTATCCGAATAATAGTTTTATAAATATTTCTTTTTTTTTTGATATTTTTTTAATATTATTATCCATGCACATTCAACATTTATATGAATTTTTCCCATTATTATACATCAAAAATAAAATTTTACTTCAAAAATCTATAAATTTAAAAGAAATTTTATTCTCCGAGATTTCGCACATGCGCAAATATCTTTCCTATTTTTAGCATTGTGGCTTTTCATCAGATTCTCATTATTTTTCAAACTAGAATTGATTAAATATTTTAAGCATCTTAGGCTGTTCCTAGATGTGAAGTCTGTGTGGCCTGGAGGGATGAACGATGGGTTATGGCGCTGCATTTTGCACGTCTTCAGATCGAGTCTCGTATCCGAATAATAGTTTTATAAATATTTCTTTTTTTTAAATATTTTTTAATATTATTCTCCATGCACATTCAACATTTATATGAATTTTTCCCATTCTTATACATCAAAAATAAAATTTTACTTCAAAAATCTATAAATTTAAAAGAAATTTTATTCTCCGAGATTTCGCACATGCGCAAATATCTTTCCTATTTTTAGCATTGTGGCTTTTCATCAGATTCTCATTATTTTTCAAACTAGAATTGATTAAATATTTTAAGCATCTTAGGCTGTTTCTGGATGTGAAGTCTGTGTGGCCTTTAGGGATGAACGACGGGTTATGGCGCTGCATTTTACAGGTCTTCAGATCGAGTCTCCTATCCGAATAATAGTTTTATAAATATTTCTTTTTTTTTTAATATTTTTTTAATATTATTATCCATGCACATTCAACATTTATATGAATTTTTCCCATTATTATACATCAAAAATAAAATTTTACTTCAAAAATCTATAAATTTAAAAGAAATTTTATTCTCCGAGATTTCGCACATGCGCAAATATCTTTCCTATTTTTAGCATTGTGGCTTTTCATCAGATTCTCATTATTTTTCAAACTAGAATTGATTAAATATTTTAAGCATCTTAGGCTGTTTCTGGATGTGAAGTCTGTGTGGCCTTTAGGCATGAACGACGGGTTATGGCGCTGCATTTTACAGGTCTTTAGATCGAGTCTCGTATCCGAATAATAGTTTTATAAATATTTCTTTTTTTTAAATATTTTTTTAATATTATTCTCCATGCACATTCAACATTTATATGAATTTTTCCCATTCTTATACATCAAAAATAAAATTTTACTTCAAAAATCTATAAATTTAAAAGAAATTTTATTCTCCGAGATTTCGCACATGCGCAAATATCTTTCCTATTTTTAGCATTGTGGCTTTTCATCAGATTCTCATTATTTTTCAAACTAGAATTGATTAAATATTTTAAGCATCTTAGGCTGTTTCTGGATGTGAAGTCTGTGTGGCCTTTAGGCATGAACGACGGGTTATGGCGCTGCATTTTACAGGTCTTCAGATCGAGTCTCGTATCCGAATAATAGTTTTATAAATATTTCTTTTTTTTAAATATTTTTTTAATATTATTATCCATTCACATTCAACTTTTATATGAATTTTTCGAATTCTTATACATCAAAAATAAAACTTTACTTCAAAAATCTATAAATTTAAAAGAAATTTTATGCTCCGAGATCTCGCACATGCGCAAATATCTTTACTATTTTTAGCATTGTGGCGTTTCACCAGATTCTCATTATTTTTCAAACTAGAATTGATTAAATATTTTAAGCATCTTAGGCTGTTTTTGAATGTGAAGTCCGTGTGGCCTGGAGGGATGAACGATGGGCTGTGGCTCTCCATTTTGCACGTCTTCAGATCGAGTCTCGTATCCGAATAATAGTTTTATAAATATTTCTTTTTTTAATATTATTATCCATTCACATTCAACTTTTATATGAATTTTTCCAATTCTTATACATCAAAAATAAAACTTTACTTCAAAAATCTATAAATTTAAAAGAAATTTTATTCTCCGAGATTTCGCACATGCGCAAATATCTTTCCTATTTTTAGCATTGTGGCTTTTCATCAGATTCTCATTATTTTTCAAACTAGAATTGATTAAATATTTTAAGCATCTTAGGCTGTTTCTGGATGTGAAGTCTGTGTGGCCTGGAGGGATGAACGATGGGTTGAGACGCTGCATTTTGCAGGTCTTCAGATCGAGTCTCCTATCCGAATAATAGTTTTATAAATATTTCTTTTTTTTTTTTGATATTTTTTTAATATTATTATCCATGCACATTCAACATTTATATGAATTTTTCCCATTATTATACATCAAAAATAAAATTTTACTTCAAAAATCTATAAATTTAAAAGAAATTTTATTCTCCGAGATTTCGCACATGCGCAAATATCTTTCCTATTTTTAGCATTGTGGCTTTTCATCAGATTCTCATTATTTTTCAAACTAGAATTGATTAAATATTTTAAGCATCTTAGGCTGTTTCTGGATGTGAAGTCTGTGTGGCCTTTAGGGATGAACGACGGGTTATGGCGCTGCATTTTACAGGTCTTCAGATCGAGTCTCGTATCCGAATAATAGTTTTATAAATATTTCTTTTTTTTAAATATTTTTTTAATATTATTCTCCATGCACATTCAACATTTATATGAATTTTTCCCATTCTTATACATCAAAAATAAAATTTTACTTCAAAAATCTATAAATTTAAAAGAAATTTTATTCTCCGAGATTTCGCACATGCGCAAATATCTTTCCTATTTTTAGCATTGTGGCTTTTCATCAGATTCTCATTATTTTTCAAACTAGAATTGATTAAATATTTTAAGCATCTTAGGCTGTTCCTGGATGTGAAGTCTGTGTGGCCTGGAGGGATGAACGATGGGTTATGGCGCTGCATTTTGCACGTCTTCAGATCGAGTCTCGTATCCGAATAATAGTTTTATAAATATTTCTTTTTTTTAAATATTTTTTAATATTATTCTCCATGCACATTCAACATTTATATGAATTTTTCCCATTCTTATACATCAAAAATAAAATTTTACTTCAAAAATCTATAAATTTAAAAGAAATTTTATTCTCCGAGATTTCGCACATGCGCAAATATCTTTCCTATATTTAGCATTGTGGCTTTTCATCAGATTCTCATTATTTTTCAAACTAGAATTGATTAAATATTTTAAGCATCTTAGGCTGTTTCTGGATGTGAAGTCTGTGTGGCCTTTAGGGATGAACGACGGGTTATGGCGCTGCATTTTACAGGTCTTCAGATCGAGTCTCCTATCCGAATAATAGTTTTATAAATATTTCTTTTTTTTTAAATATTTTTTTAATATTATTATCCATGCACATTCAACATTTATATGAATTTTTCCCATTATTATACATCAAAAATAAAATTTTACTTCAAAAATCTATAAATTTAAAAGAAATTTTATTCTCCGAGATTTCGCACATGCGCAAATATCTTTCCTATTTTTAGCATTGTGGCTTTTCATCAGATTCTCATTATTTTTCAAACTAGAATTGATTAAATATTTTAAGCATCTTAGGCTGTTTCTGGATGTGAAGTCTGTGTGGCCTTTAAGGATGAACGATGGGTTGAGATGATGCATTTTGCAGGTCTTCAGATCGAGTCTCCTATCCGAATAATAGTTTTATAAATATTTCTTTTTTTTTAATATTTTTTTAATATTATTATCCATGCACATTCAACATTTATATGAATTTTTCCCATTCTTATACATCAAAAATAAAATTTTACTTCATAAATCAATAAATTTAAAAGAAATTTTATTCTCCGAGATTTCGCACATGCACAAATATCTTTCCTATTTTTAGCATTGTGGCTTTTCATCAGATTCTCATTATTTTTCAAACTAGAATTGATTAAATATTTTAAGCATCTTAGGCTGTTTCTGGATGTGAAGTCTGTGTGGCCTTTAGGCATGAACGACGGGTTATGGCGCTGCATTTTACAGGTCTTCAGATCGAGTCTCGTATCCGAATAATAGTTTTATAAATATTTCTTTTTTTTAAATATTTTTTTAATATTATTCTCCATGCACATTCAACATTTATATGAATTTTTCCCATTCTTATACATCAAAAATAAAATTTTACTTCAAAAATCTATAAATTTAAAAGAAATTTTATTCTCCGAGATTTCGCACATGCGCAAATATCTTTCCTATTTTTAGCATTGTGGCTTTTCATCAGATTCTCATTATTTTTCAAACTAGAATTGATTAAATATTTTAAGCATCTTAGGCTGTTTCTGGATGTGAAGTCTGTGTGGCCTGGAGGGATGAACGATGGGTTATGGCGCTGCATTTTGCACGTCTTCAGATCGAGTCTCGTATCCGAATAATAGTTTTATAAATATTTCTTTTTTTTAAATATTTTTTAATATTATTCTCCATGCACATTCAACATTTATATGAATTTTTCCCATTCTTATACATCAAAAATCAAATTTTACTTCAAAAATCTATAAATTTAAAAGAAATTTTATTCTCCGAGATTTCGCACATGCGCAAATATCTTTCCTATTTTTAGCATTGTGGCTTTTCATCAGATTCTCATTATTTTTCAAACTAGAATTGATTAAATATTTTAAGCATCTTAGGCTGTTTCTGGATGTGAAGTCTGTGTGGCCTTTAAGGATGAACGATGGGTTGAGATGATGCATTTTGCAGGTCTTCAGATCGAGTCTCCTATCCGAATAATAGTTTTATAAATATTTCTTTTTTTTTTAATATTTTTTTAATATTATTATCCATGCACATTCAACATTTATATGAATTTTTCCCATTCTTATACATCAAAAATAAAATTTTACTTCATAAATCTATAAATTTAAAAGAAATTTTATTCTCCGAGATATCGCACATGCGCAGATATCTTTCCTATTTTTAGCATTGTGGCTTTTCATCAGATTCTCATTATTTTTCAAACTAGAATTGATTAAATATTTTAAGCATCTTAGGCTGTTTGTGGATGTGAAGTCTGTGTGGCCTGGAGGGATGAACGATGGGTTGAGACGCTGCATTTTGCAGGTCTTCAGATCGAGTCTCCTATCCGAATAATAGTTTTATAAATATTTCTTTTTTTTAATATTTTTTTAATATTATTATCCATGCACATTCAACAATTATATGAATTTTTCCCATTATTATACATCAAAAATAAAATTTTACTTCAAAAATCTATAAATTTAAAAGAAATTTTATTCTCCGAGATTTCGCACATGCGCAAATATCTTTCCTATTTTTAGCATTTAACTTTTCATCAGATTCTCATTATTTTTCAAACTAGAATTGATTAAATATTTTAAGCATCTTAGGCTGTTTCTGGATGTGAAGTCTGTGTGGCCTTTAGGGATGAACGACGGGTTATGGCGCTGCATTTTACAGGTCTTCAGATCGAGTCTCCTATCCGAATAATAGTTTTATAAATATTTCTTTTTTTTTTAATATTTTTTTAATATTATTATCCATGCACATTCAACATTTATATGAATTTTTCCCATTATTATACATCAAAAATAAAATTTTACTTCAAAAATCTATAAATTTAAAAGAAATTTTATTCTCCGAGATTTCGCACATGCGCAAATATCTTTCCTATTTTTAGCATTGTGGCTTTTCATCAGATTCTCATTATTTTTCAAACTAGAATTGATTAAATATTTTAAGCATCTTAGGCTGTTTCTGGATGTGAAGTCTGTGTGGCCTTTAAGGATGAACGATGGGTTGAGATGATGCATTTTGCAGGTCTTCAGATCGAGTCTCCTATCCGAATAATAGTTTTATAAATATTTCTTTTTTTTTTAATATTTTTTTAATATTATTATCCATGCACATTCAACATTTATATGAATTTTTCCCATTCTTATACATCAAAAATAAAATTTTACTTCATAAATCTATAAATTTAAAAGAAATTTTATTCTCCGAGATTTCGCACATGCGCAGATATCTTTCCTATTTTTAGCATTGTGGCTTTTCATCAGATTCTCATTATTTTTCAAACTAGAATTGATTAAATATTTTAAGCATCTTAGGCTGTTTCTGGATGTGAAGTCTGTGTGGTCTTTAGGGATGAACGACGGGTTATGGCGCTGCATTTTACAGGTCTTCAGATCGAGTCTCGTATCCGAATAATAGTTTTATAAATATTTCTTTTTTTTAAATATTTTTTTAATATTATTCTCCATGCACATTCAACATTTATATGAATTTTTCCCATTCTTATACATCAAAAATAAAATTTTACTTCAAAAATCTATAAATTTAAAAGAAATTTTATTCTCCGAGATTTCGCACATGCGCAAATATCTTTCCTATTTTTAGCATTGTGGCTTTTCATCAGATTCTCATTATTTTTCAAACTAGAATTGAATAAATATTTTAAGCATCTTAGGCTATTTCTGGATGTGAAGTCTGTGTGGCCTTTAAGGATGAACGATGGGTTGAGATGATGCATTTTGCAGGTCTTCAGATCGAGTCTCCTATCCGAATAATAGTTTTATAAATATTTCTTTTTTTTTTTTAATATTTTTTTAATATTATTATCCATGCACATTCAACATTTATATGAATTTTTCCCATTCTTATACATCAAAAATAAAATTTTACTTCATAAATCTATAAATTTAAAAGAAATTTTATTCTCCGAGATTTCGCACATGCGCAGATATCTTTCCTATTTTTAGCATTGTGGCTTTTCATCAGATTCTCATTATTTTTCAAACTAGAATTGATTAAATATTTTAAGCATCTTAGGCTGTTTCTGGATGTGAAGTCTGTGTGGCCTTTAGGGATGAACGACGGGTTATGGCGCTGCATTTTACAGGTCTTCAGATCGAGTCTCGTATCCGAATAATAGTTTTATAAATATTTCTTTTTTTTAAATATTTTTTTAATATTATTCTCCATGCACATTCAACATTTATATGAATTTTTCCCATTCTTATACATCAAAAATAAAATTTTACTTCAAAAATCTATAAATTTAAAAGAAATTTTATTCTCCGAGATTTCGCACATGCGCAAATATCTTTCCTATTTTTAGCATTGTGGCTTTTCATCAGATTCTCATTATTTTTCAAACTAGAATTGATTAAATATTTTAAGCATCTTAGGCTGTTTGTGGATGTGAAGTCTGTGTGGCCTGGAGGGATGAACGATGGGTTGAGACGCTGCATTTTGCAGGTCTTCAGATCGAGTCTCCTATCCGAATAATAGTTTTATAAATATTTCTTTTTTTTTAATATTTTTTTAATATTATTATCCATGCACATTCAACAATTATATGAATTTTTCCCATTATTATACATCAAAGTAAAATTTTACTTCAAAAATCTATAAATTTAAAAGAAATTTTATTCTCCGAGATTTCGCACATGCGCAAATATCTTTCCTATTTTTAGCATTTAACTTTTCATCAGATTCTCATTATTTTTCAAACTAGAATTGATTAAATATTTTAAGCATCTTAGGCTGTTTCTGGATGTGAAGTCTGTGTGGCCTGGAGGGATGAACGATGGGTTGAGACGCTGCATTTTGCAGGTGTTCAGATCGAGTCTCCTATCCGAATAATAGTTTTATAAATATTTCTTTTTTTTTTTAATATTTTTTTAATATTATTATCCATGCACATTCAACATTTATATGAATTTTTCCCATTATTATACATCAAAAATAAAATTTTACTTCAAAAATCTATAAATTTAAAAGAAATTTTATTCTCCGAGATTTCGCACATGCGCAAATATCTTTCCTATTTTTAGCATTGTGGCTTTTCATCAGATTCTCATTATTTTTCAAACTAGAATTGATTAAATATTTTAAGCATCTTAGGCTGTTTCTGGATGTGAAGGCTGTGTGGCCTTTAGGGATGAACGACGGGTTATGGCGCTGCATTTTACAGGTCTTCAGATCGAGTCTCCTATCCGAATAATAGTTTTATAAATGTTTCTTTTTTTATATATTTTTTTAATATTATTATCCATGCACATACAACATTTATATGAATTTTTCCCATTATTATACATCAAAAATAAAATTTTACTTCAAAAATCTATAAATTTAAAAGAAATTTTATTCTCCGAGATTTCGCACATGCGCAAATATCTTTCCTATTTTTAGCATTGTGGCTTTTCATCAGATTCTCATTATTTTTCAAACTAGAATTGATTAAATATTTTAAGCATCTTAGGCTGTTTCTGGATGTGAAGTCTGTGTGGCCTTTAGGGATGAACGATGGGTTGAGATGCTGCATTTTGCAGGTCTTCAGATCGAGTCTCCTATCCGAATAATAGTTTTATAAATATTTCTTTTTTTTTTAAATATTTTTTTAATATTATTATCCATGCACATTCAACATTTATATGAATTTTTCCCATTATTATACATCAAAAATAAAATTTTACTTCAAAAATCTATAAATTTAAAAGAAATTTTATTCTCCGAGATTTCGCACATGCGCAAATATCTTTCCTATTTTTAGCATTGTGGCTTTTCATCAGATTCTCATTATTTTTCAA
This sequence comes from Argiope bruennichi, assembly GCF_947563725.1. Classification (NCBI taxonomy): domain Eukaryota; kingdom Metazoa; phylum Arthropoda; class Arachnida; order Araneae; family Araneidae; genus Argiope; species Argiope bruennichi. The sequence goes on along the minus strand of NC_079156.1, from coordinate 21,080,219 downwards.
ACTAGAATTGATTAAATATTTTAAGCATCTTAGGCTGTTTCTGGATATGAAGTCTGTGTGGCCTTTAAGGATGAACGATGGGTTGAGATGATGCATTTTGCAGGTCTTCAGATCGAGTCTTCTATCCGAATAATAGTTTTATAAATATTTCTTTTTTTTTAATATTTTTTTAATATTATTATCCATGCACATTCAACATTTATATGAATTTTTCCCATTCTTATACATCAAAAATAAAATTTTACTTCATAAATCTATAAATTTAAAAGAAATTTTATTCTCCGAGATTTCGCACATGCGCAAATATCTTTCCTATTTTTAGCATTGTGGCTTTTCATCAGATTCTCATTATTTTTCAAACTAGAATTGATTAAATATTTTAAGCATCTTAGGCTGTTTCTGGATGTGAAGTCTGTGTGGCCTTTAGGCATGAACGACGGGTTATGGCGCTGCATTTTACAGGTCTTCAGATCGAGTCTCGTATCCGAATAATAGTTTTATAAATATTTCTTTTTTTTAAATATTTTTTTAATATTATTCTCCATGCACATTCAACATTTATATGAATTTTTCCCATTCTTATACATCAAAAATAAAATTTTACTTCAAAAATCTATAAATTTAAAAGAAATTTTATTCTCCGAGATTTCGCACATGCGCAAATATCTTTCCTATTTTTAGCATTGTGGCTTTTCATCAGATTCTCATTATTTTTCAAACTAGAATTGATTAAATATTTTAAGCATCTTAGGCTGTTTCTGGATGTGAAGTCTGTGTGGCCTGGAGGGATGAACGATGGGTTATGGCGCTGCATTTTGCACGTCTTCAGATCGAGTCTCGTATCCGAATAATAGTTTTATAAATATTTCTTTTTTTTAAATATTTTTTAATATTATTCTCCATGCACATTCAACATTTATATGAATTTTTCCCATTCTTATACATCAAAAATAAAATTTTACTTCAAAAATCTATAAATTTAAAAGAAATTTTATTCTCCGAGATTTCGCACATGCGCAAATATCTTTCCTATTTTTAGCATTGTGGCTTTTCATCAGATTCTCATTATTTTTCAAACTAGAATTGATTAAATATTTTAAGCATCTTAGGCTGTTTCTGGATGTGAAGTCTGTGTGGCCTTTAGGGATGAACGATGGGTTGAGACGCTGCATTTTGCAGGTCTTCAGATCGAGTCTCCTATCCGAATAATAGTTTTATAAATATTTCTTTTTTTTTAAATATTTTTTAATATTATTATCCATGCACATTCAACATTTATATGAATTTTTCCCATTATTATACATCAAAAATAAAATTTTACTTCAAAAATCTATAAATTTAAAAGAAATTTTATTCTCCGAGATTTCGCACATGCGCAAATATCTTTCCTATTTTTAGCATTGTGGCTTTTCATCAGATTCTCATTATTTTTCAAACTAGAATTGATTAAATATTTTAAGCATCTTAGGCTGTTTCTGGATGTGAAGTCTGTGTGGCCTTTAAGGATGAACGATGGGTTGAGATGATGCATTTTGCAGGTCTTCAGATCGAGTCTCGTATCCGAATAATAGTTTTATAAATATTTCTTTTTTTTAAATATTTTTTTAATATTATTATCCATGCACATTCAACATTTATATGAATTTTTCCCATTCTTATACATCAAAAATAAAATTTTACTTCAAAAATCTATAAATTTAAAAGAAATTTTATTCTCCGAGATTTCGCACATGCGCAAATATCTTTCCTATTTTTAGCATTGTGGCTTTTCATCAGATTCTCATTATTTTTCAAACTAGAATTGATTAAATATTTTAAGCATCTTAGGCTGTTTCTGGATGTGAAGTCTGTGTGGCCTGGAGGGATGAACGATGGGTTATGGCGCTGCATTTTGCACGTCTTCAGATCGAGTCTCGTATCCGAATAATAGTTTTATAAATATTTCTTTTTTTAAATATTTTTTAATATTATTCTCCATGCACATTCAACATTTATATGAATTTTTCCCATTATTATACATCAAAAATAAAATTTTACTTCAAATATCTATAAATTTAAAAGAAATTTTATTCTCCGAGATTTCGCACATGCGCAAATATCTTTCCTATTTTTAGCATTGTGGCTTTTCATCAGATTCTCATTATTTTTCAAACTAGAATTGATTAAATATTTTAAGCATCTTAGGCTGTTTTTGGATGTGAAGTCTGTGTGGCCTTTAGGGATGAACGACGGGTTATGGCGCTGCATTTTACAGGTCTTCAGATCGAGTCTCCTATCCGAATAATAGTTTTATAAATATTTCTTTTTTTTTTAAATATTTTTTTAATATTATTATACATGCACATTCAACATTTATATGAATTTTTCCCATTCTTATACATCAAAAATAAAATTTTACTTCATAAATCTATAAATTTAAAAGAAATTTTATTCTCCGAGATTTCGCACATGCGCAGATATCTTTCCTATTTTTAGCATTGTGGCTTTTCATCAGATTCTCATTATTTTTCAAACTAGAATTGATTAAATATTTTAAGCATCTTAGGCTGTTTCTGTATGTGAAGTCTGTGTGGCCTTTAGGGATGAACGACGGGTTATGGTGCTGCATTTTACAGGTCTTCAGATCGAGTCTCGTAACCGAATAATAGTTTTATAAATATTTCTTTTTTTTTAAATATTTTTTGAATATTATTCTCCATGCACATTCAACATTTATATGAATTTTTCCCATTCTTATACATCAAAAATAAAATTTTACTTCAAAAATCTATAAATTTAAAAGAAATTTTATTCTCCGAGATTTCGCACATGCGCAAATATCTTTCCTATTTTTAGCATTGTGGCTTTTCATCAGATTCTCATTATTTTTCAAACTAGAATTGATTAAATATTTTAAGCATCTTAGGCTGTTTCTGGATGTGAAGTCTGTGTGGCCTGGAGGGATGAACGATGGGTTATGGCGCTGCATTTTGCACGTCTTCAGATCGTGTCTCGTATCCGAATAATAGTTTTATAAATATTTCTTTTTTTTTAAATATTTTTTAATATTATTCTCCATGCACATTCAACATTTGTATGAATTTTTCCCATTCTTATACATCAAAAATAAAATTTTACTTCAAAAATCTATAAATTTAAAAGAAATTTTATTCTCCGAGATTTCGCACATGCGCAAATATCTTTCCTATTTTTAGCATTGTGGCTTTTCATCAGATTCTCATTATTTTTCAAACTAGAATTGATTAAATATTTTAAGCATCTTAGGCTGTTTCTGGATGTGAAGTCTGTGTGGCCTTTAGGGATGAACGACGGGTTATGGCGCTGCATTTTACAGGTCTTCAGATCGAGTCTCGTATCCGAATAATAGTTTTATAAATATTTCTTTTTTTTAAATATTTTTTTAATATTATTCTCCATGCACATTCAACATTTATATGAGTTTTTCCCATTATTATACATCAAAAATAAAATTTTACTTCAAAAATCTATAAATTTAAAAGAAATTTTATTCTCCGAGATTTCGCACATGCGCAAATATCTTTAATATTTTTAGCATTGTGGCTTTTCATCAGATTCTCATTATTTTTCAAACTAGAATTGATTAAATATTTTAAGCATCTTAGGCTGTTTGTGGATGTGAAGTCTGTGTGGCCTGGAGGGATGAACGATAGGTTGAGGCGCTGCATTTTGCACGTCTTCAGATCGAGTCTCGTATCCGAATAATAGTTTTATAAATATTTCTTTTTTTTAAATATTTTTTTAATATTATTCTCCATGCACATTCAACATTTATATGAATTTTTCCCATTATTATACATCAAAAATAAAATTTTACTTCAAAAATCTATAAATTTAAAAGAAATTTTATTCTCCGAGATTTCGCACATGCGCAAATATCTTTCCTATTTTTAGCATAGTGGCTTTTCATCAGATTCTCATTATTTTTCAAACTAGAATTGATTAAATATTTTAAGCATCTTAGGCTGTTTCTGGATGTGAAGTCTGTGTGGCCTGGAGGGATGAACGATGGGTTGAGACGCTGCATTTTGCAGGTCTTCAAATCGAGTCTCCTATCCGAATAATAGTTTTATAAATATTTCTTTTTTTTTTAATATTTTTTTAATATTATTATCCATGCACATTCAACATTTATATGAATTTTTCCAATTATTATACATCAAAAATAAAATTTTACTTCAAAAATCTATAAATTTAAAAGAAATTTTATTCTCCGAGATTTCGCACATGCGCAAATATCTTTCCTATTTTTAGCATTTAACTTTTCATCAGATTCTCATTATTTTTCAAACTAGAATTGATTAAATATTTTAAGCATCTTAGGCTGTTTCTGGATGTGAAGTCTGTGTGGCCTGGAGGGATGAACGATGGGTTGAGACGCTGCATTTTGCAGGTCTTCAGATCGAGTCTCCTATCCGAATAATAGTTTTATAAATATTTCTTTTTTTTTTTAATATTTTTTTAATATTATTATCCATGCACATTCAACATTTATATGAATTTTTCCCATTATTATACATCAAAAATAAAATTTTACTTCAAAAATCTATAAATTTAAAAGAAATTTTATTCTCCGAGATTTCGCACATGCGCAAATATCTTTCCTATTTTTAGCATTGTGGCTTTTCATCAGATTCTCATTATTTTTCAAACTAGAATTGATTAAATATTTTAAGCATCTTAGGCTGTTTCTGGATGTGAAGTCTGTGTGGCCTTTAGGGATGAACGACGGGTTATGGCGCTGCATTTTACAGGTCTTCAGATCGAGTCTCGTATCCGAATAATAGTTTTATAAATATTTCTTTTTTTTAAATATTTTTTTAATATTATTCTCCATGCACATTCAACATTTATATGAGTTTTTCCCATTCTTATACATCAAAAATAAAATTTTACTTCAAAAATCTATAAATTTAAAAGAAATTTTATTCTCCGAGATTTCGCACATGCGCAAATATCTTTAATATTTTTAGCATTGTGGCTTTTCATCAGATTCTCATTATTTTTCAAACTAGAATTGATTAAATATTTTAAGCATCTTAGGCTGTCTGTGGATGTGAAGTCTGTGTGGCCTGGAGGGATGAACGATAGGTTGAGGCGCTGCATTTTGCACGTCTTCAGATCGAGTCTCGTATCCGAATAATAGTTTTATAAATATTTCTTTTTTTTAAATATTTTTTTAATATTATTCTCCATGCACATTCAACATTTATATGAATTTTTCCCATTATTATACATCAAAAATAAAATTTTACTTCAAATATCTATAAATTTAAAAGAAATTTTATTCTCCGAGATTTCGCACATGCGCAAATATCTTTCCTATTTTTAGCATAGTGGCTTTTCATCAGATTCTCATTATTTTTCAAACTAGAATTGATTAAATATTTTAAGCATCTTAGGCTGTTTCTGGATGTGAAGTCTGTGTGGCCTGGAGGGATGAACGATGGGTTGAGACGCTGCATTTTGCAGGTCTTCAGATCGAGTCTCCTATCCGAATAATAGTTTTATAAATATTTCTTTTTTTTTTAATATTTTTTTAATATTATTATCCATGCACATTCAACATTTATATGAATTTTTCCCATTATTATACATCAAAAATAAAATTTTACTTCAAAAATCTATAAATTTAAAAGAAATTTTATTCTCCGAGATTTCGCACATGCGCAAATATCTTTCCTATTTTTAGCATTTAACTTTTCATCAGATTCTCATTATTTTTCAAACTAGAATTGATTAAATATTTTAAGCATCTTAGGCTGTTTCTGGATGTGAAGTCTGTGTGGCCTGGAGGGATGAACGATGGGTTGAGACGCTGCATTTTGCAGGTCTTCAGATCGAGTCTCCTATCCGAATAATAGTTTTATAAATATTTCTTTTTTTTTTTAATATTTTTTTAATATTATTATCCATGCACATTCAAAATTTATATGAATTTTTCCCATTATTATACATCAAAAATAAAATTTTACTTCAAAAATCTATAAATTTAAAAGAAATTTTATTCTCCGAGATTTCGCACATGCGCAAATATCTTTCCTATTTTTAGCATTGTGGCTTTTCATCAGATTCTCATTATTTTTCAAACTAGAATTGATTAAATATTTTAAGCATCTTAGGCTGTTTCTGGATGTGAAGTCTGTGTGGCCTGGAGGGATGAACGATGGGTTATGGCGCTGCATTTTGCACGTCTTCAGATCGAGTCTCGTATCCGAATAATAGTTTTATAAATATTTCTTTTTTTTAAATATTTTTTTAATATTATTCTCCATGCACATTCAACATTTATATGAATTTTTCCCATTCTTATACATCAAAAATAAAATTTTACTTCAAAAATCTATAAATTTAAAAGAAATTTTATTCTCCGAGATTTCGCACATGCGCAAATATCTTTAATATTTTTAGCATTGTGGCTTTTCATCAGATTCTCATTATTTTTCAAACTAGAATTGATTAAATATTTTAAGCATCTTAGGCTGTTTGTGGATGTGAAGTCTGTGTGGCCTGGAGGGATGAACGATAGGTTGAGGCGCTGCATTTTGCACGTCTTCAGATCGAGTCTCGTATCCGAATAATAGTTTTATAAATATTTCTTTTTTTTAAATATTTTTTTAATATTATTCTCCATGCACAATCAACATTTATATGAATTTTTCCCATTATTATACATCAAAAATAAAATTTTACTTCAAAAATCTATAAATTTAAAAGAAATTTTATTCTCCGAGATTTCGCACATGCGCAAATATCTTTCCTATTTTTAGCATAGTGGCTTTTCATCAGATTCTCATTATTTTTCAAACTAGAATTGATTAAATATTTTAAGCATCTTAGGCTGTTTCTGGATGTGAAGTCTGTGTGGCCTGGAGGGATGAACGATGGGTTGAGACGCTGCATTTTGCAGGTCTTCAGATCGAGTCTCCTATCCGAATAATAGTTTTATAAATATTTCTTTTTTTTTTTAATATTTTTTAATATTATTATCCATGCACATTCAACATTTATATGAATTTTTCCCATTATTATACATCAAAAATAAAATTTTACTTCAAAAATCTATAAACTTAAAAGAAATTTTATTCTCCGAGATTTCGCACATGCGCAAATATCTTTCCTATTTTTAGCATTTAACTTTTCATCAGATTCTCATTATTTTTCAAACTAGAATTGATTAAATATTTTAAGCATCTTAGGCTGTTTCTGGATGTGAAGTCTGTGTGGCCTGGAGGGATGAACGATGGGTTGAGACGCTGCATTTTGCAGGTCTTCAGATCGAGTCTCCTATCCGAATAATAGTTTTATAAATATTTCTTTTTTTTTTTAATATTTTTTTAATATTATTATCCATGCACATTCAACATTTATATGAATTTTTCCCATTATTATACATCAAAAATAAAATTTTACTTCAAAAATCTATAAATTTAAAAGAAATTTTATTCTCCGAGATTTCGCACATGCGCAAATATCTTTCCTATTTTTAGCATTGTGGCTTTTCATCAGATTCTCATTATTTTTCAAACTAGAATTGATTAAATATTTTAAGCATCTTAGGCTGTTTCTGGATGTGAAGTCTGTGTGGCCTTTAGGGATCAACGACGGGTTATGGCGCTGCATTTTACAGGTCTTCAGATCGAGTCTCCTATCCGAATAATAGTTTTATAAATATTTCTTTTTTTTTAAATAATTTTTTAATATTATTATCCATGCACATTCAACATTTATATGAATTTTTCCCATTCTTATACATCAAAAATAAAATTTTACTTCAAAAATCTATAAATTTAAAAGAAATTTTATTCTCCGAGATTTCGCACATGCGCAAATATCTTTCCTATTTTTAGCATTGTGGCTTTTCATCAGATTCTCATTATTTTTCAAACTAGAATTGATTAAATATTTTAAGCATCTTAGGCTGTTTCTGGATGTGAAGTCTGTGTGGCCTGGAGGGATGAACGATGGGTTATGGCGCTGCATTTTGCCCGTCTTCAGATCGAGTCTCGTATCCGAATAATAGTTTTATAAATATTTCTTTTTTTTTGAATAATTTTTAATATTATTCTCAATGCACATTCAACATTTATATGAATTTTTCCCATTCTTATACATCAAAAAAAAAATTTTACTTCAAAAATCTATAAATTTAAAAGAAATTTCATTCTCCGAGATTTCGCACATGCGCAAATATCTTTCCTATTTTTAGCATTGTGGCTTTTCATCAGATTCTCATTATTTTTCAAACTAGAATTGATTAAATATTTTAAGCATCTTAGGCTGTTTCTGGATGTGAAGTCTGTGTGGCCTTTAGGGATGAACGATGGGTTGAGATGATGCATTTTGCAGGTCTTCAGATCGAGTCTCCTATCCGAATAATAGTTTTATAAATATTTCTTTTTTTTATAATATTTTTTTAATATTATTATCCATGCACATTCAACATTTATATGAATTTTTCCCATTCTTATACATCAAAAATAAAATTTTACTTCATAAATCTATAAATTTAAAAGAAATTTTATTCTCCGAGATTTCGCACATGCGCAAATATCTTTCCTATTTTTAGCATTGTGGCTTTTCATCAGATTCTCATTATTTTTCAAACTAGAATTGATTAAATATTTTAAGCATCTTAGGCTGTTTCTGGATGTGAAGTCTGTGTGGCCTTTAGGGATGAACGACGGGTTATGGCGCTGCATTTTACAGGTCTTCAGATCGAGTCTCGTATCCGAATAATAGTTTTATAAATATTTCTTTTTTTTAAATATTTTTTTAATATTATTCTCCATGCACATTCAACATTTATATGAATTTTTCCTATTCTTATACATCAAAAATAAAATTTTACTTCAAAAATCTATAAATTTAAAAGAAATTTTATTCTCCGAGATTTCGCACATGCGCAAATATCTTTCCTATTTTTAGCATTGTGGCCTTTCATCAGATTCTCATTATTTTTCAAACTAGAATTGATTAAATATTTTAAGCATCTTAGGCTGTTTCTGGATGTGAAGTCTGTGTGGCCTGGAGGGATGAACGATGGGTTATGGCGCTGCATTTTGCACGTCTTCAGATCGAGTCTCGTATCCGAATAATAGTTTTATATATATTTCTTTTTTTTAAATATTTTTTAATATTATTCTCCATGCACATTCAACATTTATATGAATTTTTCCCATTCTTATACATCAAAAAAAAAACTTTACTTCAAAAATCTATAAATTTAAAAGAAATTTTATTCTCCGAGATTTCGCACATGCGCAAATATCTTTCCTATTTTTAGCATTGTGGCTTTTCATCAGATTCTCATTCTTTTTCAAACTAGAATTGATTAAATATTTTAAGCATCTTAGGCTGTTTCTGGATGTGAAGTCTGTGTGGCCTTTAGGGATGAACGACGGGTTATGGCGCTGCATTTTACAGGTCTTCAGATCGAGTCTCCTATCCGAATAATAGTTTTATAAATATTTCTTTTTTTTTATATTTTTTTAATATTATTATCCATGCACATTCAACATTTATATGAATTTTTCCCATTATTATACATCAAAAATAAAATTTTACTTCAAAAATCTATAAATTTAAAAGAAATTTTATTCTCCGAGATTTCGCACATGCGCAAATATCTTTCCTATTTTTAGCATTGTGGCTTTTCATCAGATTCTCATTATTTTTCAAACTAGAATTGATTAAATATTTTAAGCATCTTAGGCTGTTTCTGGATGTGAAGTCTGTGTGGACTGGAGGGATGAACGATGGGTTGAGACGCTGCATTTTGCAGGTCTTCAGATCGAGTCTCCTATCCGAATAATAGTTTTATAAATATTTCTTTTTTTTTTTAATATTTTTTTAATATTATTCTCCATGCACATTCAACATTTATATGAATTTTTCCCATTATTATACATCAAAAATAAAATTTTACTTCAAAAATCTATAAATTTAAAAGAAATTTTATTCTCCGAGATTTCGCACATGCGCAAATATCTTTCCTATTTTTAGCATTGTGGCTTTTCATCAGATTCTCATTATTTTTCAAACTAGAATTGATTAAATATTTTAAGCATCTTAGGCTGTTTCTGGATGTGAAGTCTGTGTGGCCTGGAGGGATGAACGATGGGTTGAGACGCTGCATTTTGCAGGTCTTCAGATCGAGTCTCCTATCCGAATAATAGTTTTATAAATATTTCTTTTTTTTTTAATATTTTTTTAATATTATTATCCATGCACATTCAACATTTATATGAATTTTTCCCATTATTATACATCAAAAATAAAATTTTACTTCAAAAAACTATAAATTTAAAAGAAATTTTATTCTCCGAGATTTCGCACATGCGCAAATATCTTTCCAATTTTTAGCATTGTGGCTTTTCATCAGATTCTCATTATTTTTCAAACTAGAATTGATTAAATATTTTAAGCATCTTAGGCTGTTTCTGGATGTGAAGTCTGTGTGGCCTTTAGGGATGAACGACGGGTTATTGCGCTGCATTTTACAGGTCTTCAGATCGAGTCTCCTATCCGAATAATAGTTTTATAAATATTTCTTTTTTTTTATATTTTTTTAATATTATTATCCATGCACATTCAACATTTATATGAATTTTTCCCATTATTATACATCAAAAATAAAATTTTACTTCAAAAATCTATAAATTTAAAAGAAATTTTATTCTCCGAGATTTCGCACATGCGCAAATATCTTTCCTATTTTTAGCATTGTGGCTTTTCATCAGATTCTCATTATTTTTAAAACTAGAATTGATTAAATATTTTAAGCATCTTAGGCTGTTTCTGGATGTGAAGTCTGTGTGGCCTGGAGGGATGAACGATGGGTTGAGACGCTGCATTTTGCAGGTCTTCAGATCGAGTCTCCTATCCGAATAATAGTTTTATAAATATTTCTTTTTTTTTTAATATTTTTTTAATATTATTATCCATGCACATTCAACATTTATATGAATTTTTCCCATTATTATACATCAAAAATAAAATTTTACTTCAAAAATCTATAAATTTAAAAGAAATTTTATTCTCCGAGATTTCGCACATGCGCAAATATCTTTCCTATTTTTAGCATTGTGGCTTTTCATCAGATTCTCATTATTTTTCAAACTAGAATTGATTAAATATTTTAAGCATCTTAGGCTGTTTCTGGATGTGAAGTCTGTGTGGCCTTTAGGGATGAACGACGGGTTATGGCGCTGCATTTTACAGGTCTTCAGATCGAGTCTCCTATACGAATAATAGTTTTATAAATATTTCTTTTTTTTTTAATATTTTTTTAATATTATTATCCATGCACATTCAACATTTATATGAATTTTTCCCATTCTTATACATCAAAAATAAAATTTTACTTCATAAATCTATAAATTTAAAAGAAATTTTATTCTCCGAGATTTCGCACATGCGCAAATATCTTTCCTATTTTTAGCATTGTGGCTTTTCATCAGATTCTCATTATTTTTCAAACTAGAATTGATTAAATATTTTAAGCATCTTAGGCTGTTTCTGGATGTGAAGTCTGTGTGGCCTTTAGGGATGAACGACGGGTTATGGCGCTGCATTTTACAGGTCTTCAGATCGAGTCTCGTATCCGAATAATAGTTTTATAAATATTTCTTTTTTTAAATATTTTTTTAATATTATTCTCCATGCACATTCAACATTTATATGAATTTTTCCCATTCTTATACATCAAAAATAAAATTTTACTTCAAAAATCTATAAATTTAAAAGAAATTTTATTCTCCGAGATTTCGCACATGCGCAAATATCTTTCCTATTTTTAGCATTGTGGCTTTTCATCAGATTCTCATTATTTTTCAAACTAGAATTGATTAAATATTTTAAGCATCTTAGGCTGTTTCTGGATGTGAAGTCTGTGTGGCCTGGAGGGATGAACGATGGGTTGAGACGCTGCATTTTGCAGATCTTCAGATCGAGTCTCCTATCCGAATAATAGTTTTATAAATATTTCTTTTTTTTTTAATATTTTTTTAATATTATTATCCATTCACATTCAACTTTTATATGAATTTTTCGAATTCTTCTACATCAAAAATAAAACTTTACTTCAAAAATCTATAAATTTAAAAGAAATTTTATGCTCCGAGATCTCGCACATGCGCAAATATCTTTACTATTTTTAGCATTGTGGCGTTTCACCAGATTCTCATTATTTTTCAAACTAGAAATGATTAAATATTTTAAGCATCTTAGGCTGTTTTTGAATGTGAAGTCCGTGTGGCCTGGAGGGATGAACGATGGGCTGTGGCTCTCCATTTTGCACGTCTTCAGATCGAGTCTCGTATCCGAATAATAGTTTTATAAATATTTCTTTTTTTAATATTTTTTTAATATTATTATCCATTCACATTCAACTTTTATATGAATTTTTCCAATTCTTATACATCAAAAATAAAACTTTACTTAAAAAAATCTATAAATTTAAAAGAAATTTTATGCTCCGAGATCTCGCACATGCGCAAATATGTTTCCTATTTTTAGCATTGTGGCTTTTCACCAGATTCTCATTATTTTTCAAACTAGAATTGATTAAATATTTTAAGCATCTTAGGCTATTTTTGGGTGTGAAGTCTGTGTGGCCTGGAGGGATTAACGATTGGCTGTGGCGCTGCATTTTGCAGGTTCAGATCGAGTCTCGTATCCGAATAATAGTTTTATAAATATTTCTTTTTTTTAAATATTTTTTTAATATTATTATCCATGCACATTCAACATTTATATGAATTTTTCGAATTCTTATACATCAAAAATAAAACTTTACTTCAAAAATCTATAAATTTAAAAGAAATTTTATGCTCCGAGATCTCGCACATCGCAAATATCTTTCCTATTTTTAGCATTGTGGCTTTTCACCAGATTCTCATTTTCAAACTAGAATTGATTAAATATTTTAAGCATCTTAGGCTGTTTTTGGGTGTGAAGTCTGTGTGGCCTGGTGGGATGAACTTTGGGCTGTGGCGCTCAATTTTGCATATCTTCAGATCGAGTCTCGTATCCGAATAATAGTTTTATAAGTATTTCTTTTTTTTAAATATTTTTTTAATATTATTATCCATGCACATTCAACATTTATATGAATTTTTCCAATTCTTATACTTCAAAAATAAAATTTTACTTCAAAAAATCTATAAATTTAAATGAAATTTTATGCTCCGAGATGTCGCACATGCGCAAATATCTTTACTATTTTTAGCATTGTGGCTTTTCACCAGATTCTCATTATTTTTCAAACTAGAATTGATTAAATATTTTAAGAATCTTAGGCTGTTTTTGAATGTGAAGTCTGTGTGGCCTGGTGGGATGAACGATATGCTGTGGCGCTGCAGTTGGCAGGTCTTCAGATCGAGTCTCGTATCCGAATAATAGTTTTATAAATATTTCTTTTTTAATATTTTTTTATTATTATTATCCATTCACATTCAACTTTTATATGAATTTTTCCAATTCTTATACATCAAAAATAAAACTTTACTTCAAAAATCTATAAATTTAAAAGAAATTTTATGCTCCGAGATCTCGCACATGCGCAAATATCTTTCCTATTTTTAGCACTGTGGCTTTTCACCAGATTCTCATTATTTTTCAAACTAGAATTGATTAAATATTTTAAGCATCTTAGGCTGTTTCTGGATGTGAAGTCTGTGTGGCCTGGAGGGATGAACGATGGGTTGAGACGCTGCATTTTGCAGGTCTTCAGATCGAGTCTCCTATCCGAATAATAGTTTTATAAATATTTCTTTTTTTTTTAATATTTTTTTAATATTATTATCCATGCACATTCAACATTTATATGAATTTTTCCCATTATTATACATCAAAAATAAAATTTTACTTCAAAAAACTATAAATTTAAAAGAAATTTTATTCTCCGAGATTTCGCACATGCGCAAATATCTTTCCAATTTTTAGCATTGTGGCTTTTCATCAGATTCTCATTATTTTTCAAACTAGAATTGATTAAATATTTTAAGCATCTTAGGCTGTTTCTGGATGTGAAGTCTGTGTGGCCTTTAGGGATGAACGACGGGTTATTGCGCTGCATTTTACAGGTCTTCAGATCGAGTCTCCTATCCGAATAATAGTTTTATAAATATTTCTTTTTTTTTATATTTTTTTAATATTATTATCCATGCACATTCAACATTTATATGAATTTTTCCCATTATTATACATCAAAAATAAAATTTTACTTCAAAAATCTATAAATTTAAAAGAAATTTTATTCTCCGAGATTTCGCACATGCGCAAATATCTTTCCTATTTTTAGCATTGTGGCTTTTCATCAGATTCTCATTATTTTTCAAACTAGAATTGATTAAATATTTTAAGCATCTTAGGCTGTTTCTGGATGTGAAGTCTGTGTGGCCTTTAGGGATGAACGACGGGTTATGGCGCTGCATTTTACAGGTCTTCAGATCGAGTCTCCTATACAAATAATAGTTTTATAAATATTTCTTTTTTTTTTAATATTTTTTTAATATTATTATCCATGCACATTCAACATTTATATGAATTTTTCCCATTCTTATACATCAAAAATAAAATTTTACTTCATAAATCTATAAATTTAAAAGAAATTTTATTCTCCGAGATTTCGCACATGCGCAAATATCTTTCCTATTTTTAGCATTGTGGCTTTTCATCAGATTCTCATTATTTTTCAAACTAGAATTGATTAAATATTTTAAGCATCTTAGGCTGTTTCTGGATGTGAAGTCTGTGTGGCCTTTAGGGATGAACGACGGGTTATGGCGCTGCATTTTACAGGTCTTCAGATCGAGTCTCGTATCCGAATAATAGTTTTATAAATATTTCTTTTTTTAAATATTTTTTTAATATTATTCTCCATGCACATTCAACATTTATATGAATTTTTCCCATTCTTATACATCAAAAATAAAATTTTACTTCAAAAATCTATAAATTTAAAAGAAATTTTATTCTCCGAGATTTCGCACATGCGCAAATATCTTTCCTATTTTTAGCATTGTGGCTTTTCATCAGATTCTCATTATTTTTCAAACTAGAATTGATTAAATATTTTAAGCATCTTAGGCTGTTTCTGGATGTGAAGTCTGTGTGGCCTGGAGGGATGAACGATGGGTTGAGACGCTGCATTTTGCAGATCTTCAGATCGAGTCTCCTATCCGAATAATAGTTTTATAAATATTTCTTTTTTTTTTAATATTTTTTTAATATTATTATCCATTCACATTCAACTTTTATATGAATTTTTCGAATTCTTCTACATCAAAAATAAAACTTTACTTCAAAAATCTATAAATTTAAAAGAAATTTTATGCTCCGAGATCTCGCACATGCGCAAATATCTTTACTATTTTTAGCATTGTGGCGTTTCACCAGATTCTCATTATTTTTCAAACTAGAAATGATTAAATATTTTAAGCATCTTAGGCTGTTTTTGAATGTGAAGTCCGTGTGGCCTGGAGGGATGAACGATGGGCTGTGGCTCTCCATTTTGCACGTCTTCAGATCGAGTCTCGTATCCGAATAATAGTTTTATAAATATTTCTTTTTTTAATATTTTTTTAATATTATTATCCATTCACATTCAACTTTTATATGAATTTTTCCAATTCTTATACATCAAAAATAAAACTTTACTTAAAAAAATCTATAAATTTAAAAGAAATTTTATGCTCCGAGATCTCGCACATGCGCAAATATGTTTCCTATTTTTAGCATTGTGGCTTTTCACCAGATTCTCATTATTTTTCAAACTAGAATTGATTAAATATTTTAAGCATCTTAGGCTATTTTTGGGTGTGAAGTCTGTGTGGCCTGGAGGGATTAACGATTGGCTGTGGCGCTGCATTTTGCAGGTTCAGATCGAGTCTCGTATCCGAATAATAGTTTTATAAATATTTCTTTTTTTTAAATATTTTTTTAATATTATTATCCATGCACATTCAACATTTATATGAATTTTTCGAATTCTTATACATCAAAAATAAAACTTTACTTCAAAAATCTATAAATTTAAAAGAAATTTTATGCTCCGAGATCTCGCACATCGCAAATATCTTTCCTATTTTTAGCATTGTGGCTTTTCACCAGATTCTCATTTTCAAACTAGAATTGATTAAATATTTTAAGCATCTTAGGCTGTTTTTGGGTGTGAAGTCTGTGTGGCCTGGTGGGATGAACTTTGGGCTGTGGCGCTCAATTTTGCATATCTTCAGATCGAGTCTCGTATCCGAATAATAGTTTTATAAGTATTTCTTTTTTTTAAATATTTTTTTAATATTATTATCCATGCACATTCAACATTTATATGAATTTTTCCAATTCTTATACTTCAAAAATAAAATTTTACTTCAAAAAATCTATAAATTTAAATGAAATTTTATGCTCCGAGATGTCGCACATGCGCAAATATCTTTACTATTTTTAGCATTGTGGCTTTTCACCAGATTCTCATTATTTTTCAAACTAGAATTGATTAAATATTTTAAGAATCTTAGGCTGTTTTTGAATGTGAAGTCTGTGTGGCCTGGTGGGATGAACGATATGCTGTGGCGCTGCAGTTGGCAGGTCTTCAGATCGAGTCTCGTATCCGAATAATAGTTTTATAAATATTTCTTTTTTAATATTTTTTTATTATTATTATCCATTCACATTCAACTTTTATATGAATTTTTCCAATTCTTATACATCAAAAATAAAACTTTACTTCAAAAATCTATAAATTTAAAAGAAATTTTATGCTCCGAGATCTCGCACATGCGCAAATATCTTTCCTATTTTTAGCACTGTGGCTTTTCACCAGATTCTCATTATTTTTCAAACTAGAATTGATTAAATATTTTAAGCATCTTAGGCTGTTTTTGGGTGTGAAGTCTGTGTGGCCTGGAGGGATGAACGATTGGCTGTGGCGCTGCATTTTGCAGGTTCAGATCGAGCCTCGTATCCGAATAATAGTTTTATAAATATTTCTTTTTTTAAAATATTTTTTTAATATTATTATCCATGCACATTCAACATTTATATGAATTTTTCCAATTCTTATACATCAAAAATAAAACTTTACTTCAAAAATCTATAAATTTAAAAGAAATTTTAAGCTCCGAGATCTCGCACATGCGCAAATATCTTTCCTATTTTTAGCATTGTGGCTTTTCATCAGATTCTCATTATTTTTCAAACTAGAATTGATTAAATATTTTAAGAATCTTAGGCTGTTTTTGAATGTGAAGTCTGTGTGGCCTGGAGGGATGAACGATATGCTGTGGCGCTGCAGTTGGCAGGTCTTCAGATCGAGTCTCGTATCCGAATAATAGTTTTATAAATATTTCTTTTTTTTATATATTTTTTTAATATTATTCTCCATGCACATTTAACTTTTATATGAATTTTTCCAATTCTTATACATCAAAAATAAAACTTTACTTCAAAAATCTATAAATTTAAAAGAAATTTTATGCTCCGAGATCTCGCACATGCGCAAATATGTTTCCTAATTTTAGCATTGTGGCGCTTCACCAGATTCTCATTATTTTTCAAACTAGAATTGATTAAATATTTTAAGCATCTTAGGCTGTTTTTGGGTGTGAAGTCTGTGTGGCCTGGAGGGATGAACGATGGGCTGTGGCGCTGCATTTTGCAGGTTCAGATCGAGTCTCGTATCCGAATAATAGTTTTATAAATATTTCTTTTTTTTAAATATTTTTTTAATATTATTATCCATGCACATTCAACATTTATATGAATTTTTCGAATTCTTATACATCAAAAATAAAACTTTACTTCAAAAATCTATAAATTTTAAAGAAATATAAGCTCCGAGATCTCGCACATGCGCAAATATCTTTCCTATTTTTAGCATTGTGGCTTTTCATCAGATTCTCATTATTTTTCAAACTAGAATTGATTAAATATTTTAAGCATCTTAGGCTGTTTTTGGGGGTGAAGTCTGTGTTTCCTGGAGGGATGAACGATGGGTTGTGGAGCTGCATTTTGCAGGTCTTCAGATCGAGTCCCGTATCCGAATTATAGTTTTATAAATATTTCTTTTTTTTAATATTTTTTAATATTATTCTCCGTGCACATACAACATTTATATGAATTTTTCCAATTCTTATACATCAAAAATAAAATTTTACTTCAAAAATCTATAAATTTAAAAGAAATTTTATTCTCCGGGATCTTGCACATGCGCAAATATCTTTCCTATTTTTAGCATTGTGGCTTTTCACCAGATTCTCATTTTTTTTCAAACTGGAATTGATTAAATATTTTAAGTATCTTAGGCTGTTTTTGGCTGTAAAGTCTGAGTGGCCTGGAGGGATGAACGATGGTTTGTGGCGTTGCATTTTGCAGGTCTTAAGATCGAATCTCGTATCCGAATAATAGTTTTATAAATATTTCTTTTTTTTTAATATTTTTTTATATTATTCTCCATGCACATTCAACATTTATATGAATTTTTCCAATTCTTATACATCAAAAATAAAATTTTACTTCAAAAATCTATAAATTTAAAAGAAATTTTATTCTCCGAGATCTCGCACATGCGCAAATATCTTTCCTATTTTTAGCATTGTGGCTTTTCACCAGATTCTCATTATTTTTCAAACTAGAATTGATTAAATATTTTAAGCATCTTAGGCTGTTATTGAATGTGAAGTCCGTGTGGCCTGGTGGGATGAACGATGGGCTGTGGCGGTGCGTTTTGCAGGTCTTCAAATCGAGTCTCGTATCCGAATAATAGTTTTATAAATATTTCTTTTTTTAAAAAAAATATTTTTTTAATATTAATCTCCATGCACATTCAACATTTATATGAATTTTTCCAATTCTTATACATCAAAAATAAAATTTTACTTCAAAAATCTATAAATTTAAAAGAAATTTTATTCTACGAGATCTCGCACATGTGCAAATATCTTTCCCATTTTTAGCATTGTGGCTTTTCACCAGATGCTTATTATTTTCCAAACTAGATTTGATTAAATATTTTAAGCATCTTAGTCTGTTTATTAATGTGAAGTCTGTGCGGCCTGGTCTGATGAACGATGGGTTGTGGCGCTGAATTTTGCAGGTCTTCAGATCGAGTCACGTATCCGAATAATATTTTTATCAATATTTTTTTAATATTTTTTTAATATTATTCTCCATGCACATTCAACATTTATATGAATTTTTCCAATTCTTATACATCAAAAATAAAATTTTACTTCAAAAATCTATAAATTTAAAAGTAATTTTATGCTCCGAGATCTCGCACATGCGCAAATATCTTTCCTATTTTTAGCATTGTGGCTTTTCACCAGACTCTCATTATTTTTCAAACTAGAATTGATTAAATATTTTAAGCATCTTAGGCTGTTTTTGAATGTGAAGTCTGTGTGGCCTGGAGGGATGAATGATGGGTTGTAGCGTTGCATTTTGCAGGTCTTGAGATCGAGTCTAGTATCCGAATAATAGTTTTATAAATATTTCTTTTTTTTTAATATTTTTTTAATATTATTTTCCATGCACATTCAACATTTATATGAATTTTTCCAATTCTTATACATCAAAAATAAAATTTTACTTCAAAAATCTATAAATTTAAAAGTAATTTTATGCTCCGAGATCTCGCACATGCGCAAATATCTTTCCTATTTTTAGCATTGTGGCGTTTCATCAGATTCTCATTATTTTTCAAACTTGGGAAATGATTTTATATGTTAAGAATCTTAGACTGTTTCGGATTGTAAAGTCTGTGTGGCCTGGTGGAATGAATGATAATGTGTTGGGGTGCACCATTTGCAGGTCTTCAGATAGAGTCCCGTAACCGAATATTAGTTTTATACACATTTCTTTTTTTTAAAATAATTTTTAATATAATTCTCCATGTCCATTCATCATTAAGTGTAAATTTTTCCAACTTTTATATATTAAATGTAAAATTTTACTTCAAAAGTCTTCAAATTGAAAAGAAGTTTTAAGTTGAAAGATCTCGCGCATGCGCAAAAATCATTCCTATTTTTGACATTGTGCTTTTTCACCAGATTCCCATCATTTTTCAAAGAAATGATTATATATGTTAAGAATACTTACAATCTTGGTTTCCTTGATTTCTTTTGCGGTTAATTACAGAAAATTCTTGTGTGCAAGCTAAGAATACGGAAAAATTTATAAGCATATACATGCGTAACAATTTGGACAGACTGGATAAAGGACAAATACCTTAAAAATATGTTTTGTATAGAAGTTTCAGAGTGCAATTTAAACACTTCTAATAATTCATTTTTCTGTAATTATATTTTAAGCGACCTTCTTTGGAAGTGTTGGCGTTTGTGAAATTTGCAAAGCATATAACAGCTATATCTTTGAATTAAGATCTTTGTTTCCGCAAGTTTGTGCTTTTAAAATCGGCAACACCAGATGTTTGTTTTTTAGAATAAAAAGAAGTCGACATGATATAGTTTCGCTTCATTTTTATTTGAAATATAATTTGAATAATTCATTCCAGAAATATAACCCTTTGTAATAACCGATTCCTGATGAGCTGTACATAACTGCGCTATAAGCACACAGTAAAAATATGAATGCAATGAAATTGTATGCATACGGATTACATTTGGATGCATTGAAATTTTTAAACAAAATCTATAAAATATTTATTGGTTACAAATTGCAGATTGGTCATGGCTTATATTCTTTATGCTGCAAATAAACTTTATTACAAAGATAAATGCAACTTTCAAATTAAATACAGTATAGTAAAGATAAATGAAAAACGTATTAAATAAGACTTATAAATAATCGGCTTATATCATTTGCAATTCATTTTCTGTCTAAAAGTTTTAAAAAGGAATAAAAAATTATAAGTTCCAGGATGTAGTTTTGGTCTTTATGATTTCACTAATTTTGTTAAGAATAGAAAAAAAAATGTGCTTTAAAATTTTATTCTAAATGATGTTTTGAAATTTAAAACTTGACTAAATTTATATTAATTAGATAATAAAAATACATATCATTTTATTTATTAGTAAATATTTGAAGCAGTTTCCCTTATTTCATCAAAATCAACAATAAATAGAATGCAATGAAATGTAATTAGAATTGCTTTGTTTCTTCGTTTCAATAAAGAATTTTTGAAAAAGTGTATTGCATTTATTTTTCTCTATTAAAAACATTTGTTGGTATGTAACGAGCTAGACACCATCTTAAAAATTGGAATATCAAGAAAATATTATTAACAAATCTATAAAATGGAAATAAAAATAAGTTTGCTTTAATAAACGAATTATAATCTAGCTTATTATTAGTATTTTATAACAATTCAACATAACACTTATAGACGGAATGATGCTGGAAACCATGATGCCAAGAGAAGAAGAATAAAGAACAAGAATAAACTAAATACAAGATAGCAATGTGTTAAAAATACAGGTAACAATTTTTTAAAAACATAAAATGCAATAAAGTCCCTTGAAATAAGAAGGGAAAAGGAATATATATATATATTTATGTGTACTTTTTAATTTATTCTTGAAATAATTCCCAAAATCGAAATCATTCGCAACATTTTTCGGATAATACCTTCATCATTATATAAAATTTTGATTTATAAAATTGCATAAAATACAGAATATGAAAAAAAATCCTATAAAAATAGCATAAATTAAGTAAAAAAAAATATTAGTTTTAGAAGGAATTTTCATAATTCATATTTATTTTTAACATGTCATCACTTTAAATTAAAGAATGTATATATATATTTTTTTTTTGTAATTTCATGCATTTATAATTAAATGCATTTTTAAATTCACAGCATTTTTAAAAATGTTATTTTTTCTCACACGTTAAAATATAGTGATTACGAATAAGGAATAAATATAAACTTATAAGGAATATTTGCATATAAACCAAATAAGAAGCATTTTTTTAACCAAGACAATAATAAAATTTAATTTAAATAATTTTTAATAGCATTTATTTTTAAAAGAATAATTATTAATAGCATAATTATTGTTAAAATGAATATTTTTTTCTTTTCAATTATTTCTATTACTGTTATAATAGTAATTACTGTTCCAATTTGAAAAAAAAATCAGAGAAAATTTCACAGTGGTATATCTGTTTCTTGCAATAATTTTTGTAAAGAAAGAAAAGAAATTTTTCACCAATAATGAGATTTGTAAAATATAAAATTGTATCAAAATTTTATCTGCTGTTTCTAATTTACAGGTTTGCTGAATTAAAAAAGTTTCAAGTATAGGATTATACAATACATCAGTTATTATTGTCAAACAAATACGTAATGAAATTAAAAACTGAATGCTTGTCTATTATATGATAAATATTTTTAATTAGGATTAAATATTTTTAGACAGCTCTACTTTAACCTTAAGTATGAGTAAGTTCTCGGTCGTCTTTGGAGTAATTTCAATTGGCTAATATTTAAATAATGTATGCAAAAACTGAATTAACACATATCAAATAAAAATGAAACATAATATTTTGAATATCTACAATGCCAACAAATGAGGCAAAACAAGATCTGCTAATAATAAACGACGGCACATAATAATAAATTCTGAGAAATATTACAAATTAATACAGCGGTCAACTATAAATTTATCGACTGTTTATCGTATTTTAAAATTTCAGTGCACAAATGAAAAATGGCACATCAAATCATGATATAGATTAGCTACTTTGTTGAAATAAAAAGATTTGAGATTTTGAAATAAATGAATAAATAAAAATTAATATTCTTTACAAAAATATCACATCATGAAAAGAAAAACATATTTTTCTCTACACGTAATAATTTAAACAAATAATTGATATAAAATAAAAAAAGTGAATGAAAGAAAAATGGCAATAACGAGAATCGAACCTGCATAGACATTTAATACGGCACTCCACCCCAACACCGTGTACGAAGCACATCGTTGGCTAAAACCCTGCATAGACAATTGGCTATGTTGACATAATAAGTTTGCGCATGCCTCGAATATCGCACAGAATTCAACTAATTCAGCAGGAAATACAAGATTAAATTCCTAAATGTAATTAAAGAAATTCAACACACTTTTATAAATTATTGTATAATACGATTTCAGCTAAAAACTCGTATAAATTTTTAAAATTATTAATGCAAAACAGAAGATAAAATTTAATATTTAATTAAATAGAGATGCGTTTTTTGCAAATTTGGTATGTTCTAAATAACATAATTCAAAATCTTTCTAGTTTTATTGAAAGAAGAAAACAGTACGATGCATTGCATTATTTAATATTCATCGCATCCATTCACTTCTCATTCAATGTGATAATTTCTTAAATTCGAGTCGATTTTTTTAGGAGTAATTTTAATTCGTGCTAATTATGTGACGGTTTCTCTAAAAGCATGCTGATCACCATGGTGATCAGGCACAGTGATCAGATGCTTTTAAAGAATCAAAGGATATTGTTTTTGGCTGGTCGGCCGAACAAATTAAATTATTCTTCATCCGCGAATGTATGCATTTGTGCAAAATCAAAATCCAAATGAACGGTATATTTAAGATTCATAATTCTAAGATTTACTATTCATTTTACTGTAACTATTACTAACTTCATAATTTTATATTTCATAAGAATAAAAATGCTAATTTTTAAATTAACTGCAAATGGATGCAACGAACAGGCAATGTTTAACATACATATACAGACCCTGGTAAAATGACTGAAATTGTTAAAATTGGATTTAAATAAATGAACATGGTACTAAGAATTTAAATTTAATTCTTGAATAAATAACTATGAGCAACTTAAAACATTTTCAGATGTGAAAGTGAATGAAAAGAGAATAAATGAAAAGCCTGCTGTATCGCATGATCTTAGGATAATTACAATCTCAACAGTCAAGCATTACCGAATTTAAAATACAAGCATTAACATCTTTCCAAAGCACAACACTGTTTCATGCGTGCAGACATTTGAATTACGGATGAGAAATTTGCCGAAATGAAAGCATTTTTTAAATAAATATATTCAAATTTCCTGTAGAATTTTAACCACTCTTTAAGAAAACAAACATGCATGTTGAGATTGTATTTTTTTTTTTTTTTTGCCTAATATAAAGACATTCTTTACTTCTTGACCATGGTTATTATTCATATTTTAAAGTAATCGACATACAAATACATATCACACATTTATTATATAAATTTCTTTATTTGAGGTTTCTTTTGAGATCAGATTTCTAATCGAAAATTTAGATATTTGGAACGACGTAACGTAAATTAAGTCTAAAACAAATTCCGTTTGCATATTTAAGACCAATATTTGAAAAGGGAATGATTTATGAAATACATAAATGCATATGGTCATTATATTAACTATTGAATTATTTGACAATAATTTCATAATCATTCCATTCCATTTCATAGAAATCGACAAAATAGTGAAATTCCATTCACGAGCATTCACATTCAGAACAAAAATGAAATAATTTTTATAAAATTTGTTGGTCAATAGGAAAAGTACATGGCAAAAAATGCTGATATGAAGAAATAACAGTTCATCAATTCACAATAATAAAAATGCCCAAACATTTCAAATTACGTTATTGCAATCGGCAATGAAAAATAATCCTGGATCACTAACAGCTTAAAAATGTATATTCTCCATTGACAATTCTCCATCGGTAAATGAACGGAAGAATGCATCATGACAATTAAATGAACTTTAGTTTTTATTTCATAATGAATGTTCCATGGCAGTCGTGGCGATTCCTGCTTATAATGCTGTTCAATGATGGTTCTAGTTAAAAATCTGCTTGCCAATTTGTTGGACGCTCATAAGCGATTTTTTTTATTGCTAAATTATCTAGAAAATACTATTGGCCTGCGGAAGGTTTCGGAGAATCGAAAGTGAGAATTTTAGAGCAAATTCAAATGAAAATAAATGTACATACTGATAGATCTAAAGAATGCGGGATTTATTTTAGCAAAATATTAAAAAAAAAATTAAAGAAAAATTTGTTATTACAGTAACAGATAAATCAGAAAATAATTTCTGTTTAATTTGTAAATATTATTATAAAGAACTAAATTAATGAATATGAATTATTGAACTATTAATTAATGAAGAAACTCGGGTACATAAATATTTAATCGAAAACTTAGAATGCATTACCCCTGGTGAACCAGCTGGTCGCTAAAGATGGCTAGTGTTAAATGAAATGAATGAACTTTTGGTGATGTATAATACATAACTCATTTCATCCTTCTAATCTCGCTTCATTTTTGAGTTTGCGTGTTAGCCGAGAGATGGATGTCATTTCAACAGAATGCTCCCAAATGTGAAGATTTGCTAAAATCATCTATTTAAGCAAAACAGCTCTTTGCTCAATATAGTTCGCACAAGAACAAAACAAAACAAAATGTTTATTCCAAATATTGTTTCATCGCCATAAATATTACCCTTGTGCATTTCTATAACCAGATAAGTGGAATTTTATTCCTCTAACGTTTACTTCCATAATATTTTTGTAAATGAAAATTTTATTATTATTATAAGTTATATCGTTAATATTCAGCATTTGCTTACAGCATTGAAATCCACTTACTGTCCACATTATCCACAACAATATTATCCACATATTGTTGAACTATGTCAAAAATTAATACTTTTTTTAATAAAATAACCTTATTACACTTAATAATTATTCTATCCCATTAACAATCGCTTCAGATTGAAAATAAAATTACCTATTTTTAATTAACATAGATAAATCATTGTTTTAAAATGTGTGTACGAAATGCGCATTCCATCCATTCGGGATTTAAAATAATGCTTAAAGTAACGTTTTTCATTCGGCATAAAAATGAAGCTGCAGTTCATTCTTCATTGAGGTGCAACTAAAAAGGCAGAATGAATCACTCATTTAAAAAGTAATGGTAATGCTGCAATTTCTACTTATAAAAAAAAATTCCTCTCAACAAGCTGTTGAAGCAAAGGTAGATTCCTTTTCATCCAAATTCATATTTCATAAATTTAATTTGAAGCAAAATTTGGGCTAGAAAATCACTCTTTAGCCTCTAACTCCTTAGAAATTGCAGTTATAAAAAAACCCTTAAACACAGAAGTTTTCCGTCTTAATGAGGGACTCATTTGGTTAATTTGATTTTATTTTTCTTTCATTAATAGCAAGGTAGTTATAGTGGAAGGAAAATTTCAACCTCCAGCCATTTCCATGAGCTGGAGGGCGCATTTACGAACTCATCGAGGTTTCTACATTTTTGGCATATTCCAAACCGGTTAAAATTCAAACGAAATCACTGCAGCTGTCTTGTTCATAAGATACAGAGGAAAGTGTTATACGTATATCATATATACAGTTTTGAAAGAAGGAGGGTTTTAGGCTCTTGGGACCTTAATCGGTGAAGACCTGCAGAAAGTTTCCTAAAGTCGTGCCATGGAAACCACTGCAAAAGATATTCTTCCAACAGGAATCAACCTAATGACTGTGTGTGTGCGGACGTCGTGCTGGCGTTACCCAGGTCAGATCTTTTGATCTATAATTACCAAATTTGATACATGCATATTTGTATGTCGGGAATGTGCAACTCGGATCGATTTTTTTTGAAATTTTAATTAGAAACTAATTTAAATTTTGGACTTATTTCACGATAGCTTTCGAAAATGGTATTGCAAAAAAGTCAATTTTTTAAATGTTGAAACGATGCAAAATGTTCTCTCTCATGATACCAGTTTAGCAGTTATATGAGTTTTGCTGAATTTTGAAATTTAAAAATATTTTTTCCCCAATTTTTTAACAATATGTTAACAATTCATTACCCTGAATTTTCTCATCGTTTCTTCAATCAAATGATAAAGCGATTGATTTTTCTTCCATTGTTAATAACTAAAGAAGTTAATATATGTGCCTGTGCAGTTTACAGATACATTAAGAAGTGAATTTAGATATTGATATGATTTATCAATCCCACATTTACATTTTGACTTCTGACATGAAGTCGCATGACTGATCTCCCATAGAATGTTTCATGTACAAGAGAAAGGAACTTAACTGACAATTAAAATAACGCGGTTTTAATGTCAGCCATGGAATTATCAACTATAACATTGTTCCTGTGGTATTCTGAAATGACCAGTTAGTACTAAAGACGAAAGTAAGTGTGCGCGAGAGTGAGTGCATGTGCTTTTGCTGTTCGATTTAGAGCTACCAAACTTGGGATATGCATAACTTGGAGAGTAGAAATGTGAGGATTTTTGATAGAACATTCAATTAGAATTTTAAATTAAAAATTAAATTGAATTTTGGTATTTTTCTGTGATAACTTCGAAAACGTTTACAGCATACAAAAAAAATGTAATTTACATCATTTTGAAATTTTAAAAAATTGCCTTTTAATGATACCCATCTAATAAGCGCGCAATTTTTTCCTAAATTGCACTGTTTCTTTCAGTTTGCCTAGTTTCCAACAACAAATTAAATCATTACTTTCGAGTTCAAACCGTTATAAGGGTTAAGAGTTATATCAAATATTTAATCGCGTAGTTTTCTTTCCATTATTGAAAGCTAAAGAAGAAGGCATCTGTTTAATATCTGTGTAGCTTACAGGACGAAACAAAAAACAAAATTACAATACTGGGAAATTTAGCAGTGATGAACTGCACATTTCCGTTTTTTTTTAATAACATTATGATTTCACACGGCGGATCTCTATTAGACAGGTTCATTTACACAATTAATAGAATCTGTTAAAAGAACATTCTTTTAAAGTCTGACAGGGGCTTAAAATTAAGATGAAACGATTTATTTAAAATAAAATATAATCATTATGACGACGAACCAGCTGATAGTTAAGGGTGGCTATATTTAAATAAAATAAAATATTTAAAATCTGAAAAAAAACTCATTAAATCTAAATCTTTTATTTTACCAAAATTACTGTAAGAAAATAAAAAGTTTTATTTTAGTTTTAACAAGCTGACATTTACTTAATATATAATTCCGGCAGGTCGGATCTTCTTGGGTGGAGTTTTTAGCAAAGAAAATTAAATATGTCTGAAGAATTACTGCAAATTTCGAAACAAAATTTGATACTGATACTGAAAGGCCTGTTGGATCGAATGCTTGAAGAAACTCGATTCCCGTAATGGGAAAATTTTGAGATACTAATTCATTAACTATGTTAATTCAGTTAATCAGTTTGTCTAAGTAAAGTACTAAAGAGGTACCTAGAATTAGTATTTTCTAAAGAAAACCTGCTCCTTTAAGACATTTTCATCGATAGCAATTTTGTGAAGATGCGATAATAAGTAAAAAAGTTCCAGAAATGTTCCTTTTTGTCTTGTTTTTTGATGACCGTACTTGACCTAGAAGCTCAAGAATATAATTAAAAACATAATAATGCTAATGGGGAATTAATACGAAACAATGATTAATAGATTAATAATAATGAATCAAAAATTGCTCCCGAAAACGCCCACTCATTTTCGAGAAATAGAAAAATTTTATTAAACAAAATAGTCATTTGCCTTGAAGCGCACATTAGCACTTGTACTGTAAAATTATTCCGAAGAAAGAACGTGGAAAAGATATTAACACTTTCAAAATTTGAAACAATTTTTGATCTCGGACCATCTAAAAGCCTCCTGATGCACGTGATCATTTTTATAAACTAGCTGCCCGAAATCAAAAACATCGATGAATTCATAAATTACACTTTCATTAATCTGCGATTTGCAATTACTAAAAAGTAATTAGATGGAGCATTCGAGGTTGAAGCCGAATGCTGAAAGATAAAACAACATCAATTGTGTTCAAGTAAGCGATTTCGAACAAGATATAACTTTGGCTTTTAAAATGAAAATAAGTTATGAATGTTTCAGGATAATTTAAAAGGACACAAGCCCTCGGAGTATGCTTATAAGAAAGAACACCAAAAACATTTAAGATGCTCTAAATTCGGACGTGGCTAGATTGTGACCAAACAGAATGAAATGAACCATTTACTAGGACCAATCATTGTAATTGTATTATTCAATGCATTAAAATACGCGCTTTATTAGATACTGTTTAAGATTCGAAATGATCAAAGATATGTTATGCATTATCTATTAAAATCAGCTCTTTTCAATTACAAAGCTCTCATCAGATCCATGCAATTAAGAAATGTATTTTGTTACATAAACACTTTTCAGTGTCAATTCAAACAAGTGGGATTGGCTTCCCCAAACCTTTTTTGTATACGATTATAAATTTGTCTTGCAGGATAGCATCTTATACAGCATTGGTGTACAAAAGTTATGAAATATTAACATTTGGCGTGAATTCAGCATCTTTACTGGAACGATCATGGGATTGTTAGCGAGTTTTTTGGCGATTCATCCCTGGCATTCGGTTAATAGACACCAAAAAGAAACAAATTTGAGATTAAGAGGCGTTCTTGCATATTGATTGAAAGACAAAGTAAACACAAAACAAGAATTGTAGTTACAAAATCACATACTAAATTTGATATATTTAAATCAGGGCATTTTTGAGTCATCGTGTTTACAGGTTTATGAAAGTACAGTCCGACAGCCGGTAAAGCTTTGATTTTGCTCGACATTTCACACATGTCTGCACTTGATATTACCTCTAGGTACCGAATTTTATCCATCTAGTTCTCTTCGTTTTGCAATGATCGTATTAACTTATATTCGAAAAGACCGACCAAATCTTGCTAAAAATCTGGTGTAAAGACCGTGTGCTAAATTTCCTACGTGTAGCTCGAAACATTTTTAGTTATCTTTGTCACAAACAGACAGATAGAAATAATGCCCAAAATGTGATTTTCGAATTGAAATAGGTGTAAAACATGAAAGTACGGCAAAATGTCAAGTTAGAAGTTTTTATAAAAAAATTACAATTCAATAATTTCCCTATACTACGTCTACGAGAGAGTAAAAAATAAAGTTTGATCATACTGCTACCGAGCAAGCTAAGATAAAAATTCTTGTATGACAATAAAAAAAAAATATTACTCATATTTAAAAAGGTCTTACTCTACCAGTACTTATATCTTAATGGTATAAATTTAATCAGGGTGCAATCAAGGAAAATCTTTTGTCTCACTAATGCCATTTTTAAACAGATAAGATCAATTCGAGTAACGCAACGAATTATAAACATAGAAACAAAAATAACATTTATTGAAAACCAGTGCCTTGAATAACAAAACCCACGAATCTGAAATGAATATAATTCAATAATATAAAGCATTTTTTTATTTTAAAAGCCTTGGCGTTGGAATTTTCTGAATAAAATATAATTGAAGACAGCCACTCTTTGATTCTGGATTGTTTTTATTGGCTTTGTAATGCCTACAAAAAACAAAATAAGACAACTGTTAAAATACATTTATGATTAAATTGTTCAAAACTATTTCAATATGCTCTTTTGAGTTCGGGAATATAAGAACACGAATATTGAAACTTGAACAAACAGGAAGGACTAGTTTTTCTTGCAAATCTGTTGATTTCTTCACAAATGTTGGACTTGGTTGTGTTGCACTTATGTTTACCAAACACGAACACCTCTTCCAATCTATATCTACCATCTGAAAAAAAAAACATAAGGTTTAAATAAAGGAATCAACAAGGGGAGAGATGTCGACCCATGCCGAGCGCGCAGTGCCAGTTCCGAGCACGGACACCTCGTTCGATCTATGCATCGAAATCTCTCACCAGAAACATACAAAATACAATGTTAAAAAAATAAAAAGAAAACCTAACAGGACGTATTTCCAGCAAGCAGTGTCATTTACCAAACACGAACACCTATTCCAATCTATATCTACCATCAGATACATACAAAAACACAAGGTTAAATAAAGGAATGAACAAGAGGAGAGATGTCGATCCATGACGAGCGAGCAGTGCCAGTTCCGAGCACGGACACCTCCTTCGATCTATGCATCGACATCTCTCATCAGAAACACACAGAAATTACAATGCTAAATAAAAGAATCTACAAGGAGAGAGATACCGACCCATGCGGAGCGCGCAGTGCCAGTTCCGAGCACGGACAAATCGTTCGATATATGCATTGGCATCTCTCACCAGAAACATACAAAATTCAATGTTAAAAAGATAAAAAGAAAAACTGTCGGATGTATTCCCAGCAAGAAGTGTCATTTACCAAACACAAACACCTCTTCCAATCTATATCTACCATCTGAAACATACAAAAACACAAGGTTAAATAAAGGAATGAACAGGAGGAGAGATGTCGACCCATGCCGAGCGCGCAGTGCCAGTTCCGAGCACGGACACATCGTTCGATCTATGCATCGACATCTCACCAGAAAAACACATAAATTACAATGCTAAATAAAACAATCTACAAGGGGAGAGATGTCGACCCATGCCGATCGCGCAGTGCCAGTTCCGAGCACAGACACCTCGTTCGATCTATGCATCGACATCTCTCATCAAAAACACACAGAAATTACAATGCTAAATAAAAGAATCTACAAGGGGAGAGATACCGACACATGCCGAGCGCGCAGTGCCAGTTCAGAGCACTGACACCTCGTTCGATCTATGCATCGACATCTCTCACCAAAAACATACAAAATTCAATGTTAAAAAAATAAAAAGAAAAACTGTCAGATGCATTCCCAGCAATTAGTGTCATTTACCAAACACGAACGCCTCTTCCAATCTATATGCACCATCTGAAAAATACAAAAACACAAGGTTAAATAAAGGAATGAACAAGAGGAGAGATGTCGACCCATGCCGAGCACGCAGTGTCAGTTCCGAGCACGGACACCTCGTTCGATCTATGCATCGACATCTCTCTCCAGAAACACACAAATTACAATGCTAAATAAAAGAATCTACAAGGGGAGAGATACCGACACATGCCGAGCGCAAAGTGCCAGTTCCGAGCACGGAGACCTCGTTCGATCTATGCATCGACATCTCTCACCAAAAACATACAAAATTCAATGTTAAAAAAATAAAAAGAAAAACTGTCAGATGCATTCCCAGCAATTAGTGTCATTTACCAAACACGAACGCCTCTTCCAATCTATATGCACCATCTGAAAAATACAAAAACACAAGGTTAAATAAAGGAATGAACAAGAGGAGAGATGTCGACCCATGCCGAGCGCGCAGGTCAGTTCCGAGCACGGACACCTCGTTCGATCTATGCATCGACATCTCTCACCAGAAACACACATAAATTAAAATGCTAAATAAAAGAATCTACAAGGGGAGAGATAATGACCCATGCCGAGTGTTCAGTGCCAGTTCCGAGAACGGACACCTCGTTCGATCTATGCATCGACATCTCTCACCAGAAAACACATAAATTACAATGCTAAATAAAAGAATCTACAAGGGGAGAGATGTCGACCCATGCCGAGCGCGCAGTGCCAGTTCCGAGCACGGACACCTCGTTCGATCTATGCATCGACATCTCTCATCAGAAACACACAGAAATTACAATGCTAAATAAAAGAATCTACAAGGAGAGAGATACCGACCCATGCCGAGCGCGCAGTGCCAGTTCCGAGCACTGACACCTCGTTCGATCGATGCATCGACATCTCTCTCCAGAAACACACATAAATTACAATGCTAAATAAAAGAATCTACAAGGGAAGAGATATCGACTCATGCCGAGCGCGCAGTGTCAGTTCCACAAGGACACCTCGTTCGATCTATGCATCGACATCTCTCATCAGAAACATACAAAATTCAATGTTAAAAAAATAAAAAGAAAAACTGTCGGATGTATTCCTAAAAAGCAGTGTCATTTACCAAACACGAACACCTCTTCCAATCTATGTCTAAAATCTGAAACATACAAAAACACAAGGTTAAATAAAGGAATCTACAAGGGGAGAGATGTCGACCCATGCCGAGCGAGGAGTGCCAGTTCCGAGCACTGACACCTCGTTCGATCTATGCATCGACATCTCTCACCAAAAACAAACAAAATTCAATGTTAAAAAAATAAAAAGAAAAACTGTCAGATGCATTCCCAGCAAGAAGTGTCATTTACCAAACACGAACACCTCTTCCAATCTATATTTACCATCTGAAACAAACAAAAACACAAGGTTAAATTAAGGAATGAACAAGAGGAGAGATGTCGACACATGCCGAGCGAGCAGTGCCAGTTCCGAGCACGGACAACTCGTTCGATCTATGCATCGACATCTCTCACCAGAAACACACATAAATTACAATTCTAAATAAAAGAATCTACAAGGGGAGAGATACCGACCCATGCCGAGCGCGCAGTGCCAGTTCCGAGAACGGACACCTCGTTCGATCTATGCATCGACGTCGTCTCTCACCAGAAACACATATAAATTACAATACTAAATAAAAGAATCTACAAGGGGAGAGATGTCGACCCATGCCGAGCGCGCAGTGCCAGTTCCGAGCACGGACACCTCCTTCGATCTATGCATCGACATCTCTCATCAGAAACACACAGAAATTACAATGCTAAATAAAAGAATCTACAAGGAGAGAGATACCGACCCATGCGGAGCGCGCAGTGCCAGTTCCGAGCACGGACAAATCGTTCGATATATGCATTGGCATCTCTCACCAGAAACATACAAAATTCAATGTTAAAAAGATAAAAAGAAAAACTGTCGGATGTATTCCCAGCAAGAAGTGCCATTTACCAAACACAAACACCTCTTCCAATCTATATCTACCATCTGAAACATACAAAAACACAAGGTTAAATAAAGGAATGAACAGGAGGAGAGATGTCGACCCATGCCGAGCGCGCAGTGCCAGTTCCGAGCACGGACACATCGTTCGATCTATGCATCGACATCTCACCAGAAAAACACATAAATTACAATGCTAAATAAAACAATCTACAAGGGGAGAGATGTCGACCCATGCCGATCGCGCAGTGCCAGTTCCGAGCACGGACACCTCGTTCGATCTATGCATCGACATCTCTCATCAAAAACACACAGAAATTACAATGCTAAATAAAAGAATCTACAAGGAGAGAGATACCGACCCATGCCGAGCGCGCAGTGCCAGTTCAGAGCACTGACACCTCGTTCGATCTATGCATCGACATCTCTCACCAAAAACATACAAAATTCAATGTTAAAAAAATAAAAAGAAAAACTGTCAGATGCATTCCCAGCAAGAAGTGTCATTTACCAAACACGAACACCTCTTCCAATCTATATCTACCATCTGAAACACACATAAATTACAATTCTAAATAAAAGAATCTACAAGGGGAGAGATACCGACCCATGCCGAGCGCGCAGTGCCAGTTCCGAGAACGGACACCTCGTTCGATCTATGCATCGACATCTCTCTCCAGAAACACACATAAATTACAATGCTAAATAAAAGAATCTACAAGGGGAGAGATACCGACACATGCCGAGCGCGCAGTGCCAGTTCCGAGCACGGACACCTCGTTCGATCTATGCATCGACATCTCTCACCAAAAACATACAAAATTCAATGTTAAAAAAATAAAAAGAAAAACTGTCAGATGCATTCCCAGCAATTAGTGTCATTTACCAAACACGAACGCCTCTTCCAATCTATATGCACCATCTGAAAAATACAAAAACACAAGGTTAAATAAAGGAATGAACAAGAGGAGAGATGTCGACCCATGCCGAGCGCGCAGTATCAAGAGCACGGACACCTCGTTCGATCTATGCATCGACATCTCTCACCAGAAACACACATAAATTAAAATGCTAAATAAAAGAATCTACAAGGGGAGAGATAATGACCCATGCCGAGTGTTCAGTGCCAGTTCCGAGAACGGACACCTCGTTCGATCTATGCATCGACATCTCTCACCAGAAAACACATAAATTACAATGCTAAATAAAAGAATCTACAAGGGGAGAGATGTCGACCCATGCCGAGCGCGCAGTGCCAGTTCCGAGCACGGACACCTCGTTCGATCTCTGCATCGACATCTCTCATCAGAAACACACAGAAATTACAATGCTAAATAAAAGAATCTACAAGGAGAGAGATACCGACACATGCCGAGCGCGCAGTGCCAGTTCCGAGCACTGACACCTCGTTCGATCGATGCATCGACATCTCTCTCCAGAAACACACATAAATTACAATGCCAAATAAAAGAATCTACAAGGGGAGAGATACCGACACATGCCGAGCGCTCAGTGCCAGTTCCGAGCACGGACACCTCGTTCGATCTATGCATCGACATCTCTCTCCAGAAACACACAAAAATTACATTGCTAAATAAAAGAATCTACAAGGGGAGAGATACCGACACATGCCGAGCGCGCAGTGCCAGTTCCGAGCACGGACACCTCGTTCGATTTATGCATCGACATCTCTCACCAGAAACACACATAAATTACAATGCTAAATAAAAGAATCTACAAGAAGAGAGATACCGACCCATGCCGAGCGGGCAGTGCCAGTTCCGAGCACTGATACCTCGTTCGATCTATGCATCGACATCTCTCACCAAAAACAAACAAAATTCAATGTTAAAAAAAGAAAAAGAAAAACTGTCAGATGCATTCCCAGCAAGAAGTGTCATTTACCAAACACGAACACCTCTTCCAATCTATATCTACCATCTGAAACATACAAAAACACAAGGTTAAATAAAGGAATGAACAAGAAGAGAGATGTCGACCCATGCCGAGCGCGCAGTCCCAGTTCCGAGCACGGACACCTCGTTCGATCTATGCATCGACATCTCTCACCAGAAACACATAAATTACAATGCTAAATAAAAGAATCTACAAGGGGAGAGATGTCGACCCATGCCGAGAGCGCAGTGCCAGTTCCGAGCACGGACACCTCGTTCGATCTATGCATCGACATCTCTCACCAGAAACACAAATAAATTACAATGCTAAATAAAAGAATCTACAAGGGAAGAGATATCGACTCATGCCGAGCGCGCAGTTTCAGTTCCACAAGGACACCTCGTTCGATCTATGCATCGACATCTCTCATCAGAAACATACAAAATTCAATGTTAAAAAAATAAAAATAAAAACTGTCGGATGTATTCCCAAAAGGCAGTGTCATTTACCAAACACGAACACCTATTCCAATCTATATCTACCATCTGAAACATACAAAAACACAAGGTTAAATAAAGGAATGAACAAGAGGAGAGATGTCGACCCATGCCGAGCGCGCAGTGTCAGTTCCGAGCACGGACACCTCGTTCGATCTATGCATCGACATCTCTCACCAGAAACACACATAAATTAAAATGCTAAATAAAAGAATCTACAAGGGGAGAGATAATGACCCATGCCGAGCGCGCAGTGCCAGTTCCGAGCACTGACACCTCGTTCGATCTATGCATCGACATCTCTCTCCAGAAACACACATAAATTACAATGCTAAATAAAAGAATCTACAAGGGGAGAGATACCGACACATGCCGAGCGCTCAGTGCCAGTTCCGAGCACGGACACCTCGTTCGATCTATGCATCGACATCTCTCTCCAGAAACACACATAAATTACAATGCTAAATAAAAGAATCTACAAGGGGAGAGATACCGACACATGCCGAGCGCGCAGTGCCAGTTCCGAGCACCAACACCTCGTTCGATCTATGCATCGACATCTCTCACCAGAAACACACATAAATTACAATGCTAAATAAAAGAATCTACAAGGGGAGAGATGTCGACCCATGCCGAGCGCGCAGTGTCAGTTCCGAGCACGGACACCTCGTTCGATCTATGCATCGACATCTCTCACCAAAAACATACAAAATTCAATGTTAAAAAAATAAAAAGAAAAACTGTCAGATGCATTCCCAGCAAGAAGTGTCATTTACCAAACACGAACGCCTCTTCCAATCTATATGCACCATCTGAAAAATACAAAAACACAAGGTTAAATAAAGGAATGAACAAGAGGAGAGATGTCGACCCATGCCGAGCGCGCAGTGTCAGTTCCGAGCACGGACACCTCGTTCGATCTATGCATCGACATCTCTCATCAGAAACACACAGAAATTACAATGCTAAATAAAAGAATCTACAAGGAGAGAGATACCGACCCATGCCGAGCGCGCAGTGCCAGTTCCGAGCACTGACACCTCGTTCGATCGATGCATCGACATCTCTCTCCAGAAACACACATAAATTACAATTCTAAATAAAAGAATCTACAAGGGGAGAGATACCGACCCATGCGGAGCGCGCAGTGCCAGTTCCGAGCACGGACAAATCGTTCGATATATGCATTGGCATCTCTCACCAGAAACATACAAAATTCAATGTTAAAAAGATAAAAAGAAAAACTGTCGGATGTATTCCCAGCAAGAAGTGCCATTTACCAAACACAAACACCTCTTCCAATCTATATCTACCATCTGAAACATACAAAAACACAAGGTTAAATAAAGGAATGAACAGGAGGAGAGATGTCGACCCATGCCGAGCGCGCAGTGCCAGTTCCGAGCACGGACACATCGTTCGATCTATGCATCGACATCTCACCAGAAAAACACATAAATTACAATGCTAAATAAAACAATCTACAAGGGGAGAGATGTCGACCCATGCCGATCGCGCAGTGCCAGTTCCGAGCACGGACACCTCGTTCGATCTATGCATCGACATCTCTCATCAAAAACACACAGAAATTACAATGCTAAATAAAAGAATCTACAAGGAGAGAGATACCGACCCATGCCGAGCGCGCAGTGCCAGTTCAGAGCACTGACACCTCGTTCGATCTATGCATCGACATCTCTCACCAAAAACATACAAAATTCAATGTTAAAAAAATAAAAAGAAAAACTGTCAGATGCATTCCCAGCAAGAAGTGTCATTTACCAAACACGAACACCTCTTCCAATCTATATCTACCATCTGAAACACACATAAATTACAATTCTAAATAAAAGAATCTACAAGGGGAGAGATACCGACCCATGCCGAGCGCGCAGTGCCAGTTCCGAGAACGGACACCTCGTTCGATCTATGCATCGACATCTCTCTCCAGAAACACACATAAATTACAATGCTAAATAAAAGAATCTACAAGGGGAGAGATACCGACACATGCCGAGCGCGCAGTGCCAGTTCCGAGCACGGACACCTCGTTCGATCTATGCATCGACATCTCTCACCAAAAACATACAAAATTCAATGTTAAAAAAATAAAAAGAAAAACTGTCAGATGCATTCCCAGCAATTAGTGTCATTTACCAAACACGAACGCCTCTTCCAATCTATATGCACCATCTGAAAAATACAAAAACACAAGGTTAAATAAAGGAATGAACAAGAGGAGAGATGTCGACCCATGCCGAGCGCGCAGTATCAAGAGCACGGACACCTCGTTCGATCTATGCATCGACATCTCTCACCAGAAACACACATAAATTAAAATGCTAAATAAAAGAATCTACAAGGGGAGAGATAATGACCCATGCCGAGTGTTCAGTGCCAGTTCCGAGAACGGACACCTCGTTCGATCTATGCATCGACATCTCTCACCAGAAAACACATAAATTACAATGCTAAATAAAAGAATCTACAAGGGGAGAGATGTCGACCCATGCCGAGCGCGCAGTGCCAGTTCCGAGCACGGACACCTCGTTCGATCTCTGCATCGACATCTCTCATCAGAAACACACAGAAATTACAATGCTAAATAAAAGAATCTACAAGGAGAGAGATACCGACCCATGCCGAGCGCGCAGTGCCAGTTCCGAGCACTGACACCTCGTTCGATCGATGCATCGACATCTCTCTCCAGAAACACACATAAATTACAATGCCAAATAAAAGAATCTACAAGGGGAGAGATACCGACACATGCCGAGCGCTCAGTGCCAGTTCCGAGCACGGACACCTCGTTCGATCTATGCATCGACATCTCTCTCCAGAAACACACAAAAATTACATTGCTAAATAAAAGAATCTACAAGGGGAGAGATACCGACACATGCCGAGCGCGCAGTGCCAGTTCCGAGCACGGACACCTCGTTCGATTTATGCATCGACATCTCTCACCAGAAACACACATAAATTACAATGCTAAATAAAAGAATCTACAAGAAGAGAGATACCGACCCATGCCGAGCGGGCAGTGCCAGTTCCGAGCACTGATACCTCGTTCGATCTATGCATCGACATCTCTCACCAAAAACAAACAAAATTCAATGTTAAAAAAAGAAAAAGAAAAACTGTCAGATGCATTCCCAGCAAGAAGTGTCATTTACCAAACACGAACACCTCTTCCAATCTATATCTACCATCTGAAACATACAAAAACACAAGGTTAAATAAAGGAATGAACAAGAAGAGAGATGTCGACCCATGCCGAGCGCGCAGTCCCAGTTCCGAGCACGGACACCTCGTTCGATCTATGCATCGACATCTCTCACCAGAAACACATAAATTACAATGCTAAATAAAAGAATCTACAAGGGGAGAGATGTCGACCCATGCCGAGAGCGCAGTGCCAGTTCCGAGCACGGACACCTCGTTCGATCTATGCATCGACATCTCTCACCAGAAACACAAATAAATTACAATGCTAAATAAAAGAATCTACAAGGGAAGAGATATCGACTCATGCCGAGCGCGCAGTTTCAGTTCCACAAGGACACCTCGTTCGATCTATGCATCGACATCTCTCATCAGAAACATACAAAATTCAATGTTAAAAAAATAAAAATAAAAACTGTCGGATGTATTCCCAAAAGGCAGTGTCATTTACCAAACACGAACACCTATTCCAATCTATATCTACCATCTGAAACATACAAAAACACAAGGTTAAATAAAGGAATGAACAAGAGGAGAGATGTCGACCCATGCCGAGCGCGCAGTGTCAGTTCCGAGCACGGACACCTCGTTCGATCTATGCATCGACATCTCTCACCAGAAACACACATAAATTAAAATGCTAAATAAAAGAATCTACAAGGGGAGAGATAATGACCCATGCCGAGCGCGCAGTGCCAGTTCCGAGCACTGACACCTCGTTCGATCTATGCATCGACATCTCTCTCCAGAAACACACATAAATTACAATGCTAAATAAAAGAATCTACAAGGGGAGAGATACCGACACATGCCGAGCGCTCAGTGCCAGTTCCGAGCACGGACACCTCGTTCGATCTATGCATCGACATCTCTCTCCAGAAACACACATAAATTACAATG
The DNA here is from genome assembly GCF_947563725.1 of Argiope bruennichi. NCBI lineage: Eukaryota > Metazoa > Arthropoda > Arachnida > Araneae > Araneidae > Argiope > Argiope bruennichi. The sequence continues at coordinate 21,039,979 of NC_079156.1, read as the reverse complement.
CTAAATAAAAGAATCTACAAGGGGAGAGATACCGACACATGCCGAGCGCGCAGTGCCAGTTCCGAGCACCAACACCTCGTTCGATCTATGCATCGACATCTCTCACCAGAAACACACATAAATTACAATGCTAAATAAAAGAATCTACAAGGGGAGAGATGTCGACCCATGCCGAGCGCGCAGTGTCAGTTCCGAGCACGGACACCTCGTTCGATCTATGCATCGACATCTCTCACCAAAAACATACAAAATTCAATGTTAAAAAAATAAAAAGAAAAACTGTCAGATGCATTCCCAGCAAGAAGTGTCATTTACCAAACACGAACGCCTCTTCCAATCTATATGCACCATCTGAAAAATACAAAAACACAAGGTTAAATAAAGGAATGAACAAGAGGAGAGATGTCGACCCATGCCGAGCGCGCAGTGTCAGTTCCGAGCACGGACACCTCGTTCGATCTATGCATCGACATCTCTCACCAGAAACACACATAAATTAAAATGCTAAATAAAAGAATCTACAAGGGGAGAGATAATGACCCATGCCGAGTGTTCAGTGCCAGTTCCGAGCACGGACACCTCGTTCGATCTATGCATCGACATCTCTCACCAGAAAACACATAAATTACAATGCTAAATAAAAGAATCTACAAGGGGAGAGATGTCGACCCATGCCGAGCGCGCAGTGCCAGTTCCGAGCACGGACACCTCGTTCGATCTATGCATCGACATCTCTCATCAGAAACACACAGAAATTACAATGCTAAATAAAACAATCTACAAGGAGAGAGATACCGACCCATGCCGAGCGCGCAGTGCCAGTTCCGAGCACTGACACCTCGTTCGATCTATGCATCGACATCTCTCTCCAGAAACACACATAAATTACAATGCTAAATAAAAGAATCTACAAGGGGAGAGATACCGACACATGCCGAGCGCTCAGTGCCAGTTCCGAGCACGGACACCTCGTTCGATTTATGCATCGACATCTCTCTCCAGAAACACACATAAATTACAATGCTAAATAAAAGAATCTACAAGGGGAGAGATACCGACACATGCCGAGCGCGCAGTGCCAGTTCCGAGCACGGACATGTCGTTCGATCTATGCATCGACATCTCTCACCAGAAACACACATAAATTACAATGCTAAATAAAAGAATCTACAAGAAGAGAGATACCGACCCATGCCGAGCGCGCAGTGCCAGTTCCGAGCACTGATACCTCGTTCGATCTATGCATCGACATCTCTCACCAAAAACAAACAAAATTCAATGTTAAAAAAATAAAAAGAAAAACTGTCAGATGCATTCCCAGCAAGAAGTGTCATTTACCAAACACGAACACCTCTTCCAATCTATATCTACCATCTGAAACATACAAAAACACAAGGTTAAATAAAGGAATGAACAAGAAGACAGATGTCGACCCATGCCGAGCGCGCAGTGCCAGTTCCGAGCACGGACACCTCGTTCGATCTATGCATCGACATCTCTCACCAGAAACACACATAAATTACAATGCTAAATAAAAGAATCTACAAGGGGAGAGATGTCGACCCATGCCGAGCGCGCAGTGCCAGTTCCGAGCACGGACAACTCGTTCGATCTATGCATCGACATCTCTCATCAGAAACACACATAAATTACAATGCTAAATAAAAGAATCTACAAGGGGAGAGATACCGACCCATGCCGAGCGCGCAGTGCCGGTTCCGAGAACGGACACCTCGTTCGATCTATGCATCGACATCTCTCATCAGAAACATACAAAATTCAATGTTAAAAAATAAAAATAAAAACTGTCGGATGTATTCCCAAAAGGCAGTGTCATTTACCAAACAGGAACACCTCTTCCAATCTATATCTAAGATCTGAAACACACAAAAACACAAGGTTAAATAAAGGAATGAACAAGAGGAGAGATGTCGACCCATGCCGAGCGCGCAGTGCCAGTTCCGAGCACGGACACCTCGTTCGATCTATGCATCGACATCTCTCACCAGAAACACACATAAATTACAATGCTAAATAAAAGAATCTGCAAGGGGACAGATGTCGACCCATGCCGAGCGCGCAGTGCCAGTTCCGAGCACGGACACCTCGTTCGATCTATGCATCGACATCTCTCATCAGAAACACACAGAAATTACAATGCTAAATAAAAGAATCTACAAGGGGAGAGATACCGACCCATGCCGAGCGCGCAGTGCCAGTTTCGAGAACGGACACCTCGTTCGATCTATGATTCGACATCTCTCACCAGAAACATACAAAATTCAATGTTAAAAAAGATAAAAAGAAAAACTGTCGGATGTATTCCCAGCAAGCAGTGCCATTTACCAAACACAAACACCTCTTCTAATCTATATCAACTATCTGAAACATACAAAAACACAAGGTTAAATAAAGGAATCAACAAAAGGATAGATGTCGACCCATGCCGAGCGCGCAGTGCCAGTTCCGAGCACGGACACCTCGTTCGATCTATGCATCGACATTTCTCACCAGAAACACACAGAAATTACAATGCTAAATAAAAGAATCTACAAGGGGAGAAATATCGACCCATGCCGAGAGCGCCGTGCCAGTTCCGAGCACGGACACCTCGTTCGATCTATGCATCGACGTCTCTCACCAGAAACACATAAATTACAATGGTAAATAAAAGAATCTACAAGGGGAGAGATACCGACCCATGCCGAGCGCGCAGTGCCAGTTCCGAGCACGGACACCTCGTTCGATCTATGCATCGACATCTCTCACCAGACACACACATAAATTACAATGCTAAATAAAAGAATCTACAAGGGAAGAGATATCGATTCATGCCGAGAGCGCAGTGCCAGTTCCAAGCACTGACACCTCGTTCGATCTATGCATCGACATCTCTCACAAAAACATACAAAATTCAATGTTAAAAAGATAAAAAGAAAAACTGTCGGATGTATTCCCAGCAAGAAGTGTCATTTACCAAACACGAACACCTCTTCCAATCTATATCTACCATCTGAAACATACAAAAACACAAGGTTAAATAAAGGAATGAACAAGAGGAGAGATGTCGACCCATGCCGAGCGCGCAGTGCCAGTTCCGAGCACGGACACCTCGTTCGATCTATGCATCGACATCTCTCTCCAGAAACACATATAAATTACAATGCTAAATAAAAGAATCTACAAGGGGAGAGATACCGACCCATGCCGAGCGCGCAGTGCCAGTTCCGAGCACGGACACCTCGTTCGATCTATGAATCGACATCTCTCACCAGAAACAAAATTGTCTTTGGAGGTGTGTGTGTGTGTGTGTGTGTGTGTGTGTGTGTGTGTGTGTGTGTGTGTGTGTGTGTGTGTGTGTGTGTGTGTGTGTACACGTCACTCCTTTGTTTGGTTGACCTCTTGCAGAGTTTGCAGATTGTTTTTTCCTTTTCTGTTGGTTTAATCTATTGTTTGGATGCGTTTTGTTCAGTGGAATTGCCGTTGTATTAGGAATGAAAAATATCTGGCTTTGTATTCCCTCTTCTCAATTTCAGATTTCTGGATTTTTTCAAGAAACTTTTCTTTATGCTGAAGATGACTTTAGTGTCTATAAAAAAAAAGATTTTTTGATCTCGCAGGGAAGGCAGACTTTGAGGGGGCCTTTTAATTGGAATCCCCGATCATTTGTCATCATACATAATCCCTTTCGATGTACCTCAAAATTCGGACGTGGAAATTCTCAGCGTAAAAATCACTACAGCTTCTCGAAACTTTTGTCGAGTTAACATTTACGCTCCTACAAGTTTTGACATTGAAATTTTCTGAAACTTTTTTAACTCGCTTTCTTAACCAACGTTCATCTTTGGTGACTTAAATTTACATCACCCTTTTTGGTGCTCAACCTCTTCTTCCAGACTCAACAACAATTTTGTCGATTGGTTAACGGATTCAAATTTTGCCATTTTAAATACTTCGAACCCGACACATATTACTCCTTCAGGTAACCAATCACTTCTGTATCTTATCCTTTGTTCCAAATCACTCTTGTGTTGCTCAGATTGTTTTGTTGCTGAATCATCATTTGACAGAGACCATTTCCCCATAATTTCCACCTGCAAAGTTTTACACAACAAAGGTTCCTCACAGAAATTAAATAGCAATCTATTCTATTTCAATCGAAAAAATTTTTTGAAGATACAAATCTTAACCTAGACTCAGTTTCATCAAAGATTTCAGAAATCATATCCAATAATACTAGAAAAATACCTTTGAATAACAAACAATACCCAGCCTGGTGGGATAAAACTTGTCACAAACTTTACTACCTTAAAATCATATATCGGAAGAAAGCATTAAGATGCATATCAACTAAATTTTGGATTCTTCACAAAAAATTCGCAAGCAGATTAAAATTTTATAATAAACAAGCAAAGCACAAATTTTGGGATAAATTATGTAATAGAATAAAATAAACGAGGATTTCTTGCGCTATCTTCAGAAAACTGAAGATCTGATCAGCAATTTGAAGATAATAACTCCTTCAAAACCATTTCTGTTAACAATTCTTTTATCACAAACCCATTCGTGCAAAGTAATATGTTTGCAGAATTTTATGCCAACAATTCCAGTTCTCACTAATCAATACCAATCCAGTTTACGGACAATCAGGAAAGCGAATTAAACGGAGCACTACAAATGGAAGAATTACAATTCGCAATTAAAAAATCAAAAAAAAAACAACCCCAGGTACAGACAATATTCCCGCAACCTTTTTAAAAAACTTAAAAATGCAAATTATTGCATCCTTTAATTATTTCAACAGATTTTTAACAGCATATGTTCCCAAAACATGGAAACATGCACTTATTATTCCCATTCCAAAACCAAATAAAGACAGGCTTCAGATAACATCATATAGACCAATAGCTCTAACATTTGTTTTTTCCAAAATCTTTGAACGTATCTTATGTAAGAGAATTACTGATTTTCTTACAAAGAACAAAAAACTTCATTCAAAACACTTTGGTTTTTTACCATACAAGGACAATAGGGCAGCCACTTACTCATTATATTACAGCATTTCAAAAGCAAAGAGGGAAAAAAAACATTTCATTGGTATTAGTCTCGACATCGCAAAAGCTTATGATTTGGTTTATATTGACGGATTGATATATAAATGCTTGGAATTGGGCATCTGCGGGAAGATATGCGCTTGGTTGCATCAATTCCTTAGTCACCGTACGTTCAAAGTGCGATGGAGACAAACTCTCTCCGACATAAGAATTACAAAGGATTAGAACAAGGTAGTGTCCTCTCGCCAATCTTATGGGCAATTTTTATATCGGATTTTTTTGACACTCTTGAAAATGAAGTTGATTGTTTGATCTTTGCGGACGACATTTATTTTTTTCTCGCACCAGTCTATTGAACTTATTACTAAGAAATTACAAAAAACAATGGAAAACGTACATCAATGGTGTACGTATTGGAAGCTTTCAGTTAATTCAGAGAAAAGTTACATAGCCGATCTTTCAAACAAAATTAATTTTACCCACCCAAATATCTCACTAGCAGGAACGAACATCCAATGGAAAAAACTCAATTACATTTCTCGGAATTCCTTTTTCAAAAAGAAATCAAAACGGATCGATCTTCAATAAAATTAAAAACAAAGCTTTAAAAAAATCAACGCATTAAAGGGTTTTGCATATAAACATTATGGCCCAAGAACAAAGGATTTAATCACAATCAGACAATAGCATTTGTAGCTAATTCTTTTACGCCAGTCAAATTATCAACAAATTTTCAGAAACTCGCATGAAAGCAACCAATATTATTCAGACAAAAGCACTTCGCATTGCACTTGGAGTTCCACAGTGGACACCAAATAAAGCTCCCCTTTACATCTCCAATCAGGAAATTCTCAGTGAAAAGAAAAAATCAAACGTTTATCCTTACAATTTCTCACTAAGCAGATTTCTATCAGTTCCTTCTCCGCCATCTACAAATTAGATTTAGAACATTTCAATCTTGCTCTTATTGAACAGGACAAAAATTTTCTGGATAAATTTTTTTCTGATCTAAACATTAATTGGAATCGCATTATTTCTGATCAACATTTTTTGCAATTTCCAAGAGAAAATTGCAGTATTATTTCAAAATACCCTTTTCAAAACAAATCTCTCCCACATTCAGCCATTAATGGCAGTTTTCAAGAATCGCTACAAAAGGACTTCAAACAATGTTTCATAATCGCAACTGATGCATCGAAATCGCAAAACTTAACTTCAATCGCCGGCATTTAGGATGTCTCAATTTGCTTTTCGAACCCACAAAATCAATTCAATTTTTATAGCTGAAGCTCTTGCAATTTGTCAGGCTCTGGACTATCTTTCCATTCCCGAGAAACATTTACTTCTTACAGGTAGTCTTCCAGTTCTTACAGCACTTGAAAACTTTTCATATAAATCCCCATCCATTATTCATAAATTTTGTGGGGAAAATTGTGGAAAAATATCAGATTAACCAACATATTACTTTTCTATGGATCCCAGGAATTCGACAATTTTATGGAATGAAAAAGCGAACTTGATCGCAAAATCAGTAACAGAAATCAGCCCATGCATTGAATGGATCACATCGGAAGACATCTCGTGCATCATACAAATCTCAAAAAGAAAAACAACAGACAGCTATTGACAGAGCAAATATTATGAAATCCTTGGAGAAATTCCAGACATAAAAAATATTGCTAAATGGACAAGAAATAGAAGACATCATTTGCGCTAGAATTTCTACCAAAACACTCATTACACCTGGCCTTCTACATCGTTTTAACCTGTCGAATCAACCCAATTGCGAAACATGCCAATCTTTGAATAATTTGGATCATATCTTACTGCACTGCCGAAAATACTCAAGCATCAGACGTTGCCTCTGGTCGAAATTGGGCCTCAACTCTCTTTAACCTGTAATTTCAAACAACTCACGAGCAAAGCATTTGCAGATAAACTATCTCTCCATATTTTCCTTCAACACTTGAAATTTGACATTTATTAATTGGAGATATCATTGAACGCTGGGATGACAGCCTTTGTAGCTAAAAATCCCTAAATCTCCCTCATTCAAACAAACAAACAAAACTAATTCATGTTTTATTTTCCAATCCAGCTTACATTTTGAGATAAGAAACAGTAATAAATTTATTGAATTAGATAAAGAAATCAATGGAATTTTAATATTTGCAGTTAACAGAAATTTTATGTTCCAAGGAAATTAATATCTTTCAAAAATTTTGACTGAATTATTTCTTTTTAACATATATAGCTAGAAACGATTGCTTATTGAGGATGTTCATTATAGTAAATCTGTTCGTCTACCTCAAGGCTACAAATGTTTTAAGATGTTCAAAGAAAAGTTCTCTTTTAAGTAGTTGAGAAATAAAAATTACTTTAAGCAAATATGAAAAATATATCGGAAAACTTTTTCCTAGTATCATCCTGACAATAGGATTTTCGACATCTGTGAACTAGAGGGAAAAGCGCAAGTTAAAACATTTAAACATATTTGGAGCAGCGTATCGAAAATGCTTTTCAGCGAAAGAACTTACCTGTATGGAAAACAAGATAGCCAACTTTTCAGCTTACATCGATGGTACTTTCTCCTGAACTAATCAGAGCTAACAAAAATTTGATACTCACAACTCTTCAATATGGAGGTGAAATGACGCTTCTCGGAGATGAATCTAGAAATAATGATTTTTGATGTTGCTGAAATAATGCAAAATGCATTGTTAGAATCTGAAATTTGAATAATAATGATACTTAACGCTTGATATATATTGTTATTCTAATGATGCAAAATGCACTGTTAAATAAAACAAACTAAAATCTAGAACAATTGGGTAATAATTTTATTAAGTAATAATTATTCTATTCTAGCGCATTATTATACTCTACTATATTTTCGCATATTCCTCAAATGACAGTTGATCTTAGAGATCTATTTAGTAAAACTGGAGCAATATGGTAAATTATATGTAATAAAAAATACAATTGTGGAATATATGGATGCAAGGGGATTGTCACGTTTCCTATGATCATAATGAAAGCACATATTCCACAATTATAAACAATTTGGAATACGGAAGTAATGTCTTTATAACTGTGGAATGGAATGATTTTTTTACTTTTGAAATTTTATATCACATCGCTCTCCATTTTACCACTGGTCTACATAAATGAACACCAGTTCCCATCCCCCTAAAAGAAACATACAAAACGCATCTATTTCTAAATTGCGCAATGCTTGCCGAACATTTATTAACTAAGAACTTCGTATTCATCCTATCAACAGAATTATTCAATTATTCAAATACCTTTTTTCCACCTCTCACCCACCAAGACTCAAAAGGCCCATCAGCCGCCAAAAAAATCTTCGAGGAACGCATAAAAAACAATTGAATCTTTAGACGGGTTTCGCATTCTAAAACTAGAACCACTGCAGGATTACAAACGTTTTCTTTTACCTTAACACGCTTCCTTTTTTAATCGGAAGGTATTTCGAACACTGTTATCCAAAAATTCTTTCAAGAGTACACGCTTCAAAATTGGGCAAATAAAATAATTTTAGAGACTGATGCATCTAATAATAAAAGCTCTAGTGGTATTGCAAATATCGCTACATACAAAACTATCTCTGTATCTATTTCAATTTATAATAGCAATTTTACAGGTGCAGCCCTAGAAATCTTGCATGCAATTAAGTTTGCGAATCAGCCAAAACAATACATTCTCTTACCTGACATTCCATCCGACTTGGAAGCTCTACATTCTCCAAACATTTTTTTTTCCAAAACTGTTATCAATCTTTTGGCACAAGAAATTTCTAGGGTCCTCAAAATCATTGTTATCGATCCTCGGCCACTTCGTCATTGCTGAAAATGAGCTTACTGGTGGTTTTGCCTGGACAACACCAGGCACAAATATTTCTAAATGGATATCACCAAACACCGTCACCCTTTAACTTAAAAAAGTCATGCAACTGGAAAGCGAAACAGCATAGAAGAATTCCAAATATTAAGAGAATTTCGCACATCAAAATGCTATTAAACCTAATCATCACCTTCTTCCCTATAATAGAAATTGGGCGTCACGTTATCTCGTTTTAAAACTTAAACCTTCTCAACCAAAGTAAAACGTTTTCAGCATGACTTCACTTCTTCACCACTTGCTCTATCTGCAAGCAAGGTGAAAATAGAGAACACACCAAACACACCATTTCTTCAGTGTACAAAATGCGAAGAACACATTAACATTATAAGAAATGACTTTGGATGCCTTCCATTCTTTTTCAACTAGATTTTTGATCTTTCATTCGATGCTAATAAGAAATGAACCATCATCACGAAATTCATTCGTCACATCCAATGTTTAATTTATACATCCTGTTTTTGTCATGCTTTACTCAATTTTTTCCCCCTCTTCGATTGCTTAAGAAAAATAAGATATGTACTTTTTGAAGCCTTGGAAAGATGTCGACGGCTAATTTGAGAATAAGCAATGCAAGTGAGCATTAATGACAAAAAGCTTTTTCAAACCAAAGAAAACATGGAGACAACGTGCTAATCCATGGTTTAGTCATCAATCCAGCAACAATTTTGAGATTCGGAAAAGTAGAAACTTATTTAATGAATTGAAAGCCTTCGCATTGCAAGGAATTTAAGATCTTTGAAAAAATGTAAAAGAATTATATCGATTTAATTTATATATCAGACTTTGGGCCGAATCCGTAAAGTGGCTGACAACCTGTCTGCCTGTGGTTTCTGGTCTTTCGAACGCTTGCAAACGCAATAACTCAAAAACAAAACGGCTTAAATATACGAAATACGTAACACAATTCTAAAATTAGGAGCATTGATCCTTGCAAAATGTTAAACTGAATTTGTCTAAAAGTTGACAATCTATAGATTTATATGTCTATACATATGTAAATAATATATATTAAAAAAGCTATGACTTAGATAAATGAAAATAAAAATAATCTGTGTCAACTTTGGTTTTTCTTGATCGAAAAAGAGGCATCAAAAAGCACAACCTTCTTTACTATACTACGAATGAGTGGCATTCTGAAAATAAAAATCTGAGCACTCGTGGGTCTCATGGCCAAAACGAAGGTCTACAATTTTATATGAAATAAGAAAAAATAATGCTTTTATTAGAAACTATGCGAGAAAGTTTAAGGGAAACTACCATTCGCTAATTTGAATTTGATATGCTTACCTGAATGTCATACAAGCACATGTAACAAAATTTAGGAACGAATGTTTTCAGTAAACACCCAACAATCAAAATACGCATCTAATAATCCCTCTTACGTAAAGATAGCGCAATTTCTTTCGAATTTTGTGTATTTCCAGTTTCCATCACGCATTCTTACACTTTAAAACTGAATAATTTAAATGCTTATTGATCGGTTAAATAACTGTTTTAGAGAATTGTTTTGGATCTAACGCATAAGTACCAGAAAAGTTTAAGTTTTGTTTATAAAATTATTGAACCGAAATTGGTCTTATGAAATCTGAATTTTTCAGCCCATAATACTTTGATTAATTAAAGAGTTGCTCGCATGCGAATAAATGTGATGCATATTTATTATTACCATCAAATGTTTTGACGCAATGTGAACCAAATTAATTATTAAAGGAAATTGAAGGAATTGAAATTAGGAGAAAAATAATCTCATTAATAAATTCATTGAAATGGTATTTGCAATATATTAATTTTAACATAACAGGTGAGGACAAACCTTTAATTCTGTTTTAATTTTGCAATGTAACCAAAATTATATAATAAAAAATTTAGCAATTTTTAATAAGAAAAAGATGGCGTTAGGAGACAAATATTTGGAATTAACATAAGTCTTCGGATTCCAAAGAATATAAAATCTCATTTTTGAAATTATGTCTGTCTTTGAGCATGATAACTTAAAAATACTTTGAGCTAGACGGATGAAATTTCGTACATAATCTCTACTCCAAATGTGTAGATCTTTTTCAAATTTTGAATGAAATCTATCGACTAGAAATCAGGCTGTCCGGATAAAAACACACACGACACCTGCGAATCGCAAACAGATATATAAAATTTGATTCACAGATCTACCATGTAAAATTTAGATCCTTATAAAATTTTGCAATAAATTCATTAAGGAATTAGTTGTCTGTCTGTACATTCGTACCCTCTAAAATTATTACCATTACCATTCTAAAACGCTTTGAGATAGATGGTTGAAATTTGGTACACAATCTTTACACCAAATTTATAGATTTACGCCAAATTTCGAACAAAGTTCCTTCAATGGAAATTTGTTTGCCCGACTGTTTGAATGTAAACACGATAGCTACAAAACAAAAATGGCTAGAAGAACAATATTCGGTACACGGATTTAACACCTATGGTGTAGGCACCATTCAAATTCTGGATCATTCTGTCTGTGATTTCAGAAACATGTAAAGGCTGCAGTCTAAAATCTCAATGATTTAAATATATCAAATTTGGTATGTGATTATGTGACTACAAGTGTAGCTCTGACAAATTTTTATTTCAATCTGTTCGTAAAAACGCATCAAAGACAAAAATTTAATTTTAGGATATTATTTGCCGCATATCGCGGATTAATCGCCAAAAAAAAACTCTCCAAGGTTAACAAGATACGAGTCAGAAAAAATGCTAAATTTATGCCAAACATTAATCTTTTTTAATTATTTAAAGTCAATTCTATGCAAGGTGTTCCCAGGGATATTACCTTTATTAGAAGGTACGAGAAAGTTGTAGGGAAATCATTCCTGCTCCTGTGTTCTTTCATTCATTCATTCATTCATTTATTTTCTTTTTCACTTCAAGTATAATTTTTCTTTATTAAAATTTACTTCGACTTCCGCAGGATAATTTTAAATTGTATAGAAAGAAGGAAATTTAAACCTCGAAACTGGTAAAAGCCATTCTAAAAGATGCATTTGCTTAAAGATTTATTTTTAAATTCAAATTAAAAAAAATTGTATAACAGAAATAAAAATCATTATATATGCAATTAGAAAATAATATGGAAAAAATTAATATAAATTTTGGGGTTTTTTTATGATCTCCAAATTAACTTGTTTAAGAAAATTGAGTTTCCTTTATTTGAACTAAAAAAAAATATTTACTTTAATCAATTACCAAAAAACATTGAGCATATAAAAATACCACAGAGGAAAAAAATTAATACAAGCGATGCTGCAGAAAGTAAAAACATTCTGCATCATAGTTACAGTTAAATAGAAATAATCATAAGTTAACAATGTAAAATCAGTAAAATAAAAATCCTACTGTCAAGCAAACAGTTAATGAATTAAAAAAGAGTTTTTCAATTTTGTTTTTCCCAATTTGCTACATCACTTTCCATGCTGTCAAAGCAATTAAATCCACACCGAAAGCGCCAAATACCTTATTTTACGTGGCGAAAATACGTTTTTTCGCCAAAGTTGTAATTAAATTATGTTTATTCAAGATATTGTCACATTTCAAAGCTGACTAAGCTAAGTTATATTTATTTTTCGCTTTATGTTTTGTAATTTTTTTAATCTTCTTCAGAAATGCCGGAAAAATCTATATAAATATTGATTATAAAATATAATATTGATTATAAAAAGGTTGGTCTAAAAGTCACTTTCTGGCCAACAAACTTCATTATTTGAAACGATAATGCTTTTACCAGTTGAAGCATAAGTGCTTCAATAATAAGGTATATAGCAATACAATTTGTTATCACCTGTGCTTTTACAATTTTACGAAATTCTTCCTCGTGATTAAATGTAATACTTCATAATGATATAAATATTTTAATGCATTGTGAATTGAATTTATTATTAGCGGAATTTAAAGAAAAAAGACGATAAAAATATAGTTATCTTATTGGCATCGTGCAAATTATTCATTTCAAAACAAAATCAGTTGCCGTAAAACCTCAATTCTTATTTTATATTTCATTTCAGCTTAAATTTGGAGAGAAGAAAATTTATCTAATTAGGGAAAGATAGCGTTAGAAGTCTAATAATTGCAGTTAAAGGAAATTTTCGGATTCCAAATAAATTAAGATTCTTCAAAAATTATTTCTCTTTTAACATACACATTCGAAAGGTACTCATTTTAACATATTCATTATAAACCTATCACCATACAAGAAGATGGCACATGTTTAAAAATGTTCCTTTTCACTTCTTGAGAAATGAAAATTATTTGTTCTAGCAAAATTGCAAGATATATCTGAAAACACTATTTCCTGGCATCATCGGAGAATAAAGATTTTAGACATTGCCTAAATTGTGGAAAATACATTGTTTCAAATAATGTTTGAAGTATTATATACAAAATGATTTATAGAGAAAGAACTTATCTGCTTCGAAAACAAGGTGGTCAACATTTCAGCCTATTTCGATGGGATTTTCTTTGAAATAATCAGAGCTAACAAAAAGTTCTGCTAACAATTCTTCAAGATGGAGGTAAAAGGGAGCTTCCCGAAGATTAGTATCCGTAAGAATGATGTTTCACACTGCTGAAATAATGTAAAATGCATTATTAGAAACTGAAATTTGAAATAATAAGGATCATCACTTAACAGTTGGTATGTATATTGTTCTAGGATGTCAGCACATTCTTATGATATAAAGAGGACTGTTAAAAAATAAAAATAAATTAAATTTAGAACAATCATTTTCGTCAGGTAACAGTGTCATATTCTATTCTAGCACATTGTCATATTCAAAATATTTTTCATTGTTTAAGATATTTTTTCGCTTATTCCTGAAATGGCAGTTGATTGCAGAGCTTAATTTAGTAAAACTAAAGCAATTATATCTGTAATTAAAAAAGAAATATTAAGAATAAATCCCTGAGTATATGGATCAGATGCCGCTAGGAAAAGAAGTGGATTTTTCCTTCTCCTGCAACCAAAATTTGCATTTGACGCAGCATAAACAAGAATGATTTTTGTTAAAAGAAAATAAATCAAATCCAATTTTGAATTGAAAGGGATATGTTAAAGATTTGAGTTCTCTTAATTTTGATGGGGAAATATAACTTCTCTTACATTTTTTTTTCGCAATCAGAAGAAAATATTCCTAGAATTCTACCTTGAGTTCACCAGTTAATGCCAATGAGCCTATCATTCAGATTTCTTTGGGTGGTCTTGGCGTTGCTTAGTTCAATTTTGGCAATCCAGATTCTTTTCAAAGATGACTAAACAGATAAGCTACCAACCGACATCTGAATCGTGAATTTATTTTTGGTTTTTCCGTAATGAATCTCAAATTCAAATTTTGGATTTAGCAGTGTTTACTTCTTCAATTTTTTTCTAAGTATGTTGTAGGCGTAAAACAAGATTGCATACTTATTTTAGAGGATCATGTCTAAAAATTCTTTTTTTTTTAACCCTTTCTAAGGTCATGGGAAGTAAGCTTACCACCAAATTCATTAATCGTTAGATGAAGTTATATAATTTGGCATAAGTTCTGACAAATTTTTCAATAAGTACATGCTCCATTACCTTATGTCACATAAAATAGCATGATTTGTTACTTAGTTTTTAATTAACTAAGTTAATTAATAATAAATTAGACAAATGTGATAGATCACAAAAAATGTCACGATAATAAATAAAAAGGGCACAATTCAGCTTTAACGGCAGTCAAAAAGCGCCAAGAAAATATTTCGCCAAATTATTAAAATATTCTTAAATATATTATTATGAAAATGGTGAACGTGCGAATCACTTGCTATATAGTTTGACGATTAAAATCGCCAAATTGGCGAAATTTCTTTTTTGGCACTTTTTAATCGCCGTTACAACCAACAACCATATGAAGTATACGACATAGAAGTTACTTCTGTCGTTACTTCTTCATATTACCATATGAAGAAGTAACGACACTAGGGATGGGAAAAATCGAAGCATCGTGAGTACGCATCTCCTTCTCTTTGACATTCTCTTTCTGTTTCTTAAATCTATTAATTTTGCAACATTAACATTCAAGGTCAACATTAAGCAAAGATGAATTTTTAAAATTTGTAAATATGTTTCTCTCTTCTTCTTTTAATAGATTGTACACACCGAATTATATCATTGACCAAAACTTTTATTTGCTTGAAAATTTTCTTAATGTACAAAACTCTACAATGCTGAGTGATTTCAGTAATTTTTATATTATATGAACACCTTATAATTGAGAAGGCAAGTTATTGATTTTACAATTTTTCTCATTTAAGAAAGTAGTGGTAATTAAAAATGCTCTGGAGTTTGTCGCTCCACGCAATATACGAGAGGCAAAGATAATTTCTGATTCAAGATTGGCTTTAATGGGTTTGATTCCATTGGTGACTCAAAAAAAATTATTATGGATATAAAAGGAAAAGTTACTGAAGTGGGTGTTGAAATTATCTGGATCAGAGCACATCAGGGATATATTGAAAATGAAAAAGGAGATACACTAGCCGTGGAAGCAAGCTTAGAAACCCAAGAAATATCTTCCCATGAATCCAAAATCCAACTCAGAAATGAGACTAAAAAGCTAATAATTAAAGATTGGCAGGAGAGATGGAATTATTCCATCAAGGGGTGAACAATCGATCAACATTTTAAAAACGTTTCGGTTAACCGAATTGAGAGGGATTGTTATTTTAACCAAGTATATACTGGACATGGTGTATTTTTTGTACATCAGTGCCGTTTCATTGAAAAAAGTTCGACTTTCCAATGTGACACCGAAGAAGGGTCTATCTGATCAAAGTCTGCGCAGTATGATGAGAACACAGACTCAGATGGCTAAGAAATTGGTTATCTCTTGATGTCGAAGAACAATTAAAAATTCCAGTCATTAAATCTTCTATAAAAGACTCTTGTCTTTAGCTCTCAATATAAAAAGTTAACGCACATTTAATATATTTAATGCATTCTCAATGTTTCACAGCTTAATATGTATTGTAAAAATGTAATCTTTTTTTGCGTTCTAATATACGTTCTCTCTAGAGAGTCCTTTGTTGTTTGCAAGTGTCCGACATCATCAAGTGTCGTTGTTCCTTCGTGCTCGATGGCTTCGGCATCAAGTTTCCCGCATGGCCTCTGGCTAGATCGGGGTATTGCTTGTAATTTTCCCATTTACGATAAAAACTTATTTTAAGAAACGTGGTATAAAAGAGGATTAGAAATATGCAAACCGTAATAAACAAAACCTTTATAGGATTTCTAATTCAGTTTGACTTAATGTCTATCAGAATTTGAGATATAAATGTTCTTTGTTTAGGTAGGAAAGTTTTTTTAAAAATATGAAATCAAATTAGAAAAAACATGTCCCGACGATTTTTGATATCGTTAACAATCGTTGTAACTTTAATAAATAAATACTTCCTTCACGAAGAAAAATAATGTACTTGAAATAAAAATATGGAACAAAACATTTTTATTTATTTAATTTGAAACTGAATGTAAAAAAACAACCCGTGTGGCTAAATAAGAAAGAAAATCTTGAAACAATTGATTTATTTTTCTGTTATCGAATCTCTAACAAAACATCACATTTTGTTTATTCAAGTGAAATAAACAAAATGCAAATAAATGTAGTGATCATCATTTTATAACCGAAATTTTCAGACGGGAAAAAAATTGTGTCTTAAATTAATTATGAAATATCAGTAGTTCTACGTAAAGAATTTTCTACCAAATTTTGTTTAAAAATTTGGTTACATTACAAAAATATTTATTACTAACATTTATTGAAAATATTGCACACTATTAGTCTTGCCTGGGCAATATTTTCTTACTGAGGAATCGGAATTAAAAAAAGAGTACAGTTTACAAGTCTTCAAAATAGCAATGAAAAGATTTTTCTGAAAAGGAATCCAATTTACAATGGTTTTTGGCATTGACATTTGTTCGACATGTAAAAAAGTATTGTTAAATTATGAACCTAAATTATTTCTGGAGCAATAGTACTCGATAAGCAAAAATATTACATTATATTTTATAATGAATTTTCATATTCAACTATTTCCTGTATTGTTTAAGATTTTTCACTTATTTCTAAAATTAATGATCTTGCAAAATTTAATGAAATATAATTAATTTCTTCAATAATAAATGTGATGAGAAACTGAAAGGTTAAAAAATTGTAGAATGTGAAGATGAGGAAACGAAGTCTAAGCAAGTCTGGTATTCTTTTGTCCAGGTGTAAAATTATACGATTCACACAGTAAAAATTCGAATGGTTTTTGTTCCAGAAAATCCAAATAAATAAAAAATATTCAATCAAACCATCATTTAGGGATACAATAATTTGAATACACAATTCTGATGTCGAGGTGTACCCCCCTTCCGGTTAGGTTATGTTCTCGCAAGATAATCGCCATTAGAACTACACATGCAGATCCCCTGTTGATGCCGTTAAGACCTATTATTCAGATTTCCTTCTGGTTCCAGTGGCAAAGCAGAAAGAGCTCAATTGATGGTGATTGGGTCTTCTTTTCGAAAATGACGAAAACGATAGCAGAACAAAAAGTCTCACAAATTTGTATGGAAAGACAACGACACAACATGATTTTAATTTCTGACTTCTCCAATTTGAATCTAAATTCATTCGTTGCGATTTGGTAGTGCTTGTGTCTTTAATTTTAATTTAAAGTTTGTAATTTATGAAAACTAGAAAAATATTTTTTTTTGAAGATGATTCCAAAAAAAATTATTTTTTAAAAAAATATGAAGTTTATGTTTTAATAATTTAAAGATATAAGAATTTCTATATAAATACTTTTTACACTCTCATAATCAAAGAAAAGAGAAATATTGTAATCTTCAAAAATGTATGTTGGGAATTTGACAAATTTTTAAATTTCAGACTGCCTGTTTTGGAAAACACATTTTTGGAATTATGTCTGTCTATCGTTGAACACGATAACTCAAAAATACTTTCATCTAAACAGTTGAAATTTGACATGAGGTCTTAGCATCAAATTAGTAGATTTCTTTCAAATTTTAAGAGAAATTCATTGACAGGAAATCTAGATGTGCGAATGTAGGTGGACTCGATACTTGCGAGAAAAAAAATGAGCTAAGTAGACAAACTTTAGTGCACAAATTTAACATCTAATGCTCCGAACCATTTCAAACTTAAAGTCAAATCCGGAAAGGGCATGGCCATCTGTTCAATCTCTCTACTTCCGAACCAATGTGAATGCGATAACTCAAGGACAAACGTTTCAAACAAATGGAATATGTATTACAGATTTAAAATTCAAAGTGAAGGCTCTTTTACAATTCTGCGATAAGTCTATTTCAGAGCTGACAGTCTGTAATTTTATATTTTCGCATATATGTATATTCATCGACTCAAAAAAGTTAAGAAAAATGAAGGTATAAATAATGAAGGTATAAGGAAATGAAGAAGCTATAAATGAAATAAAGCATGCACTCTTGAAGCTGAAATATAGTCCCCTATAAAAATGATGCTTTCAACTGACTGAAAAATAAAGTTTCCAGGATGCATAATCAATTTTCTCTATCATACTATGATGTACAAATCTTTAATGTGTGACATTCTAAAAATAAAAACTTGAGTATTTTTGAAGTCCATGGAAATGCACAAAATCAAAATTTTAAGCTGAAGAAGGAATCATAAAACTTTAATAAAAGAGTGGTGAAAGTTGTCGGAAGAATCACCATGGCTTGTTCGAATTTGACATGCTAACTTGAAATTTCCACTCGTACGTTATTGGATTAATTTTAGGTAATATACACAGCCCGACTTATGCATTTCAAATTTTCAGATGAAAACTACACAGTATTTTTAGTCCTATAAAAACTTTTTAAACCCTTTCGGAACAAATAGACTCACTTGTTTTTTTTATTTTCTCCTATATGAACGTTGTAATTGTCAAAAAAAAAAAACCGAACCTGAGCTTTTAATGAAAGTTTTAGATATCCCTGAAGTCGGAAAAACACATTTTTGGCTTTATGTCTGCAAATCCATCTGTCATAAAGATAACTAAAAAAATGCTTTAAATTCGATGGATAAAATAGATTTTTACACTAATTTTGCAGATTTCTGTCAAATTTTGATGAAAATCCATTAAGAAGAAATTTGTCTGTCCAGCTGTTCGAACATAAATATGATTACTATGAAACGAACTATATGGATGAAATTCAGTACATTAATATAGAATTAATCTCCATAGCGAAAACACCAATATCCAGAGGTACGATTTAATATCAATAGCACCAATCAAACTTTGTGTCATATGCGACAAAGAGTTGACCGTCTATCTGTCTGCACTTTCAGGAACATATAAATGTGCTTTCAGAAACATATAAACGTTATATCTCAAAAACCAAGTGACTAAAATATATCAAATTTAAGATGTGATTTTCCGACTGCAAATGTAATTTTGTCTCAAATTTTTTTGTTTCAATCGGTTGGGAAAAACGCGTCTACAACAAAAATTTAATTTTGGGGTAATTATTTACTATACGCCAGGAATTAATCGCCAAACAATTCGCCAAAGATTGCACAATAGATTTAGTGAAACTGCTAAATTCCCGCCAAAAATTAATATTTCATAACTAATGTACGCCAATGCCATGAAACATATTATTTGGATCTGCAAGAATGTTTTAGAGAAACCGCTCATACTGATTTATTCTTTCATTAAATCATTCATTATTTTTCTTTTTGTC
The DNA here is from genome assembly GCF_947563725.1 of Argiope bruennichi. Taxonomy (NCBI): domain Eukaryota; kingdom Metazoa; phylum Arthropoda; class Arachnida; order Araneae; family Araneidae; genus Argiope; species Argiope bruennichi. Next base: position 21,020,239 of record NC_079156.1, on the reverse strand, counting down.
ACTGGGGGTATAATTTACTCGTTATTTAAACTTTCTTTAATTTCCGCAAAAAATTTTTAAACAGCACTCAAAAAATCAAATGTAGACCCTCAAAACAGATAATTGCCAATCGTAAAGATGTATTTGTTTAGAAATTTTATTTTTATTTCTGTTTAAGTTTTAAAAAGGGAATTTCTTAAAATAAGCAAAAATTGTCATATATGCATATATAACAGAATATGGAAAAAGTTTACTTTCCGTAGAGTCGAAGGAATTAAATACGCATCAAATGCACAGAATACCATATTTTACCTAGAGAAAATACATTTTTCCACCAGTTATTTATTAAACTGCTGTTAATGGAACATATTTTCACATTTCATTAATTTCATTCATTAAGTAATAAGTAATTCATTGATAAGTAACATTTCATTAATTAAAGTTCATTAATTTAAACTATGCTTATTTTTCGCTTAAATTTATACATTAAGCGAATTTTTTGTTGCGGTTAATTTTGAGTGTGCTTGAAATTTGTCGCATTTCAAGCAAATATTTGAATTTTTCAATCGATAATGCTGTTACTAATTTAAACATGAATGCTTGAATAACGGCATGTTATACCTCACGTTTTTACTAACTGATGAACTGTTTCTTTGCGATTAAATGCATTACATAATGGATAATGATATCAAAAGTTTTGACGCACTGCGAATTTAACTGATTTGTAACGGAATTTAAACAAAATAATATTATGAAAGATAAACGCGATAAAAATATACTTACCTAATTGGCAGCGAGAAAATATTTATTTCAAAACGACATTAGTTGTAGTGAAAACTTCAATTTATGTTTTATTTTCCAATCCAGTTCAAATTTTGAGATAAGAAAATGTGTTTTTTGAATAAGATTATTTTTAAAAACCGTTGGAAGTCTACGATTTGGATCAGACAGAAATTTTGAATTCAAAATTTGAATTCTTTTACAAAATGTGAACAAATTATATCTTTACAACATATACATCTGATGATTATTATTTATGGAGGATGTTCATTATAAAGCTGTTTATATACCAGAAGACTGCAAATGTTTAAAGATGCCTAAAGAAAATTTTCTTTTGAATTGTGGTGAAAAGAAAATTATATCTTGACGCAAATTTACAAGATATATCTAAAATCACTTTTTCCTGGTACCATCTTGATATTAAGATTTTCGATATTGTTTAAATTGGGGAAAAAATTTAGTTAAAACACTTAAAAATATTTGAAGTATTATATACATAATGATTTATAGAGAGAACTTACCTGCATTGAAAACAAGATGATTACCATTTCGGCTTATTTCTATGGGATTTTCTTCGCAATCTGAGCTTACCAAAATGTTTGCTAACAGCTCTTCAGAATGGAGGGGAAATGACGCTTTCCGAAGGTGAGTCACGGTAATGATGACATTTGTTATTGCTGAAATAATGTAAAATGCATTGTTAAAAACCGAAATTTGGAATAATAAGGATCCTCACCTAACTGTTGTAAGATGTCAGCATGTTCTTTTGGTGTAAAATATATTGTTACTAAATTAATTTTGGAACAATGATATTCGTCAGGTAACAATGGTATATTCTATTCTAGAGCACCGTTAAATTCAACAATATTTTTCATTGTTTAAGCTAATTTTTTCGTTTATTCCTGAAATGGCAGTTGATCGTATAGCTTAATTTAGTAAAAACTGAAGCAATTTGATAAATTATATATGTAATTAGAAATAAAAAAATTTAAAAGTAGCTTATATATGGATGATATGCCGCTGTAAATATAAGCAGATACTCGCATCTCCTGTAACCACAACATATGTTTATTATAAGAGAAACAAGAATAGCTTCTGTTACAGCAAACTCAAAAAAAAAAAAAAATCATCAATTCTTGGGGTGATTGATTGATTGAGGGGGTTAAGGGATTTTTAGCAACAAAGTTTGTCATCCCAATTCTTCGGGTGGGAGGGTGGTAGTAAGCAGTCATCGCAATTTCGATGGTAAAGGTAATTCCTTTCACATTGGTTAGATTTCAAAAGAAAACGTTCCTTACAGCTCTCTCCTCAATTCCCCAGTTAATACTTATACACCTATAATTTAGATCTCCTTTGATTCTCCTGGCGTGGTTGGGTTGACTCAATTTTGGTGTTTGAGATTTCATTTAAGAGTCAAAGATGTCTAAAACGATAACTAAACCAATAATCCACTTCTCAAACGTGACTTTAATTCTGATTTTTCCATCGCGCATCTCAAATTCAAGCGCTTCTATTTAACACTGTTTACATCTTCCATTTTATATCTTAGTATTTTGTTAGCGAAATTCCATAATGAATACTTATTTTAGATGATAATTTGTCTAAAAATTATTTTTCTGCTATAAATCTCAACCTTTAAACATATTATAAATAATTCGGTTTTTACATATTAAATGAATGGCAGTGGCGAGCATAACCAATAGATTAATATGACGGATTACAAAAAAGTCACCATAAAAATGATAAAACAAATAACGCCTCTAAGAATGTAAATATCGAGATATGCATTATATGCAGTGTCCCTGGCAAAAGGCGCGCAACTCTTTAAATTCAAGATATCGATTAACCACGTCATGATTTCGTCTTTACATGAACCACAAAGAAATTTCAGAATTAAATTTAAAATTCTATAACCTTGGACCATTAGGTAAGATTATTTTTAAACGTAAATTTGTAACGAATATTTGCCTAAATTGAAAATTGGGTACATCTTAATTTCCAAGACGGTCGCTATTAAAGCAATTCCAAGAATAACGCCAAGCTAGAAAAAAGTAACGCTAAGCCAAAGTGAAACCCAAAATGAATTTGGCTACTTTCGGCTGTTTTTGTACATAATTTGGCGGTTTATCTAGGTCGGCATAAAACTCCAGCTGTACCGAAAATTGTATAAAAGAAATGAAAATTATCATATATGCATATACAAGATAATATGAGAAAATTCTATGTTATGTGAAAGTCGAAAAAATTAAATACACCCTATATGCACGAAATACCACATCTTACATAACGGAAATGTGATTTCCCTTCAGTTTTAAATTTTTGTTCATAGCAGACATTCTTATATTTGAAATTTGATTTCAAATGTGTTCATTTTTCGCTTAAATTTAAGCTTTAACTTTGGTCATAAAAGCGTTAGAATGAAATTCAATGCATGACCATCAATTTTGAATATTTTAAGTGGTATATATATATATATATATATATATATATATATATATATATATATATATATATATATATATATATACTCCAAACACTCGTTCACTCGATGAAAATACGCTGTGAAGCTGTCTTAAAAAATAAGGGTTATCCTACTAAGTATTGATTGTGTAAGTATCACTTTAAGAAAATGCAAATCTAAGATACATCTTACTAAAATTAGCGCAACTTTGTTTGTAATACAGATATTGTAATACTGTTTTTGTTATTAAATCCTACATTAAATTACCTTCAATTTGATATATAAACATTTGTATTTAAGTGAAAATTAATATATTCTGCAAGCACACAAAGTTGAAAAACATGAAACTTTCAAAAAATGTCCACACTTTTGGCCACCACTGTATATAACTTTTTTAATACTAGCCGCCTTTGGCGACCAGCCGATTCGCCAATCTTAATGTCCGTTAAAATTTTAATAATTAAATATTTTATGCAATTCCTACTTTAATAGCTTCTTCATCGAAATATTTTAAAACTTCAAATTTTGATAGTCATATAATTAATTCACTCATAATATTATAAAGGCCTTCAGTCATAACGTAATGTGTATCTCTCTAATTTTCTATTAGCTCCCGTAGAATTTATACTTTATATTAAAGTGGAAAGGATTATTCTGCAATTAATATAATAATATTTTTTACTGAAAAAAAGTTTTTTTTTTTTTTTTTTTTTTTTTTTTTTGCAATATGATTACTGAAAACAGAGTCACTGAGCGTTTAAACTTTATGGACACTAAAGAATATCTTTCTTAATTTATGTAATATTTCAAGAATTTGTCAACAAAATTTTCTCAGATTCATCATGACCAGATCGATTAATTAACAATGTTTAATTTTAAATGCATCAAACACTAAGAAAATAAAACGAATCGTTTAAAAAAATCGGTCGAAAACAGGCTAAATAAACTACTTAAAAACGATATATTTAAAACTATAAGCATATACAAAAAATATATAACTAACATAAATACAATTTAATTACAAAAGCATACAACTAACCTAAAAATAATTTAAATCAAGAATCATCCGTTGATAATAATTGTCAACAATCAGAACACAATGAGCATGCGTGAATTTTCAATGCCAGTTACAGTAACGCAAATGCGTGAATTTTCTACTCCAGTTGAGGTAACGCTATAGAGATTAGAATTTTTTAATTTCCTTTATTCTGCTTTATTTTAATTCAAAAGTACTTCATAATGAATCTGAAAGATCGATTAATTAACAATGTTTAATTTTAAATGCATAAAGCATTAAGAAAATAAACAGAATCGTTTGAAATAATCGGCTGAAAAATGTTAAGCCTAGCCTCATTACTGTTGAGAAAAAAATCTGAAGTCTTACTCATTTGGCGGAGGGAAAGTTAGTTTTTACTTAATAATTAAAATTCTAATTAAAAATTCTGAAAAAGGGACCCCAGGTGCACATTCCCGACCTCTAAGGTATACGTGTACCAAATTTGGTAGATGTAGATCAAACGGTCTGGCCTGTGGAGCGCCAACACACACACACACACATTGAGCTTTATATAAGTATAGATTAAATAAGTGAATATTGGGATATACATCAATACAGACGGTTATCGTCAACAGGTTTTGAAAATAAGCAAGCTGCTTGTTCGCGATAAATTTTATGAATACTAAACAAATATAATCAAATATTTTGACGTAGTGCGAATTAAACATATCGAATATGAAAATTAAACAAAATGAAATTATCAGATAAAACAGGAGAAAAATATATTTATGTAATTGGCATTCGCAATATATTCATTTCAAAATATTGTTAGATGGAGAAAAAGCACTAATTCAAGTTTTATTTTCCAATCCAGCTAAAATTTTGAGCTGAGAAATTGGCGGCAATTTATTTAATGACTTGAAGAAAGCTCTGGAAGTCTAATATTTGCAACTAACGAAATCTTCAAATTACAAGGAATTTCAGATCTTTGAAACATCATGATAGAATTACTTCATTTTAACTTATGTATCAAAATACTATTGCTTGTAGGACATATTCATCTTTAACCTGTACTGTACCAGATGATTACAAATGTTTAAAGATTCAACAGAAATTTTCTTTCAAATTCTTGAGAAAGAAAGAATCTCTTTATACTAATTTGGAAGATACAGGTGAGAAGACTTTTTCCTAGCATATATCTTGACAATAAATATTTCTGATATGGTTTGGATTATAAAAATAGCATTAGTTAAAAAGATACGCAAAAATATGCGGAGCTGAAGACACAAAATGTATGTTAGAGAGAGGACTAACCTGTATTCAAAACAATGTTACTGATGCTTCGGCTTTCTTCTATACGATTTTCCTCTGAATAAATAAGAGTTAAAAAAGAGTTATGTTAACAGTTCTTCAAGATGGTGGTGAAGTGACGCTTTCCAAAGATGAATCCCAACAATAATGATTTTTGATACTGTTGAAATAATGTAAAAGACATTCTTAGAAGCTGAAACTTGGAACAATAATAATCCTCGAGTAATACTTGTTAAGTATTGTAACAGTGAATCAACATATTCAAATAATATGAAATACAATGCTTTAAAATAAAATAAAATAAAATTTGGAACAATAATATCCAGTGGGTAATAATGTTATGTTCTATTCTATTGCGCTGTTATATTCAACAATATTTTACTTTTTTAAAGCTACTTTTTCTCTTATTTCTGAAATGATGTTTGATGTAAATTTTATTTTAATGAAATCAAAGCAATTTTATGAATTACACATATCATTACAAGCAAAAATTAAGAATTAGAAAAATTAAAACAATGTTACAATATACGCTATATGGCTATATGGATGAAAAGCCGCTGCAAAATTAAGCAGATTCTCTCTTCTCTTGTAACCATAACATACGTTTGGAACATCATAAGCAAGAAGATTATTCTCTCAATTATCTCTTTGTAAGCAAATCAAATCTTGGTTGGGGGAATCTGGTAATTATTTTGGGTTGAATTATCACTATTTCGCCGTTAGAACACATCTCCTTTTGCAATGGTTGGGTCTTAGAGGGTAACGCTCATCAGAACTCAACCATCATTCCCCCTGTTAATGTCACCACATTGAGGTCCTCTTTAGTTATCACGGTAAGGTGGGAATACATCAATTTTAGTGATTGAGGGCTTATTTTGAAGATGATCTGGATGACTTTCCTACCAGTAACCGACTTCTCAAACATGATTAGGTTTCTGAATTTTTTTTTTTTTTTTCTTTCCCATTATGTATCACATATTCAAATGTCATGATTTATCAATATTGATGTCTTTAATCTTATTTTTAAATTTGTTGTTTTTAGAAAAACCAGACGAATAATTATATTTGATGATCACACTTAAAAAAAATTGTTAAATGCCAGATTTAAGTACGAATAATTTAAAGGCATTATGGAATTTCTACATAATTTTATGTTTACTTTCTTGTATATGAAGGATCCAAAGGAAAAGAGTTATAATGATTGAGAAAGTCAAACTCGAAATTTTGACGAATATTCGGGTTTCTGAAATCTCTAATACCGAAAAAACATATTGTTTAGCGTTATATCGGACTGTCTCTCTGTAATTAAAAACTTTTTGAGCCAGGCGAACAAAATTTGGTAAATAGTTTCAATACCAAATTTGTATATTTCGATCACAGTTTGAATAAAATCCATTCAGAAAAACTATGTCTGCTCAAATACAGTTGAACACGATACATGCAAAACTAAAAAAATAGCAACAACGAGATAAAATTTAGTACTTGTAGTTGTAACGGCGGCCAAAAAACGCCAAGAAAAAATTTCGCCATTTTGGCGATTTCAATCATCAAACTATATAGCATGTGATTCGCACGTTCAAAATTTTTCATTATAATAATATATTGAAGAATATTTTTATAATTTGGTGAAATGTTTTCTTGGCGCTTTTTGGTCTTTATTAAAATCGAATTGTACCTAAAATTTGTTACAAAAATCAAGTATCTAACTTCAGATCCTTATCAAATAACCCAGTTCTTTTGCACGCATGTAAAAAAATAACTCAAAAACAAAATAGTTTCGTTGGAAATTTGTAGTACATTTTTAAAATTCAAAGCGACGATTCTTGCAAAATACCCTCTGAAACTGTTTAAAAATTGGCAATCTATAGATCTGAATATACGCATTGTGCAAATGGGGTAACTCAAAAATGCTACGGATTTGAGAAATGGAAATGATCATAGTATAATTCTCTGCCAAAGTTTAGTTTCACTTGAATCAAGCAGCTGAAGTGGTCTCCCCAAAATTTTCTCGTATATTCTCTTGTAAATTTGTCTGCCAGAGAATGCGTTACATGGCATTGACGTACAATAGCTATGGAATACTAACCTTTGGCGTAGATTTAGCACTTTTACTGAATCTATCGTGTCATCCTTGGCAAGTTATTAGGCAAGTAATCCTTGGCATGTAGTTAATAGTATCCGAAAAGTAAATCCGTGCTTTAAACACGCTTTTCTCAACAGATTGGAACACAGATTTGACACAAAAACTGCATTTCAGTCACAAAATCATGTGCAAATTTGAGGTTCGAACACGCAACGTTGGAGCTTGTAGCTGAGTAACAAGACCACATACAAAAGTGTACACTCCTTTCCGGAGGTTGTTATCTGGCTTATGAAGTTACCATCATAATACTCCCCCACCAGTGAGTCGGTGGAGTTTATCGCGCCAGTTATGGCGAGCGACGAACGTGATTATCGCGCCAAGCGTTATGATGGGCGACGGCGAGTGGTTGCTGCGGATAGATGGCGCCATGACAGTTGCACGAAGGATGCGTTTGTTCAGAACCAGGGTCACCCATTTGCAAGTTTGAGGCTCGAATTTGCAATTGGGGTTTGTAGCGGAGTAACAAGACCACTAGACAAAAGTGCACACTCCTTTCCGGAGGTTGTTATCTGGCTTATGAAGTTACCACCACAATCACACACCAAATTTGTTATATTTATGTCGTCGCGTTCTTTAGTTATCACAATTGCATTTTTCTGAAAGTACAAATTGATAGACGATCAACCCCTTGTTGAATTTGTCTCAAAATCTGATAGGTGTTTATCCTATAGATGCTAAATGTGTGTGCCGAATTTTATCTATCTAGCTCTCTTCGTTTTGTAGTTATTGTATTAACTTATATTTGAACAGTCTGTCAGACAGACTTCCACTGAACATTACTGGAAATTTGAAAGAAATATGCAAATATTTTGCAACGACTGCATACCAAATTTCAACCGTCTAATTGAAGCGTTTTTTGAATTATTTTTGTCACAGACGGGTGGACATTTTTTAAAAATGCGTTTTTCGAACTCAGTGAGCGGAGTCAAGACATTACTTGAGTTAAACATCAAGATTCGTTAAAATCTCAAGTTCGAAATGTTTGACGTTTTTATATTTTTTTCTACATTACGTCTACAAGAAAATAAAAGAACCCTTCAAAATACAGAGTCGATCTTTATTATACTACGAAGTACAAATCTCGAAAGTGCGGTAATCCGAATATAAAAATCTGCACACTCGCAGTGTTTATGGCTATTCCGAAGGTCTACAATTTTATACGGGAAGAAAGGACTATAACAACTTTATAAGAAAGTATGCGAAAAATTTTAGAGGGACCATCACTGCCGATTTGAACTAGATATACTTGCGTGAAAGTTTCACTCGCATTTTATTGGATTATTTTTGTAAAATACGCAGCCGGATTCCCTTCTACATTTCTCATTTGCATTCAAGAGCTATGCAGCTTTTTCTTGAATATAAGAAAATGTCTAACATTTTAGCACAAATAAAAACATAATCAGTTTATTTTTTATTTTTTTCTTTATTTATTTGCTATGGTTTTTTCATTAAAGGAATAATTTTTGCTCATTTCAGATTTACTTTAATTTTCATGGAAAATTTTTAATAGGATTAAAAGAAACAATTACGAACTTCCAATTACTGCTATCTGTTATTATTGGCAACCTTCATTCATAAAGATATATCTCCTTAAAATTTTAGCTTTTGATTCAATTTAAATTTAAAAGGGAAAGAATGTTTTATAAAAGAAGTGAAAAAATATCATACATGCTCATATAATATAACGTTCCGTTAACTCAAAGCAACCAAAATACGCGCCTAATTAATCCTCTTACTTAAAAGATGTGCGATTTTCTATCTAATTTTGTGTATTGAACTGCTGTTTATAGTAGGCACTCTCGCACTTGAAAGCTGATTGGTTTAAAATTTGTCCATTTATTGCATGCATTTCTATTTTTAGATTATTGTATTTGGCTCAAAAACACACACACACAGACCAAAAAAATTGAAGTTTGGTTATAGAAAGGTTAGACTACTTTATGGCCAACAAATTTGAATTTTTCAAGTCATAATGCTTTCATGAATTGACGAGTTGCATTCATGTGAATAAATGAGGTTCATATTACGGAGGGATATCAAATATTTTGGCGCACTGCGAAATAAACTCGTTTTTATAGGAAATTAAATTATGAGAAAACACGAGAACAATACACTTATCTAACTCCAATACATTCATTTCAAAATAACGACAATTGTAATCAAAACGTTAATCGAAGTTTTATTTTTCTATCTAACTAAAAGTGTAAGATTAAAAATATTTGGAGCAGCAGATACAAAAGTATTATATAGAGTGAACTAACCTTTAATGAAGAAAAGATTACAAACACATCGGTTTACTTCGATTGGATTTTCTTCTGAACTAATGTAAGGAGAAAAAAAAAGTTCTGCATACAACTCTTCAGGATGAGAGTGAAATGACTGTTTAAGTGATGCATTACAATAATAATGATTTTTAACATTGTTCATACACTGCGTAAAAAAAGTAGAAGGACAGTGTCTTTTTGTCAATTAATATCTCTTATTTTCTCCTAACTACCAGATATTTATGCAGATTTAGTTTAATGACCCTTGTTTTCATTTTAGGCAAAAATTAAAAATCTACCACTAATATTACTAAGAAAATTAGTATATATAATTTCCGATGCGTAAAAAAAAAGTAGAAGGACACTTGCTAATATATTTAATTTGGTGAGTTGTTCTTTATTTAAATAGTGATTTTGTACTTTGTTTATCCTTTTCTGCCAAAAAATTCTAATTTGTTTAAAAGTTGCATTGTTTCTCCGTTCTCAGAAATGCCTAAAGGAATACCTTTTATCGATTTGCAAAAAGGGCAAATTTTCGCATATCAAAATGATGGTAAAGGTGTCAGAGAGATTGCTCGATTGTTACAGGTGAGCCCCAATACAGTTTCAAACTTTATCAGAAATCCTTATAAAAATGGAAATAAAAAGAAGACTGGTAGACCGAAGAAGTTAACACCACGTGATGAAAGAAAACTTGCTCGTGTGCTGACGAAGAACAAAGGAAGTGTTTCAAAGGCAAGAAATCAAGCAGGACTTAATCATGTGACGAAACAAACAGTTTACAGCCATATTAAAAGATCTAAAAAATTCATTTTCAAAAACGGAAACATCATCCTAAGTGGAAACAAGCTCACATTGATAACCGTTTAGCGTGGGCTAAGGAGCACATGTCCTGGACTACAGAATGGACTTCTGTGATATTTTCCGATGAAAAGAAATTTAACTTAGACGGTCCAGACGGATATCGGCACTATTGGCATTGTCTAGGGACTGAAGGCGAATACTATTCAACACGACAAATGGGAGGAGGGAGTTTAATGGTTTGGTTGGCTGTTGGATACGGAGGAAGGACAAGTCTGGTTTTCTTAAATGGTAGGCAAAAACATACAGACTACATTCAAGTGCTGAATTCCGAGCTTCTTCCTTATGCCTCTGACATAGGGGGTGAAGAGTGGAAGTTTCAGCAAGACGGGGATTCCATTCACACCGCGACTGGAGTCAAAAATTGATTCCTAACAAATAATGTGGATGTTTTACCATGGCCAGCCAAAAGTCCTGACCTTAATATGGTGGAAAACATCTGGGCAATGCTAGTTCGTCGAGTTTATACTGATGGAAGGCAATTTGATTCGCAAACTCAGCTTCGAGAAGCATTGAATGATTCGTGGGACAATTTTTGTCAAACTGAAATTCAAACTGTATACAATTTACTTCCAAACAGAATATTTGAAGTTATAAAGGTCAATGGGAAGACCATTCCTTATTAAAGTCACTATTTTTTCATTCATTATAATGCTGTCCTTCTACTTTTTTTAAAAAAGATTAAAAAAAGAGAAACTATTTTTGTTGCGATTAATATTTTATGTTTGAACATCATAATTTTGATGTTTAAATTGTATTTTTGAAATATTTGTTAAATGTTTCTAGTAAACAATTTTAGTAAAAATAAAATATTTTTCGGTTATTATTACAAAATCAAGTGTCCTTCTACTTTTTTACGCAGTGTATAATATAAAATATATTGTTGGAATTTGAAATAATAATAATCCGCAATTAACATTGTTATGGATGGTTATAGAAAATATATATACGTTCAATTTTTTTTTTTTTTTTTTTTTTTTTTGATGATGATTACAATACTCTCTTTTTGTATACTTCATAGCAAGAAAGTGAAGAGTAGCGATGTGATTTAAGATAATGTGAAAATAATAACCTATCATTTATCGGTTATTTTTGATAAATCATCAGTTTGGCTTTAAAGCTATGCAAGTTGAAAGATTAAACATTTTAAGGAGATTCTAATAAATGCTTAAAATGATCACTATTTGCAATTATTAAGGTTCTTGAAATGTCCACTAGAAACACTGACTTCATGAACTGACTTCCGACGATCTTAAAATAATATTTCTTATGTTTTTTTCTATTAGTACCAAATAAATCACATTTTCTTAAAATTTTGGACTTATGAAGGTTTGAAACCAAGTCGATGATTTTGGCAACTTAATGAATAATTTTTAATCCATGTGAAAGCATGTTGATGGTTAAAAATTCTTATGATGATGAAAGACCTACTGCGCATTTCGTCTATGGATTCTCCTTCATTTTATGGTTAAAACAAAAACAAAAAAGGAATTCTACATTGTATTTTTCACTCATTTCTTCAAAGTACTTTTAAGTTATCATACTTTAAAATGATAACCTTGAAACAGCAGTTTGTGTCTGTAGTTCTGTAAATATCTGTGAGCATGGTGATTCAAAAACGTTTTTATTAGACGGATGCCCTTTAGTGTATGATCCTAACTTCCTATCTAATTTTGAGTGAAATCTGGTTGTAGAAAATTTATTAATCCAAGTGCAAATGAGCACGACAATTGCATCTACACTGATAATAAAAAGTAGAAGGACAGTGTCTTTTTGCCAATTAATATCTCTTATTTTCCCTAACTACCAAATATTTATGCAGATTTAGTTTAATGACCCTTGTTTTCATTTTAGGCAAACATTAAACATCTACCACTAATGTTATTAAGAAAATTAGTATATATAATTTCCGATGCTTAAAAAAAGTAGAAAGACACTTGCTAATATATTTAATTTAGTGAGTTGTTCTTTATTTAAATAGTGATTTTGTACTTTGTTTATCCTTTTCTGCCAAAAAATTCTAATTTGTTTAAAAGTTACGTTGTGTCTCCGTTCTCAGAAATGCCTAAAGGAATACCTTTGATCGATTTGCAAAAAGGGCAAATTTTCGCATATCAAAATGATGGTAAAGGTGTCAGAGAGATTGCTCGATTGTTACAGGTGAGCCCCAATACAGTTTCAAACTTTATCAGAAATCCTTATAAAAATGGAAATAAAAAGAAGACTGGTAGACCGAAGAAGTTAACACCACGTGATGAAAGAAAACTTGCTCGTGTGCTGACGAAGAACAAAGGAAGTGTTTCAAAGGCAAGAAATCAAGCAGGACTTAATCATGTGACGAAACAAACAGTTTACAGCTATATTAAAAGATCTAAAAAAATCATTTTCAAAAAACGGAAACATCATCCTAAGTGGAAACAGGCTCACATTGATAACCGTTTAGCGTGGGCTAAGGAGCACATGTCCTGGACTACAGAATGGACTTCTGTGATATTTTCCGAAGAAAAGAAATTTAACTTAGAAGGTCCAGACGGATATCAGCACCACTGGCATTGTCTGGAGACTGAAGGCGAATACTATTCAACACGACAAATGGGAGGAGGGAGTTTAATGGTTTGGTTGGCTGTTGGATACGGAGGAAAGACAAGTCTGGTTTTCTTAAATGGTAGGCAAAAACATACAGACTACATTCAAGTGCTGAATTCCGAGCTTCTTTCTTATGCCTCTGACATGGGGGGTGAAGAGTGATAGTTTCAGCAAGACGGAGCTTCCATTCACACCGCGACTGGAGTCAAAAATTGGTTACTAACAAATAATTTGGATGTTTTACGATGGCCAGCCAAAAGTCCTGACCTTAATATAGTGGAAAACATCTGGGCAATGCTAGTTCGTCGAGTTTATGCTGATGGGAGGCAATTTGATTCGCAAACTCAGCTTCGAGAAGCATTGAATGACTCGTGGGACAATTTTTGTCAAACTGAAATTCAAACTCTATACAATTCACTTCCAAACAGAATATTTGAAGTTATAAAGGCCAATGGGAAGACCATTCCTTATTAAAATCACTATTTTTTCATTCATTATAACGCTGTCCTTCTACTTTTTTTTACAAAGTTTCAAACAAAAGAAACTATTTTTGTTGCCATTAATATTTTATGTTTGAACATCATAATTCTGATGTTAAAATTGTATTTTTGAAATATTTGTTAAATGTCTCTAATAAAAAATGTTAGTGAAAATAAAATATTTTTCGGTTATTGTTACAAAATCAAGTGTCCTTCTACTTTTTTACACAGTGTATTAAAACATTACCAACGAGAGATAAATATTATCTATCGCAAGTGCTGATTGCAATGCTGAACATTTGTACACTTTTATAGAGATGCATAATCCACGATTTTTTAAATAACAAATAATTTTGCTATTGTTATTTTTAAATATTTGTTCCAAATATCTGTTATTTCAATCATATTATTAATTTAAAATTATTATTTAATATTAAATATAAAATTTATTAATTGCAATTAATACTTAATTTACTAATTAAAGTAACCTGTGATTGAATTAATTTATCTATTTCAGCTTACTGCTTAAATTTGATTTTTTTCAAAACTATTAATTTAATTTCTGTATTGGAGTAAACCATTTTCTGAAAAATTTGAATTAAATATAAATGTCATTTCTTTAAATTGTTTACTTTAGTTCTATATTCTTCCAATAGATGGCGCCAGTAGTAAATGGAATGTATGCAAAGTCAAATCACTGCATCAACACATACGAATACCAGTAAGACCGGTTACTCTCATGAAGTGGAGCGGAGACTTCACACTTTCCAGTGAAGTCACCGCTCCGATAAATTTCAGTGATATGCAATTCAGTGATACTTTGTAGGGATGACGAATTCTTTAAGAGCGGTTATTACGCAACCAATATCAAAAAGTCACAAATACATGTGATCAATACTTTTCAAAGAGGGGTGTGATTCAAATCCTTGATACGATCTTACTGATGATATAAAATTACAGGTTTTAGATCACGATAGAAAGTAACAATCGATACGATATCACTGAAATTTGCCGGAGTGGTGACTTCATTGGAAAGTAACAATCGATGCGATCTGTCCAATGGAAGCTCTCGAAAGAAATCTGTGATTGGATTGAAAAGTGAACGGACCGGTTACTGGAATTATCGTATCGTATCAATGAATTGCATATCACTGAAATTTATCAGAGCGGTGATTTCACCGGAAAGTGCGAGGCTTCATTGGAAAGTACGAAGTCACCGTTCCACTTTACAGGAGTGACCGATATTCGTATTTGATGATGCACTATTCCATTCAGATCATTTTTAATTGCTCGTGACATGATTGACTTTGATTACATGTATTCTGTTTACTACTGGCGCCATCTATTGGTAGAATATAGGACTAAATTGAGCATTTTAAAGAAATGACATATATTTTTAACTCACCTTTTCCAGAAAATGGTTCACTCTAATAAATAAATAGTTTTGAGAAAAAAATCAAATTTAAGAAGTAAGCTGAAACAGATAAATTAATTCAATCACACGTTACTTAAATTAATAAATTAAGTATTAATTAAAATTAATAAATTTTATATTTAATATTAAGCAATAATTTTTAATTAATAATATGATTGAAATAATAGATATTTGGAACGCATATTTGAAAATAACAATAGCAATATTATTTGTTATTTAAAAAATCGTGGATTATGCATCTCTAATACGATGATTCCAATAACCGGTCAGTTCACTTTTCAATCCGTTCACAGATTTCTCCTTTTCTGTTATGTTCGAGAGCTTCCATTGGACAGATCGTATCGATTGTTAATTTCCAGTGAAGTCACCGCTCCGGTAAATTTCAGGGATATCGTATCGATTGTTACTTTCTATCGTGATCCAAAACCTGTAATCAAAATATCACCAGTAAGATCGTATCAAGGATTTGAATCACACCCCTCTTTGAATAGTATTGATCACTTGTATTTGTTACTTTTTGATATCGGTTACGTTATAACCGCTCTTAAAATATTCGTCATCCCTACACTTTTATTGAAAGAAAGCAGCACTTCTAAAATCATGCTGGTGCATCAAAAGGTTAGATATTTAAAAGTAAAAAAATATCTTTTCCAGACTATCAATAAATTACAACAGAATTAAATAATTATTTGTCAATTAACATCAAGATAATAGTAAATTAAACATTATCTCATCATCTGCTAAAGTCATCTGACCATCTGACCAAAAATGTTTAAAATTTTCGAAACCAATTATTGACTTCATTGATCTGGCAATACAACGCTGATTGTTTACTTCTGCTTTTTAAAAACATTGCCTGAACTTCTTTTTTGTGATATTCGAGTTTTGATTTTTGTGAACCCGGCACAAGCTAAGAATCCGTTCAGGAGCATACGCCGGAAAACAAACTTCATTCCTTCCTTCCTTCCTGAACTTCTTTCTAAGATTTAAGGAAAGGCAGTTACTGCAATAAGAAGGTAAAATTCTCTTGGACACTTTCTTTAAACCAGTTACTTTAATTTTCATTGAAGAATAAAAAAAGAGCAGTTGAATTTATTATTTATTTAAAGTTACAAAAGTATAATTTTTCGTAAAATGTATGAAAACAGGAAAATATAAACTTCTATAAAAGTATTAATTTCCGAAAAAAAAGTCAGGTTTTGTTTTTGAAGTTGTTTAAAATAATTTGTTATATTTATTTTTTTATCGTACCGTTATAATTTGAAAGTGAATAAAAAGAAAATCACAAAATTTGCTGTAATTAATTTTTTGCATAGCATAGTTCATACAAGCTTCATTCTGCAAAGTATAGAGAATTCTTGATATTTTGTATATTTATAACCAGTATAAATGCGTAAAACCCATAAGTTGTTCATTTGTTATTTTATTAGTTTTGTTTTATCTGGGAGTCCATTTTATTATTTGAAGGAGATGCTCATTTCTAATATCTTACTCAGATATTTTTTGTTTATCTTATGAAAGCCAAACAATATCTATGTTAGCATTTTCAGTTATCAATTATTCCTGCTAATTTTAGTGAGTTTAACACACTACTTTTACAATAAAGGAATTACTAAGTGATGTTCATAAATCTTCTGGAAGACCATCAAAAATTATATTTCAGTATTGGAAAGATATTAACAGTAATATAAGTATTAATGATTTTGACTATTATTTTAAAGGTTTAATGAATTAACCAAAAGTTATTGCTTGATTCTGGACACTTTTAGATTGTAATTTATCTTTTCTCTCAAGATTTTATACTGCTTGTTGTAGGATATGTGCTTTGAAATTGTGAAGTCTATTTAGATAAACTGTCTTTCAGTTTTTCAAAATTTAATAAAATATTATTGAGTATCTTACTTGTAGATCAATGTTTGATCTTGTTGGAAATTTTAGAATTTCTGTAAAGAATAGTATAGACTTGGCAGAAAAATATTACAAATCTATATATATATATATATATATATATATATATATATATATATATATATATATATATATAAACTTAGTTTTATGGTATTTAAAAAAAATAATAATAAAGTAAATATGGTTATAATCCATACTTACTTGTTACATATAGTGAATATAATCCATGTTTGACTTTTATCTCAAGTATGTATTATTTACTATACTTAATTATTAAATAAAGAGACAACAATTAAGGTAATATTGTATTTTACTCTCGAAATGCGAAACTATTCGTGTGACTATGAGTGTGTTTCTTTTCATTATTTGACTAATACATGATTTATGTAGTCATGTTGTTATTAAGCAGAATTTACTACAAGTGACTGTAAGAAATAGCAAGTATTAATTGTTATAAACTCAAATTGACTTAAATGTCCTCCCAAATTTTGTTGAAATGTTTGGAGTCCTGAATTATTTATATCAGAAGAAGTGACTAACTCTTATCTTAAGAGGGAGATATGTGTTGATCTAGGATCATGATACCTGTTTCAATTTGGTAATGGAATATTAGACAGACATGATTTAATGCAAACTTAATCCCAGATGATAGATCATCATTACTGTTAAACAGCCTGCAATTAAATCTTTTTTGTTTAGAAAAACATTAAAGTAAAATGGTTTTCCCCATTGATCCATTGACTGCTTGTTATAAGCAATTGATGGGAACCTTGAACTTTATTGTCTTCTTGACAAAGTATCAATATATTTTTAGTAATTGATATAACATCAGTATTGTCATTTTGACTGCTTGTTTGAAAATTAATAAATTATTGTAATAAATCAGTATAAATACATCCTATCATTATATATATATATATATATATATATATATATATATATATATATATATATATTGTATTGATATATATACAATATATATTATATTGTATATATATCTTTTTTCTGAACAGCAGTCCTATGCTACATAATCTTATCTCTCAGTTGCAATTTCTCTCCAACTATCTCATATTATGATGCTATACATGTGTTTATTTTGCAGTTATTATGCTCATTTAGAAAAATGACATTCTATGCCAAAATGTAAGTTTAGTAATAATTGCTTATAAGTTAATGGAAAAATATTAATGATCTTATAACTAATAAGTGCAGTTTTATTGAATTATTTAATCTTGCAGTTTTATACATTTTAAATGCATTAGATTATTTTTATCTTTTATATATTATATTTTTGTTATTATTCTAAATAAGGAAATCTTTTAGACCTATATGTAAATTAAAAATTTTTTATGCCTATATGTAAATTAAATCTAATCTCTTCCCTAAGTACTTTAATAAATTTTCTTTGAATCTTGGGAAGTTAGGTATCTTCCATAAGATTTTATTTTTAATGAAAAGATGTGAAAGAATGTCTTTTTGATAAAAAAAAAATCTAAACTCTTAACAAAATACATTACTTTAATTAGAATTATAAAAAAGTTTTCAAGCTCCATTTGATATTAATACATTTCCATTATCTTTTTCAAAGATAATAGAATTAACAATAGATAACACAATATAATAGATAATTTAATCGCAGTGATAAATATCTTATTATCAAAATTATTAGTAAAAATAATATTTTACCAATAAGAGTAAAATGCTTATCTTTTTTGGGGAAGTTGTTTAAACATATATTATTTATATAATTTTTTTTTTCAGGTCCAAATATGTCTGAAAATGCTGAAGATGTAATTATCAAGCAGCAAACAATATTAGATAATTTCTTTAATTTATTAGGAAGTTTCTCTTATGACAAAGCAAAAGAGTATTTGGTATGTTGATCAGAATATATTTGTCTACACTATATGTATAAATATTTTTTGAAAATCTTGTTATGTATCCATTTTTTAACCACTTTAGTAAATGAAAATTTTAATCCTCTCAATTTATTAAAATGCATATAAATTATAGATCTTTCATTGAAATTGCATAATTTTCCTTTTATTATAAGATGTTTCTATCTGAAAAACACTTTTCTTGTGTTATTTTTCTCTTATAATTAGAAATAAAGTTATATTGAAGTCAGAGTTAAAACTTAATTTTTCATATTAAATTTAATTGATATTGTATAGATTTTATACTGTAAATTTGCATTTCTTAAACGGTATAGAAAAAAATTCAGCTCTACTTTTAGATTTTTTAACATTTATAAGAAAATATTATTTAAAAATAATTTACACACTTAAAATAATTTTTTTAAAAATGTGCTTAAAGTTATTTTCATTCAATATTTTTTTAGTAATCATTAAATTATTTTTTCATTCTTTTCTTTATTTCCCAATCATAGCTTACCACAAAATTTGTTTGATGTAATTGAAATCATGTAAATGTCATTTTTTTTTTTAAGTTTTATGAATCAAAAAAAGCTTTTATACTTCAATCAAAGCATCTTATTGTTTTTTCTTCCATCTTGATTATTGAGTTACATAACTTTTTCTAATTTAATAGTGTTAATATCTCATAAAATTGTGCTTTCTTTGAGCCTTGTAATATATAAAAATAAATTACAATTTAGCTCAGTGATGCCCAGTTTAATTTAAAGCATACATTTCTGTAAATTTCTGTTAAAATTATATTGAAAACAACAAAAATAAGATAATTGTGAAATAGAATTGGTTTTTTAAAAATGCTTAAAAGAAAAAATGTTTGAAAATCATTGAAAAATTTATTTTTATGTTAAATATTTTTAAAACATAACAAAATATTAAAAATAGAATTTGCGTTTGAATTCTTTGCATCATTGGATAGATAAAGAAAAAGTAGATTTTTGAATTTTGATCAAAAAATCTGATTAATGGGTGGTTTAAACTAGAAATGTTATGCCTGTTTGGGAATACTGAGTAATTTGTCAATTATAGCAAAAAAAGAAAGAAAAGAAAGGGAATAGGTTAGCTGGGCATAAATGTGTTGTACAAAACTGTAAAAATTGATTATTTTATGTTTAATCTCATTATTGTCACGTGGATTAACTTTGTAATTATTCCTTGTGATTTTTCTGTAACTTATATTTATCTCATGCATGACAAAATTCCATCTGCAAACTTAATTAAACTTAAACTTAATTTTTGTATAAATCATTTATTTATTTTATGCAATATTTTTTATTGATAATACATTAAAAATCATTTCTTTACATTATCTAAAATGTATTTCCAGCTATTAGAAGTAATTATTTTATCACTGTTTAATCATTTTGTTTTATTCAAGTACATTATTACATAATCATTGTGTACTTTCTATAATGGTAATTGAATTATAAAATTTGTTAAATTTCAGGAGAAAGAGCGAGATCTTGCTGTTAAAAATCACACTGTTGCTCCGTTTTTCAGTTCAGCATTGTCAGCATTTGCATCTTTAGCAGCTGCAGAAAAAAATTATGCAAATTTTATGTTCTTGGGACCAAAAGGATTTTTAAGAAAAGATGTAAGCTTCCTGTGAACTGTTTATTATTATTATTAGATTTGATATTAAGATATATATTGCTTTCTTAGTAAAACATATTTCATGTTTATTGACATATAAATTCCTTAACATGCAGGTTATTTTTAAATTCTTTGGCATATTTATGCCTAATGTTCAATTATTAAAATAATAGTTATATATGTATACATATATTAATATTTTACTAATGAAATTTGTTACCATTTTCAGATTTTTTACAAGTATCTGTTTTTAAACACATTAGTGATAATGTAAAAATTAAATTGAAAAGTAAAAAGGCAGTTAATTAGCTGTTATTGTAACTCTTTTAGGGGCAGAGAGACAACATCTATATATATATAAACACACACACGCACAAACTTGTACTTTTAATTTTACTTCAAAAATAATTTTAATGAATATTGGAATGTTTCTTATATTAAAAAAAAAACAAAAAAACCCTGCAGAACCGTCCAAAATTAATTAGGATTCATTAAAAATAATTTTAAATGCATGCCTTTTCTAAACTACCTTTGACTACCTTACACTTTAAACTACCTTAAACTTTAAACTACCTTAAACTTTACTAAAACTTTTGACTGAATTTGTTTTTATTTGCAATGCAATTATTCATAACAAAGTTAAAATTAACTATTATCAAAGTTTTTTTTATAAAATATTCTTTGATATAAATTATTATAATATGCAAAATCTTTATAATCTCTTCAACTTTATTTTTAGTTAAAACAAGAAAATATATGGTATTAGAGAATTTCAGTACTATATAATTTTTTGAAAAATTCTGTCTGTCTCAAATAATTTTTAAAAGCAACCAAAAGCTAATTTTTCTTTGACAGGTTATAAATCATTTTTGAAAAATGATGAAGAAATTATTAAGTATTTTGAATTCTAACTTAAATATATATTTAGAGCATGAAATATAAAAACAACTATTTAAAAAAGTGCATTTGAATATCCTTCATCTGTTAAAAGTAAATAGTCTATATTTAAATCAATTTTTATGTAACAGAAGACTCAAAACTATCTAGAGTTTAAATAGGCATTTCTCAATCTGAGTAAAATTACGGAATTATTTAAATATTTATCTTTTCTTGTTTTGGCAATTTAAAACTCAGCTTACTGAATAAATTTTGATTACCACCATGCTGCTTGCTTGATCATTATTATGTATTTGCTAATTGAACCATAATTTTTGTCTAATAAATTGAGAGCTATTTATTAGACATTATTTCAGGGGTGTTTGTGCTCCGGGGAAACCCCGGAATTCCGGGGATTTTGAACTTCGATACCCGGAAATTCCGGGGATTTTGAACTTCGATACCCGGAAATTCCGGGGATCGTCGTTCAAAAGGAAGTAGGAATAATAATGAATTATTTATTTTGATCTGGGTAATTTTGTTTGCTTTGAAAGCAGAAAACGCAAGGTCAGTGTGTGTAGTGAAAACTTTTCCTTTCTTTCTCCAAAGGCAGTGATAATGCGTGAAAAGGGGGAAAAAAACTTCTTTTTTGTTCTTTCCTTATTGCGAGTTATGACTCCTTCCCCCGGTTCTCGGACATTCTCTTCTGGATTCTTTTCGGTAAGTAGGCGTGGCAGAAAAAAAAGGGAGAGACTTCGTTCGACCAGATGTGCGATCACGTGACTCTGAGTTCAAAGGTCTTATCTCTCCTGGCGTGGCGCCAATAAGTAGATAAGGGGGAATTTTCGCCGTATTAGCTATTTGTCATTGATCGCTTCGCAACTTTTTTTTCTCCGCTGTGTAAAATTTTCGTTTCATTTATTGATGCACGTGTAAATTTTTCGTTTCGTTTATTGAAATATTTTTTTTATTTATGTACGCAAGAGAATTTCACTATGAAATTTCTCGATATAAATAGTGATATTATACAATTAGAAGAAGGTGTCCGGAATGCATTTAGGTGGAATTGGACTGAACGGAGAGATGGTAATGGGGATACCATCGGCACATGGTGCAAGAAAATAAATGTTGCTGGACAAGCATATTGTGTTTTTTGTAACTCACTGCTGAAGTATGGTGGGGAAGGATTCAAGGCTTTCACAAATCATTCTAAAACTGTGACCACATAAAATATTCAAAGTGCATTACACATTCAATGACTTTAAGTAATTATGCTAATTCAAAAAATACTGATGACTTACTGGAGACTGATGCTCGGCCATTGGATATAGTGACAAGAAAAGCACGCCAAGAGGTATTAATAACTTCGTTTATCGCCGAGAATTCTCTTTCTTTCAATGTAGCTCCCAATTTAATTGAACTCTGCAAACAGTTGAGCCGCGATCAGACGGCACTAAACTCGTTGGAAATGTCCAGGACTACTGCATGTTATAAGATGAAATATGGGCTCGCAAAAACTAGTCAGGAAAATATCATTAAAACTTTAAAGGAGACTCCATTTTCTCTAAATTTGGATGAAAGTACTAGCAATGCTCAAAAAAGTATACTGGCAATATTGGTGCAGTTTTATGACAACAATCAAAATAAAGTTGTAGTTCATCATTTTGCATCTCTAAAGATGGAATCTTGCAATTCAGAAGCTGTTTTTAAAGCAGTTGTTAATACTATTGAAGATAATAATATTCCATGGGCAAACTTAATTAGTGTATTAATGGACTCATGTAACACCATGCATGGAAAAAAAAGGGTGTTGAAACCAGACTACGATCAAACAAAGCACCCCACTTATTAGATATTGATGGTGACACATGTCACACAGCTAATAACTGTACAAAAAAATTTGCTTCATGTTTTGATAGATAGATTTGTTTGATGACATCTATTTTGATATGAAAAGCTGCAGTAAAAGAGAAAATTTTTTCAAAATCTGTGAATCCCTTGCCTTAAAAAACTTAAGCTCTTGAAGAGACCAGACCATAGGTGGGTGTACATTTTATGTGTTTTAGAAAGAATCAAAGATCTGTGGGATGCTCTTATTGCATTTTATTTTCACTACTTGGATTATTTTTCTTATGTTGAAACTGTATACAATAAAAGAAATATTTCTGCAGCTCAGAAAAAAATTGTTGAAGGGGTGTATTCTTGCTTGCATTCCCAACAACTCACAAAGGATGCTTTAGCTCGGAAAAAAAGAATACTAAATGGGTTATTTGTTATGCAAAACAAAACTTTATTGCATATGGCATTATATTCAGCAGTATTACCAGAGTTCAACACATATATTAAATTATTTGAAACAAAAAAACCAATGCTTCATTTAATACATTCCAGTATTTATAAATTGATGGCAAAATTTTTCTCTTTTTCTATGAAGCCAGAAAATATAGAGTGCACATCTTATAATGATTTATTAAAGGTTGATGTCACAAATCCAGAATTCCATCTACCTAGCAAAGTAATATTTACTGGTGCAGAAGCTTCCACTCTTCTGAAGAAATTATCAAAAAATCATCCAATAGCAAAAGAATTTCAAATTTCTCTGATGAAAGCTTATACTAATACAGCACAGCATATGAAACAGAAATTACCCCTTAAAAATTCATATCTAATTAGTTTTGCAGCATTAGATCCAGAGCTAAGAGGTAAAACCAGTATAATATTAGCTTTTGAAAAATTATCTTTTATGTCCCATATTTTTAGTGATAATGAAAAGTCAAAAGTAGAAGCTGAAATAAGGTTATACCAGAGTGATATTGATATCACCAAAGAAATGCTCTACACATCTGATGAAAGTGGAAATCAAGTCAAGTGTACAATTGATAAATATTAGTCTAAAGTTTTTAATTTAAAAGATGATTTCACAAAGGATTATAAGTATCCTACATTGGCTAAATTGGTCAAAGCCTGCCTTAGCTGCTTCCATGGCCCATTAGTGGAAAGTGCATTCAACTTAATGGATACACTTGTCACTGACTATAGAACCTCTCTTAAGATTGATTCCCTAGATGCAGTGCAGACTATTAAATATGATTTAATGGCTTCTAAAGAAACCTCATGTGAAAAATATGGCTCAAAAAATCCAATGACTGATCCAATTCACAAAGATCTCTTACTGAATATGAACAGAAGTTGGAAAACATATCAAGAGGACTTAAAAACATGTATTTCAGATGAGTCACCTATAAAAGTCTCTGAAAAACCTTCTACATTAGCAGAAAAGCAAACTGCTTCTACCTCTGCATGTGCAGTTCTCGAGGAAATTTCTTCAACTGTAAATGAGAAAAATAAAAGTCAACCTTCCTGCAATTATGAAGTTCACCACAAAAGAAAGACAAGCCCACAAACATCAGAAAATAAAAAAAAAGCAGCAGAAATTAGATAATTTTTTTAAAGAATTAATTTACTTAATTTAAAATATTTACATAAAATGTAGTAGTTTATATGTTTGATGGTTATTAATTATGGTTATTAATTTTGCAAAAAAAGTAATTCATTGAACTTTTATAATTAGGTCATTCAATACTTCATAATTGTAATTTTTCATTTCTCCCCCCCCCCCCTTCTCGAAACTCCAAAATGTCGGTAGTAAGTCCGTAAAAGTTTCAGGGGATTTTTTGGGGTCCCACAAACACCCCTGTTATTTCCTATTTATTTGAAATCTTGATTAAAATATTTCTATGCTTTACAATATTTTTCAGAAAAATTTAGAAAAAGCATATGGCATAAGTTGCATATTAAAATGTTTAGGTGTTTCAGTTGTATTGTTACAAATGAGAATTAATGTGGTTTAAAGGGTGCCAAAAATTTTTTTTAATTGGAATGCTGATATGACAAATGCCTGAATTTTCATGGTCATTATATTGAAACTAAACCATGTTGGTGAATACTTTTTAGTAAAAAATTCATTTTCTTTTTCACACTTGACTTTTTTTTATAGATGATCACATCTGGAAAAAATTTCATTAAAAACCCTGTTGTATGAAAACCAGAGTTGTAATTTTTTTTACTGCATGATAAATTGCTGTGGAATAATTTTTTAAGTTTGATATTAGATTTAAAATATTGATAGAATTTGTGTTTTTTTGGTTTAAATACAGTTTAATTTTATATAGATATTTTTTAGTTCAGTTTTCAGTTCAGAGACAGTTCAATTTTATATAGAGATAGAGAGATATACAATTTTATATAGAGATATATAAATATTTTTATATGATTCATTCAGGATATATAAAAAATTTATCTTACACAATACATTAAAATTTTCAATTCTGAATTGTACTTATCACTGGTTCTAATCCTTGATCTTATTTTACTTCCTTAAACATTTGGTACAAAGAGAACAGTTATTCTTGGAAGATCATTTTCTCAAATATTTCTGTTTGCAATGTGCAAGGACATTTCATGTCCTCACAATTCTATTAAGAGGTAAACTGAAAAAGGCAGAAATTAATAGTTAACTAATATTAATAAAATGTAGCAATGATTTTGTTTAATTTCATTTTTAACATTAATTTCCTAATACACATTTATTAGAAAATAACTTTATTGAACACTTACCTAGCTCACATTATGCATATTTTCTGTGAAATGATTAGTTTCCATTTGAAATTCTTTTGGTAGCATCACATTTAACCAGTTTATAATTTTCAGGAAAAATGTTTCTTTACTTTAAAAGCAGTTAAGATTATATCAAGAACTATAATTCTTATGTCAATATGTTTTTCTTGGAAATGTATCTTGTACAAAATAGAATTGCCGTGTTTTCCATACCTGCGCATATTTTGATGGTTGCTGCTCTTACAGGAAACATAATGATTTGCAATCAAGCTTCTTCATGAACATTGTAAAAAATAACTTATGGAAATGTAGGTTACTGTGTATTAACCATATATCATTGGGAAACTTTTTTCTTAACTGCATCTTATTGGCAAACTTTTGGCTTAACTTCATGTCAATGTCAAATTTATGATTAAATCGAGGTCATTGGGGAAAAAAATATGTTATGATTAGTATGACATTCTTGGCAATTAATTTATGAGTTCAATAAAATTTTGAATTTTTTGGGGCTTCCTTTTTTGGTAATTAATTACTGGCATTCAGTTAATATGTGCCAAAATGTTCTCAGAAATACTTGTAACATCATAATATCTTCTAAGAATGTATGGAATATTACAAATGAAATAATACAATAGTTTTATAAGTTAGATTGTCCGTTTTCCATATTTATACATTTCAATTAGATTTTATAGCCTTATTTCAAACCACAGTTAAATGAAAGGCTTCAATTGTAATACAATTCCATAAATTTAACCAGGGTTATGCATTTCCAGAGTTCTCTGAAGTCGATGTACGAAGGACTAATGAATGAATACCAACGTCTAGAAGAAAAGCACTACATCACACCAGTTTCGACTCCTACCATGTCACCTTCATCTTCCTATAGAACTCCCTCTCCACCCTCCTCCTCTCCTGTGAGTGTCGGTAGTGAAGTTTCCGGGTCTGCAGCAAGTTCCTTTGGAAGCACTGGTTCTGTGCGAGGCAGCACGCACAACTTGCCGGCGTATCTTGGGGAAGATGTTCTAGAAAACTTGGCTAGCCATCTTTGTGGTCAGCTGTTGAGTTTTGTTCGAGCACGCCTGAAAACAATGGAATTGTATCCTTTTATGTTTTTGGTTATAAAGTGAAACCTCATTTAAAGAGCATAATTCGTTCACGAGTCTTATTCATAATGCGAAACATTCGTTAAGCAAAGCAATTTCTTTTTTTTTTTATAGCATAATGCATTAAAATGTAATGCCATGAAAATGTAATGCCATGTAAATAGAACAATGTGTCCCCTTTTGAAAAACTTATTATTTATAATGTATGGTTTTGTTTACAAAAAAATGTCAAGAGACATTTGTTCCTGACTACATTTCAATACTTGGCTGAAATGAGACACAGCATAATTGTTAAATGAATTTTTCTCTCACATAGCTACTGCCTTGTCAAGGCAATATTTTTCAACATATGAGACATTAATTTCCTATGTTTTCAACATCACACTTATTTCACTAGAAAGTTGTTGCTATGTTGTGTCCATTACTTCTTCTTCTAAGAAAATCGCCTCCAGAGCTTTCTGCTGTGGCACAGAATCCAGCTCTATAAGTTTTTTGGTAGTTTTGGGTATATTCTCCTATCAGCTCCTGGATGTCATTGCTATCCATCTCTGGCTCTATAAACCTGGCCAAAGACAAAGTCTTGTCAATTAAGGCACCACAGGCACTTCCTTAAAACATCTCATAGTCTCGTTCTACAGCACTATCTAAAAAACTTCTGTGTACAATGTATAAGAGCTCTCTTCAAACAAGTGTTCAATACAGACTGAAACATCTTGGCCAGTCTAGCATATGACATCACAGTATCTCTTTACAACTCGTTCTACAAAACATTGCTTGTTAAGCGAGTGACATTTTAAAATTTTGTTATGCCAGGTTCTCTTGAACAAGGTTTGCTCATATATTAAATGTTTATAAATTAATGTATACTTTTTTTAACTATGTAGCGTTGTTGCCTTAATCGTTCATTAAATATTTGTTTGAAATAAATGCACTTACGAATATTTTTAATGAATTCTGGATTAAATGTTTTTTTTTTTTAAATTGTTCATTAAATAAGCATTTCATCAATTCTTGGTAATGCAATTAAATATTTTGAAAAGTATCAAGTAGATTGATTATTATTTTGATTATCATTTATTTTTCAAAAATATGTTTGATGTTAAGATTGGTTTTGAACTTGTGTGTTTAAATTACTTATTTTTTAAAAATTTGATTCTTCTTAGTTTCTATTAAATATAATTTTTAATTTAAAATTTCTTTTGTATTTTAAATTTAAAATTTTAATCTGCTTTTAAGCAGCAGTGTTTAAATTTGTTTGGAATTATGAATTGACTTTAGATATAAAAAAAGGCAATTAAAATTTCAATCATGAATTATTTGAAATACCCAGCAGTAATATTATAGCTTAACAAAAATTGTATGAAATATTTTATTTGTGACCTCTGATTTTGAAAAAAAGTAAGATTCATCTTAATTTAAAATTAATAATTCTACATTTATGTTAAATTAGTGTCTAATAATATGTGATTATTAAACAAAGAGAAAATCCAGTCATACTAAATTTATGTATATACCTGATTAGAACTAAAAGCAACAATTAATTTAAAGCTGAATTGATTTTAAAATTTTTTATGCTTGACTATTTACTGAATACTGCTTTAATCAATGTTTTTATTTTTGTAAGAGATTGTGCCTTAATACTTTTATCAGCTATGAGAAGATGTACTCCATGGGTTCCAATAGATATATGAAGTTTGATGTACTATTAAATTCAATTAGTGATATTGTTAAAACCAATTTAAAATTGTTTCATCATCCTATGCTGTCCCCTTTGAAATCTGCTTTTAGGTAAATAACATTTCAAAATCTAAACATCTGAATTTCTTCAATATTTATATTTCATTTCATTATGTTCAAGTGTTTCATTCTGAAATTCAAAAAGGATTAGATAAAATTATTTTTTGTGAATAATTGTAATTTTGAATTGGATGAATTAGTATAGATATATAATATTAAAAATTTTTTTTAAATGTTTATATGATTTATCCCTATATTACTACTACGACTATTAGTAGACAAAGTGCAAAAATTAGTGTGGGAAAAATGTTTATTGTTTTTCAGTTTTTATGTAATCTGCATTAGATTTTTTTATATTAGTTTCTATTTATTGTTATATTACTACTGCATAGTTACTATTAACCACAGTATATTCTTGTTATTATTTTTCAATTTTAAAATTTGGTATACCAGTTAATATTAGTTATAAAACATTTTTTTAAAATATATAATAAAATACTCTAAAATCATGCATTTTTGATGAAATATTTTATTTTATACGATGATTTTTGCACTTGAATTTCTTATAAAGTTATATTCTTAAAACCTTTATTTTTCTTATTTTAACTAAACTGTAAAATTTAATGGAAATGATATAATTATTGTGACTTATCTCTTTCAATCAAAATAATGTGATATCGATTAGTCAATGAATATGTTAAGCGTCAACTTGACATAATATTAAAAAAAATAGTAATCAAGATCAATATCAGTTCATTTTTAGCAAATAAATTTTATTTTGAAAGTTTTTAATGATTGAAAAATTTGAAACTCTCATGAATTTAATTAAATTTTTAAAATGGAAAAGGTGGAGAAATAAGTGCAAGTTTGACAATATTTTAACATATAATTTGCAATAAAAATGAGTGTATTTATTTCATTTAAGAAATAATAAATGAGTTGGTGTGATTTATTAAAAAATAAAAAATAAAAATATTTCTTTTAGTTTTGAGTGTGAAACTATCATGAAACTTCTGGAAGCTGAAATTCACATGCAGAATTGGAGATTTCTTCCTTCTCTTTTATGTTTACATGATGCACATTCTAAATTAGGAGCTTGGCAAAATATGCCAAAAGAGGTAAACTTCTGTTCTCATCAGTTTTGCTTTAAGTTCAAAGGTGGAAGTAATTTTTTTAATATCCATAATTCCTATTTTTTAAGATTTGAGGAAAGAATTTCAAAAATCTGGATTAAAAAAAAAATGTATAGAGACCTTTTTTTTTTCTTTCATTTTAGAAAAGTACAAAGTATATTTCTTTATAGTCAAAAAATTCGAATTCAAGAAGATTTTAATAAATTTCTATATTTTAGAGCTTGTTGAGTCGGAAAAACATATTTTAGTATTTATGTCTGTCTCTGTGAAAACGATAACTCAAAAACATTTTGAGCTATATAGGGGAAATTTAGTATATATTCTTTGTACCATATATGTAGGTTTCTATATATTTCATATAAAAAAAGGGATTATGAAATTTTTAAATGTGCTGAAACATTGCTTTGACTAATTTTAAATTCACTTTCATGCCTGTTAAGAATTTGTACTTTGTCTTTAACTCTTAATCAGTACATTTTATCCATTTTGCTTTTATAATTCAATCACAGGTAACAATAGTTTCTGTCTGTATAAGAAATTTCAAGCCAGACTTGATTGCATTGCTGCTTGGTTAAACCAATCCAGATCACATTAATTCAAATAAAAGAATGTGAACTTTATCCCAGGGAAAAAATGATTTCCAGAAGGTTCTTTACAAACGGAGTAAGAAATTCCTTGAATGTCCATCTTTAATGCTTGTTGAAAATAAAGAATTAGTAAATTCTATTTCTTATCTGATAACATTAAATAATAAAATCACCACATTAAACAAATCATTTGTGTACATTTTAATATATCAGTTCAAACTAGAGGATTTTTACGTTATAAAATGATTGATAACATTAATTGTGATCACATTAAGCGGTACCCACTGTAGTTAAATAAATTTGTGAACTGATACAGAAATTCATAAAATAATTTTTAACATATGAAAGAATGTTCTTCACTTCAATATTGAGTGCATTAATATGTATATAAATGAATCTCATTAATACTCCATATCATTTGAAAGTCTGCCGAAATTTTAATCTAATAATGTAATAGTTTTGAGGTTTTTGAAATGAGGTCACAATCAATTCTGTTTTAGCGATGAGAATTTATCATTCTGTTTTATAATTTTCTTCCCTCATTTCTGCAGTACGTGTAATGCATTTTCATATGAATTGTGTCAAGATAGATGCCATTAGATTTTTTTGCATTAGACTTTTAAACTACTCTAATTATTTCTATGCCCTGTCTTCTCTTCTTTATTTTTATTTTGAATAGGAATTATATTTTTGAATTCTTTTATCTTTTAAATATTTGTACTGAAATGGAAGTATATTCATTAAATATAAAGCAAACCAGATATATTAATTATTGCAATTAGTACTGACCCTAATGATGATGTGAAATAATTAGGTACATATGATTGTTATAAACTGATTTTAATAATGTAATGTGATATTAGCTGATTTCCTTGTTTTTTCTACTCCTTATGTGAAATATGTCTTAATATGTTACATAAATTTACTAGAACATAAATAAGAAGCAATTTATGTGTATTTTTTAGTTTTCTATTACTTACTATTTTTATTGTGGTAAATTTTATAAAATGTAATAAAAATAATTTTAAAAAATTAATATTTCCTTAATAATTTTTTTTAAAAATGTGATGCAAATTTTATCTTTCTAGATATTTTATAAACTAAATGTTGTCAAATTTGTATAGGTGTATTACAGAATCTTAAGATAAAGCAAAAATATATGCTGTTTAATGTAGAGCATGATATTTTTATGTATTTTAAGAACAGTATTTTCTAAACCTATTTCTTTATCTTGATACCTTCATAGATTAAAAAAATATCGACTGCTGTTTCTTCCAAACCCCCACCAGCTCCTGGATTGTATACCTGGTTACGAAATCTGAAGGCTGCTCTTGTGTCTAAAGTAAGAGCATATTTCAAAGTTTATAAATATTTAAAATATATTTTTAATGGATGTATAGTGGAAATATATATATATATATATATATATATATATATATATATATATATATATTCAACAAAATGAAGACATATTTTTGGAAAAGGCATGTGCCATCTTTGAGATTGAATAGCAATAAACCTGGTATACAGAATAGGAATGGATGAAATGCAGCAGTAGGATCAGTGGAATATAATAAACCAACAAATAAAATGAAATTTAATCAAAATTAATAAAATGGCACACAACTTTTAATGGAAAAGCTTGACTTTATATTTCCTCAAAAGAATCCTTTTCAATTCTTTTTTTCTTATAACTGATCAATTTTTTTAAATTATAAATTTACATTATTGCATATTTTATTTGAATAACTTTTTATGAAACTTTTATGTGTAATTGTATTATGTTGATTCAATATCAGGTATTTCAAAATATTAAAAAAGGCATTTGCAGCAATAACTCTTTCCGTAATCAATGTTAGGCTTAAAGTTAAATGTTTATTTAGTGAATTTATATGAAATGTTTTAAATAGATACAACTTTCTTAACTCTTTTTGTTCGGTTTTGAAGATTTTGTTAGAACTTTCAAGCCTAGCATCTTATTTTTTCATTACAAAGAAAAATTGTTATAATCATAAAAAAAATTCAATTCTCGACATTTTGATGAATTTCCAAATTTTAGTCACCCCAAGTGCAACAAAACAACAGCAAAAACTATCTGCCTCAGAACAGGATAATTTAAAAATGCAACAAACTACTGGCTGGAAATTTGATATTTGGCTTTTTCTCCAAATGTGTAAATCTTGATGAAATCATAGAAGATATTAATCTCAAAGAAATCTATCTTTTCATTTATCTCTATCAATATAAATATGTTAATTTTAAAAGCTGAAATATTTTAATGATTAAAATAAAGTATATAGCTTTATCATTAGGATTGTAGATATTTATCAAATTTTGGATCCAATCAAGACTGGATTGAGACTTTAGGTGATGCATGTCTTGGAGCCCCCTTTTCCTTCCAAACGTTCAAAACCAAATATTTCTTTAATGCTTTTAATTTGATCTCCATATAAATAACTTTAAAGTTAAATATTTTAACTAGCTGAAACAAAGCACTTAATTGTAGATCACTTTCTAAAAAGTTAGTTTCAGTATGTCAGATTTTTTAAAAAATGCAATGCTGGTATTGACTAGTAATTTTAAAGATAATAATTAATTTTAAATGTAAATTCTTCAACATAATGGTAATAATATTTAATAATAGTATAGATTTTTTTTAATTATGAAGTATCACATTTTTTTAGAAATATGAAACTACTTAATATAAAATTTATTAATGTCAATTAATTAGGAATATTATGAGAAAAATTTCACCAAATTAATTTAAACAAAGTTTGATTTTAATTTGAATAAGTTTATTGCATATCCTTTGTAATTAAAGAAAGCATAAAATTAAACAACTTTCAAAGTACTAAACATTGTGGGCTTAAGGCTTTCTAAAATTGCGTGTCCCCTAGGCAGTTGTATATTTTGTATATTTAATTATCTCCATCCATCAAAGAAGTTGCCAATTTTTATATTTGCAAGTATAATAATAAGATAACTAAAAAAATGCAACAAAAACAAATGAAATTCAATATGAGTCTTTGCAAATTTATGTCAAATAATGAATATAGTTGGTGGAAAGGAATGAACTGAAAATCAATGCTGAGTTTTCTTCACTGAACTATGAGAAATGTATCATATTTTGTTTATAAGATATAAAATTAGAAAGAACAGCTCTTCTTATTTTGTTAGACATGGTTAGGTTTTCCAAGTTATTATAGAACTCTTAGGCAAGATTAATTCTTGAATGTGTTGAAAATAATTGTGTACTCAATATTAGTTTTAATATAGTACATTTTTTAATATATCTCAAGAGCGTCAAAATATATTTCAATGATATATTTGTATACAGTCAATATGTCATCATGTATAGTTAGTACCAAAGTCATTACAGAACAAGCAGGCATGATTTAATTCTTGAATGTGTTGAAAATAATTGCATACTGAGAATTAATTTTATTATATTCTATTGTATATATTTAAAATATCTCAAGATCTTTAAAATATATTTTAGTGATATATTTATGTACAGTGTTAAAAAATATTTGAGAATTCAATTTTTATAATTTGTTGAGGTAAAAAAAGTTTTGGAATTTTAACTATTATTTAATAAAAATTAAAAACAACAAGAATTGGCATCACAATTCATACGATTCTTCAGAATTGATTCACTTGTTAAATGTTAATTTTTTCTTTTATATTTATTTTTAGTATTTCTCCTCTATATTCTATACTTTAATATTTCTTCTCTATATACTGTATATTAGTTTATTTCTTGAAATGGAATTTACTTGCAGTAATTTGAATTACATTGTATTCTAAAGCAATGATATATTTATTCCTCACAAGATATATTAAGATGTTTCTATATTAATATATAGAAATTATTTTGCTTGATAAAAAAAAATGGAATTTTCTGAAACTTAATCATCAAAAGGCTTAATTTTTTTATAAGTACTAAATTTAATGTAAGTACATTAATTGGAAAATGCCCTCTTCATTCTCATTCAAAAGATATTTAATTCTTCCAATTTTTTTCTCAGTTTACACTGTATTTTCATGAAATCCTCAGTAAGCAAACAACACCTGCTGATATGAAGAACTTCTGTGCCAAGGCTTCATTTGACTATTTCTCAAAGTAAGCGTTTATAGAATCTGAGCTCTTGAAAAATATTTTATATTTTCAATTTTTACATTAATCTTTTGTAATGTATTGATTCTCTTTGCGAAGAAGTTTGACAAAGAATGGAAAATGTATATCTTTATTCCATAAAATATCTTAAAAAATATCTCAAAACCTACATAGATAATCTATAAAACACTAACGTATGTGGCACAGAAATCGCTCATATTACTTGATATCAAATGGCTACAGTAAAATATAAACAAATATGCTTTAACAGTTATACTTAATCAACACTTCACTAATTAATGGGGCTGCAAAATGTTATGTAGATTCATGCCATCAAAAACTCCTGTCATTCAGAGGAAAGTTGTAAAAGTCAAGAAATAGGCATCAAACAGAAAGTATAATCCAACATGAAGTGCCATTAGATGGGTAATCACTACGATTTATCTATGGAAATTGATTACCATGTTACCCAAAACTATTATTTCAGAAAAATATATTTTACATGATCTTAAAACTCAAAAAAATTATCTCATTAATATCAGTTTCATTTCTATACATTTTTCTTTATTTTTAATAAAATTTTCTAAATGTTATAAGTTTGAAACTATAATAAATTAATTAATTCTGTCTTATGTAGCTTGTGAAGCAAGGCTTTGCTAATGGTCCTTTTAACTAAATAGGAAATCTAATATTTGGTTTATATGCCCATAATTATATTATTTGTACGAAACACAAAACATGGTGGTCAAGAACATTGGTAGCCTCTGCAATTCTTATTCATTTGCCATAACATTCAATTGCATTTTTTTTTTTTTTTTTTTTTTGCCAATATTAAAATTAAGATTATTTTAAAAATTGTTTCTTTGGATATTAACAAAATAAAATGTTCGCTTCCACTTTTGTTTTAAAGTATATATGTATTTCTAATCTGTATCCAAAGAAATTAGTAGCACATTGATTCAACTAAATTCATTTTTTTAGTTGTATCGAATAACAAGGTGAAATTTTTAAAAAAATAAGTGCATTCCATGTTCAGAATTTAACAACCTAACTTGGTGACTAAGCTAATCACCAAAGGCGATTAGTAACCTTAGTATAGAAAAAATTATTTTATTTTAAATTATAAGACAAAAATAATTTTATTTGGCTGTAATAAATCAACACTTGAAACCTGAAATTTAATAATCAATTTGATTAGAAACATTACTAGAGGGAGAAAGTTTCTCTAAGAAATAAGTATCTTTTTTTCTACTTTCACATGACTACCTACTCATTCTTACGGCATGAGCCTTTTTAATTCTGATCGAGTCCAAGTGATCAATTATATTGACATCAGCCCTTCACCCCAACTGAGTAAAAATTCCGTTTTCCACTAAAACATTAAACACGTTATTTTAAAATAGTCTAAAATAGGTGTTCACTTTCTGATAGTATATAGAAACCTAATTCATCGCCTTGTGTATGTCACTGCCAGGTGCAGTAATTTAAATATTTAAAATACTACAGTTTTTTTAAATGCAATAAATACAAAATGTAAAATTATTTTTAATATTAATTGTCTTTTTTAATGTTTAATTAATAGAATAACATCATTTCAAAAAAAGTATGATGTGGCTTGCATAGCTATAGTGCTTGATACTGCTGGGTTAGATGACTTTTCTGGCCATGGTTACTGCCATCCCCAGAAAGCATTTGAAACACCAAAGGGCTTGGATTCTTTTCCTCCTATTGTTTCTTACCCTCCTGTAAGTTCAGACTATATTTATATTTCATTTGTAGTATTGTTAGCTTTTCCATTGGAAGTCTATATCAAGAATACAGCAGCTCGTTAGTTGTTTAATTGAATTCATATTGTTCACTGCCAGCAAATTGGCTCTTTGATATTTTCCACTTAATGTGATACAAATGTGAGCCTGTTTTTCTCTGTAAATCTATTGGATAGGTCACTCAATCAATCTACAAAGGATGCCACACTTCTTTGTCATGAGTTCTTTACTTATGAACTGGTTAGATATACTAGACAAATTAGAATTAGAACCACCATCATAGTTGTCTTTAAAAAAAGCATGTGAATTAACTGTCTTTATATTGTAGTATAACGCTATACATTTTTCAATGTTTTTACTTAATAGATATCAATAATGTTTTTTTTTTTTTTTATAACATCAGTACTTTTTTTTTAAGTGAATAACCAATTTAATTTTTAATGAGAATGGGCTGTTAATATTATACAAACTGATGTATTGAGACATTGCAAGGTTAGTTCTCCCTATATATAAGTATTGCAGCAATAGTGACTGACCTGCAATATTGATAAACATGAAATATTAAATGACATTTAAGTATTCATAGTTAATTATCATAATGGGATTTTTGTGGTAACTTATCTGTGATTAACCAAATAACTCTTCTGATGAGGATATCTGACTCTTCAGATATTAATGTAGCAATGTCACTAGGGACATTGCCTTATCAATATTAATATAATTTGA
Source organism: Argiope bruennichi (assembly GCF_947563725.1). Taxonomy (NCBI): domain Eukaryota; kingdom Metazoa; phylum Arthropoda; class Arachnida; order Araneae; family Araneidae; genus Argiope; species Argiope bruennichi. The sequence goes on along the minus strand of NC_079156.1, from coordinate 20,982,849 downwards.
TGCATCTGTATGTGCTAATCAATTAAAAAAATAGATATCGCATATTGTATGCTTTCAGTAGTTTTTTTTAAACTATACTTTTTATTATGATTAAAAATTCAATATTATTAAGTAAAATTATTATTTTTTTTTTTCTAAATATAGAATTTCTTTAGTCAAGAAAAGCTGGCAACACATTGGCCAAGTGTTGTCATGATAATGAATAACAAAGAACAAGATATTCGTAACACTGAAACAGCTGTCTCAATATTTGATCCAGTAAGTATATTAACCTTTCATATGAATAATGTATCAAAATAAATTTGCAGTTGATGATCAGTTATCAAAAACAGACAGTATCCATCATCTGATCATCAGTTTATTATAGTTGCTATTTAGAAATTTTTTAATCAGAATTTGATTAATTCATTCTGTAGATAAAAAAAAACTTATAATTTCTTATATTGTTTATCTATATATAAAAACAATACTACATAGTGTTGCATTACTATCATCCGAAGGTTTTTTCTTTTGAGAACTGTCAAAAGTATCAGCTCTATTTAAATTAATTTTCTCTCTCAGATGTTTTTCAGAAGTAATTAATAATATATAAAATGTAGAAAAGTCAATGTAGAAAACTTCAAGAATAAGATATTCATTTAGTTGACCCCGGTAGGTGGGAAAAGTATATCTGGGAGATTATTTTCGCAATATGAAGGATGGACACTGGCTGTGAAAGTTTATCAAGATGCAATTTCAAATAAATATTACACACATATCCATATTTTGAATTATAATGGCATTTTAATTTAAACTTAGTTTTATGGTTGTTTAAACATAATTTTTTTAAAATGGAAATCTGAAGTTGAGTGTTCTACTGTATGTTGTGGAATATAAAATGTTCAATATTTGCTTTTATAATTTCAGAGGATGAATGCCACATACTTTCTCTCTAAAATTGAAGCTCGAATGACATTGGTTGTTATATTTGAGAGCAAAAAAACCGAAAGAGATTCACATATTCATCGTTTTATGCAATTGCTGTGTACTCAATTAAGGGGTAATAAACTGTTTACAAGTATCAAACCAGGATCTAAATGATGCAATATAGTATAAATGATCAATGAGATGTAAAATAATAATGAAAACTTCTGCAATTATAAGTAAGTAATTTCAGCATGTTTATAAGCGAAAGAGTATGAAGTAATAATAAGAGTGAATTTTAGTGCACAAATTTCATATGCTATTGAATCCTCTTGTTTTCATATACATATCATTGTATAGTAACTTTATATACAGCAGTATCTATACTTTAATCTGACTGAACTTTTATTTAATAAGAATAATTATAGTGTGATAGATACCATTATTTTCATATTCTGATATTGTTAGAAGATTTTTGTGAAGTTTATACAATATGCCTAATCTATTCATGGTCCAATAGCTCATTTCTAAAGTGTTCAAGAAATTTTATATTATTTCCGTCATTGAAGGTAAATTTTTATATAGCCTCCAATCATACTTAGTAAAAATGTCCTGATATGCTAATATTTAAAAACAGAACTCTATTATTAGTATTAAAATGGATTGAGTTTGATTTTCATAATTTTAAGTCAAAGTCAAGTTTTCAAGCTGGTATTCGAAATAGTTGTAATAAATGATTTCTAAATACAAACACAATTTGAGTTCTTGTTTTTACTCAAACTTAAAAACCAAAAGTCGAGTTGTTACAAAGTGACAAGTGTGAGTATCTCGTGTATAAGCAATAACTGTTTAACATCACAACTGAATTATCTTTTACATAGTGATATACAAACTCAATTATATTTATAGTTTTTATACCGTGCCATGCCCTTACAAGACTCTATAATTTTCGAGCAATGCATTTATTGACAGAACATAAAATATAATCTTTTACATCGTTTAAAGCGAAAGCTATGCTTATTTTCTAGCAGTATACAAATGGGCCATTGGATGACATTTAAAGTAGGCATACTATATAAAACTTTTTATATAAACATGACTTGTGAGAATTTCTGCTTCATACTTAATGCATAAATGATTAAAATAAGATGTGGACATTTTCTTTTTCATGACTGTGATATTCAAAAAAATTGTTGTAAATATTTGAATAAATGCCATTTTTAATTATTGTACAAGTGCAGATTTAAAACATTTTTATAACGAAAATAACTTATACTACTAGCGCATTTCTTCAGACACTATGATTTAAATTAAATACAATAATTTTTAAAATTTTTACTATCTATTGAATGGCTTTTTTTATGCATGTGTATAGATGCTGTTGCTTGCTAAGTGATCCCCCCCCATTATTTGTAACAAATATGACAGATTTTTTCCCTCCATTTTTAGAAATCATGTGCCATCTGATAGGCATACCAAATGTTATAAAAAACTCCCAGTTTTTAATCCTCCTTGTAAAATTGAAACGGCATTGCTTATTAAACAACATTTCATTTTCAATAAAGATCTCATCAGAAAGAATTGAAATTTAAAGACAATTAATATAGGTTCCTTGTGCTTCTGAAATATTATGTAAGAAATATTTGAACTTTAATTACAAAACTTTACTAAAATTAATAATTTATTTAAACATAGATCTGTAAAATTACTCTTCAGTCTTTTTTCTTCCGAAGTATTTTTTACGAAAATGCAACATGGTTTCTGGAACATATCCTTTCTCAGAGGCATTCACCTGAAAAGATAAATATAAATATAAAGATTGATTTGTCACAAAAATTTTTGTAAATTATTCTCCAAATTTTGGTTTTTTTTTTCTTATTCAGCTCAAACATTATAAGAGTAATTAAAATTCAATAAACTACAATATATTTTACTGTATAATGATTTGTTTGAGTAATTTAAGTTAAATGAACACAATATAACTGGATTTAGAAATTATTCTTCCAAATTTAAAGTGATTAGGTACAGATATGTTGTCCCTTTCATTTGCCCATTAGGTTGATTATTTTTCTCTTCGAATTTATTCACAAATACTATAAAACAAGATGGACAATCATATTTGTCAAAAAATTTGCTTTGAAAGAATATTTTTGGCCAATGCCAATGACGTTGGGGGTTTCTTGGAAGCGCCTAGGCTCGGTGGCCTTTCATCTTCCGCTCAGCTGAAATGGTGATTAGTGACAGACAAAATATGTTGAACATTAACTGGGGTAGAAGTAATTAACATTTTAGTTAGATTTTAATTTTTAAATGCATTTGTATAACATGAGAATATTTTTGAGACATGATGGCTTTACAAGACATAAAAGGGAACTTTGGGTACAGCATGTTAAAAAATAAATAATAGAGACATTACCTTCCTGCTGAGATAATATCAAATCTATCTAATTCCAAGCATGATAATATTTTTAAATATATGATGTGAAAATCATAGATAGAATATGACACTCCAGAGAACCTAGAACTATGGCTTATGGTTACTTTTTGGTTAGAGATGATCACTAAGAAAGGGTCTTTTAATTAAGAATCAAATAACATATCAACATTTTTTTTTTTTTTTTAACTTTAGAACACTTTATTGCTAAAAAATCAGTTCTGCCACAATACTTTTTATTGTTGCATTTGTACTTACAATTTTTTTCGTGTGATGTTATCATTACTAAAATTATCCGTTTATAATGTCTTGGCTTAGAAGTTCGAATTGTTATTTTTTGTCACAAAAAGAGAGAATTAAAATATTAATGAATCCTCAACATTTGCATCGGATACACAATATTCTAATGAATGGCTTGTGTTCTGTTTTGAAGCTACACATGAGTTACTTTGGAATGAACTTTCACATTTTGGATTCCTAAACCAGTGCCTCACTCTCAAAATTTACATGGTATGTTAACCTAGTCATGCAAGTTGAATACTAATGGACTAGTTTCTTTTCCTAATGAGGAATTTTTTGCTTTAACTTTCTTTATATCTTGCACTCCTCATTTGAAAAAGAAATTAACCCTAAAATTTCATTAATATAGACTAGTCACAACCTAGTCAAAAGAAAGCCACTTCATCCTGACAGATTGAAATTGGATCCAATACCAATGACTGACAGAGATATTAAACATTCATCCAACAATATTTCAATTTCTTAAAATGTTTTTATTTTTGTAAATACTAAATGCGATTTCGGAAAAAGATACTTACATTTTCTTTGATTTTTTCCATAGTTATGAGGTAACGAGATGAATGACCCGTGAGTGCTTGTTTGCAATAACTTACGAGTTTTAGACAAGGATGACAAGGCAACTGTTTTGTGTCAAAACTGAAAAAAATAATGATTTATATTACATCAGTAATTAAAAAAGTCCATTCATAAATATGAATTAATGTATTTACTACATTTTTGGAAGTATTAATTGCAGTGATATTATTAGGCAGTTACATCTAAAATTAAGTTGTTTATGAGGGGGAAAAATGAATATTCTTAAAAGTTTTCTTACTCAGCATTAAAAGAAGGCATCCAATAAACTAATCGTCCATTTAACTTTAAATATACTGAGCTAAAATCAAGTAGATCTTCTATAATTTCTTGTAAACTGTAGGTAACTTTAGATGGTATGTGATTTAAAGCTCTAGGGTAAAAAGAAAAGAAAATTTCACATCACTTATTGTATTAATGAAATACAATTAAATTAAGTATTAATAATGTCTATCTAAAACTATAGTGCATTGTTAAAAATAACTCACAAATGTTCTGGAATTTTATATTCTTTTTCTGTACCAATCCTTTCAGTTGATTCCCTTATACCATATGGTGCTACAGACAAAAGATGAGAAATTATTGCTAAAACATTCCTAAAACTGACTTCAAATCTCAAATAAGAAAAACATACATATATATTAAAGAAAGACTTTCTAAAGTAAAAATTCAACCAATTTTTGATTGTTATTTTGCTAAATAACACTGGTTTAATTTAACTAGAGCATTATATTATTACTTTTGGATCAGATTTAACATATTTTTCTGTTTCCTATTAGTAGGACAATATTAAATAATGGGGATCCCTCAGGAAATGCAAGATCCAAAGCCTCCATACCCTATCTACTCCATAGATTTTAATTTACATTACTGTTAATTTTAGGATCACAAGATGAATACTTTTCGAAGCTTACACTTCATTAAGAGGTTGAATGCAGAAAGATGAGCAGTTAAAGCACCTCTTAATTTCGTGAATAATCTGATTTTACCCTATCTCTATTTTTACGATGAAATAAACTGCTCCTGACGCATACAGAGAAGCACAGGTGGTTTCGGAAGATGATAATGAACAGTAATTTTTTAAGTAACTATTATTACTAACTGACATAACATAACATTTAATTGAGATTATCATCGAGGAAATTGGATTCAATAATCTATCAAAAAATCGCTAATCTATTTTAAAAGTAATATGAAACAAAATGGAAAAATAATGAACACATTATTATTTTTTAATCCTTTTAGTGCTGAGTGAAACTACTGTACTCATACAAACAGGTAGAAATAAGAGAAATCAAGGTTAGAACAACATAAAAGTTGGTATAGAAATTCCAAATACCATTCTTAGCCTTCTCACAAGTTTTATACTGTTGAGCCTATCTGTAGTGTAAATGAAATATCATTTCTTATTCTTCAAATAAAAGATTAAGATTTCACAGCAGTGATTCAATGCAAAAAAAAGCACAAGTTATTTACATTGAAAACTAATTTTTTCAAACTTTAAATTTGTGAGATCAAAAGATTAAAACTGATTATTATGGAAAATTATAACTAATAATTCAATTACGTACGGTCAGTGATAATAGCATCAAAGAATGATTCACAACGCCAGAGCGGAAGTGCAGCATCTGCAACAATGACATCTAAATAATGAGATTCATAACCATATTGTTTCATATTAGCTAAAATGGATTCATCAGGTGCTCTCTTCTTTTGATTCAAACGGGATGGTTTATCTGCATATAATAAGAGAAAAATTAGCATAGCAGTAAAAAAAAAAAAAAAATATCTGTAAGCACTGACAAACAATAATTACTTTCTAAAAAATAAAAATATTATATACAGATAAATATAAAATAATATATAAGCAGAATATATACAAATATTATATATATATTCACAGTTAAAGTACAGATACTATAACTAAAGTTCTATTTAAAAGGCTTAAAAAAATAACCACTGGTAAGAATTACCTGAAATTTTATCCAGAAAAGGAAGTAATGGTTTCAATGATTAAGAAATCTTTAATACAAAAAGTAATGGAAATTTGTTTTTAGAAAGAAAATGTTCAAAAGTTGATAGATACAGGGGTGTTTGTGGGACCCCAAAAAATCCCCTGAAACTTTTACGGACTTACTACCGACATTTTGGAGTTTCGAGAAGGGGGTGGGAGAAATGAAAAATTACGATTATGAAGTATTGAATGACCTAATTATAAAAGTTCAATGAATTACTTTTTTTGCAAAATTAATAACCATTAATTTTGCAAAATTAAGACCTTTGAACCCAGGTCACGTGATCGCACATCTGGTCGAACGAAGTCTCTCCCTTTTTTTTCTGCCGCGCCTACTTGCCGAAAAGAATCCAGAAGAGAATGTCCGAGAACCGGGGGAATGAGTCATAACTCGCAATAAGGAAAGAACAAAAAAGAAGCTTTTTCCCCCTTTTCACGCATTATCACTGCCTTTGGAGAAAGAAAGGAAAAGTTTTCACCACACACACTGACCTTGCGTTTTCTGCTTTCAAAGCAAACAAAATTACCCAGATCAAAATAAATAATTCATTATTATTCCTACTTCCTTTTGAACGACGATCCCCGGAATTTCCGGGTATCAAAGTTCAAAATCCCCGGAATTCCGGGGTTTCCCCGGAGCACAAACACCCCTGTAGATAGATGGTGTTATATTCGTCATAAGATGCTAATTAAAAGACATGAAATGTTCTTTGTTCAAAGCCCATTAGCTAGGACAAGATGGTGCTTCAGCAGATAGAGGCGGGGGGGGGGGGTTAAATATCCCTAAGCAAAAATGGAATGGGTTTTTAATTGTCTTTGGGTAAAACAGTAGGGAAACTGATAAATTCACCCAGAAAAAAGAAGAAATGGTTTCAATGATCAAGAAATCATCAATATGCTATCCACTGTTTTCTTTTACAATATGAAAATGCAAAACAACATGTTCCACAAGAAATCGAAGTTTTCAGTGATGATATATGAATGTGCTGAGCAATGCTTATTTCTAATACTGCAGTGTAAGAATTACAGTCTGCAATTCTTTAGAGTGCATGTTAGAAATAATTCAATAAAAAGTGGGATTTAGATCATGAAATAAGAGGAAATGTTAGAATAAAATAATATGGGCTCATTTAAAATAAAAAATAGAAAAGTGATTAGTATTTATATTTGGTTAAAAGGCATCGTTCCACACACATTGTAATCTAAATAAAATGTAATGAAGCAAGATACTACAGAACATACTAACCTTTTCCATGCAGCATTAAGTAATCGATATCTGTGCCAAACACATAACCACCAAAGTGAGCTGCAGCAATAAGAAGTCCACCTAAAAATAATAGAATATTAACAAATATTTTATAAAATACTTATATACTATTTTATACAAGTACTATTCACAGACAAAAATACAGCATAAGATGATCATGATGAAAGATCAATTGCCAAATATTATCGATTCAAACAAATTCTAATATCCAACCACAGATTTTCTAAAACACTATGAGAGAATTAACTTGTTTAGGAAAGTTACGAGTTAAAGAAATTTTAATAATTTGAAATGCATTTTTATATGCAATAATTAAAATATGCATTTCTCCTTTAGTTTCTGTATAGATTACAATTCTGGACACTTATTCTTTTTCAACTCATATTATTTTCTTTTCTTTTGCCTAAAAAGTTCAGAAAAAAGATACTTTCAGAAATGAAAACAAAATGCATGAAATGGTAATGAATGCAATAATTAAATTTTTTTAATAAATGAATTAAAACATTTGATTTTGGTACACATCAGATCAAGTAGTCAAATTAATTGCTGATCTCAGCACCTTTCCGATATTGTCTGTGTAACTTGCTGTAATGGTTCTAATGGGAACAATAATCAAAATCAATATTACTTCATCTTAAATAATATTGTTTTATGAAATGTTAATTATCTATGAAAGTTGCATTATCATGAAAGAAAGTTTTCATGATAATGTTAATTATCATGAAAATATTTGTTTTTCAAATCATTCTATCCAATTACTGATCACTGCATTTGTTTTGCTTGAGTGATTGTGAAGGTACAGATCATTAAAAATATTTTATTATATAACAAAAGTTGATTAATATATTATTACATTTAAATATTACTGTGCACAACATGGGCACTATGGCACAAAAGGTGATAAATTTGATTCCTAAACCACTAATGAGAAACATACAAATACCTTAATAAGAATTATTTTTTGTATCATTAATGTTTTTTTTTTGAAAAAACATTAACTACAGCAAATACTTACAAATGGCCAATAATTACTTTCAATTCTGTGGAACAAAAATTTTACATAGATAAAATTTAGTTTTTTGGACAGGTTAACAAAATTTGATTTGGTGAATATTTTGCCGATAAAGTTTTAAAGTGGTGTTACTAGATGATTTAGAAATGAACTTTAAAAGAAAAAATGCCAATTAAGTCATCTGGAAAATCACATTAAAACAAAGAAAATTAGGAAAGTCTTTGTACATAAAAAAATAAATAATGATACTATAATACCTCCACAAAATAACTTCACATACAAAAATGTTATTGCATTTCACTGATTTGATTTTATTATTATTATTATGCTTGAAAAACTGATTAAAAAATACAAACCTGTTCCAACAAATGGATCCAATACAATATCTCCATGTTTGATACAAGCCATATTAGCCATGACCAAAGACAATAAAGGGTCCATTGTTGTATTTCCTATGAACTTACGTGTTTTTAGATTGATCTTTTGACACACTGTCCTTTGACCATCAGCTATCTGCATACAAAATAGATATAATTTTTTATGTTCTTGTCCGTAGTAAATTTTCTATTGAATAATAATAAAAAAAAAAAAACATGATTTATCCATATTTAAAACTCATATCTGAGAAAGACATTGCATCAAAATCATACTGCTCTACAGTTTCAACATAATAAATAAAGAAATAAAAATATAAATTGTAAAAATCAAGTTGCATTAATATAACTTTTCATGTTCTTGTTTGCACACATTTTAAAACTCCATTAGAATTAAAGGAGAGAAAAAAAAGAACGAACCCCTTGAAGCATTCAATCAATTTTTCCCACTTTTAGTTACAGTTTTAAGCAAATTAACTCATATTTATATGTATATTTTTTTCAACTTCTACCATAAAATATTTTTTTTACAAAGATCTGCCTACAAGTCAAAACCATAATATGTCTATATTTAAAGCTCATTTTTTAGGGACATTGCATCAAAATAATATTGCTCTACAATTTTAACAATTTATTTTCTTCAGAAAGAAAGAATGACAATTCTTAAATACTTTTGAGTATTAAGAGTAACAGTTCAAAAATAACAATGGAAACTTTGAATTACCTCCGGTTTACCATATGCATTTGTTACTATGAAAATAAAACTTTGAACATACATACCAATTAATAAAGGCTGCTAGTACCACAGGATCAGTCAGAATATTCTTCTTATTATACAAATATATTGTGTTTTTGAATTTTTAACCACACAAACAGAATGCAATCCAAGTAACAATTTTATGTATATTTTTTATTGCCCATTTAAATGAAACAACATATATTTCATTTGACATTTCAGCAGTAATCCATTACCATTGATAGTCCTTCCATGCCAGAAATTTTCATAATAGATTACATTAAAATATAATAAGAGAATATAAAATAAAATTTTTAAAGATCAAATTTCATGAAATATTTTTATATTTTCAGTTATCAATGAGAAATTGTTCCACAATGACTACAATATATGCATAAGATCCATGTTTCATCCTTTGTGAAATTTACAATAAAAAAACTTTTTTGTAATTGGTTCTAATAAGTGGAGTGATATTTTGTATTTACAAAACAAATACAAATTCTCCAAAAGTGTAACAAAAATTATTCACACATTTCCAGAGTACTTTTCTCTATATACATTCATTTATTGTTAAGCTGGAGAAAATAATGCACATTTTTTCATGTCTATATTTTAGATTTCATTAAGAGAATTGATGTAATTAGTTCAGATTGATGCTTATGATATGATATTTGAAAGCAGGCTGGAATTGCAATTCCAGCCTGATCTAAATCATTATTGATCGAAATCATTCTTATAAAATGAAAATATGTTGTTTCAAGTAATGTATTACGACATCTACGGTTCTGTTTGCATTTACTACATGCATGTAATTTTCAGACTTATATTAGTGACACAAACACTGCTGCAGGGACATATTCTCCATATTTTCAGAAAAATATTATGCTTAGAAATAAATAAGAAATATTTTAATAGAATAAATTAGATCTTGATGAGAAATAATACAATTTCAACAATAAAATATGTATCTAAAATTAAAAGAAAAAAGAATTGCACTTTTTAAAAATTGTATCCCTATTTTAACTGCAATTTGGACAAAAGTATGTTATATAGTGCTTGTGGATATATTTCTTACAAATCTACAGTATATTTGATTTATTATCATTGTCTGATGGAAACAAATGCACTAGGTACATTTATTACTCAACTGTAAATTAATAGTACATTTGTCTTTTATAGTTTTATAGAACTTTTCATTTCAGGAGGTGTGGGGGGTGGGGTAATCCTCTCTGAATATATGAAACAATTAATAATATATATAATTCTTCTGAAAACAACTTTGTTTTCATAAATTTGCCCCCCCCCCTTTGGTATTTACATGAAGAATGAATGCATTGTAAGTAGAATTACAAGAAAAACTATTCTAAAATATAATTTTATAATAGTTATTCAGTGATTTATTTTCCTTTTATAAGTTATATTCTAAAGTACTTACAGTTCCTTTATTAATAAAATAATCCAATATTGTTATTTGTATTGTTTGTTTTAATAAAGATGCCTTTTGTTTAAAAGGTTCATATTCTTGCACTTGTTTAAAATATATATATAAAAAAAGCAGTTTGTATCATCCATAAAGAAAAAACTTGAGCTATTTATCCTCTTATTTGTGATTTGTTATAAAAGTCCTACTTCAGTGTTTTCCCATAGTAATGAAAATAGTAATATTTTACTTTAGAAGAATTTGATTCAGTTTCTAAGAAATGAGAAAGTTATCACTTTGGAATGTTGTGCTTATGATATATCAGATCACTTGCAAGTCAAGAATTTTTTTTAGTTGGATTTTTTTCTAGTATAAATATGTGCATTTAGAACAAATAAAGTTTTACTATCTAAACAAAAAAAAAAACATCGAAATTTTAATTCCCTTATTAGAAATGGCTCATTTAGCATATATTGTTAAAAAAACAGTTGCGAAAAAAATTGTTTATCTGTTCTAACATTTTCATAAAAGTAAAATAGTTTTGTTTAAGCTTTAAGCTATTTACCTCAAATTTCTGAACAGCTGCTTGGCATCAATTATTTTGAAATTACTAGAATGAATAAATTAATACCTGCATAATTAAATGATTAAAGTCATTAACAAATATTAAATATGAATAAAATCTTGAAGAAAATTGTTTTTACAACCACTATTTTCAAATCTGTCAATGACAGCTCTAACCAACAGAATATATCTCTATAAGCCAGTTTTAAAATATTAAAAGTATTTGATATATATATATATATATATTATACTTAAGAAAAAATTTATTGTGATAAAATTAGATAAAACATGTATATTCTCTATAAACAACTATTCTCTAAGTTTGTGATCTCTTGAAATTTTTGAAGTACTGAAACTTGAGTTTTCACTGATTATAACCATTTAAATGAAGCAAAGAAGACACTATCATATATATTTTTCAAGTCTAGAAAAATTCTTGGAAAATTAGAGTGGAAATAATAACTACAGAAAATGTTAAGAGTACTTTTATCCATTATTCTAATTAGTAAAGTAAAACAAATGTATAATAACTAACCCATCGACCAAAGAAAACATCATATGGTGAATCTGGAGCAAAATTCCGATCTGTTCCAAAATATTCCATCAAAAGAAAACTATGATCTGGATTATTCAATTTAATTGGACCCTCAAAACCTATGAAAGCAAGCTCCTATAAGAAAATATTAAGATAAGATTAATATAAAAAAGCAATTTCATTTACCAGAAAAATTTTAGAAACAAAATTTACATCGATTTCATTTTCAAAATTTTCATCAACTTACATCAATTCTTTCTACTTTGTGTTCCTTACTCATCTTCTTCCCAAAGGATTCTACCATGATCCTAAATGAAACATCTTCCCTACAGTATGGCTCCTAAAATAAATAGAAATAAATTTTTATATTTCAAATAATATAGTTATCTAATAATTATAGCTGCAGTAATAAAAAATAAAAAAATCTTACAACAAAACTTTTTGGAATGATTTTCAAATTATTATGGAGCTCAGAGATTGTCTTGCTTCTTGCCCATAATTCATAAGCTGACCTATTTCACAAAAATAAAATTAATATAATAAACAGTAAGACACAAAAAAATATTTTACCAATAGAAAAACATTTTGGTTACACTGAAGATTAAAAAATAAATTACCTAATTAAAACAGTTCTTGACATGATTTTTTTAACGTCACATGGTGAAGAAACATTGATCAAAAAGAATGGCTAAAAATTGATAAATAATGTCAAAAAATAATTTATTCATAACTTGAAATAAAATAAAAACAACTTTTATCTTCCCATTAGTTAGACAGCAACCAAATTGAGCATCAAATTTATAGAATACTTACAATACTACAAGATGTATAATTTTTTACTGATTATGCAATGCGTCATTGCTGTAACCGACATGTTACAGCAATGAGATAACACAAAAACAGAAATAGACATTTTACACTAACAAATTGTTTACCCAATACTAATTGAAAAGGGCCCAGTATTTATTACAGAGATTTAAGTCAGTGTAAATTAGATAAAAATATGACAATATAATTTTAAAAGACAAATATTAATTATCCTTCAGAACTAAAATAACAAAATATATACAACAAAGTTGTTTTCACTCTTTTCAATAAAGATAAAAGAAGGGGGGGGGGATGATTTAACTTTGACCTGTTGAATTTCGCAGTTTCTTTTTATGAAAAATATTAAATTTTTAGAATTAAAATTAATTAATTTTATTCAAAAATCTATAGGGGCAGAAATTAAAAGAAAAATACACTGGGTAACCACTTAAAATATTCACATCATTAGATAATAATGACAAAGAACGTTACTTTATATAGCGACATAATCATCAAATTGCATATGAACACATCAACTTCAGCTTTAGTGCTATATCATTGCTTTTCTTGTCACATTTTGGCAGCTGTCAAACTATTGGTAAACCCTACTCTACTGATTTTTTTTTTTTAGTAAAATAAGTTGTTTTGAAATAAATTATTGATACAGAAAAAATATGTATTCTCACATACATTATTTAAAAATTAACATACACAATATTGCATTCAAACTAAATATTCTCATAAAAATAAATGAAATAAAAAAAAAACTTTACTTCATTCAATGATGGTTCTTCAATCCACTCAAAATTGATGTTTAACATTTTTGTAATAGCATAAAACTCCTAAACAAGGATGAAAAAAAAAAAAAAAAAATTAATGAATCTGAAATAAAAAATTCAGTACAATTTATTCAAAATACAAATTTTCTTTTTATTACTTAAGAAACAAGAACAGAAAATTATCTTTTCTGGTAATATTAAAATACCTTTATTTCAAACATTATTTGTTGATCATAATAAATATACAAAACATAATAAAAATAAAATACACAGCATTATTTTGTCCTTATACTTTTAAGGCCCAGAGGAATAGTGTTGTAAATCAGGAAATACATAAATTGTAAAACATCACTTATATTAATTATCACTGAGAAATTAATAAAAATATCTGTACATATACATGATCCAAACCTTCCCCAAACTGAAGCCAAAAGAGATTAACCACCCCAAAGCAACTCATCTGAAAACATCTAAGAAAATTATGGGCTACTAAAAAGCAAAACTAAGAATAGTCAGCTGGCTCATTTATATATATAGTGCCTATGGAATATCAAACAACAGAATGAAATAAGAAACAAGAGAAATAGTAAGTTAATAAGAAAGGAAAATAGAACATAGAAAAATATGAACATATGCATGCCAGCCAGTTTGATTAAATATAAATGCATATTGTGACTGATGGTGGCACCTTTCTGAACATGCTCTCCATGTTTTTGTTTAGAATTTCTTCTTTTTTTACTAGCTTGTCTTTTCTTTTTTTTATGTGCCACATTGAATAATGTGCATTTACTTTTGATATTTTCTCATCTGCACAAAATTTTTCAAGATAAAATATTTAAATTTCTTATCTTCTTTCATGGCTGTATGCATCATGAGATTTTATTCAGGTATTTTGATAGTTTCACAAAAGTTGCAAGTTCATATCCTCAGATTCCCCCCCCCCCCTTCTGATGAGAGTGCTTTTCAGATTTTTTAAAATTATTATTTTTACTTTCTTTGTTACTTAAATTTTACTTCACTGCTGTTTAACTCAGACACATGAGATCATACTGCAGAATACATTTTTTAATTTTAGAATGAACCTTTTTTAAGATCACAGAAAATTTATATTTTTAATTGCAATCACCACAAATTTTACAGATCATGAAATTTTTCCTGTGCATTTATTATGGTATAACATGCATTTCTGTAACAGGAACTTTCAGCCAATATTCTTTTTTTCTTTTTTTTGTAACTTCTTTATTATAACACCGGCACTGTTAGGGACACTATAACTTGTCTCTAAATTCAGCATAGTCACTTACATTATATTGTCTATATAATACATTGTTTTGAATTTAAAGGGCTTAAAAGGATTTATCAATTACTCTGTATATTATGTTATATATCTGATACTAAGTCAGAAAACTATTTTCCATAGCCATCAGAATCTGATATTCTGTATTTTAATTTTGTACTTTTCCCATTTTAAAAATAAATATTGTTTTAAATCATAAATTACACTACTACTTTTTACCACAAAATATGGCATGTCATTAAATTGATGAGAAAAATAGAAAGTGAGCAGAGAGATATAAAAGCATAAAATTTTGTTGACAGTTAAGGTGTATAAATAATTTATATTCATTCTTATTAGATATCAAACAACAGATTATGATGGAAATAGCCTTAAATAAAGTATAACCATATTTTAAAAACACCAATTCAGGATAAAGAATCAAAATTTGGGACTAAACAAATTAAAGAAGGGCATCATGTCTACTTACTTTATCTTTAATAATAATGATGATAGTATGAGCTTATAATGTAATTTAACTTCATTATAATCAAAATAATTAAGATAAACTGATTTTATTTTTTTAACAAAGTGGCAATTCTTTTATGCATAGTAAAAATGTGAAATATTCAGAAATCTATATTTCAAAATTAAGTACAGTGAATGTTTTTATATTTATATTAAAAACATATAAATAAAATTCAATATAAATCAATAAATTTTTTTTATGAAATCTGAGACACTTTTTTAAATTATGGAAAACTGGGAATGTATAACATATATATATATATATATATATATATTGTTCTAGGCATGTAGTCATTTTATCTGACAAAATAAAATCAACATTATCTATCACATGACATATATTAAAAGAAATATATTTTTTAAAATCATAGGTTAAAATTATACATATATATAAAGATACATTTCTGAATAAATTCATTATGCTCACTATATTAATTTTAAATAATCATTACCTGTAATCTAAAATGTACATGGTCATGAGCATACCATAAAAGAAAACTCCGCCCAAAATTTAAAATTTTTGTCATTCTATAAAAGAAGAAAAAATGTTGTGATTATACTCACATAATTCATAAACATATACAATTAATCAGAAAATGATTTTTTGTAGGCATAGAATTATGAAACCTACAACACTGAAAAATAAACAAAAATTAACATACATTTTACACTTTGAAAATGGGAGAGCTTTAATTAAATAAGTAGACGAAACTCACTTTAATAACAGTAAAATTTTAAGATCGATTCGTTTATTTGTTCAGATGTTCCTCATAAAATGAATGGAATATACAAAGAATTATCAAGGGAATTTACAATAGGTTACCCGGCAACCAAAATCCAATAACGTTAAGAACACATGTTCGTTGTTTATGAAACAAAAACAATCCATTGTAAAAACAGTTACATTCCATCACAGTTAATTCCTTTGTCAATTGTATAAATAAATAAAGAATGAATTTAATTCAATCTTTATAAATAATTTCACTTCAAAAGGATGCGACTTTTAAACTATAGAATATATTAATAGAGCAATATTCATGGATTAAATTCTCTTTTTTTTTCCATAATGATTTAAAAATGTATTTCTGTTTTATTTATATCGTACTAGAGCTATGACTAAAAATATTGAATTCTCAATAAATGAGACACACAGAAATTTTGCTATTTTGGAAATTACTATGCACAGACGTAAAACATGATTGCACATTAGTATGGTCTGTGAAATAAAGCAAAAATCTAGAATCATTTATAAAATGGCATGAAAAAGATGTTTTACAAGGCAAATCGTTGGGCATAGACATAGTGCTACAACGCCGCCTCCGAATAGGGCAACATGATTACTTAAGTTGTAAGTACGTACTAAGATTTTTTTTTCATTTTTTTTTTTTTTCAAAAGTTTACTAAGATTCTTTAATTAAAAAATAATCAACATTCAAAATTTCCCCCCAATAATTTTGGAGCATATAATAATCAACATTTAAAAATTAAAATTAAAAAAAAAAGGTTAGCTAATCTAAATTTCATCCTTTCATTGATAAGTTTTAACTGAATAATTATTTCTCTAATTTTAATAAAATTAAAAATATTTTTATGTATATTATACAGCAGTACATTTAATTATTGAATCTACACTCATGAGAGTTGCGACGGTATTAAATATAAATACTTTTATGTGGATGTTACCACTTTTATAATAATTAATAAATAATAAAAATTTTAAAAACAAAATTAAAATAGGCGAATTAACTCTAAAATATTATTATGGTACGATGTTGCAAATTAGAAATTTTAGTCTCCTTTAATTATTTGTAGAAAAAAATTATATTAATCTATAAAAATATACATAAATAAAGAAAGGAAAGGAAATTTAAAATATTTTAAACTGAATTTAGCTTTATTTTTTCATATCTCTACAATTTTGAAAAAAAAAAAAAAAAAACTACACATTTTTATCGAAATAAGACCAGAAGAGAATGACAATTTGTTTGATATTTTCTGCTGGAAAAGTTGACTGTTTTTCATTAATTTTTAAACTTTTTACAATTTTCTCCACCAGTTTAATACTCTCTTTTTCAAGCATGCTAATTTTCTCTCTTCTTCAAATCAATATTAATCATTAATTACCTATCATGCATTCATTACAAATTTGAGGAAAAAATATATGAATTACTCTAGAATGCAAATTTTAACTCCTAAACATCATCATAAATCATACGCATTATTTTGTTAATGAATTACAGCAGGTCGAAGTACATGTAATGAAAGGGCATTTATATTTAGAAATATATCAATAACAGTAACACATTTTAAAGTAAACTCTTAAATTATAATGCTATTTTTAAGTTTAAAGTAAAAAATAAAGGGAAAAAATAACAAAAAGTGTAAAAAAAAACGATAGGATTATTAAGAACTAACCACCTTTCGTATCAACTACCGTTGGGAATAATGGTTGTTAAAAATTTCAGTAAAAAGTTAAAAAAGTAGTTGCTTAACTTGGTCTTAATGGCTTTTTTAGCAAAGTATTTTTAAACTTCTTATTTTGATAGATATATAACTCGCAATAATTTACCTCTATAGAGTTCTGTTCATTAAGCTATAATTTCTCGATTTTTCTGTCTATGTTTTTAGGCATCCAATTATATCACAGGAAATGAGCAGCAGTGTTTAAAAATAGAAGTAGTTAAAAAAAATTTCATGAGTGTTTAGAGCAAAATTTCAAAACTTTTAATGGCCCTATAAGCACGAAATGTCCAATAGTATTGTCAAAACATCTTTACGATTTCGGCCGGTATTCAGAATATCAAGAAACATCGTCAGATAGGTTACAATATCTTGTGGTAATAAGAAAAAAGTATATATTAAACTGACATCTATTCAGTATGGGAAATAAATCGATGCATTAAACTGACATCTGCACAGCATGGAAAATAAATCGATTCTTCAACAATTAATAAAAAAGTTAAGGTAAAATATTAATTGCAACAGCGAAAATACTTTGAGTTTCGATTTAATAATGTAATATGTTGTTGTAACAAGAAAACTCATACGGCCAAAACATTAATATAGTTCAGAAGATTTTTTTTTTTTTTTTTTGAATTTTAAGATAAAGAAAAATATTCTTTTTGAGTGCAATATTTTCGGAAGCTACGAGGGCAAATACCAAAATTTTGATTAATTTTTAATTAAATAAAATGTTTCGAGGTACACATTCTGATCCTCTAAAGAATACATGTTAAAAGTTTGGCAGTTCCGAAACAAACGCTCTGGTTTGTAAAAAGATCATATTATTACAGATTTAAAGATGAATACTAAGCGTAACTTTCTTCAAACTTCAAGTCTAACCTTGTTATTTCATGCTGTAAAGAAGCATATAATCTCTCTGCAAGACGCTAAGTGAATATCAAAATTAAATTAAATTTTTTTCCAGAAAAAAAAATTAAGAAATTTATTTTCTTATGTTTAATGCTTCTCTTGAAGTCAAATGCGTGTGGGAAAAAAAAGCAGATTATCTGTTCATAGTTTTTAACTACAAACTCTTTATAACTCTTCTGCAAAAACTCAGAATTTCAAGTTGTGTCGACTTACGAAAAAGAAATGAATTTTAAAAAAACCTTAATCTTGATTTTTTTTTAAAAAAATTTCAAGATTCTTTTTTTCTTTGTCTTAGGAATGATTTGTCAATTCAAGAAGAACAGTCTTCCCAAAACTTCCTTGAATACTCCCTAACACAGCGTTTCTCAACCTTTCAGTATTCGTGACCCAGTTTTCAATCATAATTTTCATCTCGCCCTCCCCCCCCCCCAGCTCTTACAATAAAAAGTATACAACAATTATGTACATTGAGTATTTTATATTCTGTTTTTTAATTAATTTTTACCAACTGCCAATAAAAGTGTAAAAGCGAGGCAACATTAGCGATAAACCACATCTGACTTTTCGCAAATCGGACATTGAATACATGAAGCGAATGAAAGCGGGGGAAATTTAAATATTATATTTGAAATGAAAGCCAAATAGGGAGATAACGTTAAAAGAATATGAAAGTAGAAAATTCTTTAATGAAAGTTAACCTATTAGGGTGAGCTAAATTTAGAAACTGGGAATACATTTTTTTGAATAATAAAATAAATAAAACAGAAGGATGACTAAACCAAAGAGAAAAAAATAAGTAATGTTTGTGGAAGAGAATCCACACGACCGATGACACCTCGTGCATGCACAGATGCTTTCTCATAGGAAGAAGGGAAATGTTTGATAACGCAAGTTTCAATTGCAGCCAGTCTCATTCGAGCCGATCCTTCTATCGCTATCGAATATATCGTGAATGTGTATGTTATATATGCTTCCGTGTTAATTGCATTATTAAATATTCACGGCTGTAGATTTATGCAGACTCGTGGATAAATTTTTAAGCGGAAGTAAGCGAGAATTAGACGATTGTCAAGCACTAACAAATACACAGACAAGCGTGGTTCCGAAAATAAAACCAAGAAAATATTCTCAAGAATACTTAAATTTTGGGTTTACCAGTACTGAAGTAAATGAAGAAGAAAGGCCCCTGTGTATCATTTGCTCAAAAATGTTGGCCGTAGGCAGCATCAAATCTAATAAACGACATTTGGAAACGCATCATGTGAGTACGTCAATAAACCCAGAGAATTCTTCGAATTAAAATTAAAATCATATAAAAAGCAAAAATCATTTTTTAAAGAAATTTTGTTTGTGAATAAAAAAGTTTTAATTGAATCTTACAAAGTTTCATATAAAATAGCCAGATGTAAAAAACCTCACACCATTGGTGAAGAACTTAATTTGCCAGCAGCAATTGAGATTGTAGAAACTATGTTTGGAGATAATTTTTCAAAACAATTGCAGCCGCACCTGTTTCAAATGATACTGTTGCTCATCGAATTGGTGATATAGCTGAAGATGTACAGTGTCAGCTTTTCTCGAAGTTGTGTGACAAATTGTTTTCAATACAGCTTAATGAAGCAACAGATAGTAATAAAGAGGCTCATTTAATTGCCTGTGTTCGATTTTGTGATAATATGTCGGTAGTAGAAGAACTACTTTTCTGCAAACCAATAGAACTCAAAACAATGGCCCTCGCATTATTTGCTATTTTAAATGATTTTATGAACTAGGCAAAAATAGAATGGAAAAATTGCGTCGGAATATGCACCGATGGTGCTCGTTCAATGTCAGAAGCAAGGTATACAAGCAAATTTTGTACAAAAGCTTGTAAAACAAAAATCGCCTCAGTGCATACATTGCATGATCCACAGAGAAACTTTGACTTCGAAAGAAATGAATCCCGGTTTGAATATTGTGTTAACTACGTTTGTAACCGTAGTAAATTATATAAAAATGAGACCCTTGAAATCGAGTATCTTTTTCCGCACTTTGTACGACATGGGTTCAGTACATTCAGCGTTACTATTTTATTACGAGGCAAGATGGTCATCACGTGGGAAATTTTTGCAACGTGCTTATGAATTTGTTAAAAGAAGAAATTCCCCTTTTCCTAGAAGAAAAAAAACATACAGGAGGTCGAGAATTTTCGCGATGGTTTATTTGTGATGAAATTGAGGTACTTGTTCGACATATTCGAGAAATTAAATAACTTGAATCTTCAACTCCGAGGAGAAAATACACATATGTTGGATACGAGTGATAAAGTTAATGCTTTTTGTGGAAAATTGGAATTGTGGAGCAGACATTTAAAGCAAAGAAATCTAACAATGTTTGCAAATGTGGATGATTCTTCTAAAACTTACAAGGCTGAAGAATAATATGTAAAAGCTCTTTTTGTAACCACTGAAAATCATTTAGCCATTCTGGTAAAGAATTTTAAAGGGTATTTTCTTGCTGACGACAAACTGATACCAAGTTACGAGTGAGTCAGGGATCGATTTCATAAGACTCCTGAAGGGCTCTCAATTGATGAGGAAGAAAAATTCATAGACTTCACGACAAGTGGTGAAACTAGAAGACAATTTAGTAATAAATCACTATTTGAATTTTGGGCAGGAGTAAGGATGATTTTAATTGTACTAAAAACAAGGGTATTTCGCAATCTATTACCATTTTCACCATCCTACCTTTGAGAAACTGGATTTTCTGCTGTGGCTACTTTGAAGACAAAATATAGATCTCGGCAGAACTGAGAGTGGCTATTTCTAATATTAAGCCTTCCTTCGAAAAATTTTGCTCTGAAAGACAGGCCCCAGGAAGACACTAATAATTATTAAATTTGTTTTAATTTAGTATGTTTTGATTAAGTAAGTTTTGATTTAGTAAGTTGTTTTATTTTAATAAGTTATTAAATATGTCGAAATGTATTTTGTTTTCTATGTGTATGTGTGCTTTCCTTTCAGTCAGTTAATCAATTTTTTTAAATAATATTTTCTCTTGGATATTCTCGCGTCCCCTAGGGGGGCGTGCCCCACAGGTTGAGAATCGCTGCCCTAACAAAAGTGTTATCCCAGAGAATGGCCTTCCAAAGCAGTGGCGTACAATAGTTACGAAGGATTAATTTCGAAGAGAATTTGAAACTTTTACTGAATCTATCACGTGATTCTTGGCGAGTTTATTGGCGCCAAGGATCACGTGATTATTCGAATTCGAAATTAGGCGTTTATTTATTATCCCTGACATGACATGTAATTAATGATATCCGAAAACCGGTTTTGTGTTTTAGAAGCGCTTTTTCAAAGCAAAATTTGATACAGACATACAATTGCAATTACAAAATTGCATGCCAAATTCAATGCATTTAATTCATTGAGCTTTTGAAACATCGCGTTCACATGCTACAGAAGGTACTGACCGACAGACTGGCAATCATGGTTCAAAATTTAATAAGTGTCTACACTATAAATGATAAAACTGCGTATCAAATTTAGCTATCTGGCACTCTTCGTTTTGTAATTATCGTGTTAGCTTATATTCGAACAACGGGACAGACAGAAAGTTTGCACAAAATTTAATAAAAATTTTCAAAGTTGGTATAAAGACCGTATACCAAATTTATTCCGTCTAGTTCAAAGCGGTTTTGAGTCATCTTTTTCATGGACAGAGAGATATTTTGCAAAAATGTGTTTTCTGAACTCATGGGGGTTTGAAATGTGAAGATACGTCATAATCTAGAGTTGGAATTTTTTGATGATGGCAATATTTTATAAATACTTCGTATATGAGAAAGTTAAAAAAGGTTAAGATTTGTAAGTTGCCTGTGAATTATAGAGTAAAACTACTGCTTTTAAATGTAAGATCAACAATTTTACTTCTCAGTTTTAAAGTTTGGTATGTGCTATTTTTGCATGTTTGTCAACATATATATATTTTTTTATTTTGTTATGATAAAAAAGCATACGTATTCTCTGCTCACTATTGTAAAGAAAATAAAGAACGAAAATTCCTTTCAGAGTTCTCATTTTAAAAATCATTATATACAATGATTATTTTCTTTATTAATCTAAAAAATAAGATATATACTATAAACAGGTATGATATCTAATTAGTAATATCATATTCAAATTTTATTTTTATATCAAAAACTCATTAAATTTTTTTTTCTAAAAAAGAATTGGTGGTACTTTTCGCAAGCAACTTTTGGGACGTCTTAAATGGAATTTTGTCAAAACAAAGTTCGCAAAGATCACTTAATACGATAATTAAATAATTAAATTAAGCTGAAATGTAATACAAAACTTCAATTATCCTCACATTAAAAAGAACCATAAAAATGAAATAAGAATCTTTGTAACATACCGAGTCTCAAAAATTTTTGGATAAAACAAATATTGCATACTTACAGCTATACTATTGATAGAAAGCGGAGAAGGAAGATTCGATTTTTTAAATTTGAAGTTCTGACCTAAACTTCTATCTTCGCGCTTTGAAATTAAACATAAAAGACACTTTCGCGTTGCAATTTCGTTATTAAATTACTGTGAATAGACATTATCCATTCAAAGAATGAAATACTTTTTTATATAGTGGTATGCCAAAAATTCCAGAGACTTATTTCATACTTTTGTACTTTCTTATCGTCCTGTTCCTATTGCCCTCTCAAATTTGCCTGTTCAAAAAAATAATTGAGCGTTTTTATTCACGTATAAAAAGAGTTCGCATTACAACTGTCAAAAATGTCGACCTCTTGATTTTGACGAAGTTTTATGTTTTAGACGTCTCAGAATCCGAAAAACACATTTAAAAAAATTATATCTGTCTGTGAACTCGGTAATAATGCGTTTTGAACTAAGCGGATGAAATTTAGTATGTAGTTTGCCCTAAATTCATATATTACTTTAAAATTTTCACAAAATCCATTCACAGGAAGTCGGTCTGTCTGGCTATCTGAATACATGTGAATACGATAGCTTTATGTAGCGAGACAGATATCCACAAAAGTTCTATGGATTTTAGTATTTACATTGTAGAGTTGTATCAAATTTTGAATCCAATCACTAAAAGTTGCTTATCTGACGATCTGTACATTCGTATGCATGTAAATGCGTTGGAAAAAAAATAAGTTAAATGAAATTTGGTATTCGTTCTTGTTGTGAAAATTATAATTCTGCATCAGATATTGTTAAAAATTAGTCAAAAATGAAAGCTTCCAAGATGCTTATTCTATTTTCTGAAGCACAGGACTCTGAAAATAAAATCTGAGTATTCCTGACATTCATAGATTTGCCCGTCATATGTATTTGGATAGAAAAAAATAATTCCTTTTATAATTTAAATACGAGAAAGTTTCGGTGAAACTTGTTTGGTGTTTGATGGTTGTTTATAATCATAATTTTTAATCATGAATTTTTCTCGCAAAAACGTTTTATTTTAACATGACGATGTTTATAGGCTAGTACACCAAAACTAAATTGCATCAAGTGTGATTTCAGCTTGATCAAAAATCGTGTCAAATGCTCTACCGGCCAGATTTTTGGATTTAGAGCTATCGAAACTCAGTTATATTTTGAAAATTGGACACTCACTGAAAAAGAGTTTGTAATATTTTAATCAATTTTCGATTAAAAATGAATCGAAATCTCGATATTTTACCTGAAGAATTTCGAAATATATTAGCACATAAAAATTATTTTCCCACCACTCTAAATAAATAATAAAAAAAAATAAGGAGCTTTCCAATGATGTGAGATTTATTTTATTAAAATTTTTTGGTTCTCATTTTTATAATTTTTTTTTTTTTTTTGAAAATTTAATGCTGTTACTTTCATTTTCTGTATACACGCTATCAACACCATATTTAAAAGCAAAATTTTAATTATAAAACAAAGGCAGACAAATGAACCCTGAAACATCCTCATGATGCGATGACTTGGACAAGAAGCTCGAATAACATTTAATTTTATTTACTTTTTTTGTACGAAGTATAGAGAAAGAATTGTAATAATCAAAAAATTCGAACTCGGGATTTTGACGAATCCATATTTCAGAACTCTCTGAGCTAGAAACACACACATTTAGATATAGATAATTAAAGAAACCTTTGAGCTAGACGGATGAAATTTTGTATACTATCTTTAAATCAAATTTAAAGATATCCATCAAATTTCGAGCCAAATCCGTTTAAAGGAAGTCTGTCTGCCCGGCTATTCGAATTAAGTTAATAAGGTAACTTCAAAACGGAGAGATCTAGATGGATAAGATTCTTCTACACATTATAGCGTAGACATCTGTCAAATTTTGAGCCCAAATCCAACTACGTGTTGACTGTCTGTCGATCTGTAATTTCAGAAACACATAAACGCGACAATTCAAAAACACAATGATTTAAATATATCAAATTTGGTATGGTTTTTTTTTGTGACTACAAATGTAGTTTTGTGTCAAATTTTTGTTTCAATTAGTTGGGGAAAATTCGTCTAAACGCATATTTGATTTTTCGATATTATTAACGGTATGCCATGGATTAATCGCTAAATAACTCTCCAAGGATCACATGACAGATTCAATAAAAATGCTAAATTCCTTCCGAATTTTAATATATCGTAACTATTATGTGCCAATACCCAGCAAGGCTTCTCTAACACCTTTACTAGAGAGTAAGGGAGAAAGTTGTGGGCAGATCACACACGTTCGTTTTATATATATTTCCGATTAAATCATTTTCGAAATGCTACATGAATAATTGCATTTCATCTTGAAAAAGCCACCAGAAGTTACAAAACAGAAGAATTTAAAATTATATATCTCATCTAATTTCCATTAATACACCATTATCTACAGTTCATTTCCTGGGTAATTGTCCGTCCTGTTACAAATAGAGCATCATCGCCTCCATTAATTTAGTATTAAGAAGCATATTTGTCGCGCCAGCTTGTCCCATAATTCTTAATTTTAAATCAATAGAGGCGGTTTGAAGCAATCCATTATTTTATGATTATTTTAAAGGATATAAGGGTTCAGTTGACAGGTGTGCTTTCTTTTTGTGTTGTAGTTATATAATGATATTGGGATATATGTCTGTTCAAAAGCGTGAAATAGAGAGTTATGTTGTGCAACATAAAAAAGAAAAAAATATTTTTAATAAGTGTGACATTAAAACCACACAAGCATACTCCTCTTACGAGCACGGAAGTGTTATGAGATTTGCCAGTTTAGTGTAGTTACACTCAAGCTTTGTTTGAAAATAACGGGATATTTTAGAACGGATATGATATATTTGAACCGTGGTCAGATGACGAGTACTACCCCTGAGCTGTCAAACTGCCTCTTTTCTCCCATACTAAAGAGAAGATATTCAGCACTGACAGATTTGATATACATTAAGTCCAATTCCACGGCGACTCATTTGGGGAATCGAACGTCTTAACTCCAAAGTCGGGACATTACTATCAAGCCACGGTGACATTATGAGATTAACCCGACTAAGCTCTCAGTTACTTTATATTTAAGAAAATACCCAGACCTGCTAATACTGGCAAGAGCTGAAATTTAATCACAACAATTTCTTAAAATTTATTTGATAATTGAAAAATTAAACATCGAACCATTCACTGAATACAGATCACAGAATGCTCCAGTTGCGTATTTTTATAGAGGGGGTGGGGATAGGAAGACAAAATATAACTCTTCCTATTTGAAGACTATTTTATTTTCACGCATTCGAAGTATAAGGTATTAAAATTGTCAAAAAAATTGAAACTCGAGATTTTAATGAATCTCCACCTTTAGACCTATTTAAGCATGAAAAATACTTCTGGCATTTTGTTCGTCCATCTGTCTGTGCTAAAGAAAATTCAAAAACGCTTTGAGCTAGATAGATAAAACCTGGTTTACAGTCTTTACACCCAAATGTATAGATTTCTATTAATTTTTGAATAAAATCCATTCACAGGACTATTGTCTGTCCTGCTGTTCGAATATAAGTTAACAAGATAACTACTAAACGAAGAAAATTATATGGATAAAATTCGATACACAGATTTAACATGTATAGTGTAGACACTTATCAAATTTTGAGACAAATCCAAGTATAGGTTGACTGTCTGTTGGTCTGTACATTCAGAAGTATGTAAACGCGATAATTCAAAAACGCAATGCTTTAAATATATGAAATTTGGTGCTTGATTTTGTGACTACAATTGTAGTTTTTGATCAAATTTTGATTTGAATCGGTTGAGAAAAATGTGTCTAAAGCACAAATTAGATTTTCGAATAGCACACCAAACCTGCACACCAAAGATTAATCGCCAAAAAAAATCACCAAGTATCGCACGACAGATTCAGTAAATGTGCTAAATTCACGTGAAAGGTTGTGGTGGTAACTTCATAAGCCAGATAACAACCTCCGGAGAGGAGCGTACATTTTTGTCTAGTGGCTTTGTTACTCGGCTATGAACCCTAACGTTGCGAGTTCTAACATAAACTTGCACAAGGTTAATATTTCACAACTATTGTATGCCAACGCCATGCAAGTAATTTTTTTATTTTACCCTACGTCCAGAATTTTTCACTGGTTGGGGTGGGGGATAACACCTGTATTAGAGAAAATGTGAGAAAGTTTTAGAGTTATTACTCCCGTTGTTCAGAATAATCACATTGTAAAAAACAGGAAAAAGAAACAGTGGATACCATTTTCATTTTTGTAAATGCCATTCTGTTAATTAAGTATCCACAAAAATCTAAATTACTTTTTGAACCAAAGGCTTGCCTAAATGAAAAGGATGTAAGTAGTTGCATTTTTATTGTTTTTGGATCGCGGTTAAGAGGAGTTTAGTTTAGTTATATTAACGTCCCGTTTTAAGCAACACTAGGGCTATTTTGGGACGGATCTCGTAATTTTGAACCGTGGTCAGATGACGAGGACGGCACCTGAGCTGCCCCCCCTTCTCCACACCGTGCCACACCAACGGGGGGACGTTTAGCCCTGACGATTTAACGTGCAACAGACCCCCTGACACGACGGTTCTTCGGTGGAATCGGGTCTCAAACCTGAAACCCTACGGCTCACGAGCCGAGATCTTACCGACAGGCCACCGCAGCCCTATTGCGGTTAAGAGGAAGTGATGGTATTTATTATTCGTTCCGTAATCGCGGAAATCATAAATGGAATAATATCACTTTATCCGATGTATTATGATGGCAATCTAATTTACTTTCTTTTGTTACGTTTTTCTGTGATTGATTTATTTATGTTTGAAGTGTATGTTTATCGGAATTGGGAACATTTGTAACCTTGAATAAAACTGATTTTTCAGTTTTTATCTAATAAAATAGGGGGATTTCATTGATCACTGAAGTGTACAATTTATATAAGTTGAAAAGTGGAAAGTTTATAAATTATCCTATATCAATGAATCTGACTGGAGCTAATACGATAGAAAGATAGAGTTTGCCATTTTCTCGAAATTAAGTTTTCTTCATATTTCGATATGCATGGAACGCATCCTGTTCATTGCAAACGTATGAAATTTTATACAACAATATTTAAAATCATTATGCATCAATTAAATATATTTTTATTTTTTTATGCTAAATAGTATTAATCTTCAGAAGCTATTTACCGCTATTTATTATTACTATTTTAGATTTTCAAGATACACGACATTCATTATTTCTTTTGTTTGAAAATTTTATTATTAGCAGATTTATTATTAGCAGATTAGTAGATTTAAATGAAAATAAATTCACTGTAATTACTAGACCTAAGCCCATACATTATGTTAATTGTGATTATGATCTTATTCAGAATTATTTTCTCTGAGAGCACCAATTTTCGATTATGAACTGGAAAATGATCACTTCACAACACATATTCTATTTGCCATTAAAAGTAAAAACTTTAAGAAAAAAAACCCGGTTTTCTAGTTTATAATTAAAATAAATAAGAAACTATTTTCTAATTAAAATAAATCATTCTTTCTATTTGCTCTAAATTTTACTAGCAAAGGAATCCCCTTTATTTACAACTTTCATTGTTGAGAACATCCCATTTCTATTAAAATAATGATATAAAGAAAATACTCTCATTTGTATCATTTGTAAATAACAAATAATTTCGTAAAGATATCTCAAGCTCATGCCATTATATTTAAACTTAGACTTGCACTTATCATTATGGAAACAGACTCCTGAAGAGACCGGAAGATCAGTTAAGCTCACAAGAAAATTATAAATTACTTTATGTTTCGATCTGAATACACTTTACATTAACACTTTTCATTGTTTTCATTACAACATTTGTTTACACATTTTTGTAATGACCTTACATGCATTTCTAGTGTGCATGTTATAATTGCTCTATAAATAAGAGAATAAGAGCAAACTTAATATATATATATATATATATATATATATATATATATATATATATATATAACTAGACAGATTACATCATCACACTACAATATTTAGAAATTCAAAGCTAGATTTAGAAATTATAATCTAGACAGTAGACTGTTGAAAGTTTTATGTCATTTGGAGAAATTTCTTAGAATTGACAAAAGATTAATATTATAAAGTGTACTCAGAATTAGAAAAATGAAGCATACGCACTTTGATATTTTTCTAGAAAAGGCTTATATAGTATGACAAGGTTTGTTTCCTTTATTTATCCGACGAAAGAAAATTTATAAAAAAATGCAATTTAAGCTTTAGTAAGTATAATATTTATAATAGAAATATACAGAAACTTTAATAGGATAAAAGCACTTTTGACTATCACCAGCAACAATAAATGCTTACAACTTTTACTGAAATAAATACCTGCTTATTTTTGAAAATAAAGGCAGTAAAATTTAAAGAACATAAAAAATTACAGCATAAAAAATTATGATAAATTAATGCCATAAAAATTTTCTCAAAAAGGAAGTAAAAAAAATTATTAAAATGAAGCATCATTAAGTTAGGTATTATCATACTTTATGATCCTCTTTTCCCCTCAAAAAATATAAAAGAAGATAATCCACCTTAGAATTATCTCTTTGATAAGTTATGAGATAAAATAAACTACAAGCATAGGGAGGGACCCTCGGAAAAAAATTCCATTCTTCTGTCAACGAACTCTCAGCCCGTCTCTGACAGAGGAAGAAAAATTGATTTAAAAAATCGTTTCCAGATACAATTGTTGCCAAAATATATCTCACAAACAAACAAAGATTAATGACTTTTTTCACCACATTTTTTTTTCCTTCAATTTTGCAGCTGTGATTGAGGGGAAAGTAATAATCTCCGGCGAGTGTCGAGGTGTCACGGAAAACAAATTTACGGACCCGTATATGCCGTTAATAGGGCCAAGATATGACACTGACGAATTATTCAAGGTGGTCTTGCCTTTTTGATATAAAAAGTCCGCACGTTCGCATAACCTTCAAGGAATACCATGCTTCTTATCTCGTTCTTGATTTTTGTAGGTTTGGTGGGAGAGGTGGTGTTACAGTCACAGGGGCCGGACTCCCTGAATGTGGGAACTCTGGAAACGTCTTATAATGGTGAGTAAGGGAAATATTTATCGTTTGCTGTAAATGAATTTGTCTTCCAATGAAATTTTTAATCTTTCTTGTTCCACTGCATATGTCAACTAGATGCTAGTAATATTAATATTTTGAATCCTAAACTTAGCAATGAAGCACAGATGCCTTTCTTCCATTTGTGTTTTTATCATATGTATTGTGGATAATTTAACTACAGATTATTAAATAATTTATCATTATATTATTCCATAATATGATACAAAAATTTAAAAGAAATAATTTGTAAAAACACTCTTTTATTATTGCTTTATTTTTAGTCAATAGTCTTAGCATGGAAGTCTTTAGTAAGTTTTACTCGAATTTATTTTGAAGTAGCGTTATTTGCATAAAAAAATTTGCTTATTTGATATAATTAAATGAAATTGTTAAAATATTGTATTATCATCGAGTACCTACAGGTGAACAAAATTTGAAAATGTTAGCCCAGCAAGAATTGAGCAGCAAATCGATCACATAAAACTATCCTTATAAACAGGAAACAAGTCAAGTTAAATGAAAGCGAACAAAAAGGAATTTATAATAAAGAATTTTCTCAGTAGGGGATTGAAATTTTTTTTCATTAAATAATTGGACTAACAATTTAAAAAAAAAATATTTCCCAACAATTTTTATACTTACAAACATTTATTTAATTATTTAGAATATTTCATAAAGACGATTTAACATTAGAAAAAAAAAGATTCAATTCAATCTTATATTTGAAAATGTTATATGCTCATTTAATAAATATAATTATTCGATTTCTTCTTCTAGCTTTATTTGCGAACAAATGCATTGAAAACCTGGGATGCTTCTACACAGGGCCCCCTTTCTGGGACCCCCTCTACCGTCCTATAAGCCTTCCTCCAGCCGATAAAATCCGGACTCGATTCCTTCTCTACACTCGATCCAACCAGGACGAGCCCACTTTGCTGAACTTAACAAAAGAAGGGGTGATGGACTCGAATTTCGACGCTGGATCACCCACAAAAATCCTCATCCATGGTTACAATGTCAAGCTACTTGATGGTGACGTGCGATTTGTGAGTAAATTCATACATGAATGTATTAATTTCTGTTTGCTTAGCGATTTAGAGAAGATTGCCTTTTCTAAAGCATCTTAACTTTTTAAGCACATTTAAAGCACAAATTTTAAGGATAAAAAAAGTACTTTTTTTTAAAAAAAAACAACTTATTTTTAAAACAATGTAATTAAATTTTAAGAAATATGTTTGAATGTAATAAGAAACAGCATATTATAAATTGTGTCATCGGATTCGGTAAAAACCCAAGTATATTATTTTATTGCACTATATTATATAATTTTTTTTTTGTTCATTTTCTTATTGATATAACGTAGAAGTTTGGAAAGAAAAGGGGGATGTCAGCTCAGGTGTCATCCTCCTCATCTGATCAGCGTTCAAATTTGCTCGGTCCGTCCCAAAACGGTTCTAATGTTATTTTTAAATGGGACGTTTATATTACTAAACTACCTTTATTCTTTTCATGCCAGAAGTAAAGCCGAAAATCTCAGTTTTCACTTTTTCTTGATCAACATTTGATGTCTTTTGTTTTGTCTTCCTGAGTTGCGTATTTCCGTTTTGACTTTCTCGTATTCGAGGTATAAAGAAAATACTTGGGCAGGGGAGAGTCAAAAGTTCGAGATTGATTATAATAAAATAATATGATGCATGCAGGCTTGATTAACCAATGAACTGTTTTGGCCTCTTCAGAAAATGCCTATCTAAATTGTCATAAACATATTCATATAAAAATTATATAAATATAATAAATAATTATTATAAATATAATAATTAAACAATTATTATATAAATATAATAACGTCATTGAATAAACTCAAAATACAAAATGCTGCACTTTTTCTATGACGATCATACTTGTCAAAAACAGTTAAATGGTCAACATAGCAATAAGAGATACATTATCAATAATTTTTATCAGAATTTAAAGCATTGACATTTTAGAATTCGAGATATCAAAAACGTGAGAAACAAATATAATCTTTGTTCACTAGTTCATCAAGTTTTGAGACAGGTTTTGGAAACATGAAATATGTATTAGTTTCAAATTTAAGAATCAAAAAAAAAAAAAAAAAGGTAATTATGTTAAATAAGAGTCGTCTATTAGGATTCAGCTTACTAACATGATAAAGATCGAAATTACCATTATTATCTGAATAATCTATGCCAAAGCGTTGAATGTGGGAAAAATAAATCTAACCAGACTAACAAATGAGGTTCTTCCGGGTGGAAAAGTATTTATATTTCTGTTCAAATATGCTAAAAGTAAGATTTATCTATTAAATGCACAACTTAACTTCAATTGTTTTCCTTTTTTTATAATGAAAGAAAGTTTTCCAAAATTAATTTTTTCTTCGATTTTTCCAGATTACGACTTATTGAGTTTTTGTAATAGTCATTAACTAATCATTTGCTTTTCACTTTTTATCAATTCTGTAATAAAGTTTGATATTGAAAATTGATCAAATTTTTATCTTGACCACTGCCAATGCGGTTTTTACCAATAAACTAATAAACAATTTAATTTATGACATTCTTTCTTTCTTTCTTTCTTTTTTTTTTGTCTTTATGGTTGTAAAAGTACATCATGATAATTAATATATTTATTTATTTTTTAAAAGCTAGATTTATCCTATTTGAGTTCATTATAGATCTGTTTTATAGGATACTTAGTTCAATAAATATGACTGTCTCATACAGTCCCAAACATGACGTATTAGTTTGTCGGGATTGTAAAATACAATCGAGAATCAAATAGAGACAGATTGACTAGACGATTCCGTACATTTATAACAGGAATGCATGTCCTCGTTATAATTCTGAGCAATTTTACTAGGTACATATAGAGATAACTCGCTTCCGAGAAAATGCAGAAAAATAGTAAACGTCGAACAAGAGCGCAGTAATTCTTTCGAAGATGTATTATAGCATCATTCGCGCGATTAAACCTTCATTTTTCTCTCTAAGTAAAAGAAAGTTAAAACAAACTTTACTTCTAGGTGAAGAATTTAATTCCAAATGGTTCTATGGTAAAACCGGGTGTTATCAAGATATATAATAGTCCACCATCGTCTGTAACATCGGCAGGAATTCAAAATATTCCTAGTCTTTTGGGTTGGCAAATCTCAAATTCAGTTTTGGCATCTAGTAACAGAAAACTGAACTGAACTGAGTTCAAATCTGAACAAAAAAAATTTAGAAAATTCAACCAAAGGTTAGAATTTTAGAAAATAACATCTAAAGATGTAAAACGTTCGTAAATGGAAATAAAATCAGTGTAACTTCCCATAAAGTGATTTAGAAACAAAATTCTAATGACTTTATAAAGAAACTTGTATAAAAATTAAGAATATTAATTTTTAAAAAAAAATCGTAGTTTTGTAAAAAACAAACAAAAAAAAACGACTTTTTAACCTAATTATTTACCTTAAAATGATTTAATCACCAACTATTAATTGTAAACCAACTTTGACTGTTAACTGAATTTTTTTTACTTATAGTTTCTCTATGAAAAACAGTTATGAACATTTATGTACATAGTTAAAGTTACAGGCAAGATTTTTGTATATTTCCATTTCTGGGGATCATATAGCTAAATGTCTTAAAATGAATGAACAAAGGAAATATTTTCCTTTGGCGTGAATTTAGCATTTTTATTGAATCTATCGCGTGATCCTTGGAGAGTTTTTTGTCGATGAATGCGGTAAATAGAATTCGAAAATCGAATTTACGTTTTAGACGCGTTTTTCCCAACCGAATGAAACCAAAATATGACACGGAAATGTTCTTGTAGTCACAAATTCTCACACCAAATTTGATATATTTAAGTTATTGCGTTTTTGAGTTTTCACGTTTATATGTTTCTGCACGTACAGACCGACAGACGGTTTGATTTGAGATCGTTGTTGGATTTGGCTCGAAATTTGAAAATTGTATGGCGTTTAAATGTTAATTCTGTGGATCGAAGTTTATCTATCTAGCTATCTCCATTTTGTAGTATCGTGTTAAATTATATTTGAACAGCAAGATAGACAAACTTCCTCTTACAAATTTTGCTCAACAAATTTGGCATAAAGACCGTACACCAAAGTCCATCCGTCTAGCTCAAAGCGTTTTTTTGTTATCTTCGTTATAGACAGGCAGTAGTCATTCATTTTTCAAGAATGTGTTTTTCGAACTCAGGTAGGTCTAAAACTTGGAGATTAGTAAAACATTGAGTTCGAAGTTTTTGTCGATTACTATATTTTCTCTATACTAGTTATACGAGAAGGTAATTACATTTTAAATCATTTCTACTCGGTATTCATTACCATAAACAACGATCTTTTTTCAATAGTAAATATGCGGAATTCATAGAAAGAAAATCTAAAAATACAATACATCTTAATTTAAGAAGAAATTTATATATATATAGGATTTTTTCGAATCCTGTCGGCTAAATAATATGCAATGTATTTCGATTGAAGCAGATTGCAGGTTCGAAGACGTTGAAGAGACATGCTATATTTTTAAATTAATTTTAATATCCATCTGGGGAAAGCAATTTATTTACAAGCAGACGCAGTGCGGCACCAAAGCATAAGTAAGAAAAAAGCGCGAAACAAATTATCACTAGTCTTATATAACATAGGATTTCCGACCACTCGCCGATGGAATACATGTTTTGACCTCTGATAAGGGCAAAAGTATCACTTTTATTTGATACGTGGTACTGATGGTGCATTATTTTTACAAAGGGATTAATTAAACCGAAAGTGGAATTGGATCTCGAAATAAGAGAATATTTTAGAATGAAGTAAAATATCATTATATATATATCAAAATAAATTTTAAAAAATATGTTTTGAATACATTTATCACAATGCATATCAAAAAAGATTCTCTGAAAGCTGAAATTGCTAACAGCGTAGAATATGACAATCGTAAGATTGTCTGATTTGACAGCAATCTTTACTAAATAGTAATTGCAAATGGTTTCGAACGTCAATAAATTTATTTAAGCATCAATATTCAAATATCGATATGCATATATAAAATAAAAATTTAGATTTAACTATATGTCTGCTATTAGATATAACGATGATGATATTCATTATCATTTGATGTTTAAATTACAAGTTAATGAAAATTATATGAAGAATTTAATTTTTATATAATTTAAATATTAGCAATGTTATTTTCATATATTGAGTGTTTATATTTGGATAAAAATATATAATAAATAAGTAATAACAAGTACTTCATTGGAGAAAGAATTTTTCTTTATCGAGGGCAAAAGCCTAAATAGAATTTGCAAAAAATCTTCCTCAAATACTGAAGCAGCAAGTTAATTAAAAAATATGACAGGCAATTTTTTTAATCAATGGTTCGAGAATCTAATCCTCTCCTATTTCTATTTGCTAGATTATGAAGGATGAATTACTCAAAGAGGGCCCCTACAACGTCATCATCGTGAACTGGACTGATAGCAACCAGTTCCCTTATTACCAGGCTTTTGCTAACGGCAGGGTGGTGGGAGCTCAAACTGCAAAGCTCATAGAGCTCTTGATGGTGAGTATATTATGAGAACAGTTGATAGATGTCTGTTACGACACTCAAATGTTCAGCTGTTTAATTTCCCTTAAACGTAATAAGAGAAAGATTATGAAGTATTCAGGGCCCAATTTAGCCTAATTGGGGCTCGGGGCAAAAACGTTTTTGGGGACTCCTCCCCCCCTTCGGCTTCACTACTTCAGTAATAAAGAACTGAACTTTAGGGAGGTATTTAAATTTTTCACCTCATTATAGATATATAACAAGAAAACTGACTAGAACCTAAAATAGATATAAAGTCCCACCCCCTCCAATGGTCAGAAGAAATATTGTTCTATTCCTTTTATTGATTTTTTGACAATTCTATGTTCATCATTAAAAGGATATAGTACATCTGAAAAGTCAAAATTTGACAAAAATGCTATTTAAATTTTCATTAAAGAAGGAAACGTAAAATAAACTTTCTATTCGATTTAGGGGGGGGGGGAGCTCTGATTTAGGAGGCAGAGGCAAGGGCAACTGCCCCGTATGCCCTTGCCTTAGTCAGGCTCTGAACGTATATAGTCAGAAAAAGCATTAAAACAAATGTGCTCCTCATTTAGATTCAAGAAGTTGGCAAGAAAAAAAAAAGATGTGAAGTAAATCTTGCAGTTTTTAGGTCCTCACTTATTTTTTAAAAATTCTTGCACATGAAATATACAAAGAAAAAAATATGACAATTGTTAAACAATTTCCAGGAGAACCAAGGTCTCAAACCAGACAGCGTTCATATCATTGGGCACAGTTTAGGCGGGCAAGTCTCGGGATGGACAGGTGAGAGAGTTTCGGGCGTTGGAAGGATCACAGGTATGCATTCATTATCTATAAATTCATGAACACATTTTACTTTCTGTTCTACTCTGTGAAAAAGGGGATGGGATCAATTTGCAGGGCACCAAATTCGTACGATAATATTTGCTGCGTATGTCATTTAATTTCTCATCGGGCGTTGTTTTACCGTGAGGTACGATATAAATCACTTTTTCTCTCTTGCAAGAAGAGCAATAAAAGTGGTGCACCTTTCGTGAGTCACATGACTTGATTTCATTTCCTTTTTCAATCAAAACGAATAACATTTTTAACGAGGATAGTAAGGTATTATAATTGATATCAAAGATTTCAACTTTATTCGAAGTATGGTTATGGCCAAGAAAATCAGACCTCCTCAGATCTGTTGTTGTTGTTGTTTCTTATGGAACTTGCCACGGAAAGTCCGCTGTTCGAAGACAGCCGATTTAAGCCTAAGGAGGAGCGCCTCTTGTTTTTATCGTACAGCCAACTTGGGCCAAGAGTACGACTTGACTACTTACGCATCACTCATTCGCTTGCACAACCCCTTTTTACAAGAGGACACATTCGCACATCTCACAGATTGAACAAGAACAACCATGCCCAAACCGGTACTCGAACACGGGACGCCCAGATCACGGGGAAGATGCGCTACCCCTATACCAGGACGCCGGCTCCTTCTCAGATCTTGTGTATTAAACACGGGGATTATGTAATCATTTAAGGAATGATATATTAGAAAAAATGATCATGTAATTATGCGCTTCTACCTATAAATCAATCAAAATCATGTCTTTTCTAACGGTATTATTTAATCTAAATTTATGATATCATGCTCATAAAATGGAGCCGTTTTATTTATCATGTATGTCCATTGTTTGATCATTCATGATAGTTGTTGTATTTTTGAATTATAGCGTAAATGTAGAGACCGACGAAAGGTAGTTCCCTTGAATGGATTTGGTTCAAAAGTTGAAACAGATTTATAGTTTAAATGATAAAACTGGCTGCTAAATTTTATTTCTCTTGGCGTTTTGTAATTTTTTTTTAGTTCACTTGCACGTGGCCAATCATCAGACAAATTTACTGTGAACAGAATTTGTTTAAAATTTCATGAAAATTTGGAAAAAACTGCTGTTAACATCACATACCACAGATCATCTCTGTAGCTCGAAACTTTTTTACATTGCAAAGGAACTTTTTATTTTTACAAACAAACAGACATAATCTCAAAATAATTTTTTGGACTTAAGGAGGATTGAAATGCGAAGATTTGACAAAATCTGTAATTTGAATTTTTTGGCTTTTTCAAAATTGCCCATAAGAGCCATAAGAGAAATAGACGTTACTTCATCGAAAAAAGTCTTTTTTTAACTTAAGTCTCGATTTTAATATGCTAACTTCGGAAAATACTTGAAAGAATATGCGATGTTTTGTTACAAACGTAATTAAAATTTTATCGTTTTTTATCATTTAGGAGACTCATAACGATTTATGACATAAGTCATCATGAAGAATATCTTTGATGACATCAAGCAATATTGATTTAAAAAAAATGTATGATTTAAGAAATTTTAGCAATGAAAATGAATATTTTTATTAATAATTATTTCCAAATTTTGTGACATCTATTTGGGGGGGGGGTCAATAAAAATCAAAGTATCATATAAATAGGGCGCATTAATGCAAATGGATGTCTGCTCCAAAATGTACATTTTCAGATATTGCTGTTTTAATTAGACTTTGAAGAAAGTAATTTTCCTACATTAATTATTATATTATGTGGAAACTGCCAGCAAACAATTAGTAGGTGTTTCATTTCGCATAACATTACATTAAGAATAATTTTAAAAGAAGGAATGCAAAATTAAAAAAAAATTGTTGATGGTTCTACATTTCATATCAGAATCTAAATACAGCGATTATTAAACTTTGCGTTATAAATAATAGATAATAACTACTATTATTTTATAAAATGATTAAAAAAATTACAGAACTGAGGGGAGATTTTTTTTCCTTCGAATTTCTTGTATGCTAGAACTGCATGGAGTGTTTTGTGTATCCTAGTACGTTAAAGAAAACTAAAATTCAGGTTCTATTGTTTTCTATCAAGGCCTGAAACAAATCTATAATTCTAATCATAAATCTACATGACTAATTCCCTTCTTTTAGCTATTAGCTTTTTTATATTACAATGTTCACTTGGATGTGGAGGAACGTCACATTTGACGAATTTCCCAAACATTTGGTAGAAATCCACAAATTTGGTGAAATTTCAATCAAAATGCCATATCTGTAACTCGCTCCTTTTATGAACTATCGTGTTCACAAGCATAATCCTCCTTCCTCCCCCAATGCCTTTTTCGATATTGGAGCTGTCTGAAATGTGGATATGTTGTTGTTGTGACTTATGGCACTTTACAAGCCCACTGACAGTCATCTGTCAGCAATTTAAGCCGAGTGAGCGTCTCTTGTTTTTTCAGTAGTGCCAACTAGGGCCAAGAGTACGACTTATCTACTTCATGCGTCACATTCGCTTCACACTCCCACATAGAACACAGTAGAACAACCATTCCCGAACCGGGACTCGAACCCGGGATGCCCAGATCAGGGGGAAGATGCGCTACCCCTCTGCCAGGACACCGGCGAAATGTGGATATTCATCGAAATATGAAGATGGAATTTGTCTATTACTATACTTTTTCTTTATATATTTTGTCTATGGAAAACTAATAAGAATTCTAAGAAATAATCTCATTCTGAAACAGGTCTGGATCCTGCCGGTCCCTTTTTCCAGAATGCTCCCAACGAAGTCAGACTGGACGTCACAGATGCAGACTTTGTGGACGTGATTCATTCCAATGGAGGCGACAATTACATTGAAGGTAAAAGTGCTGTGAATATTACGATTTTATTAGAGACTACTTGTCGCATGGCTGTGCTTGCGATATAATGAATACCAGCATAATCAAATCTATTTTAATATAAATTTAAATACATCTATGTAAACAAAATCAAAACAGAAAAAATAGTATACTTCCTTCGAGAAGGGTTGCACCGTGGCCGGTGATTACAAAAAAGGACTCAACCTTACTTACTTAGGACTCAACCATAGTTCCCGTCAATGTTGCTGTTGCGGCGGTCCGGTCATTCAGTATTATTTATCCGTGTGCCTTCGGGCGGGTCGGAGAGTCAGTGATATGATTACTCCTAATATGGAATATTCTTTCAACGAAACAATATTTTCCATAAGAATCAATGTAAAATGGGACATTGCTTTTATTATATTTATTGCGTGTTTATTTTATAAGAAAATTGTTTGAAGACATTTTTTTTTTTTTTTTTGTAAAATCAAATTTATTTCAAAATTTGGCGAGAACAGCATTATCATAAAATGATTTTACAGTTCTCATAGTTACTCCTTATCAGTGTGAAGCTTCTCAATATATCATACAATAGTTTTTCATATCTTCAACATCTTCTTTATTTCTTTGGTAGTTGTTGCTCTGTCGCAACTATTATTTCTTCTTTTTCTGACAAAATCTCTTCCGTAGCTTTATGCAGCTCCATAAGTTCTTCGATAGTTCTATCTATGTTTTTCCGGCAGCTCATAAATGTCATTGGTGTCCACCTATAGCCACAAATTCTTTGTCAGAAACCAAATCTCACCGATTAAGGCTCCACAGGCCCTTGCGCAAACCCTCGGAATCGCGTTCGACAATGCTATCCGGCCAAAACTTTTTCTATGTCGGTATAACGGTTTTTTCAAACAAGCGTTCAACACAGAATGATACAGGTCAACGCAGGATGTGATGTCACGGCGTCTCTTCGCCATTCGTTCTGAGGCAACATCTTTCGTTAGGCGAGCCACTTTTTTACATTTTATTTTGCTCCTTATTAAGAGATGCTTTTATCGAAGTGTGATTGTAGTTCTATATTTCTTAAATCCTTTCATAATTTATCGATTTCCTACATTACATTACAAAGCATGTAATAGTTTTAAGTTTTATAGTTGTTGCTGTGTTGTGACTTATGGCACTTTACAAGCCCGCTGATAGTCATCTGTCAGCGATTTAAGCCGAGTGAGCGTGTCTTGTTTTTTCAGTAGCGCCAACCAGGACCAAGAGTACGACTTAGCTATTTCACGCGTCACATTCGCTTGTACAACCCCCTTTTTACGGGAGGGAGGGCACATTCACAGACCTCACAGATAGAACACAGAAGAAGAACAACCATGCCGGAACCAGGACTCGACTCGAATCCGAGATGCCCAGATCACGGGGAAGACGCGCTGCATCTATGCCAGGACGCCGGCTCAGTTTCATAGAAAAATGCAAAAATCCGACTGCGGATTTTGGACGCCTATTTTTCTAAACGCTTGAAAATAAATTTTGACACTGAACTATACTTCTGATAACAATCATCTGCTAAACTAAATTTATCTAAGTCATTGTGTTTTTGAGTTAGCGCATTTATATGTATGCAAATGTACAGATTGCTTGATTGTCAGCCGGTAGTTTGAAAATTTGATGCACATTTATACGTTAGATGCTAAAATTGTTCACAAAAATTTATATATCCAGCTCCTTACAGTTTGAAATTGTTATGTCCACTTATTTTTAGAAAGACAGACAGAATACTTCTTGTGAATGGAATATGATTTTTCGAATTCAAGGGGCGCAGGGCACTGAGAAATTAGAGAAAATCTCAAATTTTGTCTATTTAAGTCATTGCATTTTTGAATTATTTCATTTACATGCTTCTGAATGTACAGGTCGACAGACACTCAATTTGTTGAATATGGCTTAAAATTTAATCTGTCTGCATTCTTCGTTTCATACAATCTTGTAAATTTATATTCGGGCAACCAGATTGACAGACTTACTCTGAATCGATTTTGTTCAAAATCTGATCGCAAATTAAAGACCATATATTAAATTTAATCTACGTAGCTCAAAGTGTTTTTTTGTGACATCTTTGTTACAGACAGACATAATGCCAAAAATGTGTTTTTCGAAATCAGAGAGGTCTGAAACATGGAGATTCGTCAAAATCTCGAGTTCGAATTTTTTGATAATTTCAAAACTTTCTCTGCACATTTCGTGTACGAGGAGGTAAACTTGTGGAAGTCCCTTTCTTTGAAATTTGAATCAATTCAAGTTTACGCATGTGACAGCTCGTTGGAAAAACATTCATTAATTGCATTTTCCTGCTACTGCTTTCATCCTTTAAAATGTCGCGTGGCTTGAAATTTCTTTTTATCTGGGGGGGAAACGGAGTTTGCCTTTTTCCCCACTTACTGTCAGGATTTTATAAAATTTAAGATAATGTATAAATCATTTACTTTTTTTTTGTATTTTCTATATTTGAGGTAAAGTCTTTTGGTAACATTTCGTAAAATGGAGTTTGCTTTTATTCCCCAGTTAGTGTCAGGATTTTATATAATTTAATATGATGTAAAAATCATTAAATTTTTTTTTGTATCTTCCATAGATGAGGTAAAGCCTTTTCGTAAAATTTTGTAAGATAATAAAAAGTTATCGAGAACGTATTTTTGTTTTCAGGTTTAGGAATCAAAGAAGCCATTGGGCACATGGATTTCTATCCGAATGGCGGAAGTAGCCAACCAGGATGCTTCTATCACCATAATATGACGTATGAAATGACCGACGGTAAGTAGCTGATCAACAATTGAAAACAAATCTAGGAGTAATCTCTAAGTAAAACAAATATGAACTGAGGTCCATTATTGAAATCAACTGGAATGGCATAGCTGAAATTTTTTTCTCATACTTTCTAATTAATAACTATTATTTTCACCTCGTCTCCACATAAAAGTTGTAGACTTTGTGCTTCATCAAGAAAATCACAAGTGCTTGGATTTTGGAGGAAAAGGAGTCGAAAATCACGGCAAAGCGAAAGTGAATTTTCGACTCTCGCGTTGGCTACAGAGTCCAACACATGAGCGTTTTGTGTTTGGTCCATTTTTGTTCATTTTTTTCGATAAATTAAAGCCAAAATTTGACACGAGCTACAATTCTAGTAACTATACTCATGTCCAAAATTAAGGTCACAAAAATGTTTTTCAAAGTAATTCTAAATGGCTACCAGTAAAATTTAAACAAATTATACTTTATATATTGTGATGGACCGGTAACATGATATTAACCTTTGTTGTGGGAAAAAATGTTGTTTTAGCATTAGTTTTTGAGGAACTACTGAAATTTGACCGTTTAGGCATGTGGGATTTTTACCTGCAATTTTGTGAATATTGCATTAAAACAAAACATTTAACCTGTTTCCAGT
This sequence comes from Argiope bruennichi, assembly GCF_947563725.1. NCBI lineage: Eukaryota > Metazoa > Arthropoda > Arachnida > Araneae > Araneidae > Argiope > Argiope bruennichi. The sequence goes on along the minus strand of NC_079156.1, from coordinate 20,939,639 downwards.
GCGAATGAGTTCTCATACTCGTTTAAACGATTCCTTGAGATGAAGAGCCGTTGGCAGGCTTGAAGTGGGCAGTCTCAAGCAGAGGTGGCTCGATGGTTACAAGTGTCACCGAAAGTGGTATCTAGGTTGTAGAATCAATTCCAAACAAGTGGCACTGTAACCAGGAAGGCCGGCCAAGGCCGTCACAGAGCAACGACGCCTACACAGGATGGCTATTTGGCATTAAGTGTACGACGGCATAGGCTGACAACGTCTCCTCAACTTCCTCATGCCCTTGCTGCTGCCTCTGGAATAAGGATTTCCAGACAAACAATATACAAACGTCTAGCAGAGAGGGCCCTTTATGCCCGGCGTCCAGTTGAGTGCGTCCCTTTGACTGCATCCAACAGAAAAGCCCAGTTGTTGTGGTGCCGAACACATCAGTCTTGGGTACAGCAAGAATGGCGGCGTGTTCTTTTCAGTGATGAGTCGAGATTTACGACACAGAGTGACGCTCGTCGAATCTTCATCTGGAGAGAGCGAGGAGCTCGCTAACATCCCTCCTACGTAAAAGAAATCGACAGATTTGGTGGTAGAGGAATCCTTGTCTGGGGTGGCATAATGCTGGGCAGTCGTACACCACTGCACGTCTTCGATGCGGGTACTGCCAATGTACATTGCTATAGGGATGAGATACTTGAAGCCTATGTGAGGTTGTTCCGGGGTGCGTTTGGCCCAGACTTCGTATTTAAAGACGATAACGCGCGTCCACACAGAGCCCAGATCGTTGATGATTTTCTTGAGGAAGAGGATATTCGACGTACGGACTAGCCCTCGAGGTCTCCGGAATCCAATCCTATTGAACATGTTTGGGATGGTCTCGGAAGAGCCATTGCACAGCGTAACCCCCTTCCAAGAGTTAAAAGCCACGCTTTTGGAAGAATGGGCTTAGTTGCCCCAAGCATTTATTGACACCCTCATAAACAGTACGAAAGCTCGTTGTTAAGCGTGTATAGCAGTGCACGGTGGTAACACTGCATATTAGACAGGCTTTCCCCGAGATAAATTCTTTATCTCTGATTCATAATATAACACTTTTTGATATACCCTGTTTCTTAATTACCAATTAAAATCTTTTCCATGTTGTTATGTGTCTATGTTCTTTCTTCCATTGTAGTGTATCTCTGTGCCAAATTTCGTGGCAACACAGTGAATAGTTTTTCCTTTTTCGCAGATTTTATGTTTGTGACCTTAATTTTGGACATGAGTGTAGATTATAGCGTTTACATACACGTGAATGTACATACCGATAAATGGTGAATTCGTTGAAAATTTTGTTTTAAAATTTGAAGTGGATTTTTACTTTAGATGCTAAAACTGTCCAACAATTTTATTCATTTGGTTCTTTACGGTTTGTAATTATTGTGTTCGGATAACCAGAATAAAGTTTTGTTCGTTCGTGCTCGGATAATCAGAGTTAAGTTTTGTTTGTTCGTGCTTGGATAATCAGAGTTCAGTTTTGTTCGTTCGTGCTTAGATAATCAGAGTTAAGTTTTGTTCGTTCGTGCTTGGATAATCAGAGTTAAGTTTTGTTTGTTCGTGCTTGGATAATCCGAGTTAAGTTTTGTTCGTTCGTGCTTGGATAATCAGAGTTAAGTTTTGTTCGTTCGTGCTTAGATAATCAGAGTTAAGTTTTGTTCGTTCGAGCTTGGATAATCAGAGTTAAGTTTTGTCCATTCGCACTTGGATAATCCGAGTTAAGTTTTGTTCGTTCGTGTTCGGATAATCAGAGTTAAGTTTTGTTTGTTCGTGCTTGGATAATCAGAGTTAAGTTTTGTTCGTTCGTGATTAGATAATCAGAGTTAAGTTTTGTTCGTTCATGCTTGGATAATCAGAGTTAAGTTTTGTTCGTTCGTGCTTAGATAATCAGAGTTAAGTTTTGTTCGTTCATGCTTGGATAATCCGAGTTAAGTTTTGTCCATTCGCACTTGGATAATCCGAGTTAAGTTTTGTTCGTTCGTGCTCGGATAATCAGAGTTAAGTTTTGTTTGTTCGTGCTTGGATAATCAGAGTTAAGTTTTGTTCGTTCGTGCTTAGATAATCCGAGTGAAGTTTTGTTCGTTCGTGCTTGGATAATCAGAGTTGTTTTGTTCGTTCGTGTTTGGATAATTAGAATATACTTTTTATGACCGAATTTCATTGAAATTTATGTTTGCTGTAAAGACCATTGATCAAGTTTCATTCTTCTTATAGTTAATTATCCTAACTGATAGAAAGACAGACATTGTGGCGAGAGAAAAAAAAATGTGTTTTTCGAACTCGGGGAATCTTGAATCAGAGTTATATGTCAAAATCTCGAGATCATTTTTTTTATAACTATAATATTTTCTCTTTGATATTCCATATATAAGAACGTAAAAAAATTAAAGCTTTCAACCATAGTAGATATTGGTATTATTTCTCTTCTTAACAACTCTTTTCATCATCGAATACAAAACCTACATCTATGAATAAGTTGACATGATTCTTTAGGGATTTCTTTGCTAGCATACTCAGTTTGCATTGAAACGCACTGTATGTTTAAGATTTATATTAAAAGAAAAATTTGAATATTAAAAGAGCTGTGAAATCTGGGACGATTTTTGATTGTTTCAATGAGCGTCTATGGGAAAATCCGTCAATTATTACTCGCGGAAGTCAATGATTGATCTAAAATGATGAAATTCAAAGTGTCAAAACTGGGTCTGCTTTGTTTGCAAAATTTAGTTTTTTTTTTTTTTTAATTTAAAATAATAGTACGGCAAAAATATTTTATTTGTTAATTATATCTTGTAGACCCTGACAATCTATATAAAAATTTAGACATGGTGTTCATCGAAAGTTTTTTTCATTCACTTTGTAACCATGACAAAACAAGTTGAGAATCTTAAAGATTTTATGAAAAATCCAGACTTTTCGTTAGAATTCAACGCATTACCATGACACTGAGATTAATTGAGATTACCATGACAGAATTGTCAATTCTTTTTAACTGGTTACACAAATTTGCGCCACCATTAAATTCAGTTCATTAAAAACTCTTATAAACTGGAGAGCACACGAAATTATTTGACCTCTGTAGAGATAGTAAAATTTACATTACTTATTTCCCCTGTTCGATTTCGCCAACCCCGATGGTGCACTTAAATCATGCAAGTCTTCAGGTTTCAATCTCTCTTCCTGAGAGATTCATTCACTCCCTTCAGACTACAAAAGTAAATGGAAACAAATTGTTTTAAAAATGTTATAAATCTCAATTCGAAACAAAAAAAGAAATATTTTAGCATTAGTTCAAATTCAAAAGATATCTCATCATAAAGAATTAAAACATGAAATTAAAAAAAAATTAGCAAATTAAATAAAACTTTCTTAAAATTGTTAAAAGGTACTTGCTAATGTAATATTTCATGCTACTTAATTTTTACTAACTTAGAGCATCTTTGAAAAGGACATTTTTGATGCTACCTACTTTAGCCTGGATTGTAATTCCAGCTCTAGATTTCGCTTTGGACAATACCACATACAATCGACCATGTAAAAATATTGCACTTTGATAATTTGTAATCATGCCAACTTTATCACAACTCTGACCTGCGAGATATTGATGGTCATGTCGAAAATTAGTCTCACAAGAAATTGCAACCTTTTCAATGGCATATCTGCGTCATTTTTTTGAATGAGTAGTAATACGTGGTATTTAAACAATTGCGCCTTTATTGTGACCATCATTTCAGTATGTAAAATGTAGTCTTTAATTTTTCTGACAATGAACCAAGAACCATCGTAAAGTCTACCACTCACGTACAAATTCCTTAGCAACATTACTATGCAGCCTAACTTAAAGCGTAGCTCTGCAGGTTGAAAGTTAGAAGGAATTGAAGGAAATGATGACAAAAAATATTTGCCAATCGGCCTATTTCGAACTCAAAACTCAAAGCTCCACGATGAGAACATTCCTTCTCATATCTTCAGTATCTGAATATTGATTAAATTTTTCACGCTTTTCCGAGAACGTAGCAGCATCTCGGTTAAATTTTCTGTTACACTTTGGCAATTTGGTCTTTCTTCGCATTTTCCCTTCCTCTGATATCACTAGATGCCTTATTACCATTTAAAATGACAATTTAGGGTTAATAAGTATATTTCTTAGGTTTTCAGATGATTGCTAGCCCAGAAACGGAAAATTTCCGTTAATTGAAAAGGTACGCTATTGAAAAAGGTAATTGAAAAAACGGAAAGCTATTCATTAGTATTGCCACAAACTGTGTGTAAAAAGTATAATCAACAAGTAATATTATTTTAAACCCATTTGCTGTTAATTTGATGCTAATTAAAGCTTTACGTTTCCCTTTATGTTCACCATATCATCGTCAACTGCAATATATATATTTATTACGACGTAATAAAAATTTTAATTAAATATCGCGAACAATACTGGCAAAAGAAACCTCAAAAAATCCATCGTTCTTGCTATCTACCATTCACAAATCGAATAAAACGCAATGCTTACATAACATTTTTTATGTAATAGAAAGGAAAGTTCCTCTCTTAAAATAAAATTAAATATCTAGAACTTGTTTGGATCCCAGGTCATCCCAGAAAACAAACGGGTGAATAGTTTAATTCGAAAAGCGTAAACTTCTGAAGCAGTGAAATGGATATCTTCCAAATATATCTTCTGGCACATCAAAAATGAAATTCTGAGGATAGCATTTAAGGAAAGGAAAGAAAGTAACATAAGTAAATCTTTTCGTCATTTAGAAAGCATCAAACCTAGACATCGTTGATATCTTCCAATTGAAAGTTGGATGTCTTATTCTCACGCTTTTGCACTGGAACCTTTCCATTTCATAAGAAGCTTATAAGCTTGGTCTGACTAGTTCACCCGTTATGTCCAGCTTGTAAAGAAATTGAGGATATAGAACATATTATTTTCGTTGTAAAAAAAAATAAATTAAGTTTTACGAACAACTCCGGAAGCGAATGGGAATTGGACCACTTTCTTTCTCTTGGCTCTTAGATTTAACGGAAAATGCAGTGAAGAAAACAAATGTCACCAGCAAATTTCTTTAGCAACTTTCTGATCCTTAAATTTCCTTCGATAACTTTTACTCTTTGTCTTTTTGTATTGTAACGGTTTTCATGAATTTGGCCTTCAGTTTCATCTCTTTCCCTTTTGTCGTTTTAAGTTTAGTTTTGGGCCATGTTTTTTTTTTTGTACAATGCTTGTTAAGAATCTTCTCAGTACAACATTTCTTATTAGGAGTCGAGAAAAAATGGAGATAAATTGTCCGAATAGCAAGCACAAATTTCAAAGCACTACTGAACTGAACTGAACTAGAATGAAACATTTTAAACAAAAGATAAGGCTTAATACATAAAGAAAATTAATTTTGCATGATAAATTGAATCATACCAGACAATAATAAAAAATAAAAGGTCTAATAACATATTTCAAAAAAATACTATAATTGTGAAAATAAATAATACCTCATAAAATATGAAACGCTGCTAAAAGTACAAACACTCAATATGTCTTCCCTTCGCTTTATATCTACAATATAACCTTACTTATCTCAAAGGCATTAGATATGCCATTACCTACATCGCAAAAGCATGGGCTCTGGAACTCATTCAGTGTAATTAGTAACAGTGATAAGCATACAGTGTGGTTTATTACTATTTCAAAAGAAGAAATCGCGGACTTTAAGATTTGGAAACTTTCAGAACCATCTAAACAGATGTCACCCATGATTTAATTCATGAGAAAATAAGAATGCGCTGCATCTGTTGGTTCATTTGGAAAAATGAAAGCACGGAAAGAAATTCTGATATCTGTTTCTTCTTCCCCGAATAGCAATGAAGAGTATAATAACTATCCATAATTACTCCTCGCCTGCTTGAGCATCCGAGGTGAACTTCATCATCTAGTAACTGTGAATAATATTTTCGAGCTATGTTGTAATAAACAAGATTTATGCTGAGGAATCCGAGGTGAACTGCATGATCTAGCAATTGTGAATAATATTTTCGAGATCTGCAGTTATCAGGAAGAATTACTCGGTCCTGCTCAGGAATCCGAGGCGAACTGCATGATCTATTATTATCTTAGAATAATACTTCTGAACTCTGTGCTAATCATAAAGAATTACTCAATACCTTGTTTAGACAACCTAGGCGAACAACTGCATGATATAAAAACTGGGAATAATATTTGTAAATTATGTAATCATCTTAAAAAATTACTCCTCCCCCTGTTTGGTTATCCGAGGTTAACTGCCTGATCTAATAACTGTTAATAATACTTTAGATCTCTGTAGTAATCGTAAAGAATTACTCCTCGCACATCTTGGATATCCGAGGTAAACAACAGGATCTAGCAATTCCGAATAATTCTTTCAAATTCTGTAGTCAAAGAATAATAGGCCACGTTATGAGTGGGCCATATGACTATCTGACAGAAATGCGACTCATCATTAACCATGGGGCCATTTACTGTGCAACACCACAATTTCTTTAACTTTTAAAGAAGTGAGAACCAGCTTATTTGTAACAATTTCGTATTCTCCTGTTTGAAGAGAGATATAAATATTTTTTTATATACGACTTCACAATTATGTGATTATTTGGTAATTAGTTTGTATATTTATAATTGATTACAAAATTTTGAAAATAACATATTAAGATCGCTTAATTAGAGAGATTTTAACACGTTGAATGCCATGGGGATCACGAGTGACTGGCATTGAGTTTATTCGTAACGTCTTGGGGTCACCAGTGACTGGCGAAGCCAAGATTACTAGAAACACATAAGCCGAATAAATGTGCAATGGTTTTTTTAATGTTCTCATTGTTACTAAAATGGTTTGAAGGTATTAATGAACATAGAACATATAAACATGATAAACGACTGCATTTCAGTTCCATTGGTGATCACCGTGATCTTAATAAAATAAATACATTATGAATGATTGCACATATTAACTTGTCTGTTGTAATTAATATTTCACCAAAATATTCAAAGCATAAGGAGAAATTCATGTTAGACAGACAGACAAACCATGTGAAATCAGCATGGCATTCAACGCGTTAAAGAATGAAATTTTAGCAACGTAGACTATATTATATTATATTTTAATAAATGTTGTTTATTTGAATATTATAAGAATATAAAAGAATATTAAAATATTATATAATATGCCTTAGAATGTTTTTTGTTCTTTAAACTTTCATCTTTGTCTTCAGCGGTTGACAATTACGTCACAAATTCCTGCGCGCACTCCAGAGCCAACTTCTACTTTGTCGATTCCATCAACAGGTGCACGTTTATGGCGGTGGAGTGCGAGAGTTACGCGAGCTTTGAAAAAGGGGAGTGCGACCGGAATGGAACAAACGTCAGCGTCATGGGGCTGGGGGCCCAAAAGATCCCCGATCTCGAGGGGTCACGCAAGTTTTATCTGAAAACAGATGATGAATCGCCTTTCTGTGAAGAATGAATAATTAAATTTTGTCCACTAATAAAACATTTTTTTTTTGTTATATATCGTTTTTATGTTTTGTCTTTTGTAAAGGAAACTCGACTACTATGTACTTCAAATGAGATTTCTAGCCCATATAAACTAAAATGATATGATAAACGTTATTAAAAATATTGATAAATGATAATGATAAATGTTATTAAATATTGATAAATGAATATGATAAATGTTATTGAAAATTTTTCTGATTTTTATTGAAAACTAAAAATAATTAACTATGCTTCCTTTATACTTCACAATCTCTTATTTATAACCGATAATTATATATTTTATGGAATTTTGCAATAATTTTCTTTCCGAATCGACCACCAGATGGAGCGACTAATATGGTATCAAATTTTTTATTTTATTTATCAATTATTAGTTGATAATAAAGTTCTGAAGATATTAAAATAAAGAAAAAATCGTACCAAGAATATAAAAGTAAATAAGAATCATCGACATGAATTATTGTATTTTGTTTTCATATTGACTTGAAAACATAAGAATGCAATTTTTAACTTAATTAAAGAAATTTCATCTTATTTAATTAAGAGTCAAAATTTGTTATTTATTTAAAAATCTGCTCATACATTTTGAATATGTAACAATGTGCGCTTAAAGATAAAATTTTTAATTTCTCATTCATGTAAGATATTTAAATCAAAAACAAATATTAATACACAAATATTTTAAAACATAGGGAAAAAAATCAAAAGTGCAATGTTCCATTAGCATAATATTCATTAACTAAAATTTTTTTCATTGCTTAAGTAATTCGAAAGATTAATGCCTTTTAACAATTACTTGAAGTGAAAATAATATTCAAAAATATCTATTTCCAATACAATATTTTAATAAGACCATGGCCTGAAGACACTTTTTAAATTCAAGAAATGAATTTCAAGTGAAGGAACTGTTTGAATAGTACAAATATAATCATTCTAAAGTAAATTTATTTAAGAAAACCTCGCTTTACAACCAAAAAAACCATATCTGCATTATGAAAAATATGAGATTTTACTGATATCTCTGATTCTAGATGATTGAGCAGAAAAAGTAAATATTTCATTATACTGGACAAGATAGTTTTCATTGACACTAATCTGCTACTTACTTTTCGAATCTGCCACTTACTTTTCATTTATGCTCAAATCTAAACATAACATGAGTTTTTTTTTATCACATCAGTTTTCAAGATACAAAGTAACAACATGTTCCTCGAAAAATATATGAAATTTGAATAAAAAACATTAATTTTGCGTTAAATTGTTCTCATGCCCTAGAAATGATGATTAAAACTTGCGCTTAGGGCTTTGCTTTGTGTGCTCAGTTTGTGTACAATTCCGTCCAATACTCCACCACTAATCAGTTTGCATGAGTTCCTCTTCTCTATCTTGCTATCGTTCATACATGCTCTTCAGTTCTTGGAGGAATCTGTCTCCTTTTTACTTTTCCAGCAGAAACAAGATTCTAAGGAAACATATCAAGATGGTTTTGCAGAAATACACTTTGATATTCATAGAACAGTCAAACAGTTTATAGAAATCCAACATTTTCTGGTAAATTTCGATGAAGCTCCTCTCTCTACGAATCTTTTGCAAATGCCAAATTTCATCCCTCTAGCTTAAGGAGGTTTTGAGTTAATATGCTCACAGATAGTAAAACGTAATTTCAAAAAATAGGCTCTTTTTTCGCTCAGGGCGGTTTAAAATGTGGAAATTCATAAAAACTTCGAATTTTTTGATGATTGTAATATTTTATCTTTGGTATATTTCATAAACGAGAAAGTAAAAGAGTTAACTAGTTTTCTGTTTCCATTGTTGAAGCATCTCAGACTGATCCCTATTATAAAATAGACAAAATAAACAACTTCCAGGGTTAAAATTCAAGATCTTTGCAACTTCGAGAGTGGGGTGGCGTCAAGAGTTTTCCGCAACGTTTTCAGAGTAATCTATAATAATTTCGGGCTTTCGTCTGCTTTATAAGGGTCGAACAAATTAAAATTAAAATCAAACACGTTTAAACTGCAGAGATGTTTTGACATTTTGTTAAAAAATACTTTTAAATTTCAATTTTATTTACAAGTGAGATATTGAATCAAGCAGAAATGAAGGAAACTCGTCGTTAATTGTTCGCTATTTAAGTTTGTCATAATACTTGTGTTACTTTAAAACTGTTTGTATTCTGACTAAGAAAATGGTTTGGAAGTTGGAGAGGAACGAAATTTGGATTGTCTGTTGGCCTGTAAGGGGTTTATTCTGGCTCTAGTTCTAGCTCGTTTCTCTAAGACACTTTATTTATCTTGCTTCTGAAAATTATCAAGTGTTTTTTTTTTTTTTGATTTACAAAAATCTTGAGCGTTCATATTATATTTACTTTTTAAAATGTGTTCCGTATAAAAATATTGCTCACAAAATAGTGCCAATACTTAAGCGCCGCTACTCCTTTTTCAGAGAATACGAAAAACAAAATAAGGACTGAAGAACAAGCAAAATCCAATACAATACAGTTTTTGAATAACTTCATTTTAATTAAAATGATATAAAATTCTACAATGCTTTTAAATTAAAAGTTCCTAACACTATAAGTGCATAACAAAAGCAAGATGATTTTGATTCATACTATCACTTTTAATTTCTTATCATGATTATTCTCTTAATTAAAAATAAACAAGGAATGTAATTATTGTAACCCGATTTTTTTATTACAGCAATAAACAGAAATCAATTCACTTCACAGCGAATTCTTATAACTAATGAATTCTCTAACTCCGAATTCTTATGACAACGTCATTTTTCACTGTAATCACAGGAGTGATCTTCCGAAAATTTTCTCGCATACTCTAATAAAAGAGCCTTTCCAGAGAACACCTTGCATGGCATTGATGAACGATAGCGCAAGTGATTAATATCCCTTATAAACAGTTCTAGGGAGCAAATTTTGACAAACTTAAATACAGAAACATCAAATTGAGGGTTTATTATTGAATATATAAGGGTCTTATTTAATTAAATAAGTTCTGATGGCATGTTTTCATACTATTAGAATTTGAAAGTAATTTTAAAGCTTCTTAGTTAAGATTTTGATTGAGACTAGTTAAAAAAAGAAACGAAAATTGTTCTGAAATGAAACAAAAAAAATCCCCTGTCATTTAGTCCTTTTTAGTTAAAAATAAAAAATCATTACGAGTATAAGAGTAAATTTGAGAGCATACACTACTTTTATTTCTTTTTCATATATTTAATATGCAAAGTAGAAGTACTGAAATCTCAAAAAATGAAATTCGTCCATGAGATTTCGTATATTTTTCAGGTCTTAAAATATCCCAAATAAAGATTTTTTTTTTAAAATTTATATATTTTTGGGAGCATGACAGCTAAATAAAAGCAAAGAAAAATCGGATGAGATTTGTTGTGTGGTCTTGCCATTAAATTTGTAGAATTTTATTAAGTTTTGAAATAAATTCGTCCATAGGAAGTCTGTTGCCTCAGTACGTTAACTCAAAAGTTCAGCAGTCCAGATAAGCACAATTTCTCTTATAATATCTTCAAAACTGTAAATCTATAATTGGAGGAAATTCTTTAACTAGTTGATAGTCTCCTTGTTTGTTTATTTGTATCCATGTAAAAAGTAATAGCTCTGAAACATTACAACTTAACTGAATGGAATTTGGCATATACTTTTATATTTTTGGCATATACTTTTATATAAAATGGAATTTGGCATATACGTTTGCATAAACTTTTATATGCAAACGTACATGTGATCTGGTTTGTGTTGCTCTTCATATACACAACACGAAAGAGCTTTATATATGTGAAAATGAAGAAGTTCAAAATGTGTATGTGGCTCTTCACACGCAAAGTACATGTATGGAATATATATATATTGTGCATATAAATGCATATCTGGAATATATACATTATGCATATAAAAGTTAAGTACATACATTGCATATATAAATAATATACATACATTGTGTATTTACACATGTATGCAACACACATAGTGTAAATGCTCATGTACGCAACATACATGAAAAATGTACGTAAGTATGAAACATTATATATATGCATACACTGTGTGAATATAAATACGTGTGCATGGAAATACTGGGTAAATATATATATGCTCAATGTATGCACATACAATGTAATTGTGGAATTTATACAATCTGCACTTAATATAGACAATGCATATGCCATTCTTAAAACAAATGCGGATATGATATATTCCACAAATGCAGATGTAGTTTTATGACCAAACGTATGAACATGCATCAAATTTTGGACGTAATCATTAAAAAGGGCGAAGCTCAATACATGCTCTCATAGTTCCTCATCATAGTATGAGGCATAAATCACGTCATTATGTTTCGGTGTGCATAATGTGTCTATTGCATCATTCCTTCACATTTCTTACTTGAGAATTAGAGGGCGGAGAAATGAACAGAACTAATAATATTGTTTAATACAAGGGAAAATGGAGAAAAAGCTCTACCATCGGTTGAAAATGAAACGCGAATATAAATTATATTTTTCTGTAAAAACGTTTCAATGCTTTTTAGAACTGTAAATATTTTACTATTTATATATGCACTTGCTTAATGTCAGAGATATTTTTAACGTATGTTATTGAAAGTAGTTAAACATTTTTTTTTGTTACAAAAAATTTTAGCTAAATAATACTTCTTGCTATAAACTCGCGCAAAATACAACCATCAAATATCCCGTATTTTTCTGATTATGTGAAACCTGAAGCACAAAAACATGTATTCTATCGTTAAATAAATTAAGAAGAAATGAAAAAAACATGCGGATAACCCCTCCCCATCCCCAGCTTTTTGATGGTTCCCGCAATAAAATTATCTTCCTCGGCAAAAGGAAGAATTTGATTTAAGATCTTTTGAGGCACAGCAGGCGGAAATAAGAGAAGTCAGGGAAATTGGATAAAATATTTTCCATTTTCTTTTTCAGCCCTCTGAGTCCTAAAAAAAAGAATCCTTGACTTTTATTGTATCTTATCGCCAAAGAAAGAAGACAAAACATGTTTTATATTGCAGCAAATATAATGAATCCTGCTTACACCTCACTGTAAATAAACACCGTATATCATAATAATAAAATCATAAAGTCAGCTATAAAATAGCTATCCTCAAGACTGATATAATTTATTAATATTTATAAAGTTTCGCGCTACACTTTTATATCATAGTTTTATCACATTCATTTATTCTAGCACACCACCTTATTTCATAGTTTTCTTCTAATGAATAAGCAAATATGTCGGTCCTATGGAGAAGAGCATAATTCTATCTTTATTTTTTAAAGGTATTTTCATTCAAAGATGGAAATGCTTCAAATTTTGTTTTTTCTTTTAGGCGTTCTTGGTAATATTGTATTCATAGAACAACCATAATTAAAATATAGATGTTATAACTTAATTACTATACTCATACTTGGGTAAAAGCAACGTCATTCGTATATATTTTATTTGGAGCATGATGAACTAGTTTGGAGCAATATAAACAAAAATTACTCTTAAGTCAATAAACATCAACATAACCAAAAGAGAATAAATTTATTTAAAAAAACCACATCACATTAGGGTTAAAAGCAATGTTGCGATCAGTTACATTTCAGTTTTATCATTTAGCTCAGTTTTTACACATTTAGATTCACATGTTGATTTTACAATTGAGAGCTTTTTTACAGCTTTCTCAAAATTTAATTTTCAAAATATTGTTACAATATTCTGTTCGAATATGTCGTATCAAATATAATCTGAAACGAAATAGTTGATTGCAAATTGATCCATGGATCATCAATCCGTCTTCAGTACAATATTGTAATGCCCTTGATTTTGGTTAAATTATCTCAATTTACTGATACACAAATCGTCCTAAATATACTCACAATCAAAAATAATAAAGATAATAAAAAATAATAAGATATGCACCATTGACATTCACTTAACTTTTTTTCATTTGATCTGAATGAACCCGCAACCAAAAACAATATTTAAATCAGACGAACAACAACAAAAAAAAAATGCATAACTGATATCTACGCAATTTTTTTCTAAAGATGAATAAAATATGGAGTAAAAAAATAGTTCTAAAAAATATTTTTGCGCTAAAATGCTCATCAAATATTAGAAAAATCGTGTATGGTATTCTTTTATTTAGATTTATATGTTCTGTTTCAGTGCCTAATCTAATCACCAATACCAATTTTTCTTTTGCTTGAGAAAATTAGAACCAAAGAACCAATTTTCTCTTTATAAATCGACTTATTGCATGTGATTAAATAATATAAATGCGAATAGTTTTGCTTTTCATTTATAAATTTTTTTTTATAATTCAGCTCTAAACACCAAATATCAAATATGATCCCTCTATATATTACAAGATTAATAAAACAAAATGAGATTTGTGATGGAAGATGAGGTTTTTTTCGCTTACAAATGACAATATAAATTCAATAAAATTTCCAAATTTAATCAAGACTTTTTGTAAGAAATTTTTATATAAAATAAAACAAAATGATTTGGCAAAGTTTAAGAAGGATGTAAAATTTTGTGTATATATATATTATATATATATATAAACAGAATGCAGATTCGTCAAAATCTCGAGTTCGAATTTTTTGACGATTACGATACTTTCTCTATACATCGCATACGAGCATGTAAAACAAAACAATTCCAAATGGGAAATCATAGGCCAGACATTTTGTTCGAGAAGGAGTTGTTTGGTTAAGGTGAATTGAAAGTTTCCAGCCATTAAAATTCCATTAACAGGCTTAGTGAAAATAGGATGGAATTTCATAACATTGGTGCGATAGATCAAACATGTATTTGGTAGATGGAGCGGTTATTAGAAACGAGCAAACAGCTGCGCATTTGGATCATGAAAAGCTTACAAAATATCCACCATAAACTACTTGCACCGAAGCTTTTAAAAATGAATTATGTAGCACCAAAATGTGAGTGATGATTCTGAAAGTTTTAGCTACGCAAAGACTGTATAACATCTTAATTTACATAGGATAATATTTGGAGTACTAATGGTTCGAATCACTAAAATGAGTCATTTCTGATCACTCCATAGTCCCACTATTTGAATGATAGCATTTTATTCCATTCCATTCTCGTCCATTCATTTAGAATAGAATTCATCAGATTGATCATCTGTGAGCATTTCACATCAAATACACTTCAAGTTCTTTGGTGAACACTTTGCTAGAATATACCTCAAGTTCCTATCTTCAAGCACCTCGTCTTCCTCCAAATCCTGATTTAATTCAGGAAAATCAAAATGACATGATGAATTTCCTGTCCATTTTATGTCAATTCTGCCCTTGCCTTGCATAAATGATGTAATAGGATTATCACAACTCTATAAACACGACATGAAGGAATTGAGAATGCACAGAAAAAAATTAATCATGTTTGATATTTTACTTTCTAATGAATCATTTCTAGCATGATTCTTCTGACAGCGAGATTTTCTGCCTCAATATAGAAAGAATGTAGTAAGATATAAATTGAAATTTTTATCAATTCTCTTTAATGCTGAAGGGTTATATCATTTACTTTCTTAAAAGCTGAATAGTTATATCATTTATTTTCTTAAAAGCTGATTATCAAGGCTTATTTTCAACTGATTCGATAAAATATTTGATATTTATTAATTAAGGGTGAAGGATTGGTGATAATTTGGATATTTTTATTTTTTCATCTTTAACATCAATAAAATTTGACATTTTTTAATATAAAGGCTTTAACAGATGCTTATTTTCTTCTCGTTAGGAGCGCGCTTATAGGGTTGCACTATCAATTTGGCTTTTTTGCACCATTTGGCGGTATTAGCTTTCTCACCGTTAATTAATATATAACAAATATTTTATATACAGATAATTTTGCAAAAGAAAAAATAATATAACATATTTATATATAATTTATATATTAATATAACAGATTTTATAACAACTCTTTTAAAAATCAGAAATTTTCTTGAACCAAACAAGTTTATTTATGCACATAAAATTTGCATTTTATTTCGGAAATGTATCAATTTTGAACGAAAAAAACATTTTACTGATTTCTGTACATGAAAATAAATATTTGTTTGAAGAAATTCGAAACATGTATCCATGAAGAAAAAAAACTTATTTGTCAAATTTTTATAATCCAAAAGCTAATTAAGGCTTGTTAATTAAAAATTAAGCAAACTTTGGTTTTTCAGATATGTATCATCAGATCAATATCTCACAAAAAGGAATTCTACACTATCTGTCTATTTTACAATCAAATAATAATATTTTTGACGCTATCAGTTTTATATAATTTCTATTTCCCATTTCAATTTTTTAAAATTGAATTGGGAAATGATGATGAAAATCAAACTATCCCATCAAACCTTTCAACTGCATACTTTAATCAACGTTATTCCTTTTGGATATTTGAGCCTTTAATCCGGAGTCAGATTTTTAGTTTCATTTTCATTTCGTAATATCTTCAATTCAATCTTTAATTTGTACGCACAAAAGTTTGTAGTAGAACGGATTCCATTAAATTCATTTTTCCAGTTTTGAATTTTAAATATATCCATTCCATATTAAAAATTTAGCAGCTAGAGAAGTAAATATTCCGGGAGCGACTGCTGCTCTCAAAAAACATCTAATATCACAACTTAAGTGAAAGTGTCTCCCCAAATCTTTCTCGCATTCTCTTTAATAAAGCTCTTATCTCACAGAACTCCACGCATGGAATTAACAGTAATAGTTATAAAATATTAACCCTTGGCTTGCATTTAGCATTCTTACTGATTTTAAGGAATCTCCCAAAACTTTGGTGAGTTTTTTTGGGATTAACATCTGGCATGAAGCTAATAGTATCTGAAAATCGAAGTTAAATTTTATAATCGTTTTAGATTTGACACAGAAAAACACTTATAATCTCAAAATCATTTACCAAATTTGATATATTTAAGTCGCTGTGTTTATTGGTTATCAGGTTTACATGTTTTTGCAAGTAGAAATCGACAGACGGTCAATGCTTTGTTGGATTTAACTCAGAATATGTGTCTTCATTATAAATGATAAATCTGTACTAGATAAATTTTATTTATGTAGCTCTCTTTGTTTTGTAATTATCATGTTAACTTACATTAGATCAGCAGGACAGACAGACTTGCTTTGAACGGAATTTGTTCAAAATTGTATAGAAACTGAATGTATAGTAATTGTATTCAAAATATATTTCAATTTGTATAGAACGTATACCAAATTTCACCCAACTAGCTCAAAGCGATTTTGGATTATTTTCATCAGAAAGACAGGGGAAGAGACAGGCATAACACCAAAAATGTGTTTCTTCGGACTTAGGGAGATCTGAAATGTGCAGAGCCGTCAAAATCTCGAATTCAAATGTTTTGATGATTACAATACTTTCTATTTACTTCGTATACGAAAAAGTAAAACTTAGTTTGAAGTTTATGATCACCAGTTGGCCGAAGATTCACAATTTGGGGGATAATTAGATGATTGCGATGAATATGATAATCAACGATAATCCAAATATTGATCGCTAAAATTAATTTTGAGACATGATTGCCAAACATTTTGCAGCTGAACACCGAAATAATTTTTTTCACTTATGAATTAAATTTTGACCTTTTGCACATTTTTCCTTCTGAAACTGATTCAAGGTATAAGATTCTGGCAACGTGAAATACCTTCTACGATGAAATAGAGCGAATGACCGATCGATTAAGCCAAGAACCCGGAGGTTATTTAGTGAGATAAAATCCAATATTATCATTATCTGCCATAAGCTAGATTGCAGTGAGAATGCTGGTACCCTCCACTCTCGAGGGCATTGGCGGTTTGATGGCTGAAACACAAGCAGCGGTACCTAGTTGATTTCTCAAGGGTTCAAATATACACATTCGAGAAAGTGGATTTCTGATTATTAGGAAAGACGCCAAAACTACCTTCCTTGGCGTCCACATTTCCACCTTTTAGAGGAATCGAATAAATAGCATTTCTTGGTTGCTCAGTTTATTGCACTTAAAGGCAAATTAACTAAAGAATATCAGAAGGCTCAGTCGCCACACAATGAATATTTTACGCCAACATTTTTCTTAAACTCTAGGATTGAAGATATAATAAATTTGCTATTTTTCTTTGAGGGCATTCATTTATCTCTGTACTGATTGACAAAGAAAATTCACATTGGCAGGATGTAGCTTTCATATAATCATTTTCGTACGAGAGTTTAAATGGGCAAGTATTCTGAATATGAAATTGTTTATCTTACTGTATACACTTGACATAATTCCTAAAATCCACCCATTGTAAAAAACTTCTAAGGAAATGGTAACCATTAAAATGATCGAAATGAGCGTCTATGAAATTTAACTATCCATCGGTATTCATGTGTACTTACGCCTTGTAAATCCTATTTCAGTAAGACATAGAGGAAAAGGAACGCATCATTTCACCAGTGTTCACAATCAATTTTATAGCACACAAAACACAGATGCATGCACAACATACGTAGACGAAATATGCTGTAGGCGCGCTGTTACCCACGATCAGTGATGGTAGGTTCTGGGTTGGGCAAATTCGATGGAGTGGATGGGGTCTGTCAAGTCTAAGCCGTGGAGTGGAAAACTTGGTCCGATGTTGGAGTATATTGAGAAGGTAGGATATTTCGTCTAATCCGAGTGGTTCTTCCAGAGGAGGGGCGTCGCTTCTAGGATGGTGATGGTTTTTTCCGGAGATACTTCTTGCCTGATAAAATTGCGAGTATTTATACAAAAGAAGGACGAAGAAGCGCCATCTGTGGGCATAAAAACTAATTCAAATTTATACGAATTCTCTTTTTATTCGTTCTTTGGTAGTTTCCGCTGAACATAGTTTGGCATCTACGAGAAAAGAAAATGCTTTCCATTTTTTCAACAATATCTTATTGCTGTGGCAACCAAATCAAACAATCGATCTTGTATCGAACAATATTCATAACGGCTAAGTCTTTGAGGATGAAAGGAAGGGTCGTATCTTGAAAGGCCAGTTTCCTCTTAAATCTGCCATAAATCCAGGCCTAGAAAACTTAGAATTTTCTATCCTGTCCTCACATCTGTGTGGGGTAGAAATTTGAACAGAGGGCGGCTCAATCTTGCCATCTGATTATATTCAGAATGGCACGATTAGTCTGTTTTTCAGCAATAGAATGCAATATTAATCTAATTAAATAAATAAATCCAATTCGCTTTTCGTCGATTAATGAGTGTTCTTTTTCTGGTTTTTTTTTATTTGGTAGTTTCGAAATATCTGTAAAACTCACCTTACTTTAAATTATACAATATATATATATATATATATATATATATATATATATATATATATATATATATATATATATATATATATATATATATATAAGAATTATAAAAAAAGAAAATTTCTGTGTTTTTAATATTAAAAAAAAGATTTCTCTTTCCACAAGAGCGCATTTCAATAATGACTGCAAAAAATATATGCGCTACATTTCTTTTGCACACGATGACTGCTTCATCTTCCTAACAGAGACTGGAGCGTAAAGTTTTAATAAGGTCCGAAACAATAAGACAGAGGACATTTCGATCGGAAAATAATTATTCAACCGACTCTCGTATTCTGACTCATTGGACGTGAAATGCATAGCTCGAAACACTGCGAATCCATAGAAATTAGAAATTGAAATTTGTGCGTAACAATGAAACGGAATTTTGGCATCTTTGAAAACGAATGATGACGAAATGGAGATAGAGTTCTCATTCAGAGAGGAGAATTGCTGACGATGTAAACATTCATCAAAGAAAGAAGCGAAGATGTATCCTTATCTGTTGAGATCTTCGCTTTCAATCTCTTCTTCTTCGGTTGGTTCTTACTTTAGAGGGATTAAAATTGACTGGAATAAAGTCAGAAATATTTCAAAATGTGAGCGATGTATTTCCCATGTTCAGACTTATCGACAAATTGAAATATTTACTGGATTTGTTATTGTAATATTCATGCGTATAGCTATTTATATTTAGCATAAGCGCAACACAAAATGATAACAGATTTTAACCCTTTCCACACGGAAAAGTAATCTGATGCATGATTATTTACTTAAGACAAGGACTTGTTCATTGCTCCGAAATATATATTATATATATGTAATGATATTTTAAACTCTTAATTTAATCCAAATTAATTTGCAAAACTTTATCTTAATTTAGCCCATAGTAAAATGTTCTCTCATTTCCTGATCTAATTCCACTTTCGGTTTAATGAATTCCTTTGTAAAAATAATGCGCCATCAGGACTACGTATCGAGTGAAAGTGATACTTCCATTACCCTTCTCAAGGTCAATACATGTATTGAATTGGCGCGTCGCCGGATATCCTATGTTATATAAGACTAGTGACCATTTATTTCGCGCTCTTTCTTTACTTCTGCTTTTGTGCCGCAATTCGCCTTCTTGTAAATAATTATGCTTTCACGAAATGGATATTAAAATTAATTTAAAAATATAACATGTCTCTTCAACGTCTTCGAACCTGCATTCTGCTTCAACCAAACAATGTTACATATATATGATTGTTTTAATTTACATTTTTCCAAATTATTTTACACATCTTACCATTTTGTAGGCATTTTTAACAATTAAAATTTTTAAAAAATAAATAAAACGCCAAAATGATTTACCGTTTGAATAGAAAATGATAGTCACTATGCGAGTGCAAGGGGTTAAATAATTATTATAGAGTTCATATCAAACCCCAAGCTGAAATAAATTATTATAGAAAATTAATTCAATTCCGATAGGATAATATCACAAGTTGCTGATTCTCAGATAACATAGATTTCTCTTTAATAGAAAAAACTCTTTTTGCACTTTTATTTTCTTGATTTTTACATTTCAAGTTGTTGACTGAATAATAAGTTGCTGTGACATCATATACAATTCGTACTCCCCAACTTCTGTACAAAATATTTAAGTCTTTGCACTGGGAAAAATAGCTGGATGTACAATTATTCATCTAATACAAGGTATTACTTACTGCTGTCAAAAAACAATATAAAATTATTTTTAAATGAATTTTCTCGAAAAATTAAATCTTCTTCACTCTGCACTTTTCTACTTCTTAGCACTCATGAGAATTTTTAACAATCAAAATTTAAAAAAAAGTAAAACGACAAAAGGATGTACCGTCTTGCGAAGTCACTCGAGTGCAAAAGGTCAATATTTTCTAACTTCCTAACACCAATGAATTTAGTTTAATCATATCGAAAGGTAGTTAAAAAAAACAACTGCACGAAAGTCAATTCTTAATTCTGAACAGTGATCAGATGACGAAGATGATAGCAGAAACGGAATTTTTTTTCCAGACTTGAGCACCACAATACGGGACGTTTACCCCTGATAAATTTAACCTGAATTAGTCCTTTATATACACAGATTCTTTGATGAAATCGGTTTTGAATTTGCGAATCTTTATTTTCTTTCGGTGTAAAAAGTTGTATGGAAATTTGAATTCGGTCATTTCCTTTTTACTTTCTCATAATCGAAGTATAGAGAAAGTATTGCAATCGTCACAAAATTCGGACTTGAGATTTTATCGAATCGCCATGTTTTAGACTACTTAGAGTTTTAAAAGCATATTTTTGAAAATGTCTGTCTGTTCGTGAAAGGAGAGAACTCAAAACAGATGCTTTGAGCTAGAAGGATGAAATTTGGCATACGATTTTTGCACCAAATTTGCAGATTTCTAAAAAAAATTGAGTAAAATCTCGATCCAATAAAAGGTAGCGTTATGATCAAATTCTTTATTTACATAAAATTACAGTTCAATATCTAGGTTCTAGGTTAAAGGAGATATTCATATTCTATTCGACACAACAAGGATGGTTCCTCGAATACTTTCGGAGAAACCTCCCAAGAAAACAGCTAGCCGACTACTAGCGTTCTAGCAAACACAGGCATAGCTCCAGAGATCCACGGAATCTTCTCGGGTGGAATTCTCGTGGGACACTCCGCTCTCTGCCTCCTTCTCCACAATCTTCCTCTCTCTTCCAATCTCCTCGTACTTTTATTCTGTCCCCACCCTCATTCACATCGGACCATTTTCCCGGTTATCCAATAGTCGTTCAGCAACAACTTCACTGGTCTACCGTCGACAGTGGGAATCCGTTGAAGAGCCACCCTTCACAATGTAAGGAATGCAGGTTTACATCTGTTTCAAATACAATGCAGGTGGGGTCACTTATCTGGACACTCACTAATTGCCCAGATGTCCTTACTTTAAAGGGGTTGACCACCTGGCACTGTGGAAGCACTTACACTGCGGTAGGGCGTCGCCATTGCTGATACTGCTGTCTGGATGCTAATTATGGAGCGTGGGAAAAAGGAACGTCACCATGGTCAAGCAGGGAAGAAGCTGAATCATTACAATCTGTTCCGAGGAAGACTGAATGTTCGGTTGTTGAAATATAATTTAGTACCATAATTACAGAACAAAGAGAGATGGGAGGGTGAAATTCGACACATAGATTTAATATAATGCAGGCATTTATTAAACTTTCAGACAAATCGAACAAGGGGTTCATTGTCTGTCTGTCTATACTTCCAGAAACCTGTAAGCGCGATAACTCAAAAACCTATATATATCAAATTTGTGATTACTAGTGCAATTCTGTATCAATTTTGTTTTAGTCGTTGCAAAAAAAATAAAAAACGCGTCTGAAACCCCACGCGAAATTTAAAAAACTTTTTCACTTTCCCTGAATAAATGCAAAGCAGGAAGCTAAAACTTTTGTCTTGGTACTATAATTTGACTATATTTTTAAAATATTTTGAGGTGATTATTCAAACATTTAACTCTAATTTAAGGCAAAATAATCCGAGTACTTTTGTTCGTTTATTTTTAATTATTTGTTTTTCTGATAATTTAATAATTCAAATATTTTCTTCGTTGAATTACGAATCATCTCTAGGGGGCAAGCTTTACTTCGTTGATGATTTCGCAGAAAACCAAATTAAATACCCAATGAAAAAAAAATCTATCTCTATCGGACAAATAAATTTGATTCGTCACCTAACAATACGACTTTTAACGACTTCACCTATGAATTTCTTTAACTTCCAAATTACATGAGATATTTATTATTATTTTAATTACTATAATAATATAAGAGTATTTCAGAAACGGTAACATTTTAAAGCGATTTTTTTACATTTCAAATTTGTTGATACATTAACTTATCTAAATGATTTATATTTGATAGCTGGCTTTTCTTCTACTGTTGAAATCTAAAGAATTATTTTGTCAGTTATCTAGAGGCGTGGCAGGACGAATAAAAAAATGAATTCACAATACTGCAAAGTTTGGAAAATAGACGAACATGACATAATAGTCCTATGATGTCATGGAAATGATCGCCATTAGAAAGGTTCATTTACACAATGAGCAGAACATGTGTAAGGTTATTAAAATAAAATGTATTTAATGTTTGTTAATTTGACAGAATCATAAAGTTTTTCTAAATGATTTAATTAAATTAAATATGACTATTTTCAAGCAAAGCAGCTGGGAACCAAAGGCGAGTAGTTTATAATAAAATAAATGTGAATATGTGTATGTTGATACTCTATAGGTCTAACTGTTTGACTTAGAGCTATCAAGCATGACATGTATGTACTTAAGAGGGTGGGAACTGAAAATGAGTTTTTGAAATTTTAATTAATTAAAACTTAAGAGAAATGTTTTAGTTTTTTCGCGATAACTCTCAAAAATACTATAACAAAAAAAAGATTTTTGCGTGATATTAAAAATTTAAAAAATATCTTTTCGATGACATAATACCTTTATCTCAACGCATAAATTTTTCAAATAAAAAAACAACAGTTTATAATTATTTTGGCAATATTTATCACATGAAATAAAAATAAAATTTAACCTGCATAAATATGTTATGCTTGCAGGAAAAAATTAGCTTTTATAAACGTGTTGTCATCACGTTGATGAAAGTTCTAATTAAAAGATTAAGTTAACTCTTACAAGAAATTAAAGCCAGAAGAGTGTAACTTTTAGGACGAGTTTCCAAGAAATAAAATAAACATAAAACATTATATTTTTTCAAAAAAAAAAAAAAATGCGAGAAAATTATTTTTGTGATTTTTAAATATAATATAATATATGCATTATTAAATCAATCATTCTTTGTTATTTTAGGCAAACATGGTTTAATGTATATTTAAGATAATCACTCTAATCGGGATCTAACTGTTAATTTCTACACCGTTAATAAAAGGCATATACATCTAGTAGGAAAAAGGACCTACATGAAGTAAAAAGTACTTTTTTTGAAGTTTGAGTCAATAAATGTTTTGATAAATAACGAAATTTATATTTTCTTTCTTTAAATGCATTATTAAGATATTTTAGCTTTAAGAATAAATATAAAATACAGATGATACATAAATGTGTGAATTAATGAGAGCAGAAAATGTTTATAACTAGCTGTAATAGTTTCCCCGCAACTTTCTGGCAAACTCTTCAATAGAAGTGTTTTCGCTCTTCTAGAGTTAATAAAAGTATTATTCTAGAATTAATAAAAGTTAATAAAATAGAGTTAATAAAAGTATTATCCAACTTATCCCCCTCTACTAAAGTGTGGCCTTTGTGGACCACAAAGAGTTTTAAATTATTTATTTTCAGTGTCCCTCACATGAGAATTTTGTGCTTCATCGTATTGTAAAGGATACCGGTATTTGTGTATTACTAGTCACATGCTAGTGGCGAACAATAGTGGCAAAAGGGTTTATCTGCGGGTGATCTTCGGTGATTTTTGGGACGATTCACTGAGATGTGGTTATGAAAACCGATAATATACTGGAGGCCCTTTTTAGACAGACTGAACTTAAAACTTGACAGTACTATAATAGTTGTTCTAAGAACAATACCAAATTCCATTTATTTAAGTCTTCTATTCTTAAAGTATCGACTTTACATGCATGTAAAAATACGGATTGACAGACGGTGAGCCCTTTGATAGATGTGGTTAACATTTTTATATGGATCTACATTTTAGATACTAAATCTATGTACTAAATTTCATTTATCTAGCTCTTTCTGTTTTGTAGTTATCGTGTTAAAATTTATTCGGAAAAACCAGACAAACAAATTCCTTTGAATAGATTTTGTTCAAAATTTAATAGAAATATATATGGTATAAAGACAGCATGCCAATTTTCTTCCCCTTAGTTCAAACTTTTTTTTACTTATCAAGGTAGATCTGAAACGTGAAGCTTCGTTAAGTCTCGTGTTCAAGCTTTTTTATGGCTACAATATTTTCTCCCTTTATACATATACTTTAGTATTCGCGATATAGTAAAAAGATCATATGTGTGTTAGTGCTATTAAAGTTTGTGTTTTATGTTTGTCGTAATGAGATGTTTCCTATTTTTTTCATGCATTTTTACAAAATTTGCATGAGACAAAAGAGGATTTTATTAAAAGAGGTATTTTTTGGATGTGTGGAAAAAGTAAATGTAATCTTACTTGCGAGTTCACTCACAATGAAAAATATTGTTCAATCAAAGAATATTGCTTTTTTCACCTCATTTAATTTTTCAATTTAAAATTATAATAATTTACATAATGCTTTTTATAAATAATTGCAGTAAGCATTAATTTTTTATCAAATTCATGACCAAATGGTGTATTAAGTTGGAATTAAAATGTAATTAAATTAATAGAAGGACAAAGAATGAAACTTCGAAGACATAAAAAGGTCTATATTGACATCAGAAATATATTTTTGTGCAGGGTTTAGAACTCTAATACATGAAGAAGCGACGGAAAACCAATTATAAAATCCCATCTTTACAAACCTGAAACTCTCCAAATTAAATGAAAGTGTGTAAAAAGAATTGAAATGCACCATTTTTGATAATTTTATGATGACGATTTTAGAATCACGATGCTATAAGAAATTTTTCAATCTGATATAAAAATGTTACAATGACAATTCTGTATGGCAAAACGTGTACCGGCCTGGTAATGCCCATACATATTATTCCGTTGTCTGAATTCTAAAAAAGGGCAATTTTAGCTCCAAAACATTTGCTTCTATAATAAAAAAATCTTTATTTAAAATTGTCAGTTTTATTAAGACGACATTAAATATTTTTTATTTCATATTTCGAATTAATTTTGTTAGAAACTTTCAGAGCAGTTAATAGACTTTCATTTAAAAAAAAACAGAATACGACAAAGAGCTATTCTTTTATCGCTGTTTCGGTCGTTATTTCTTCGCAAAAATTAATCGCCCTCTCACTAATGTAATTTAAGCACTCTTTCAGCGACATTAATGTCAAAAACATTAACTATTTCTAGGAGTCGACTTTTATAAGAATATACTCAGGATAATAGTAAACTTAATGAACATGCATAATTAATTGAAGGTTTCAGAACAGGAAGTAATTACTGGAATTTTAATACTAAACACTTGTGAGTTAATAAAAGATAAGTAGATAAATTTTGCGATTGTAATTCCCAAGATAATTAGATGTGCGCACGAAAGGGTTGTTATTTTCTTAATATATTGAATGGTTTCAAAGTGAATGTCTCTAAAGATTCTTGAAATTGGTTAGAGTGAACTATATTTAATGTCAGATGCTATTTTCTTGATTTAGTATTAAAGAATTTGGATATAATATTTTTTAAAACATCAACTCCATATTGAAACAGGGCTAAAAGTATTTCTTTTCGGCTTTAGAAACAAGAATTTTTGTCTGAATACCTAATTAACTAAGAAGACAGAGAAAAAAAATTTCTGAAAATATTTAATAAGAGGAAAAATGAATATAAAAATAAAATTAATAAATAAAAAAAGTGCGAATATTTAAAAATGAACCAAAAAATAATTTAATAAAAAAAGTAAGTAAAGGTTAGAGGAGTTTAAATGCAATGAGACACATAGATAGGAATGAGACATCATCTTTGAATTTTGTAAAAGGACACAGAAAACACTGCTTTTTAATTTCTCGCATACGAAATATAGAGTAAACCTTGAAATCATGAAAAGAATTCGAAAGCAATATTTAGATGAGACCCTAAGTTTCAAATTTCTCTAAGGAAAAAAAACCCCATCTTTATCATTATGTCTGTCTGTTTGTAAACACGGTTATTTAAAACCATTTGGAACTAGATGGATGAAGTTTGGTATACAGACTTCGTATTCCAAATCGTATAGATCAAATTCGTATAGTTCCATAAAATTTTGAATGAGGATGTCTGTCTGTTTAGTTCTTTGAGTACAAGAAAATTCGATAATTGCAAAACTTAAAGAGTTAGATGGAAAAAATTTGGTACACAGATTTAGAATCTAGAATATAGACATTTTTGAAAAAAGTGTGCCAAAGGAATGTCTGTTGTTCTTTCGCATCCATGCAAACACAATGTCTTAAATAAACGTAATTTTAAGTCATTGTAGTTTCATCACAAATTTTGTTCTGAATCGGTTGGAAAATACGTTTTCGCACGATAAATTCAGTTAAAATGAAGATTCCCTCTGAAAATCTATGTTTCATAACTATTATTTGTCAATTTCTTGTGAGGCGCTCCTGACCATACCAAAGATTCACAATTTTATTCGGTGAGAAGAGGATAAAACTCATATTAGAGAGTATAGTTTGGAGAGACCCACCCCAGATAATTTTCATTTTATTTCTAAATTATTATTACAAGTTATTTCGTAATTTTAATCATGATTTTAACCGTTCGAAGATTCAGCAAAAAACCCCTCGAAGCTGCTTTTCGATAGTTGTGATTTCTCGAAAGACAGTAGTTTGTAGTAACCAAATTTCAGTTATGCTCTGCAAATCACCATTCAATCGAAATATATGGAACTGTTGCAATATGGAACTGTTGCCAAATATGGAACTGTTGCCAAATATGGAACTGTTGCCAAATATGGAACTGTTGCCAAATATGGAACTGTTGCTATTTATTAAGAGAAAAAAAAAAGGAGCAATACATTTTAACAATTTTACAGAGTTATACAGCAAATTTTTTGTCCCAAAGGAGTAGTATTCACTGAAAATTGTGTTTAATTGAGAGAGTTTTTAATTAACAGCTTAAATGATTTGCTATATATGGTACTAAAATTATAGTTATGCATCAGCTTTTGGTTTCATTCAATCGAATAAGAGGCATCAAATTGCAGCCACGATTTCCTTCGCTATACTATGAAGTTCTCACTCATGTACAAGATGTTGAAAAAAAATTGGGTAAGGTATTTCTGATCACTAGTGGCATACATGAAATTGTCAAAGGTTCAAACTTCCTGATGAGGAGACTCCATCTATAGCGGCATTCGGAAGAGATCATTCCAGCTGGTTAGTTGTAAGAATATCAACGCTCATTCAATTTGATGATTTCTTCATTGAACAAAATTCGATAAAAATTACATAATAAATCCTAAAAATTCCGAGAATAAATTTTCAATTTACCCAAATATTGACCTCAATTCTCGCCATTATCAAAATGAATTCGGTTCAAATCTTTTGCTTCTCATTTTTTGAATTTAAATTTCCTGTGCTTGGAAAGACATTTTTTTAGCCAATAAAATTGTTGCCAAAACTAAGCAATATTAGTCTTTTTCAAGTGAAAAATAAAATTGTTTGCATGGGTAATAATTCCATAAGAAATAATTTCCAAATTTTCAAATTAATCTATTGCGAAATAGCAACTATCATGAAAAGAAAAGTATAATATGTTTGTAAATAATTTATCGTCTGCTAATGAAAACCAGCTGGAGTGGTCTCTCCAACACTTTCTCGCACACTCTCTAATAAACTTGTCATGCCAGAGAGAATAGTTAATGGCGTAGAATAGTTAAGAAACAAACTTATGACGTGAATTTAGCATTTTTACTGAATATCTCGTCTGATACTTGGCAAGTTATCTGGCGATTAATCTGTGGCAGGTGATTAATAGTATGCAAAAATCGAATTTATGTTTCAGGCACGTTTTTCTCAATGGATTGGAAAGAAAAATTTGACACGAAACTGCACCTGTAGTCACAAAATCAAATACCTAACATATATAAGTCATTCCGTTTTTGAATGATCGCTTTTACATTTTTTTGAAAATACAGACCGACAGACAGTAAACTATTAATCGGATTTGATTCAAAATGTGGTAAGTGTCTACATCGTAGATGCTAAATCTATGTAACAGGTTTTATGCATCTTGCTCTTTTCATTTTGTAATTATCGTGTTATCTTATATTTGAACAGCCAGAAATACTGAATTCTCTGAAGTGAGTTAACTGAAAATGTGACAGAAATCTGCAAATTTGATGTAAAGATATACCAAATTTCAACCATCTAGCACAAAGCATTTTTGAGTTATCTTTGTCATAGACAGACAGACGGGCATTTTGCAAAAATATATATTTTCGAACTCAAGGAAGTCTAAAACATGGAGATTCGTTCCAAAATTACTATACTTTCTCTATACTACGTATACAAGAAAGTAATTAGCATATTCCTGAAAGACCATCATGTAAGGCAAAAACAAGGATCGAAATTCAGATTTACATTTTTAAACATATTTCTCCATTCAGCACTTCTTTGCGCGAAAAAAAAAATAATAAAAGCCAATTCTTCTTTATTTTCCGCACTTTGGGCAAAGGGAATATGGAAATTTTGGATCGGCCGTGGCTGATTGAAATTAAGTCTGTTCTTTTGTCTATTGAGAATGGAAGACGCCTGTTCTATGTAAATGCGTATTTGAATTTCTTTAGGTATACACGTGTCATCAGCTTTTTTTTTTTTTTTTTTTTTTTTTTTGCTACGTGTTTTCAATGCCCTTTGAATAATCCAGACAAGGAGAAAGAAACTAGTTATCTTAAAGCCATGATGTTCTGTCTTTCCAAAATTGGATTTGTGCCAGAAAATGCAAATTTAGATCTCATCTGGGGAATTGGAAGTACCTACAGAAAAAGTGTCGTGTATTATAAAATATTAATTAAAGCTCAAATTTGAACCTTTGTGATTAAAGTAGCGCTTATGCGAATTAATTGAAACAATTCAATTGAGCGATTTCTGGAAGAATACAAATGATTATTTCTTTACTTAGTATAAAGAAAGCATAGCAATCGTCGAAAATTCGAACTCGAGTTTTTGTCGAATCTCCGCGTTTTAGATCTTCTTGAGTTCGAAAAAAAATGACGTTTTGTCTTTTGTCTACCTGTCTGTGACATGTATAACTCAAAACCGCTTTGAGCTACAAGTTTGAAATTTGTAACAAACCATATTTGTAAATTCCTATCAAATTTTTAGCCAAATCTAACGAGGTGTTGAACGTATTTTTAGAGAAGGTAAACACGATATCTCAAAACCGCAATAACTTAAATATGTCAAATTCGGTATGTGATTTCCTAATGCAATTTTAATTCTGTGTCAACTATTGGTTTCAATAGGTTGGGGAAAACACTCCAAAAACAAAAATTCACTTTATTAAAGAATGTAATGGAAAGCTTTTTAGAGATTGTTTTATTTTTTTTTAGTCCATAAGAGCACTGGATTTGATATAAAGCTTAATTTTTTGCAGATGTACAAACATATTAATTTTTACACGAAATTAAAATTTAAAGATATATAATTATAATTATGCATTCCTATTTTGTTTTCGGCTCACACATAAACATTTGCTGTTGGGGGAACCCGCACCCCGATGTACAGTATGTCAGTGTCCTATTACGGTTCTTCACATTTTAATAGAATGTCCACAATTTAACAATGAACGAATTCGCTACTTTCACTCTCCTCAAATCAAATTAAAAGATATTCTTCATAAAGTTCCCCATCCCCACCGTTTTACCTTTTCAAAAATGATTGGCTTTTACTTTTCGATTTGATTCTTAAATAACTCTTAGATTCTGTTTTACCATGCTAACGTAGATTTTACAGGTTGACAAGTTCAGGCAAATGATGCAATTTAGAAAGAAATTTTTAAACTTTTAAAATAGGATTGAATCTTAGCATATGTTTGGCGCAGTTTAATCAAAAATGGTTCTTGCGTCAATAAACTCCATCAACCAACCAACCTATTTTGTCTAAAATATACATTACCAGCGTGTTCAAATTATATGCCTCATGATTAAGACAAGATATTTATTGGAAGAAAAAATTATTTTTCATTAGAAATGCTGAAATGCCTCAGTATAATTAAAAACATCAATCCTTTTAACAATGCTGATATAATGTATTTCATTTTAAATTTTAATGTAGCTTTATACCTGAAATGATGAATTTTAATGTATTTTTTCTGAAAGGTTGAAGCGATTAATAAAATTTGTTTATCTTCTTGCAATATTTTTTTAAAGCAGGTATCTATTAAATGCTAATATTCAAATTGTTTCAATTTCATTAAAAAAATCGGAATTATACTATTACGGAGTATTTGGAATACTGTTTTAACGCAATATTGAATGCTGTCTATCCCCCCATACCAAAATCTGCAATAAATGTCCCGTATGAAAATACAGGCGATTGTTTCATAAGTTCATATTTCATGTTTGCCGACGTTCTGGCATAGGGGTAGCGCGTCTTCCCCGTGACCTGGGCGTCCTGGGTTCGAGTCCCGGTTCGGGCATGGTTGTTCTTCGTCTGTTCTATCTGTGAGATGTGTGGATGTGCCCCCCTGTAAAAAGGGGTTGTGAAAGCAAATGTGATGTGTGAGTAGCTAAGACGTACTCGTGGCCCTAGTTGGCGCTACTAAAACAAGAGACGCTCCCTTGGCTTAAAATCGCTGACTTCGTCAGAGAGCTTGTCCATGGCAAGTGCCATTATAAACAACAACAATATTTCATGTTTGTTCTATACAGACGGAGTTAACAAAAACTTATTTAATAATTACTAGGTGTGAAAAAGTTTGATGAGCAGTATGTTGAGTCATGAAAAGATTAATCTTAATTCTGAACCAAGGTGAGATGAGAAAATCAATATTTGAGCTGACAATTCAACTTTCTAAATTTTCACGCCCAGCCAATGAAAAGGCATTTGACAGAAAACATTTAATTTATAATTGCTGCCTATCCTACCTGAGGACACTTCAGATAAGGGGATGAGAGAAGCTTGTGGAAATATCCTTCGGGTGGGGTTGTACTGTGGCCGGTGATAGCCCTTACAACTCAATCTTAGTTCCCACTAATGCTATTTTGGCAGTACGAATCAAATCAGAATAAACCTTATGTCGGGGCGAAGCAAGCTCTTTGTGATAACGATGCACAGCAAAGTCTCTTTACATAATTGATTTTTTTAGTTGTATCGGGTTTCGAACCAGAGATCTCGAGTCAGACCTTAACATTAGGTCACTGCAGTCCTGCAGCATTACAATTTATTTTAAATTCAAGTTAAAATAAATTTCATAAAAATAATTTCGCAAACATTCATTAGTGTATTCAAAAATGGAATTTTCATTAATATTAATTATTTTGTACATTTAGGTTTTAAATTTTTAATTTTTTTGGAGAAATATTGCACAATGTTGAAACAATGTTTTCAAATTGTTTGTCTGCAGCTCTACTGGCGTTTATTTAAAAAAAACTAAAACTGTTTAATTAACTAATAATGAGATCGGGAAATATTAATATAATGTTCAGCCAAGAATAATACATAAAATTTCAAAATTTTCAGGTGCATTAGAGAGAGAAAACTTCATCTCTAAATTCCATCTTCATGAATATGAAAGCATTGCATATATTTTAATCTCTTAATTGTCCATTAAAATTCAAAATAAAATGGATTTGCTTTCACCATCCTTGAAAATGATTTTCATAAAAATGCATACCAGCTCCTATTTTGTTTCTAAAAAAATACTTCAGTTTGTTTAGCTTATAATGATTGCGTAAATGCGTTTGTATTTCATCATAAAGGAAATAAAATGCATTTCGTGCTTTCTTGCGACATTACTTCAAATTTCATCATCATTATCGGTTAATGGAACCTTTCATAAACACAAAAAAACTTTTTCTATAAAGTGAAATAAAAATTCCTTTTCCGAAATATGTTTTAATGGCGTGCTTTAGATGCCTTTCCGCACGAAAAGTTGTAGACTTTATATATATATATATATATATATATATATATATATATATATATATATATATATATATATATGAATTAAGAATAGAAAATAAATACTTCAAAAGCAGACGGCTAAACACGTACATTTTTATAATTAAGGCGTCTGCATTAATAAATTCTTTTTATTTTTACTCTGCATTAAAGATGAAGAAAAGTTCATAATTCTTATTTTATTCCTTTTATTCATTTAGAAGCAAATTAGATAATTTCTGAATTATTTTGAAGTTTCAATTTTTATATGAAATGGATTCTCTCTAGCTCAGAACATGTCTTTAAGTATTAACAACGGAAGCAATCGATAAATTGAAAATATATGAAATCAAGATGAATGCAAATATCATTTAAAATAATTTAATAATCTTACCATTGATAGTACTGGCTAAAAAAATGGTAAAACAGAGATTAAAATGTGATAAATGCTAAGAAATAAAAATGACAAAATGTTTTTAAATTTGTATTTTCCTATAATTTGCCCAGCATGATATATATTTATTGATAATGAAATAAAATTCAAGATAAAAAGGTTAACTTTAATAATTAACAAAATGTTATTGTTATAGTTTAGTTTAATTAGATTAACGTTTTAAATAAAAGGTGCATGAAACAATGGATTAGGGAGGGAAGTGGCGAAGAAGAATAACATATTTTTGCACCCTCAAAATGATCACTGGATTAGCAAGATTATAAACCTCATATTTGATAAAACGTGTTAATTTTTTAGTCTCCTTAAAAATGGCATTCTCAGCATCTGTATCCGTTCTTATCCTTTGATCTCTACATTTCGAACACTAGTAATTTTATAATGGACCGACTCATTTTAAGCTGTGTTCAGAAGACAAGGACAATTACTGTGCCGGGATCCTATTTCCCTAATGTCCTCATCACACTAAGAGGCGAATATTTTACAAATGGAAAAAGGAATTCATTTTATTGATTATTATCTATTCATGGTTGATTTTTATTTAATATGCAGAAATCTGTTTGTCATATATCATTTAAAAAAAATCTTTTTGGTCTTACATATCAAATTATCTGTTAATAAATCACTAAACATATTCCATGAAATATTTTGACAAAAATTATAGAGATTATGAACAGAATATTTTTTTTATCTTTTTCAAATCAAAACAGTTTTTACGTGAATCTTGTGATTTAATGCTTCCTCGTAAAGCACTTTTCATCCTCATACTGAGCTAAATATAACATTCTTGATTCTACAGACAAATATTATTTTGTTACCGACACCACAGGACTCTTTTTATCACATAAATAATAATTATTTCCACACATTACTATTAGTAGTAAAAATTAAGATTAAATACGAACATTTAGAAATTAATTTAATTAATTTATAAATTAAATTATATAAATATTTAAAACTGATAACAAACATTTAGAAAATGATGAGAAATTTGAATAATGCGTTTATTTACACTAAAATATCCATGTA
This sequence comes from Argiope bruennichi, assembly GCF_947563725.1. Classification (NCBI taxonomy): domain Eukaryota; kingdom Metazoa; phylum Arthropoda; class Arachnida; order Araneae; family Araneidae; genus Argiope; species Argiope bruennichi. The sequence goes on along the minus strand of NC_079156.1, from coordinate 20,905,456 downwards.
CTCAAAATATTATGTAAGGAATTTTTTCCCACGGATTTTTAAGTTCTATTCAGAGAATGTATTTCTTTTAATACTGCGAAATCTCTTTGGTAGTAGCCATTAAAATGTCTGTAAAACTGTCTTCGTTATCTGGATACTTGTTTCGCAGGAAAGCAGCATATATAATAAAACATTTTTATTCGGTTTTGATTTACTCCGTGATTACTCGCCTACCAGAAAGGGTGTAAGATCCTAAAGGTCGCCGGGGAGAAAGCATTTTTACTTGTTATCCCCAAAATTGTAATCATAATCGAATCTCCACGTTTCAGCTAGTCCTGAGTTTGGAAAACACATTTTTGGATAAGGCCTGTCTGTCCGTCTATATCTCTACGACAAAGATAATCCAAAAAACGCTCTGAATTAGACGGGTGGAATTTCGTATGTGGGTTTTACACTCAAATTTCTACTAAATTTTGTCAAAGTCTGCTCACTTTCTTTCTGTCTGTCTGTCTATCTTCTGTTACCAGCAATGTCTTTCGGGCTGTCTGAATATCAATTTACATAATAACTACAATTGGAAGAGATCTAACGGAACAAAATTTAGTACACCGTTGTAACAGCTATAATGTAAATATTTATCAAATTTTAAGTCAAATCCATCAAGGGGTTGGCAGCATGTCGGCCTGTACTTTCAGAAGCATGTTAACGCCATAACTCAAAAGTGCATTCATCTAAATATATCTAATTTGATATGTAAATTTTGCGACGACAGTTGTAGTTCTGAGTCAAATTTTGGATTTATTCGGTAAGGGAAAAATGCTTCTAAACATAAATTCACTTTTATGTGAGAACATGTAAGAAAATTCCGGGAGAGTACTTCCGCTGGTTGGAATTATGTATCTGTAAACACGATAGGGATCAAAAAAACAGTTTTATGAAATTTATTTGACCTTTTTATGGCATTCCGAAATTCCTGTTATATTCTCGAAAACATTGCAAGACACGAAGTCCGTCTGTCCGTCTGATCATGTCCAAAACTTAAAGGTTTTTTTTCATGAATGGTGATCGAAAAAGGGACCCATTCCATAGCGACTCAAAAGTTAATTTATAAACCGTTAGAGAAAGGCAATACTTTGGGTTAGAAAAATGCTTTAAATGGCGCAAAAAATTATATTATCAATTGATGTACTTCTTTCCACTGTCCACTTGTTTTTATTTTTGTCTTATTAAAAAATATATTATAGACTCATTAACATTTCTAACAAGAAAAGTTTTATTCTTCGTTCGCTTTCCACAATGGAAAAAAATCGTGAGTTTAAGTATTTGATGAAATAGTGAGAACGGTTTTAATTCCGCGGCAACAATGCAATATATAGTTGAAAATCAGGATAATTTTTTTAAGTTGCCAAATTTCAGCAAATATTTTTGAAAGTCATCGCAAATAAGAGCCAAAATTGCCCTTTTTTATTTAATTAAGATAAAAAAAAAATCACTTTTTGGTGCACATTTTCACCCTCCAAGACAAACATATGCCAAATTTGGTAATTGCAAGCCAAATGGTCAAGCCTGCAGTGCGCTAAGATACACATACATTCATCTTTATTATTAGTGTCGATATATTGACGTGAAAGACAGATAAACCTTGATGGTAGATTGTAAACCTTGATCGAAGAGTCTCTAATTTTCGTATGAAATCAAAATCGGAAAAAAGTTGCATTGAATCTATATAAAATATCTATAATAAATATAGAAATTTTTTCTAGACAAAGAATGAACAATACTTTGAAATTTCTCTCGGAATATCAGTGAGGCTCTCTTTCTTTGAAAGAAGAGCCTCACTGATTTACAGAGAAATTCATGTAACCATCGGTGTGAATAATTTCATGCGAAATAAGAATTGGCAAAATAGGTGCTGTGCTTGTAGGTTGGGGAAATAATTTTTATTATTATTATTGTCTTAAAAATATAAATGATGGAGCAGTCGATCACTTTAAAATCATTTTAAATACTAACTATTTTAGATGAATTTAAACTATTTCAAGGATTGCTTCGAGAGAGATCTATCAATGAAAGTTTCATAACACGGCTAGTTTTACTCGCAGAAAAATGGAGTTGGTTTAGTTTAAGATGTTAGTCCAGGAAGAATAGTTTATTGTGATCAATAGAATCGGAGGATTACAGGGCAGTTTAGATTTTGGAATATTATATCATTACATTTATCAACTAAAGAAACTTAAAATATATTTCTTGAGGGCATTTGTCCAATTGGAAATGCTCACCTATCCCTAACGATCAACAGATTAATTATTTGGTCATTATTAGAGTGAGTAAGTACCCTGTATATAAAAATAAAGGGAAAATTTTTGAAGATTGTACAGTGATTTTTAAACTCTTATGCAATTACTTATCCAAAACATAAGAGGTTGGTTTTAGAAGATGTTAAAAGAAAGTATTCGTAAAAAAAGAGTAATAAAAATGATCTTTTCATCTTAAGTTAAATTTACATTATAAACTAGTAATATGAGGCATTTTCCTATAGATGAGACAATTGGCTAATGCATTTTAGAAAAAGCGAATTAAATAAAGCTTGCGATTCAATTTCAATTTTTATTTTCTTCCTTCAAATGTTTATTCCACTTATTGGAAAACACACAAAAAAAGAGAAAAGTACGAAATGATGCGCAACTCTTTTAGAAACAAATAGGAAAACAAATGACAATAACAGCTAGAAGGAATAAATTCCGTAACTCTTTAAAATATGAAGAATGCCAAAAAATGATCAATAGAATTATACATTTTTTTGGAATAAGAATAATATTCTTTAAGCATTTGATTAATCGCCGGAAGAACTAGAACAAATAAAGAATTTCGAATAATTTTGGCAAAAAGGTCGGGGAATTCTTTTATTTTTCAAGAACATTTCTCCATTTGAAAATGGTTGATGCGCGTGCTTATTTTATTTATTTCTTTTTTTTTCCATCAATATATCTTCTGCTAATAATAGAAAGGAAAGGAGCTCAAGTTTAGTATCGTAAAAACCCAGAAAGAGAGAATTCTTTTTTTTATTTAAGGAAATAGAATTTCTGAAAGTGGTACTCAGAGTTAAAAAAGAATTTTCTTTTTCAAACGCATTATCGTCTGCATTTTTAATCTATTATATCTGAAGCTTATATAGTTTGGAAATATTTCATTGTTATTTAAATAGATTATCTTTAATCTCGGAATATATATTTTTCAGATATATTTGCTGTCGTATTTTTAGAAAGAAAAATAATGATAATACGGGGAATAAAGTTTTACTGCAGTTATAAAGATATTTCACGAATAAAACTTTTGAAATTCTTCTTAACTTTTTTTTTTTTTTAAATTGGATATTCGAAAAAGTTGTTCCTTTCAGTTGTTGCCAAAAAGTATTAATATAATTTTGAAAAGAAGTAAATAACAATTACTGAATCTTTTAAAAGCTTAGAATTTTCTGACTTTAGCTCTTGTTTTATTACGTTCAAGACTAAGTAATTTCTTGTTAGTGATAGTGTTCTAAGCAATATGCATTTCAGTTTCACCATAAAATATGTCATAAACCGGGGTAGCTTTGCACAAATTTTCATGCCCTGAAAATAGGCTTCCTTGTATTTCATTTAAAAAAAAATCCTTTCTATCTAATTTTTTTTTGTTGGTCAATATTAGAAAACATTTTCAACTAAATATGAAACACGAAATAATTTATTTATAAATATTTTCTTTCAAGTTGTTGTTCTTGTTGTTTCTTATGGCACCGTTGAAGAAGCTAGCGATTTTAAGCCGAGAGAGCGTCTCTTGTTTTCAGTAGCGCCATCTAGGGCCAAGAGTAAGTCTTTCAGGGGAGGGGGGGGGATCATTCACACACCTCGCATATAGAATACAGGGAAAAGAACAATTATGCCCGAACCAGGACTCGAACCCGGGACGCCCAGATTACGGGGAAGACGCGCTACCCCTAGGCCAGGTCGCCGGCTTTTTTTTCCAAGTTTAGATGCAAAGTTAGCTGATAAGTAAAGATTTTGTTTCTGGTTTTAGCATAAATTATGTCCTAAAAAGTGAAAAAAGCTAAGCACTTAAGCATAAATTATCAACTGAAAAATTTCTTTTAGTAAGATGGACAATGGCATGAAACCCCTTAGCTTTAATAGAGAGAAAGAATTACAAAAATTAAATTTTTATGCGGCTACCATAGCGAAAAACTGTCAACGAGTAAAATACTTTTCACACATTCATCTAAGCCGCACTAAATTTCACTCTTTTATCAAGAAAATTTGAAGATGTATGGTTATTTTTAAATTTAGAGGGACAAATCATAAATTTTAATGTAAGCATCCTTTTCAGAAACGCAAATTTATTTAATACCGAATATTGATGCATATCAGTATTTGCCTAGCAGTTTATCATCCTATCACCAGGATTTCAAAAAACAACCTATTGCTAATCACATATAATGCTGCTCACTTTGATTGGTCGATAGTTGAAACATTGATTTCATAAACAAGGGAAGATAAACTTATGAAACTGAACATTTAAGATATCGCGGAGAAGTATTATAATAACGTATATTTAACTTTATTCTAAGACTCCTCTAAGCCTTCTATTGACCGTTTTCTGTACTTAAAGTTGAGTGAAAAAATATTTTACTCATTGATATTTTTCTGTTATGGATACTATATAAATATAAATTTAGCTTTTATAATTTTTTTTATTATCTCCCTTTACAGAAGTCAAAGTATTATTATATATTTGAGTGCCTTATTTGATGTAACTTTGCAATTAAAAGTATGTGTTTAAATATCAAAAGTTAAGAAAGTAAATGCTTGTTCCACTTTTTTGACACACCTTGCATGAACATAATAGCAGCGCTGTAATGTTAGCCATATAGATTATATTCTGGATGGTAATATATAAAAAATTGAATAGTAAATAAATATTTGATTATGGTAGTCAGTTATATATCATTGAATCCGGCCAAATACAAATGGCGATTAAAAATTGAGTATAAATTTTGTGTACCGTCTTATTAAAACATTTTATTACAACTGTTGGCTGTCTGTTGTATAGAAGATTTATATATAAAAATAATTGCTGATAAAGTGGAGAGATAGAATTATATCTAGAATAACTTTTTACCATTGTTTGAAATTGTAAAAAAAATCTGCGATGGTCATTTGCAATCATATATATCAATTAAAACTTTGCATTTTCATCCTATAGGGGAGATATAGAAAACCTGTATATACGCCCTTTTTACAGACATTATTTTAGAAAATATTTCTCCCCTGAAATTTTAGTAATAATTTTTCTAGAATATCCAGTTATTTTACTCTCTCGCATGTTTACGCATGACATGTTGGCTTCTAAATGTGATCACTTAAAATGCTAGCTAGACTTATTTACTACATGTGCTCGTTTGGCGATGTAAACAGTATTTTAAAGCGCCATCTATCGTGTGATGATGCCTCGTTAAATCATAGTTTTTTTCTTCTTCCACCATTTGAGAAATCTATCTTTCCCAAAAGTGTGTACATATGTATTCGTATCCATTCTCGTAGATATGCAGACATTGTTGTTATTTAAGAAGTATTATAGAACTGTTTTGAGAACGTGTTTTGATGAAATAATTGTCAAATATAATTATATAGTTAATAAAAGTTTATTATTTAGCTTTGTAGTACCTGTTTTTCTCCTTGAGCAGAGAGCGCCCCCTTGTGGCGTTTTATAGAATACAAGAAGTTGAATGGCAGACCTGCATCCTGAGGTTGACTTTTTCTCCTATGCGCAACCCTTGCGCTAACGCCGAATGCTTTCGGCTGGAAACGGCAGAGTCCCTCCACCATATGTTTTCTTTAACCTAATTTTCTATGCGTGTCTGTTGTAATAAGCGTTTGTGAACTTTGTAATGTAGCTGTGTTTGTGCAGATTAAAAATAGTATATTTAAAACCGGTCAGTTCCTTAGAAAATCAAAACACACCCACTATAGCTTAGAATTTTTATGAAATAACATATTAAAAAAGAGCAACTCAATAAAATAATTACTTTTCTCCATTGTAATCAATACGATTTATAAATTCTCACTTTAATTAGAATAATTTTGAAATATTATTAACTAGAAGCATGAATGTTTAGTTGATATTTTAATTATCTTTGGTATTTTTTTCACATCTTATCTTTACAAAAATGCTTTTGATGCATAAATTTATTTGATTAAAAACAAAAAAAAATACAGACTGCTTTATAGAATCCTATTTTGGTTTTTAGCGTATTAAAAGTAAAACACTTAGATAAATAAAGCGACCTTTTACGATAGTACAGTCAGAGTTTAAAAAAGTTGCACCGTAAAAAGCTATTTAAATTGCGGTCCATACGTTATAATAGAGCAATTTATTCCGAGATATTATGCTAATGATAAGAGGCCATAGAAATTCTAATAAGGCAAATTCATAAGATTACAGAACAATATTCTTACTGCTCTTGTTTTATTAGAAATTTTTCATTTTCATGCCTTAAAAAATACTAACGCAAAATGTATGCTTCTTACATATTTATGTTAATTTTATTTCATCTGATGTGTGATCGTAAAAAATTGTATTATTGAGAATCAAAGTTTTATTAAGATTTTGAAAGTGCTTTGGGAATTAATACAGATCAGTACTTTCAGAAAATAAAAATATAAGGCGGAAAGAATTAATAGCATTATTGATTTTTATTAATTAAGTTTCAATGTAGGAGGGCCATCCCAGCCTCTAAGTTCATGAAAGCATACAAAATCACTATTCAAGTGGTAATTTTAGACTGGAGCAATGTATTGCTGCGGGGTAATCATATTCAGATGAGGGCGAAAAAAAAGAGACAGAAGAAATTTGAAGGATTAGTAGCACATATCGACATTTGTTCTTATTTTCTTATGTACGAATTTAGAGACAGTATGGTATGGTCAAAATATTAGAACACGAAATTTTGAAGAATCTCCACTTTTCATACCTCCTATAATTAGAAAAACAAATTTTGGCATTATGTCTATCTGTGATAAAAATAACGCAAAAACTCTTTGAGCTGGACAAATGAAATTTGGTATACGGTCTTTACAAGAAATTTGAAGATATCTGTCAAATTTTGAGCAAAATCCGCTCTGAGGAAGTCTATTAAAAAATAAGTTAACACGATAACTACAAAATAACACGATAACTACAAAATGAAGAGAGCTAGATAGATAAAATTTAGTGAATAGATTTAATATTCTAGTAGGGCTTATCTAATTTAGAGTCAAATCCAACAAGAAGTTAATCATCTGTCGATATGTATTTCTGGAAGCGTGTAAACGCCCTAACTCAAAAACAATGAGTTAAACATATCAAATTTGTTGTTTGATTTTCTGACTACAAGTGTAGTTCTATGTCAAATTTTTCTTTTAATCGGCACTTTGATTTTTTTTTCATTCTAGGGACAAGTTTGTAAATACTATCTTTAATTCAAAAATTCATAGGAAAAATATGCAAAAAATTAAAAATTATTTATAGTTAATTATGGCAACGTTTCATACAAAACAAGCGATGTTTAAAATTGCAACAAAGGAACATTAAAAATAAATTTATTGACTCAAATCAAAGGTAAAAGCTTCGAATTTTTATTAGAAGAAATAACTGAAATGTATTCCATGTTTTATCCTAAATCTACTCCATCACATATAATTGTTCCAACTTTTTCATTAATCAATTGTCCTAAAGACTCAGAATGGATTCTCACATATGACTATTACATGATTCGTTTATCTCCTTTAACCTAGTTTCCAACAATATTTTTTTCTCTTGGCAAGGAATCGCAAGCTGTCACATCTCTTATTGCCAGTGCCTATCCTTTTTATTCCATTCATAGGAATACACCGAGGATAAACAAACTTTTTTTCTTTTCATACGTCATCAATTCATTTTTTTTTCTTTCTATACATCATCGACTCATCTTTTTTCTGTTCGTTGTATCGACTGAGAAGGATTAAGGCAGTAAGCGATATTGTGATTGCACAGACAGACGTCAGATTAAATTTCTCGTTAATCAATAGAGAACGTTTCCGTTCTCTGCGAATAATATACAGATAGTGAAGTTTAGATGGTTTGATTGATAAAATTTAGATTGACTAATAAAAAAAATAATTTTAAGGAGACATTGGATCTATGAATAGAATGATTCTTACTTTATGCAACAATTCACTAATTATTATTATCATTGAAATAAATATATACTTATATTCTATTGAAGATATAGCATCCTAGAGAAAAGGTAAACGTTTGTAAGTGATCTATGTGAGTTGTGTGTCTAAAAAGCGTTCAACTAATTTTGTAGAACTCAATCAATTCAATTTTGGAAACAAAATACGGTGGAATATCACTTAATGAGAATAATTCATCTCTGAACCTTACTCGCAATTCGAAACATTCATTAAACGAAATTTTTTTCCATTGGGATTCATGTAAAATAAGACAATGCATTCTATTGAGAAAGAAATATTCAAACAAATTTATATAATGTAATTTATTATACATGCCTTTTTTACAAGAAAACATCTAAAAACATTTATCTTTGCCTACGTTCCAAAATTTGACGAAAATGCGACCCTGCATTACCGTTAAATGAATTTGTAAATTGAAGAGTTACTGCCTTTCCAGTATGATGCTTTACTGTACGGTGCAGTAACTTCCTGTGCTTTCAGGATCATTCTGATTTCAGTGGATGTTATTGCTTTCTTGCATCTGTTATTTCTTCTTTCCTTGATCAAATCTTCAGCAGCCTTTTGCTGTTTCATAGAATGTAGCTCCATAAGCTCATCGATAATTCTAGTTATATTCTTCGACCAGCTCACCACAAGCGACGTACGATAGTTTAACGATGGGACAAATTATCGTTGATGAAAACTCAAACCCTCGGAGTCGTGTTCGTCAACGCTATTCGACCAAACTTTCTTCTCTATAGATATAAGGGTTCTCTTTAAATAAACTCTTCATTCAGGCTAATAAAGGCAATAAAGCATGTGACTTACTGTGCTTCCTCACCACTCGTTCTGCGAAACATCGCTAGTTATGCATGGTGCTCGTTAAACGAGGTATTGACTGTTTAACTTTGATAAATATATCAAACAGTTTAAAAAACATGGTTAATTCTGAGAACACTGGTCTGAATGTACCTGAATGTACAAAACACCGAGTTCTAGTTAATTACCGAAGATATAGGCAATTATAGTTTCCAAAGGTAAATAGCACGGGCGCAAAGCACATGGCGGTTTCAAAATAGAATCATCAATTAACTATTGTTGAAGTTAAAATAAAGAACGGACAGATTTCATTTTAATATGAATGAAGAAAAGATATCCCTTATAAATGAAATCCACTTGACATTTCTTTGAAATGTAAAACAGCTCTAAGCGCACTTGTCAAGTATAATGATAGAATTTCTTCTTAAAGAGAAAAAATTCACCTACAGCTTAGCAAGATTTTCATCTACAATTAATTTCGAACTGAAAGCATGCGAAATTAAAATTGTTTATAATTGTAACTTAATTATTAAAATTGTTATTAATTTAACTGAAAGATTTCAAGTGAATGTTTTGGTAATTAAGTTAGCTTGTAAATATGGCAGAAATTTCCTAAATTAATTATTATTTGGAAGAGTTCAAGCCTGTATATTTTAAGTTTTGTGAACGAAAGTAAACCATACCATAATTTTCGCTTAACTGAATTGTTATTTTGAAATAGAAAACGGGGTTTTTTTCAAAACGAGGGTGCATGGAAAAAGTTTAATCTACCTTATAAATAAAAGCAGTACTTGCAAATAATTCACTCCTGATGTTTATAAAATACGGTTCCCAGTCCATTTGATGGAGATTGAAAGCGTGTCCATTCAGTTTCATAAAGCTTCATATGGGAAGAATTTTTGTGTGCCTCATTATTGTAGCAATCATTCTTTACATATGAAATTCCCCCGGTACCAATTCTGTAATTCCAGAATGGACTCCATTTGCGTGATGTTTTAGTCTCATACAAAAATTACTTCTTACATCAACCGATAATTAACTCCACGTAGTCTCATGCAACTCCTACAACTTGCACGTTAAAAACATATTTTCGATCTTTTTTATACTTTAACAATAAATTTATTCGGCCCTCATTTATTAAGTTGTCCGAGAAATTTCGAAAAGTAGAAACACTTATAAATACTTATAAATTTATAAATTATAAATTTTCAACAACTTATAAATTTTCTGAATAATATGTAACTTCAATTCTACAATCTGTTATTACTTTGGATAATGTTCAAGAGTCTAGAATGTGGTCAGACAAATTCTATTATTGATAACCCATTTATACGTATATAACAATCGAATAATCCCAGCATCATCGAAATCGAAATAATAGGAAAATTGAAATTGTTGTCGAATACTTTTCGTTACTTTGAATTAAGGAGAAAAACATCTATTCAATCGATAAATCATTAAGTTCCGATGCTCTCAAACATCGATTACTTAAATACCATGGTTCAATTCACCTCATCCTGTATGCTGGTACTCTCTCCAGAGAGATTTATATTCTAAAATATTCAAATATGCAGCACTCTCGTCAGGTAGCATCAAATCTTGATTAACCAAAAATGACACTGTCAGCCCCTAACTTCCATGCAGCTGTTCCGGTCACACAGCCAGAAGAAGATGAGGGGAAACGTTGCGTGGCTGATACCATTATGAGTTTGTCTCTTGCCAGAAGCTCCGGTGGGAACTCCTAAAAATGCGCTTAAATTTGAAATTAACTGAACATATGTAAATAATCATCAATAATTTAATCGATAAAATGCAATAAATTCGTGACGCCATGTAAAGTATCATCATTTGTACCAAGGCACGAGAGGCACTTTTGTAATTTAGCTTCACGTAATTTTGTATTTTGTAATTTGGCACGAGAGGCACCAATTAATCTCTTCACTCATTCTTCATAAAAATCAAGGTCTAAATCTCTCATGATTTTAGGCTCCCCAAAATAATGTGAATTCATTAAATCTCTAATTTATCGATCTGTAAAGTCATTTAAATTTCAAAATTTTATCAGGTTTTCATATTCTAAAATAACAGAATGGCAAAATAATTGCATACTACTACCTGGAAAACCAGGTAGTAGTCTGGTACCATTGCTACCTTGGAAAGGTCCATGCCATGATAAAAATAATCACATAGAGAAAAAATGGATAGAAAAGTTTGTTTTATGTAACTAAAAGCAAACCTTTTAGTTTTAGTACTTCGTTCATTTCTTCCAAGCTTCACTTCATCGACATGGTCATAGCTAATTCCAACCATCTTCTAAACTGGTTAAGCGATATCCCAACCGAACGATAAGGAACGAGAAATTGCTCATAAAACCTCTATTTCACCTTCTGAAATCTTGTTTCCCTTCAAGTTTTATGGCAGGATAAAGAGAATCCGAGATCGATACCAGAAAACTCGTAATTCCCCCGACATTTCGGTCAACAATGTCTTTTGAGCACTCAAAGAATTCGCGTTCTTTGTGTTAAAACATGTAATATTTATGGGAATTTGGAAGATACTGAGACATTGGTTAAAGTTATTTTCCGTCTTCTCATATTAGTAACAAAAGTGGAAAGTCATATTTGGGATAAGACCAATGGCTGTAATAATTACACTTACTTTTTCTTACCCCGGGTCGATTTCAGTTAAATAATTCTCAGAGAAAATAAGTTATGAGAAAACTTTCGTGCGCGTACTTCTATAGAGTCAGAATCGATGCTTAACGGTAAACATTTAATGAATGAATATCGAAAACAAACGGGAATTCTTAGTTAAGGGGAAATCTAATTGATTTTGGGAGCGGAATTTTATGTCCGAAATTGTAGATTTCTATCAAATTATTCAGGGAAAGACCTTCTGTCTGGCAATTCGATTATAAGCTAACGAGGTTACTACAAATTGAAAACTTAATTCGCTATTCTGATTTAACACCGATAGAGTAGCCAACTATGAAATTTTGAACCGAATACAATGTCTGTCTGCCTGTACTTTCAGAATCATGTAAATGTGATAATTAGAAAGTTTAATGACTTAAATGTATCAAATTTGTTACGGGATTTTGTGACTACAATTACAGTTCTGTATCAAATTTTGGTTCCAGTCGGTTGGGAAAAATCTTATCTAAACCCCAAATCCTTCTTTATTAGAGAGTATGCGAGAAAGTATTGGGTGACCCTTCTCGCTGGGTTTTGTTTATGCTTCTTTGTGTCAGCCGCAATGCGTACGTTGACTGTAATAATTAATTAAAATGTTCAGGGCAATTTAGCTGCTGTTGAAAATTCAATACAAAGCATTAAACGCACATCGTAATTAATACCGAGCTTCGACAACGTATATAGAATTAATTCCATATCAACCTGTAATTTGTATTCTGCTTATTATTTACTTCATGACTCTCACAAACATATTATTACACAGAAAATTTTAACTGATTTGTGATAAAGAATCTAAGCTTTAACTCATTTATAATATAAAGTGTGATGTCTTAACAGATTCAGGATGAATTTGTGTTATACATCATTTCTTTCAGCATCTCAATAGCTGCAAAGTTATTTATTTGCTATTCAAGATAAATATTTAATTCATTTACGGTTATTTGATCTCTTTAAGAAGTATATTGTTAATACCTAATGATAGAGTAATTCGCGTTTTATGCGCCATTTTTTTGTACAAAAATGAGGATGATCTGTAAATATGTAGTTTTTTTTTCTGTACTATTTTCGAAATAAGAGCAATAACTTTGTTTTTAGCCTCTAAATGGTGCTGTGGTAGTGTCATCGCTTAACGCATTGTCATTTTGCTTGAGTAAAGACCCGATTTACTGCGCTCAAGTGAACCGAAACCGAACCGGATTGAGTTTTAAAATTTGCGATATAAAATGCCCCTGAAATTGTAAATACAAAACATTCTGTACTGTTTGAATATGATTCTAATTTTGGGTTGCTTTAAGAATAGTTGAATAATGCAGAGTCAAATCCTCTAATTTTTTAAATGAAAAGAGAATGGGAGATTTGTTTTCGAAAACGTATGAAAAAATTGAGAAATAAATAAAAATTGCTGAATTTTTAAACGATTCATTTATATGCTATAAACTGTCACTAAATATATATTGATATACCCTATTGTAAGTCCAAAAATGTAATCACATTTCTTATAAACAACAGTGTAGTCAACAAAGTAAGTGTAATTTTGTTTTCATTTTAAGCTAAAAGTTTTTCAGAATTAAAAGCTGTAAAAAGTTATAAAATAGTAATGGATTTTCAAAGCTCCTTATTCGAAATGCTCCCTTTTTAATTTGGTTAAATGAAGTTGTTCAGTACTCAAAGGCTCCATTTTTATGACTATACTTGTCATCAATCTGAAATTCATGTAAGAGGCCCAGCACATAAGTGGATATCATGCTCTTTTCATTATTTTGTTTTTAATGCATTTCAAACTGCTAATCTTCGTTAAACCATTTCATGGCTAGTAATTTCATCATCAACACATTTTCACACATTCATATTTGTTAAGTGTGACAGCAAAATCTTTATAGCATCTTCTAAATCAGCTGAACCTTGTTGGGATAATGGGATAGGGAGAGAGAAACAACGAATAAACTTCGCTTCTGTTCTCGAAAATCATGTTTTCCTGAAAGTTTTATTACCGAGATGGGAAATCCTGGAGGCGAGATCAATACAAGAAACTCGCAAAACATTGTCTTTTGAGATCCGGAACAGGTCTTGCTCTTTCTACTGAGAAATTTATAAGAGAGAGTGGGGGGTGGGAGGTGAGGATGCTCGGAAAATATTGTGCGAGGAGAAATTGGTTTACATGAATTTTAAATTGAGAAGAAAAATACAGAATCTGATTTGGGAAGGAATGGTGGTTCTCGATTTCTGTGGTTGAACCAAATCTTATATTATCGAGGCAAATCTCATTGTTCATGGTTACGTGATAAAAGATACTTGTGACATCAGCAACTCTATCTTAAAGAGTAAACAAGATCATTCTAAAACGCTTTGTGCTAGAAGGATGAAATTCAATATTTAGTTTTTACTCCAAATTTGTAAATTTTATTATATTTTCAACGAAATCCGTTCAGAGGAAGTCTGTCTGTTCAGCTGTACAAGTTAGAGCGACAACTTTCTTTCTTTCGCCACAGAATCTCTCTAAACATGGAATCTCTAGTATTCCTTGTCTGTTGAAAGGATATACTTGGAACGATTTACTAAGAAGGAAAAAAAATTAAAGTTTACATGCGGTACATAAAAGATAACTATCTACAATAACTACAAAATTAAATAAATTAGACTGATAAATTTTTTTCATAGATTTATTATCTAAAGCATAGATTTATATCATACATGGAAGCAAATCCATCAAGGGATTGACCGTCTATCTGTCGTACTTTTACATGCATGTGAAACCAATAATTCAAAAACACATTGAGGTCAAATAAATGAAACTTGGTATGTGGTATTGTTAATTGCAGTTGTTGTTTTGTGCCAAATGGCGGTGCAAACGGTTTAAAAAAGGCATTCAAAATACGCATTCTATTTTCTTGTGTATTAATGAGATCTTTGAGATGAAATCAAAAAATAATCGCCAAAGAACTCACTAAAGCGATTTAATGAATATTGCTTTCTATAGGGCATACGATTAATAATAAAAGTGTTGGTTTACTGCTACGAATATGCCACGAAACACAACACTCATGTGTGATATTAAAAAAAAAAGATAACTCTGAAAAGAAAAATCTGAGCGCTCATAGTATTCGCAGAATAGCCATTTTTTAATTTTTTTTGTAAGATTAGGCTGAGGAATGACAGCTTTATTAGAAAGAATGAGCGAAAGTTTCACCCCCACTTATAAATCATTTTTAGCACGGAAGCAAATGGAATACAGTCTTCTTGTTGACGGATTTTCTCCAAAAATTAATAAAAATCTAGAATCTTGATGACAAACTCACCTTTCAAATTTCGTTCCTAGTTTATCATATTTACAAACCGATAATATTCTAAATAATGTGTTTTGCAAAAATATAGACGAATATGAAATGAAGAGATTTTTTTTTATATATCGAGTTGGATATATATATATATATATATATTAGATTTTTTTGACATTCAGATTATTTTTTGTTTGCACGCTTCATACATACGAAATTTCGAAAATTTCCATCATTTCCAGACTAAACTAGACATAAAAGTAATTTTTAGGGTGATGGATATGATGGGCATTAATCAAAATATGCAAAAAGTGTATTTGAATTCTACTTTGCATATTTATCTTAACTATATTTAAATTCTACTTTGCATATGTATTCAATTAAATAAAGGCAAATTCAGAGAAACACAGAAGAAAAAATAAAGTAAAGAAAATTACGATACAATATTATTTTAAGAAGCAATTTTAAACAGATTAATTTCAATGGTTTCTCTTAATTGTTTTCTCTTCGTTTAAAAAATATGTTTTAAGCTCATTAAAAAAACAGATAACGTGCCAAAGAATTTATAATTTTTGTTAGAATTGCTTGGAAAAAGATGCTTACGACTTTTATGTCTTTTTTCTAAAGATAGATCTAGATAAAAAAAATGACTTCAAAGTTTGTATTCAAACTGAATACACCCACAAAAAAATAATATTCAAGATTATAACTAAGGCAAAAAAAAATCTTTCTAATTAAGAGGATCAAAGTAAAGACGAAGAAACGGCATTGAGAACTTTCAAATCCACGAAGGAATTTGTAAATTAAAAAAAAAGATTCATAAGACTGGATTAAGATATTTTAAACAATCTTTAATGAAATAATTAGAGAAACAAGAATTGGGAAATAAAATTTTGAGCAACTGTTTTTTCAAAAGCAAGTAAACATACTCGTGAAAGAAAACATTAGTCCCATCATTATGAATTTTGATGTATTTCAGATTTTTTGCTGTATTGTGCTTTTTTTGGATGCTGATAAGGAATTTGAGGTTTGAATTTTGATGTATTTCAGAATTTCCGCTCTTTGTGTCTTTTTTTTGGATGTTGATAATGAATTTGAAAATATTCTTTGGTAAAGGGTATTTATATATGGTTGAAAATTATAATTTTTTTACGCATGTTTTTTTACCATAAAAACTATTAATTTTTTTGATAAGTTATCACTTTAATTTCCTGTTTTGATTGCCAAGTCAATGTTGAATTGGAAGGAACATTTTTAAGAAATAAAAACATATGATGTTGTGCCCCAAACGGTTAAATGCAAGCATATATAAAACATTTTCAGTTATTCCGTTTTCTGTTACATTAAAAGGATGGAATAATCTTCGGATCTTTTTCATTTCTTGATTTTAGGAAAATATGTCAGAATTGAAGATTTCTTATAAGAGGATTAAAAGGTCAATATCCTTATTTATGACAATCAGACCAATGTGTAAGTGCCGAGGTGAGAGCAGTATTCAACATTAAACAGGATCTTCGTCGACATGTTTTTCTTACTTGTCATATTATTTTTTTTGTTAATTATTAATTTTATCAAAATCGAGATGAATCGATTCTTATACTTCCTATTTAGCAGGAGGCTTTTGGAAAAATAATCTATACTATACTATAATTTTATCAAGTATTATTTTATCTGAACTTCGTTTCAATGATTTTCTGGCCCACTTTTCACATTTAATTCCTCGCTACTATTTAATTTTAAAAGTATCTATCAAAAACGACTTTCAAATTCAGTAATTCGAAACATACTCCATTGTCTCCGAAGGGTCTAAAAACAGATGTCGCTAGTTGCTAATAAATAGATTTGAAGAAGTTAACTGATTTTGAAGCTGATGAAAACACCAGAGTTTGAACTTAAGACATGTGATTAACTTCGGGAAATTTCTTTTGAAAAACGTTTGAAAATAGTTATTTTTTAAAAAATTTTGCATAAAAAAGATTGAAAAAACATCTATCTATGAAACTAAAATATACCAGTCACGTGGTAAAAGTTCTTAAAAATTAAAAAAAAAAATATATATTGTTTTTTTGCTAAAAAGAGATATGAAACAAATATCTTCTAGTTTAGAGGCTTATGAAATGATTTGCTTGAAATTTTGCAGTGTCTTAAATATATTATTTAGCTCCTGAACTAAAAAATAACCTGTATTTCTATCCATTCTTTAAATATTGGGGGCTGATAGATAACTCCAAATTTTCATTTTTTTACATTGTAAAGCATTAAAAGCTATAAAATATTCCAAAATTAATAATTACTTATTCTTTAATTCATTAAGTACAAAACATATTGAGAAATTATTGAACAAAAAAATATCCATTAGATTTTATTGAACAAAAAAATTTTTAGAACATATTGTTACAAAATTTCCGGGGGTTCGTTTGGATAGTGGGAGTTATATGGTGTGGAGAACACTTAATCAGCAGGCGGCAATAGAAAATAAAACAAAGACGTTTATTTACACGAAGACACACAGGACAGCACAAAGACGACAACTATATACAGCACAGAAGACGATTATCTTCAGCCGAGACGTGCAGTATACAACAGCAGCATACAAAACAGCATAAACAGCAGCTCTACTCCGTCGCTGTTCCGCTAGTCCCTGGAAGACGAGTTCTTCGCCGTCGCTTCCGACTACTTGCCGACTCCACTGGTCCATGACTCCAATTCACCACACACCGGCAGCTGCTGGTGCTTCCTTTTATAGGTCTCAGAAGGCGGGGCTGGAAGCCTCTCAACCAATCAGGAACGTTCGAGGCATATCTCCGTTCCTACTGGACGGATCGGGAAAATTCTCGATTTTTCGGGTATAATCTATTTTGGCGCCAAAGTCGCCAAATGGTCGCCAAGTTTGTCGCCAAGCTCTGGAACCTCCCATAGAACCAACTATGCTGGAAAGCCGCATCACAGATTCGTAACAATATTGAACAAAAAAATATACATTAGATTTTAATTTATGGGGGTTTTCTTAAAAAAACTTTATCAAAGATTGGAATTTGAGAAATAGTATTTAAAGATGTAAAATAGAATTGAATCATACTCTGAAAAAAAAAGAAAAAGTAAGAAAGATTTTTTTTTTTTTTTGCATTCTCATTTAATTCAAGAAAAAGTATCAGTGTAACTTCTCAAAATATAAGTCACTTCATTAAACTTAGGAACAAAATTCTAAAGCTTTAGAAAAAAATGCGTTCAAATATTAAGAATATTAATTTAAAAAAATCACAATTTCGCAAAAAATCGACATTTTACTGTAGTCACCTATCTCAAAATCTAAAATAAAAATAATTCTGCTTAATAACGAGACAAGTTCATTGTTTGTGACAATAACTTGTTTGGATGTTATTGTATAGCATCCAAACTATTTTATAGCCTTATTATAAGAAGTAAATTCATCACTCAAAATTACAAAATCGCCTCAAAATAATCCGAGTGCAGTTTTAAATGAGAATGCAGGACGTTAATACAACTAAGCTAATGTATTTAAAATCCTCGAGGTATAATTTATCTCTTTTGTATCTCTTACTTTCCTGCAAACAAAACATAATAAAAGGCAAAGTAAAATTATATATAAAAGAAGATTTTTGACCTTTATTTATCAAATTCATTTTTACACTGCAACTGCAAACTGTCTAGTATATTTCTTCTACAACTTAATTGTCCAGAAAGCTGAGATAGAATGTCTTTAAATGACACAAGAGGGATTTATCTATCTGCTTTAACTTACTTTGATTTTCTGTCTAAACATATCTCTTCCCCTGTCATCTTGTTCTGAAAGAAACAGGAACTGTCCATTCTCTTATTGACCGTCCCTATCTTTTTCATACCACTAGTAGAAATACACCAGGATAAACAAACTTTCTTCTTTTTCACAAGCCACCGGCTGTCGATTGAGATGGATTAAAGATAGCAGTGATATTGCGGTCGGATGAACGGAAACAAAAGTTGAGATGAGTTGAGTTGTAAGCAGGCCGATGGTTGATTAATCGTCACGATTCTCCATGATAAGATATGGATAATGGCATTCGGTATGTTTAATGGATAAGATTACGATAAGAATCCTTGATAATCTTGGTTTTTGAAAGCACATAAATATAACAATATGCAGCAAGGCGCTGGTAGTAAGTTTCATCGAACCATTCCATTATTTATTAAAATGAATTGACGAATTAGTTGACTTGTGTAACAAATTTTAGATAATTATTCTGCTTTCTTTTTGTGTAGTCTTGTTCGTATGGATCTCATTTATTAGACCGCTATTCATTCCTTTGAAGTTAAAAGAAAAAAGAGTAGATTTCGTTCCAATAAACAGGGATAAAGAATTCTTTGAAGAGCAAAAATTAAGCGTTGAAGTTTCTTTTAAGTAAACTACAGATAAAGTCCAGTTTTCAGTCATTATCCTTGTAAATCTTGTAAATAAATTGTAAATGTGAAAATGATATAAATATGAATAGATAATGTAGTCATTATTTTGACGTAGGATTCTTCGGTAAGATAAACTGCGTCGAAACTTAAGGTTCAAGAATTATTGCAATTTCATTCAAAATAAAAAATTAAAAAAAAAATAAGACGTACAAGGAATAAAACTGCTAGCGTCCTGGCATAGAGGTAGAGCGTCTTCCCCGTGATCTGGGTGTTCTGGATTCGAGTCCTGGTTTGAGCATGGTTGTTCTTCATCTGTTCTATCTGTGAGACGTGTGAATGTGCCCCCCTGTAAAAAGGGGTTGTGCAAACGAATGCAATGCTTGAGAAGCTAAGACGTACTCTTGGCCGTAGTTGGTGCTACTAAAACAAGAGACGGTCCCTTGGCTTCAAATCGCTGGCTTCGTCAGCGAGCTTGTCCTTGGTCAGTGCCATTATAAACAACAACATGAATAAAACTAAAGATTATTTGAAATAAAAAATATATAAGTGATTAAAATCAAATCTCATGTAAAGCACATGCTTCTTTTATAAATGCAATGCGTTTTTTGTCCTATTAACCCCTTAAGCTGCAATTTTCGTTCTAAAAGTTTGGGCCGAAAACGTAAATTAGGTCGCTTTGATTTCGACCCATTCCATGGTTCGGCAAATCGGTCCTAAGTTGTACGCGCACGATTTACGGAATGTAAATACTGTGTATAAGACACCACTGGTTTAATTTTGTTGGTATATTTAATAGGTAATTATAACCTGATGTAATAATTGTGGTAGATATACCAAAGAATTATTATCAATCTCTAAAATATAACATAAATCTATAACATTTATTTATAGTCCTATCATCGTACTACTGGCTATGCCTGATGAATTTACTTTTGGTCCAATCATCATATTACGGGCAATGTTCATGGATATTTACGTTTCGCCTGATCATCGTACTACGGGCTACGCCTGTTCTTGTAGGTTAAGGGGTTAAAAATGATGGATTACAAATGTCAGAACTAAAACGCTTGAATCACAGCGAAGTCAGAATTGAACAATCTTCAAAAATATGTCTTAGAGTTCCAACAACGACTGCAAATTGGTGAAGCTTCTAAGAAATATAAATAGTAGTGAGTAAGCTTTAAACGATTAATCACAAATCGAATTAAGATGACTTATTATTTTCTGTTTAGAGAGGAAATCTATGGAGATATAAATATATAACATTAAATTCATATTCAACGCTATATATTTTAAAATACAAATTTTAATTCCAATATTTTTATAAATACTTTTGCCTTGCTTCAGAATTGCCAAAAGTTATTATATGTTCTATTGAATCATCATTCTCCAAAACGAAATATGTCTCACTCCATGCATGATCCCGTTTTACTTTCTTAAAACCTTTTTTTCCCTAGAAGTTTTATACGTGAGAGCAACAAAAGAGAGATCGATATTTAAAGCGTTTAAATAACTCCACAGAACGACTCAATCAACATCACAAAAACCCTTCAGGCTCTGGAAAATTAATTTATGCCGAAAAAAAAACGTTATTTAAGGGGGATTTAAGAATATTGAGATAAAAAAGTTAAGAAAACAATTTTATCTTCTAAAGTCAAACAAATAGGGATTTGTCAAGTCAACAAATATTTGGAAAAGAACTGAGTGTTTTTTTAAAAAAATAAATCCACATAAATTGTAGAATGTTTTTTTTTTTTTTTTTGGATAGAGTTTTTTTTTAATGTTTCTTCGCACTTGTCGACGCTCATCAACAGTAGTTTATGAGATCCTTTACGTTTTATTTATTGAGGACATGAATCATCTGAATGGAAACAACTCCATAAATCATAGCACTGTTAATAATGTAAATATCAATTCAGCTATTATTTTTATCTTCGTCTATCTGATAAAATTCAACAAAAGTTCCCACGATTATTAAGCTACTATCATTAAAAAATTAAATATTGGAAAGATGCAAAATTCATTTTTGTGCGATGATACTTTGGATGTTATAATAGAAAAAAATATCAGCTTAAATATTTTATTTATTGAAATTTCAAAAATGTCACTCAGTGGTGAGCATTTCCATCCTTCAAGAAATATATTTTCCGAATTTGGTAGGTCTAGGTCAAATGGTTTGTGTAAAGCCAGCACACACACACACCTTTATTATTAGTATACATGGTAGTCACTACTAAAGTGTTTTTATGATTAAAAAAACAATTAACGTTTATTAATTTAATTAAGGCCACTATTATTCAAAAACTCAACCAAAAAAAAAGTGCTTAATGCTCAAGGAAAAAAATTGAGTAACTCAACTAGAAAAATCATAAGCACGAATAAGAAGTTGTAACCACAGATCGAAAAATAGAACACGATAATGTCAAGCAAATATAAATAGGTAGAAATAAAAGGCTCAACAAAGAAGTCAGTGCAATTTTTTTAGTTCATTATTCATTTTATTATTTCAGAAGTTAAGTAGAAAACATTGAACAATTGATGTTCTATAGTCTATTCCCTTATGAGTAGCCCCGAAATGATAATTTTATAATATTTACCTTGGTTATGGAGTGTTGACGAATACATTATTTTCTTTTTGATTTATTTGCAATTTTTAATTTTTATACTTCAAAGTCTGATTTTATTTTTAAATACATACATTTGTTGGAAGCAAAGTATTTGGGGAATATATTTAAGTTTTATTTTACATGCAATTTTTTTTTTTATTTTGCTAAATGCAAGCTCAGATGCTTTGCTGAATTCGGAAGTATAAATACATCCAGGGGGAACGGAGAGTCCTATCTGATTAATTTAAATCAACATTTTTAAGCAGTTAAATCTTTGAGATTATGAATGATAAAAAATGTATTCCTTATATATATATATATTTTCCTTTACGTTATAAAAAGTTATTTCCTTAAATAAGGAAAAACATTGACTTTGACTATGCTTGGAAGACATGCAATAATCTTATTAGAATTAAATGAAAAAAAAAAATCTTGTTTTTAATGTCAAATATTTTTAATCTTTTTATTATGGGAATAACCAATGAATAAAAAAATAATGGGTTTTCTATGTTTGTATTAGAAATGAAAAATATGAAAAAAAGTGCAATGTAAATTTGCAATTCTGACTATATAAATATATTTAGGAGTTAACAAGATTAAAGAAAAAAAATAGGAATAAAGTACTTGTAAGCAACCATGGGGATTTGAAAATCAAAAATACTTAATGAACTCTTTGATGGAATTATCCATTAAAAAGCACTAATGAAGTTTTTGTCAAAAGAGGAGGAGTAAAACAATTAGGATTAAATTTTTTTTTAAACTAAAAGCCTGCATGAAATTCTGGGAAAAAAAGCATGTCAATGAAAATAAAATAATTTGAAAATATTTGGTTGTTTACGGTTTAGAAAGAGGCTTTTTCATTTAATTTGCCTGTATTATTTTTAAAAATAGCCAAAATGAAAAATAAAACATTCCAGTAAAAAATGAGGATTTAAAACAAATCCTTCCATTCAATAACAAATCGCTTTTCAAAACATTAATTCTTGGCATAAAGTGAGGTTCATGTTATTAATTAATGTTCATTGTAACTGAATAATTAACCATAGGAATTTCGTAATTTCTAATACTGAATATTATCAAAAGAATTAAAAATATAACTGTAACTAAAAAGAATTTCCCCAGGTGTTCCAAAAATGACTGGTAAATTTTGAAAAATCAATTTAAAGAAATGTTTGTTGTCTTACGATTTGGAAATCAGGGAATTTCATCTCACATATAGTAAATTTAGTTAAAATTTTTACCGACACATGGCGCTTCAAAACAATAATAATAAAACGGTAACAAAATATTGCAAGGATTATTCCAAAAAATTAAGTAATGAATTTTTCAATATAGTCCCCATTTATAACAATAACTTGGCGCAGTCAGAGGCAAAAATAGACTCCGTGGCAAAATTTGCTACAGAATGGCGATCTCAAGTATTTCGTTTTAACCACAATTATTGAAAATCGTCTGCAGAGCCACCTGTCTATAGCAATGCTAACTAAATGTCCAATTTCAAATAAAATTCCCTGAGTTACCCAATCGTATGGCCTCAAGCGATACATTTCTATCGCATTCCTTTTTTAAAAAATTATAACTACAGATTTTCAAAATCAATGAGTCATTTTTGAAACACAAATTATGTTATTCTTAAAAACATAAATAATTAAAGCACGATTTTCTAATCTTTAAAAACATTTATTAAAGAAGATTGTGCGTTCCCTTGACTAAAAATTATGCTTTTAACATTGTTTAGAAGGAAGTTTTACAAGAATATCAGGAAATAATTTTTTCAATTTGTTAAAAAGTAATTTTAATTCAACGAGTATTTAAATCAAAATTTTATAAAAAAGTTTTTAATAACTCTTCAATAGCAATTGTTTTAAGATGAGATTGTTTTAAGAACTTTCTTTTAGCCATCGCTTCTATGAAAATCGATAGAATTTTGATAATGTTAAGGTGACAAAATTTAAAAGAGCTCTGGAATTTTGTTTCTTAAGAACAGTCGTATTTATTTACGTCAGTTCAAAGATAACATCACTGAAAAGGGATTCAATTCGTTTTGAAGCAACAAATCTGCATTGATTCTTTTAAGCGAGACATTTACAAGGGAACGAAACAATTTTAATCATCTGCGAGGTGTTTAGATGTCGCTTCTAAGTCAACAACACTGTTTCTGTTTGCAAACGTAACATTTAATTACAAATTCGTGGAAACCAAGAAAATTCAAGATTAAACACAAGAGCTGATCGTTTCCATTTTCTTTTCATCCGTTCCTGACAGTGAAAGAAGATGATCGGAACAAACGCCTGTCGCTTTCGCGTCTCTCTGACAGCGCAGGAAAAAACGTTTGCAACCGCCTAATGGCATGTCAATACAAATGTTTCTCTGGTCCACTATTAATGTCAGTTTTCTATTCGGCGAGGAAGTGTGTATCTGACATGTTTCTTCATAGAACTTCCAAGGTGTTCTTGTATTGTTTTTCGGATATTCGTGTAGCACGCGCTTTTTTTTTCTTTTTACTTTTCGAAATGCTTTCAGCAAAAAGGATGCTAATAGCTTTTTATTGTATTTATGACAAGATAATTGTATCAGCCATTCAGATATTCGATCTGGTGCGAATCTAGGCTTCCATTTATTACTGGACAGTTGCCTTTGATGACTAGCTGGTTCATCGGAAATATTAATTATATTTCATTTCCACATCTAGATAAGATTGTGCATGATTCCATCAAATTCATGACATTAAATTCCATGTTACTTTAACAGTCTTTATATATATTATATATATATATATATATATATATATATATGCAATGATATTTTAAACTCTTAATTTAACCAAATTAATTTCCGAAACTTTATCTTAATTTAGCCCATAGTAATTTCATTCTCTTATTTCCTGATACAATTCCACTTTCTGTTTAATTAATTCAACTGAAGCTGTGTAAAAAGTACTGCGCTATCAATCACCGTATTGAGTGAAAGTGATACTTCCCTTGCCTTCCTCAAAGGTCAGCACGTGTATTGAATTGCGCATGGCCGGAAATATCCTGTTATATAAGACTAATAATCATTTGTTTTTTCCCCCCTTCTTTCCTTTTTTCTTTACTTCTGCTTTGGTGCCGCGCTGCGTCTTGTAAATAAACAGGTCTGTCTCCAGGGAGAGAATAAAACGAAATTAAAAATACAACGTCTCGTCTATGTCTTCAATCTGCATTCTGCTTCAACCAAAATAATGTTACATATTATATACATACCGGGTGTCCCATAAATTTGTAAATACTTTAAAAATTCATAAAAATTGAAGGACTGGGTATATTTGAATGCGGTTTGCGAAACTGTTATTCTCATGAAGGGGGATTTTTTTTGATACAGAAAAAAATAATTCAAAAATATGTCAATAGAGGGCGCTGCACACAAGCAAATCAGTGGAAATATGCAAATTAAAGTCTTATGAAAGGCAGAGTGAGCGATTGACACATCATTTCAAAAGGTTTGCATAAGGTTTGTATTAAGATGTTGACACTGGTGAATAAAGCACTATTGGTAAAGTTGTTTTATGTCAGCAACGAATCGGCGGCTGAAGCCTTACGAAAGTTTAGGATCCAGAAAAGATTGAAGAAGGGTTCAGGTTCAATCACTCCTGCTGGACTTGTTTCCATAGTACGCCGTTTCGAAGAAACTGGAAGTTTGTGTCATCGGCCACGCAGTGGTGCACCTCCTTTAACAACAGTCCGTACCCCCGATGTCTCTTCGCAAATGGACAAGCTAAGGGAACAGTCTACAAGTGCAGTCAGTAGCGCACGAGAAGTGGCACGAATAACTGGTATACCAAAGATTTTAGTGTACCGTATCCTTCATGGTGTATTGCAATTGTACCCATACAAATTGCAATCGCTACATCAGCTCTTACCAAATGATACAGCTAAGAGATTGGAATTCTCAAATTGGGCTTTGGCGAAAATTGAAGATGATCCGCGATGGCTGCTGAAAATATTGTGGACAGATGAGGCTCATTTTGCTTTGCATGGGGCAGTTAATACCCATAACAGTAGAATATGGGCACATGAGAATCCACATGCTTACACTGAAAAGTCCCTGCATTCACCACGGGTTACTGTTTGGTGTGGTTTCACTGCACCATTATTTTAGGCCTTTTTTTCTTCAAAAAGCCCATTAAAAAGGCAGAATGGAAGACATGTTCAGTTAATGAAACAAGTTACTTGGAAATGTTACAGAAGGAAGTGATACCGTCCTTATTGGAAAACGATGTCCTTGACACAGTGACATTCCTGCAAGACGGGGCACCTCCTCACATCGACACCGAAGTGAAAGCATTTTTGAGAACTTTTACTGAAGAACGGATAATAAGCCGTCACTTTACACATGAATGGCCCCTACGCTCACCAGATTTAACACCCCTTGATTTTTGGCTATGGGGTTACCTTAAGTCTCGGGTGTACCGCCATAAGCCAACTTCGTTAGTGCAGCTAAAGAAAGCCATTCGCCACGAAATCTCATGCATTCATCCGGATATGCTGTATGATGCAGTTACCAGTGTTGTCTTCCGCTTCCAAACTGTTATTTGTGGTGATGGCGGACACATAGAACAAGTAATGTAGTACTGATGTGATACGCATGTAAACAATTGCTTGCATGCAAATAAAAGAATTTTTCCCTTAGAATTGTATGCTTTGCTTGTGTTTAGCGCCCTCTATCGACAAATTTTTCAACTTTTTTTGTATGAAAAAAAAATCTTCCTTCAAAAGAATAACAATTTCGCAAACCGCATTAAAATATACTGATTCCTTCAATTTTTATGAATTTTTAAAGTATTTACAAATTTATGGGACACCCGGTATATTACTGTTTATTGTGCTTGTGAACTTTTCTAATGGAGACTAGTTCCATAATATCATTGCGCTCTTTTGTCCAGTTCATTTTTAAATTTAACTATCGTAACTTCACTTCTTAATTCGTCCTGGATATTGTACAAATATTCAGAAAGGTTCCTCCTTTAACTTTCAACAGTGGAAGAAAAGCATGCAATCGAATATTTGACGAAACAGTGACAATGATTTGGATTTAATTCACAATTATTAAAATATTGTTGTGAAATTTGAAAAATATGTCTGAAATGTAATTAAATCTAGACTAAAGACTAAATTGGCATTATTGAAAAAAAATAATTATTTGGACTTGAAAATGATGTAAAATTCATTTTTGGGAAGGAATAGTTCTCATAATTATTGCAGAAAACTGGCTCATTTTCAATTAATTATAATAATTAAACTTTTACTTCTAGGTGCACATTCCTACCCTCCAAAGTATATCTGATACGAATTGGGAAATTCTTGGTCAAACGAGATGGCTTGTAGACCATCAACACATGCACACTCACGCGCGCATTCATCTTTATTATAATTAGAGGAACTATCATCCTATTCTATTTTCTAATCCCATAAGGGGATAACAGTAATACTAATCTCAAAAAGAGGACACCATAAGTTCACAGATGGAAGACTGCCGTATAAATAAGCCGTTCTTATAACCACTACTTATTGTTTTATAACAACTTCTTAGTAACCAAAGTAGTGCAAATCGTGTGCCAGCATATTTTTCTAATTGCATTCTAAGCAGATGTAATTGCCTTATCACAAAAAAAATTAATGTTTCACTTTCAGAATGTTGGCAATCTGTGATGATCTTTAATTATTCTATAGATAATTATTTTATTCTGCCTTTTTGTAACACTCTGAATTTTTAATTGCCTGATCTTTTCGTTTAAAAGCAACACAAAGGCAGTCTGGAGAAGGATATCGTTCATTTTGAAAAATTGTCAGATGATGAGGAAGACATCATAGGCGAATCTCTTTTCTAATCCTTCCCTCCCCGACCCCCTCCCCACCACCAACAGGGCACACGGTTGTCTCACTTCAGTATTACACTACTTATTTAATAATTTCTTGATAAAATCAGATTTTGAATCTTTTACTCAGCAATTAGTTTAGTTCAGTTTCCTTACATTAACGTCCCGTTTTAACGCAACACTAGGGCTTTCATTGGAATTCAGTTAAAAGGATGCATTTTAGATTAAAACTCAGTTGAGAAGGACGGCAACGGATCATTCTTTCATTATAATTTCTCATTCACACAGAGCAAAGCTATATAATATTTTTGTTTATAACAGGATAAAATTAAGAATTTGATGATTATATATGTATATATTGTTACGAATCTGCGATGCGGCTTCCCAGCATAGCTGGTTCCATAGGAGGTCCCAGAGCTTGGCGACGAATTTGGCGACTTTGGCGCCAAAATAGATTATACCCGAAACATCGAGAATTTTCCCGATCCGTCCAGTAGGAACGGAGTTACGCCTCGAACGTTCCTGATTGGTTGAGAGGCTTCTAGCCCCGCCTCCTGAGACCTATTAAAGGAAGTACCCGCAGCTTCCGGGAAGCGGTGAGTCGAGTCGTGGACCGACGGTGAGTCGAGTGGTGAACCAGTGGTGAATTGAGTAGTCGGAAGCGACAGAGAAGAGTGGTCGTGGACCAGTGGAGTCGTCGTAGTTGTGAAGCAGACGGTGAATTGGGTAGGGGACCAGTGGAGTCGAAGAGTAGTCGGAAGCGACGGTGAAGAACTCGTCTTCCAGGGACTAGCGGAGCAGCGACAGAGTAGAGCTGCTGTGTATACTGTTGTATACTGCTGTGTATATTGTTGTATGCTGCACGTCTCGGCTGAAGATAATCGTCTTCTGTGCTGTATATAGTTGTCGTCTTTGTGCTGTCCTGTGTGTCTTCGTGTAAATAAACGTCATTGTTTTATTTTCTACTGCCGCCTGCTGATTGAGTGTTCTCCACACCATATAACTCCCACTATCCAAACGAACCCCGGAAATTTCGTAACAATATATTTAATTAGATGTTTCAGATTTATAATTGCATTTATTTTTTGATAGAAATAATTAGATTACTTATTATTCATAGCACTTCTATTCACATCCGAAGAACAGACTTACAAAAAAAAAAAACTCAATATTATTTTCGAAAAATTTATATTATATTCATGCTTTCGTTTAAAAACGGAATGAGAAATACATTTTTTTATATGACTTTGCAGAAAAGTGTCAATATTTTATGCATTCTCACTTTTCTTAAACACTAAAAACACACAAAAAAAGCTTTTTTAGTAGAGGCTGAATTAAGTTTACTTCAACTAATATGTATTTTAATGTCAAATGTAGAATGTATGATTATTTTTTAAATTTAATTTTTTCCATATTTTTTTATAATATCCGCATAATTACTTTTCTCTACTCCAAGTATACAAGAAGAAAGTTTTTTTTAATCACAAAGAGAAAAAAACTAACCTAATGTGAAATTTTGACGAATTTCTCTGTTTCAGACCTCAACTGAATTCGAAAAACGAATTACTAGAAATATGTATTTGTCTGTCTGGACACGAAATGCTTAGCTGTTAGAAAAAGAAACGCTTCAGATAGAACAATGATATTTGGTATATAATCTTTACACCATATTTGTTGATTTTATCAAATTTTGAGCGAAATCCATTCACAGGAAATATGTTGTCTAACTGTCCGTATGCAGGGAATATTACAATTACAAAACGCAAAGACATAGAAAAATAAAACTAAGAATACAGATTTAGCATCTTCTGTATAGATTCATATCACATTTTGAATTAAATCAGTCAAAGGATTGACCGTCTGTATTTTCTCATGAGCATAAACTTGATACATCAAAAATGCAGATACTTAACTCTTTCAGATATGAATTTATCTAACTTCCTGTTTTGATGACACATCCCATTTGAGACGTTTCTTATTTAGTTCTTACAATAACAGAACGGCAAATGAGACATTGGAACTTTTTAGAGTGATTTTTGCTTTTTTAAGTTACTTAATACTTTCACTTTAATGCAGAGTTAAAATTAAGAGTTCAGTAAATAGATGCGCGGTTCAGACTTGTCATTGTAAACGAAGGGGTTAAGTGAATGAAATTTCTTATGTAATTTTATTACAAAATTTATAATTATACCTTACATTTGGATCACAGTTGGTCGATAAAAGACATCCAAATGCATTTTTTGTTTTCTAGACTACAAAGTACAAAACACCGATGAGTGATACTCTGAAAATGAAAATCTGAGCACTCGTAGTGTTCACCGTTTTTTCAATGTCCACAATTTTATGCGAGAGTACATTTTTTAATAAACAGTACGCGATGGTTTCCACTAGATAGTAGATTCCTAGTGGACCGTTCCACTAGGTTTTGCAAGAAATATGAAACTTTAAGAGGTAACAGGCCGAAAAGCTAAGCAAGAAAGAAAATACTACCTCTTATGTTTCCAATCTAGAATGGGGAACCCCTGAAGTATCAGATTACATGGAGATTTAAGAATATATTTTATTTTTGCTCTGTTGAGGCGAATTTCCTGTTAAATATTCACTATTTCAAGAGCAATTCTTGCAATAATATTTGTCATTCAAAAATAATTTGAATTCACAAAGTTTTCCGAGCACAAATTACATTGCTTCAAAACACAATCACAGTTTGTGTGTGTGTGTGTTTTTTTCTTTTTTTTTCTTTCAACGTTCTGAATTCGGTACCATTAATTCATTCCTTTCATAAATGAAAGCACTCAAGACGGAGAGACATTCAGCGCAATCCCCTGCAAAATAAACATTTCGAATTTCCCTTTCAGCAAATATCGCTTTTAGATCTGAATCGAAATGAAAGAGAACTTTATCTGTATCTTTTCATTTCAAAATGTGATTCGAACGGATTCTTTGTTTTGATTTAAATGTCAATAAAAGTATTCTTAAAGTCTCTCTTTCTTTGACGATAAATTTCTTTCGGCTCCTAAATCTGTCTTTAAGAGAAATTCTTCCCTTTCAGACTGTGAAGGAAAACACAAAAGAAAAAATCTTTCAATGAATGGGCGAGATTAAATCTAATACCAATAAATATTGCGATTGAAGCGGATAAAGACGAAGTGTAACTCTTTCTCTCTATATAATGATATATCTTATTCTATTTTAAATCTTTATTTCCCATTTTTATAAATCTAAAATTGCCGATATTATTTTATTCTACAATGTTCCCTTCATTTCTGATCCAAATACCACTTTTTTATTTCATTATTTCTAACACGAGCTATAAAAAATTACTGACTGTAATTCTCATGCTACAAGTAAAGGAATAAAAATCCTTAACGATTCCGGCGTTTCTTCCAGAGCTACCTTATATTCTCTTTCTTAAATCGACGTATTTCAGTTAAATCCTTGCAAGATACTTTTAGCAAGAGCATTAAGGAATAACTTTTTATATACTTTACTCTTGTGTCTTGATGTAGACTGATGTGTTTCATTAGTTTCCCCCTATGTACAAATAATGCCGTATTGTGCAAAAATAAATTGAATTTGAAATTATACTTTTTTTAACCATTCATCTGCAAAGCTGTATATGTAAACATATTTTAGTAGTTGTATGGCTGAAAAGAAGAAGAAACTTTTGTAAAATCAACTCCAATTTATATCATCCTGGGAGGCGTTTTATGTATAAAAAACGATGATAAAACTGACGTCCGTTTACATCGCGATATAAGAGAAAAAGAAATTGAAATTTTCCCCTTCAGTTATTTTACTATGAGATTTTAATAGGGTTTTCTTTGACCTGTAGACTTAGAAAGGGGGGGGGGATCTTAGTTACTTTAAAAAAAAATTTGTAAGCTTTATGGATTTTTTCCCTTTGCTCGGAGCATGAGAAAATGCTGAAATCGGCAGTTTCATAGAGTGCGTGTAGAATTAATGAAATAAAAAGGAGGGAATTGGATCAGGAAATAAGTAAACGCTTTAGAATGAAGTTAATATGGACTGAATTAAGAAAAAAATCAGGAAATTAGAATTTGAATTATATATTAAAATATCGTTACACACACACACAAATTGAAATCCTACTAATTTTTCAACGCGATGTTTTCAAATTCAACAACTGTTAGAGATGAAATTTAACCTTATAATGTCTTTTGCCGTCTGTTTCCAAACTTCCGGCGATAATCGATTCATGTAAAATATTCATTCGATGTTTGAAAGAAGATATCCACAGGGTTTATATTCTACGTCATTAAAAAATACCGAACATTCTCTTTAAATGAGATATCTAGATTTTCACTCTGTTTATTTGGATTCTCATTTTACTTTTGTTCAGATTGTCATACTTAAAAATTCTATAAAAGGTGCAAGAAGTTATTTTATTTCTTTACAATTAAATCTATAGATAAAGCAAATTGCTTTAAATATAAATTATATTTTCTATTCCCTATTTTTCTTTATGAAAAGACTTTCTACGTTCTGACCTTTTTTTGGATGAATAATTTACTTTTAAGTATATTAATAATGACATGTTTCCTGTTCACAGGAAGTTTATTTCATATACTTAAATAAATATATACATATAATTTCAGAAAAGCACTCTTTTATTGCCAGCAGATTTTTCGTCTTTTACTCTCTTTAAAAACGTATCTCATGTGTATACTTAAAATTTTTTTTTTGATTAAAATTTTTCGAAGCAAACAAATTGGTTCACTGAGAAGCATTCACTATAGAATCTGTAAATAATAAAAGAAATAAAATTCCTTGAATATTACTGTTGTTAACGTTTTTATTCTATTTCATAATACCCGTAATGGTGTCATCCTAAGTCCAAATTTTTCTTACAGCCAATTATTTATTACATAAATGTTTTGTTTTTGTTTTAGATTCAAATTAACCTTAAAAGAGTTTAAGGAAGAAATCCGTTAGCCATTTTTAAAAATAACCAGAACGTCCCTCACTAATAACTGTATTTTCGAATTCTAAAAATTTCCCTTGGATTCAATTTCCAAACATGATTACGAATGGAACATAATTTTGCAAATGCGTGGCCGAAAAGATGATGAATTTGGAATTCAATTTCAATTTACTCATCCATGGGATGGCATAGCTCTTACACGGGAAGGATAAATGCAACGCATCCGTTTACATCGCGATGCAAGAGGAAAGCGCGAGACACTTTTCGCTTAATACGCTTATTAAATGATCTTATGAGGATTTCTTTGACACGTATCGATTCAGGAAAGAGGATCTTAAATACCTTTGGAAGCTACGCTGTGGGCGTTAGAGGTTTTTATTTCTCCACTTGTAGCCAGAGAATCGTAGACTCATAAATTTTTTTAAGCGAGTGTTAGAAATGCTTAAATTAAAAGTAGGATTTGGATCAGGAAATAAAATCCCTGAATAAAATAATGAAGGCTAATTTACGGTAAAAATTAGAAAATTAATTAGTATACATTTTAAATTAAGAAGCATTACACACGCACGCATTGTATGCAGATTCTCCATTTATTAATAATTAGATATGAGCCTACATTTTTGTACTAAAACTGTGTACAAAATATTTTATAAATTTTGGTTATCCTTTGCCAGCACTCAGACAGGTAGATTAACTTCTTGTGAATAGATTTCGCTCAAAATTGAATAGAAATCTAGAATGTTAGAATCTTATCTAGAATCTCTTATGATTACCCACCAAATTTTAACCTTTGCAGATAGATAGATCCTGTTTACAAATAGGCATAATTTCAAAAATATATTTCACGTTTTCAAGACAATCTGAAAGACGGAGATTCCTCAAAATACATTTTTTTTACTAATACAATACTTTATTTTTGTATATATTTCGTATAGAAGAAAGTAAAAATGTATTCAAAATTATGATAGACGTAAACAAAAAAAGTATGATATCCATATGACATGAATTCCATATAAGTTATTTTCATAACAATAAAAATATAAAATTAAACAGAAATTGAGCATCCTTTTCGAAAACCTCCAAATTGGATTTCAAATCGATTGCAAAAGCGTTGCTATTCGATAAAATATGAAAGAATGCAAGTTTCTAAACATGAGGTGCGGAATTCATTTAGTTCCACTTAAAGTGAAGTGAATTCAACTGGAATGCTCGCTTAGTGTCCCGGTACACTGAAAATGTTATTTAATAATCGATACGCGTCTCTGCAAACAAGAGGATGTGTAAATAATGCAATGTTGCAGATGCACCCCCTCCCCTTTGAAAGAGGTTTTGACGTCATTCGAAGGAATAAATGGATTAAATGTGGGTTTCCCTTTTATCGGGCCGTTTAAAATGCTTTCAGAAATATTTGGTTTCAATAAATATGATTCATAATTATTAAATATAATAAAAATGTACTTTTTTTCTTTCACATTACCAGAATAATTTATAGAGTAGTTGTAAACATTTTAGCAATTAATTACAGCTATTCATTCAGAGCAACTAGTAATATAAGAGACAAAGAACTTGCATTCAACTTGCAGGGTTCAGCATTTATGCAGTTAAGAAATATTCTGGAATAATCTCGATCCATTTCATAAATAAGCAATAAGTAACATTTTGAATTCAGATGACAACTCTTAAAATTAACTACTGAGGCCAAGAATTGAACATAGCCTAACAGATTAACCCCATAATCATTGCGCTCGTGCGTAATAATTGGCATCCAATTATCGGCTTTCAGATGTATGCGCTGAAATTATATCTTTCGAAGACGCTATTAATTAGTTACGAAAATTGCATATAATCCATAAGCATTACTTGCATTTTAGGGATTCTGAACTGATTCAGTAAGAGAGTACATTCTTGAAATGAAATGTATCAGCTAATTAAATTATGAAAAGCAAAACAATGAAAGGTTAACGGTTCGATACTCTAGCATTTGAGCGATAGTCACTGCTCGTATAGTTTATTTGAACGCAGTATACATTCATCTTTTCTCTAACACGTTTTTTTCCAACGTTGTATCGAAAAGGTACTGAGCGGAGCTTTAGAAAAAAAATCAGCGTGATATTTAATAGGATAAAATAGTTATCAGAAATTTAACGCTTCTTAAAAGAAACACTATTTTATGCTAAAAATAATGAAAAGTATTATTAATTAAATATTTCTCTTTTATTTTTAATTGGAACCCTTGAGTCCAAGTTCTTTACGTATAGATTATGATGTTTAAATAATTATCCGCAGTTCATCGACGAGTTGGGCGACTGATTCATTAATTTTTAAAATTTATAGGTGTTTACAAGGATATTTGTGAAGCAAATGTGGCTAAAAATATATTAGAATCAGAACTAAGTGTTGAATCTTAAATATAATGAAAATGTAAAAAAAATTATTGGTAATGCTGCATTAAGTTATTGGTAACTTTTAATTACAAATATTTTAAGTGATTTTTAAAGTTAAGTTTAAGAAATAATTATACTTTATGTGAACTTAAGCTTCTTTGTGTACTTAAAAAATACTCTTTCGTGTTTGAATTGAATTTTAATGCTTGGACATGCAGAAAATATGTTAGAAATTTTGCGTGTTATAAAGTTAGGGAAAACAGGATAATAAATGGAAAATTTACCAATTGTAACATAAATCTGAATAACTCTAATTAATGCTTAGTTTAATCCTAAAACTGACGAAATTTCTACTTTCTTTTAAAATACAGAACTAGATATATCAAGAAAATATTCAAGTCCCGAGCAGCCATCTGAAGCATTCATCTACAATCCAAATATATTTCGTATCCAATATATTTTAAAATGAAAATCATCATTTACTGATGAAGAGCAAAGAAAGTAAAAGAAAAAGACACCATTAAACCGTAAAAATAAATTTAGAATAGTGAAATTCATATCTAAAAGGTGCCTCTGAACTTTACTATTACATCGGAAAATGTTTTACAGATCATTTAATTGATAGAAATAAGATTTATATTTCACCAAATTCCTAAAATACAAATGAAATAAAGAGTTTGATTATTATTTTGCGAATATTAAATATTTTCTTTTCAGTGATATGGTCCAAAATCTGATATGGATATTCAATTATAATATTGTTACCTAAAATATCTTACAAAATCAATGGATTCGATGTAGTGACTTTATTGAGAAACAATCCTATAAGCTTAATAGCTAAGAATTATGTTTATTCGACACGCTCACAGAGACGCCAAAATTCACCCGAGACATACAGAAGAAGCACACAGGAACATGCAAGTAGCTAATCGGTAGTAAACACCGTAACAGCGCAAAGTGTTCAGAGATAACTCAGCAGGAAGAAAGACTTCACGCAACAGTTCGCATCCCTCAAACGTCTGCTATTATCTACTGCTACTCACTTTAGCTGAACTTGATTAAACTGTATAACTTGTTCAGCACACGACTCGATGCTACCTCAATACTCTAGACTTAGTACACGACTCAATGTTCAACCCACTAATCACTTGAGCTGAATTTAACTAACTCCAACTCGATATCCCGACATTTTATAGCTTCTGAAGCTAGTAAAAGAAACTTCTAGAAGTTTCCATATAATTCGCGTCCAATGGTCCAATCATCAAAAGTCTTGCTTCTTTTTTGCCAATCATCGCCAAAAGTCCCAATTCTTCCTTTAAGCCAGTTGTCGCCAAGTTGCTTATTGGTTGCCACGTTTGTCGTCAAGGCCAGGAACTTCTATTCAGCTTTCGAGCTGACCGTAAATCTGTCTTCTTTACGACGAGACTAACTGCGCCGGGAAGTAACATTTACAAACCCATAACAATATATATTAAACCACTTTTTGTTTGCCGACTGGTTCTAAAATCCTCCGCGTTTGTGCGCATGCGTTAGGATGAGTTTAATTCGTCAAAATAGAGGTGAGGCGAAAGTTGAGAGGAGAAGATGATTACATTTAATTGCAAAACATTACTCGCTGGTTGAATTAAAATAATACTGTCAGGAACGACACGATATTCATTTACATTTGAAAAAAAATTAGGCAAAAAAGTATCTAATAGGATAGAAATCAAGACCAAAGAATGACGAAGAATTTAAGAAATGTGCCCATCCTTTCGCATCACTCCTTAGAGAGATGGAATCGTCGAAAAGTGGTCGTCTCAGGATACTGAAACGAGCAGTAATTTCGCTCATCTAGATGTTTATGTTTCCCAGCGATCGTGCCCACGTGAACATGAAAGAAAAATAGTACATCTTTCTCTAAACGGATTTCGCCTAAGAGTTCATAAAAAATTTCCAAATGTTGCTCATCAGTGAAATTCCAGACCTCCAATTAACCTAGGATGTTATCAAAGATACATACACGTATTTTCATTTCGTAGTTTCGAAAGGAAGTATACGGCTTCTTGTCAACGTAATCGGGTTGTATACATTATTAGCAATATACTTGTCCAAAAAAACATTCTGCGATACAAAATGAAACATTAGTTAATCAGAAACCCAGCAGTTAAATGCTGCTAGAGGAATGATATCATGAAATGGTATTTTTAAAATTTATTATTTAGTTTCCAAATCATTTATTAACGCTTATCTAATTACTACTTAATTAACAACACAAATTTTACTCAACAAAAGCCATTAATAAAGAGAATATTCTAATATATAAATTAAATTACTAATATTTACTAAGACCTGAAATGTAAAATAAATTGATTAAATCTTAGGGAAGTATAGTAACGAAAAATAGAAGTTTGTTGCTTCTAACTGTTCATATAACATATACTTAAAGCATCCAAATAATCGTCTAAGACAAGGTCGTGATTCGATGCAGAGTAAATGTATGCGCACACCATATGATTAGTTAATCAAAAATGGCTTTTACCATAGCTAATTTTAAATTAATGAAAATGGAAATAAATAGATCAGATTAAACACCTCAATAGTGCTGAATAGTCAAAGTGGTGACACTGCCACTTGTCCAGCAAGAAATTCTGCTATCTAATTAATTGGCATGAAGTATCACTCATTCACTTAATACTTCAAATTGCAACATTTTATGAACCGAAGTAGTACCAGTTTTTCTTTATATCCATTAATTACCATCTTCTCATCAAATCACAATAATTTGCAACAGTGGTTGGTCCAATAGAATGTCACACTAAATTTAAGCCACTGTAATGTTTCAGTAAACCTCGAAAGTATTGAAAAGAACCCTGCCCTATTTTGGAAAATTTGTGAATAGTGCTTCCTTCCTAATGTCACGTGAGTTCTGGGAAACTGAAACATTTTTTCCAACCCACTTATCGAAATAAATATATAAAATACGAAATATTCCACTATAAAGTCATGTGAAAGTAAATATATTAGCTGCAATGTTATATCATGATGCAATGTCCTCCTGATATACACGTATCAAATATTCGTTTCATTTATTTTTATGTAATGAGGCAATAGAGGCAATATCATCCATAAGAGGGATCCAACCCATTAGAAGCATGACTTGAGTGAAGTACTAATGGTTTAGTAATCGAATTGGTAACTTGTGTTGGCATGTCGTAGATTACCAACCCAATTAGAAGTTAGAAGTTTTGTTAAAATTAGCAAGAGTAATATACGGTTTCGAAGTTTCGTGAAATCTATTTTGGGACGAATCTTATTATTTTTTCAATCGTGGTCAAGTCACTTTTCTCAAAAATACGACACTAGGACAAAATGAAATCGTTTGATCTGGATAGATCTAACGAGCCGGTGTCCTGGCATAGGAACAGCGCGTCTTCCCAGTGATCTGTGCGTCCTGGGTTCGAGTCCCGGTTTGGGCATGGTTGTTCTTCCGTTGTTATATCTGTGAGATGTGTGAATGTGCCCTCCTGTAAAAAGGGATTGTGCAAGCGAATGAGTGATGCGTGAGTAGCAAAGTCGTACTCTTGGCCCTAGTTGGCGCTACTGAAAAAAAACAAGAGATGCTTCCCCCACCAGCTTAAAATCGCTGTTTTCGTAACAGCGGGCTTGTCGATGGCAAGTACCATAAGAAACAACAAGATCTAACGATAAATAAGTCCATATAAAAACAGAATTTAAGAGATACCCATTGGGCCTTGGTGCCGTTATCCTCGAGTGCAGAAACTCGGTAGCTAATCAACAACGATTCGTTTATATTTCAGGAAAATAATCAAAACATTTACCATCAGCGAGACAAATTTATATATGAATAAAAAATGTATCTACCGAATAAAAAAATAGTCCCGAATGAACAAATTTTCCTTTCTATTTTATTTTTATAAATATCGCGCAAATATCTGACAAGCAGTTGATACTTCCCAGGATGTGGGAAGATAAGGTTTCCTTCAAGAATTGACAAGGGGCAAATATTGCGAAGTAGATGAACATGAGCCTTAAATTTATCTGTAGTTTTCGATTCCCGTGATGGTGCTGCACGGAAGACAGAGAAAATTGTCCTTCTCTTTTCTGCGTCCCCGTAAAAAGAACTATTTTCCGTTTTATTGTGGGCGCAGTGACTAGTTTTATGGGGACAATAGTTCCTTTCACTTAGTTTTATCTGTCATCCATTGAAGTTAATGGACTGTGCACTTTCTGCCACAGGTGTCTGGGAGTTCCGTTTTATGGGCCTTAGATGAAAATCGAATAAATAGGAACAAGATATATCTGGAAATATTCTCTTTGTACAATCTCAACGTATAATCCTATAAGAAGAAAGCAACTATATACTCAAATCTGAAATGAAGAATCTGACCTTTATCATTAGGGTTGACTTGCAAATATCTGAGACTCGTTGCATTTTTATTTTTTTGTACAAAGTAGGTACAATATATCCAAAAGAATAAAAATGGAAACTTGAAGTTTTTTAATAGATATACACTTTTTATAGAAATTCACATGATGTGTATCATATGACCGTGACATCATTATTGAACGAGTCAAACCGTTTAACATCACCATTATACGATGCAGATTTTTTCACAGGTTCAAATTCACATTACGTCACAAATATATTGTGCACATCATTGCTCTTCGCATCAGATTCATGTCTCAGTCACAGGATACATGTCATTGTTCATAGTGACAATGTTTTCTGACGTCACACTTTTCCGATACATATCATTCTTCAACTCATCAAATGCATATGATGTCACAGTATTGTGATTCAAATCATTCATTATGTCATTAAATTCATATCATGTACCAGCATGATTTATATAGTTGTCTATTGGGTCAAATTCACATGACGTCACAGTGATGTGATACACATCATTCTTCATCTGGTCAAATTCAAATGATGTTGCAGTCATATGGTATACATCATTACTCATTGCATCACTCATCATGTCAGATTTGCATGATGACGCAGTCAGATGATGCATTTCGTTGTTCATCGTGTGAAACCATGCTGCGATGATGCATTTTTTCAAAAGTAGCACATGACTCACAATTTAATTGGGAAAGTATCATTCAAAGAATACGATTACGAAATAGGTTACAATTTAAAATTCCATGCCATCCATATTTAAAACTAATTGTATGATATAAATTTATTCTGAAAAGGAATTATTCATTCATTTGGCCTCTGATTATGTAGAATTCGTATGTAGAAAATACTCATGGGAAGAATCATAATAAGCACGAATTTAAATAAAGAACATTTGCTGAAGCGTTAAAGATGACTGACACATTCATTATCAGAAAGTGTTTAAAGAACAGAAATGGAAATTTCCGAGAGAAATTTCTAATAACAAGAATGTCGGAACCGTCACTTCTTTTTTGATCATTTGACAGAAAAAATATAAAATTTCATTGCTACAAAAAATCGTCTGGAATTATAGAAGCTATTTGAAAAAAAAGAATCTTTGCTATTTTGAATAAATGCATCTTTGACGTTGACATTTCTCTCGGAAAGAATGTCTAGTTTCATCTTTAATTTCGTTTCATTTCATGAATGAGCAAAAAAATATCTAATAATAAGAAACAAGAAAAAATTGCAAAAATTTAGAAAAGTATGAGTTTTTCAAATCGAAAAACAAATAAAATTGTTTAAATATAGCAGAATATTAAAATATTTTATTAAATATCTCAAATAAGAATATTTTAATGATTTTCTGAAAAGATTGCATTTGAAACTGTGATATGAAATTTTAAATTGACATGCATATTTTGAAATAAAATATCACATCATTTTCTTTTCAAGTATTAAAAAAACAGAAAAAAAATCTATGCATAAATTTGAATTTCAATTGAAAATTTGTTCAAGTTGCTTTCAATTAAAGGTACTATGTTATTTTGGCATTAAATTCAATATTATAACAAATACAAAAATTTTGTTAATGAATTGCTATTTTGGATAATATAATCAATGAAAAAAATAAAGTAACACTAATTTTCACTCAGTTATTTATCTGTTCGCAGTATTCGCGATTAATCGGAGTTAATAAAAAAAAACCTACTTTGGACAAATTACTTTTGGTTCTAAACTTAATTTTACTATGATCCACCGAGTATGCGTTTCGTGGACATAATGTTGGTATAAACCTTTTAAGATTAAAGTTTTATGCGATGTGAAAGCTTAGAGAAAGAGGGTTTGACTACTGTGCCATCCTCATAATGTGATCTCGCTTGAAGATAATGAAATTTGTGTTCCATTAGTTAGGAAATAAGACGTACAAAATCCAAATTCGACTTCCTTCTCTACACTAAGAAGCACGAAACGCGTTCCGCTACTGCGCGAGAGGAGAACATTCTATTGTTTTATTTAAGGTGTTCTGTTGTGAGACTGATGTGCAATATTTTTACAGCAAGTCTCAAGATTGAAGAGCCTACAGTAAGACTCTAGTGTTGTTTCTACTGAATTTTCAGATGACCCATTTAACTGTATCAACATCCAGTTCGCATCATCCTATTTCGATTCGGACATCGAAATGCCAAACTTCAAAGACAACCTGATGCCTCTTTCTAGGAGGGTTGTGGTGGTAGCTTCATAAGCCAGTTAACAGCCTCCGGACCAGGGTGATCACTTTTGTCTAGTTGTTATGTTACGCTGCTACGGACCCTAACGTCGTGGGTTCTGTCTTCGGGAATGAAATTTCTGCATTGGTGACTCGGACGTGACCACTTTTGTCTAGCGGTCACACACACACTGGTGTAACCCCTCTACAAGATAATCACCAATTCATTGCATAAAACAAATTTTTTTAAAGTAATTACCATTTCGAAATTAGCGAATGAATGTTGTTTCCCCCTTCCCCCAGACGCGGCGATTGCCTGCCATAAGGGCATATCGATTGATTATTCATTTGTATATATTCGTCTCATTATAGTTGTCTGAATATCCTCCACTTACCCAAAATGGATTTAGGATATCAGCGGATCAAGAAACACAGAAAATACCAATCCCGAGTACTCGGCGCTTCCGAGACACGCCGGCCCAGTCCCACAAGTGTTCTCAAAAGCTCCTGCGAGAGCCCAGAGTACACAGGGGCAAAAAAAACAGGCCTGTAAGTACTCCTCGCGTGTAGTTTTATGGACGTTTAAGATGCCATATGCATTGCCAGAATAGTACAAGTATTTAATATTCTACTGAATTTCTTAGTCCCTCAACCCACATATCTGAGGAGAAAGAATTTTAGCAATATGATTCAATCCATAGGCGTGCGAGAAAGGGATTTTAGTGCAAAACTCGATCGACATTTGAGGGAAGAACATGACCTCAATAAAACAATTGCACAAACTTGTGACTTGGCTATCCTAAGATAATACAACACACGGTCTACCATGTTGACTTGTAAACACGCACTTATGAGCAAATACCGTGTTTGCATCTGGTTTGAGTATTTAAATATCCAAGTCAATTGAAAATCCTGCCGATTGTGAAAGACCCTATGTCATTCATTTCCTGAATGCAAAAAAGCCTGAAATTGTTCGACAGTCGACAAATTTGTGAAATGCATAGAGAAAGCTTTACCAGTAAAGAAATGGTAAGAAAATGGGCTAGAGCATTTATAAACGCCAACTTGATGACAGTGCCTTTTAACATGTGGTTAATCATACTCACGATTTCATCGCAGCATTTGTTTGTAAGTAATTTAATATACCCTATAGATCTGGCACCTAGTGACTATCACTTGATCTTACATTTAAGATACTGTCTTGATGGTTCGAACTAAAATGTATATGATGACCTTCAAAGCGTGCGAATTGCAGTGGTCATCAAATCTGGCAGAATATCTCTATGAGGATGGAATTCTAAAGTTGGTTGTGCGATACGACAAACTTTATATTTTTGGATATAATACTAAAAAGTAGATAAAAGTTAAAGATTTCATGAAAAAATAATGCTAATTAAAAAAAGTACAATTGTGTGTTTTTAATTTCAAAAGGATAATTGTTTAAAATACAAAATGAATGCGTTTTTATGTCTTCGATTATGAATGAAAAACCTACATATATTATCATCAAATAATAAATAATTGTCAAATCTCAGATTTTATTTTAGATCAATCAACGAGACTTCAAGGAAAGGAAGTCCGTTGATTAGCCGTTCATCTTCGGAACAGCAATTAAGATAATCTAAAATAGTAATATCCAAAGCTTCATAAGACCGTCAATTTGGGTAGCAGAACAATAGAAGTTTTTGTTTAAATTTTAGCATGATAAGAATATTTTACTAAATGACTAATAGAAACGGGAGACTGAATCAAAATTTTGATTTTA
Organism: Argiope bruennichi; assembly: GCF_947563725.1. NCBI lineage: Eukaryota > Metazoa > Arthropoda > Arachnida > Araneae > Araneidae > Argiope > Argiope bruennichi. Next base: position 20,861,914 of record NC_079156.1, on the reverse strand, counting down.
TAATTTCTTCAGCAGTGAATTTATTGAATAAAGCAACATAAAATATATTCATATTCTTTCAGTTCATACTCTTTCGGTCATTAAAAGCATTTTTTTCAATTGGAACTATAAATTTATTTTTAATGATTTAGAAATTAGCTATTTGACTAAGCTTAGAATGGTTTCACTCTATTATTATTATTACTTTTCAGAGCATTATGGTTTTATAATAAAATTAACTGCACTTTACGATTATCAAGATCATGAAAAATTGTATGGCTTCTTTGAACATCTTAAGAAAACCTAAAATTCTCGCTACTACTTTAAATATTAATTTAAATATACAGACATGAAAACCGATTACTCGTTAAAGGCAGTTTTATATTTTTAAGAAAGCCATTTCCATGATTTTTTTAAAGAAATGATTGCCCCAGCTGCCATTCGGAGCCTTTATTTCTGAAATACAGAAAACGCGGATGTTGATTGTGGTAAACCTGAAACGATTACCGACAGAGAGCGCAGTAATTTTTAAGAAGAACGAGAGAGGCGAAAGCAGAACACTTAAACTCTTTCTCAGACACGGAATTTGGAGAAAGTAAAATTGCATTTAGTGGAGGGCGATAGAGGTATTATGTTGGATCTATGTCAGATTCCTTTTGAGGGATTTTTCTATTAAATTTAGATTATCTCTCTCTTAGTTTAAAACTTGTATATTTTATATACTTTATTAAAAAGTATATAAAATATACAAGACAGGTTTTGACAACTGAATAAATGAGTGAAACATCACTGCAAATCACAACCCCATCCCCATAAAATATGTATAAAGACTCCACTATATTTTCTTAAAGAAATCAGATGATTAATAGTTAGCTTACCGTTTTAGGTGGTTTTCAAAAGTGATTAGCTATAAATGACTAGTTTCTAATAGTTTATTAAACAAGGAAAATCAATCAATACTACAAATTTCAAAGATTTTATTTGTGATTTTTGTTGTTCTTTTTCTTAATTCTGAAACTGCAAATCATTAATCATAGTTCAATGCATATTTGAAGCTTCTTTTGACTATTTATGAAAGAAGGAAATATTGAATATTTTCTTCTGGTTTATAAAGTCTCATATCTTTTAATTAAGTATTTATTATTTTATTAAAAAGTATTCGTTTTTTATAATTTTTTCGTGTTGTTTTCAAAATCTTAAATTACATTTTTTATTTTTTTCCAAAATTTTCATCAAAAGTTCAATTTTAACGATTAAAATTATCAAAAATAAAATAAACTTAGGAAACTGCACCTTAACTATTAAACTATCATATGGGTTTGTTGGAAAAAAGTGGAAAAAATGATCATATTTACATATCAAATCAATTCCACTTGCTATTGGGTCTTAATTCAATATTTAATTATTAAAATTTATGTCGCCTGATTTAAACTTCTTAAGTTAACTCATTTGAGTACTGGATAAAATATTTAATGGCTGACAGCTAAAGTAAATAAAAGATTCAGTATTTTAATATATCTCGTGCATCGTTACGTTTATTATAGACAAAGCTTAATGAGTCTAGACTTCATTCACTTATCTTCACTTTGACCCTTTGAGTCGGTTCTGAAGTCTTCAATAGTATGTTGATTTAATTTCAGGAAACTTAATAAAGTCAAAAGTATGGATAAAGCTAATTAAAACTCCTCTAATAAACTGAATTTGCATTGAATATAGCTCAAAATTCATATGTCTTCTAAAACATCAACTTCCTTCCATAAACAGTCTCAAAACTTTTGAATAATGCATTTCATATTCATTGATGGAATGTTCTCTAGTTTAATTAGACAAGGGACCTTTTAAATAATTATGAAATTTTCCATTAATTTTACGTTTTCTTGTATGAAATATACAGGTTAGTCCAAACTATCGCTAGTGAATCTTAAAGGCAGATCATTCCTATAGACGCAATTAAATCTTACTTTCTTCTGCTTTGCAGTTATTAAGTGTACAACGTTGCTTCCGCCGGTTTTCCTCAAAAAAATTGAGGTTTTATTCTTAAAAAGTTGTTGTATTTATGACATTTTACAAGCCCGCTGACAGTTATCTGTCAGCGATTTAAGCCAAATGAGCGTCTTTTTTTTTTTTTTTCTTTTCAGTAGCATTAACTAGGGCCAAGAGTACGGCTTAGCAACTTCGTGTGTCCCATTCGTTTGCATAACCCCTTTATACGGGGGGGGGCACATTCACGCATCTCACAGATTGAACACAGAAGAAGAAAAAACCATGCCCGGAACTGGTACGCCCAGATCACGGGGAAGACGCGCTACCCCTATGCCAGGTCGCCGTATCTTAAAAAGTGATTACTTATTCATGATTCAAAGTGCTATGAATCGCTAGCTACTCTTTTCCATTTTTTTTTTCTTTTTGCTTTGTGGGATATCATCTTGAAAACAAGATGCGTCTTTTGAGATGATCTAAGAATCGATTCAATTTCGAACTTATTCACAAAATCGGAAATTCTAATTAGCCAAGTCTTGTGCCATCGATCAAAATAAATGGCAGTCGAAAGGAGCAAGATCTGGAGAGTACAGTTGTGAGATCTCCCAATTTAGCATTTCCAAGTAAGTCTTGATAGAATTTTGAGACATGTGGCCGAGCATTATCATGCTGAAGCATAATTCTCCCGTGGGCTTTTTTGTTCCTCTGTCAATATTCGACTCAAATACCCTGCGATGATTTCACTCGGTTTCAACTTTTCGTAATGTATCTCACTGAGGTGGTCCCACCAAAGGCAGAGCATAATCTAGATACCGAGTACCTTCGGTTTGAAACCACTCTATACATGTTCTTTAATTAAGAATAGACTAACCTAAGCACTAGAGAGCAATTTATGTGCCTCAGCCACAGTATTTCCTCAGATGAAATAGAATAAAAACTTACCTGAAATGATGAGAATTTTTCTCGAAAACTGACAACTTTGATCGAAAATAAATTTATGATGCAACCACAAATTCACCAATGTGATGCTATCATTATATTGACCGATGTCCAAGTTTACTGTATGGCATTTTTATTTAACTATTTTGATCAGCACTTTCTGTTGCAGACATTAGTAAAAAAACGGAGGAAGCAAAGCTATATCCTATACGCAAAAGCAAAAGACAATTGCTGTACTAGGTCCTTTCGTTATTAAATTGAGTGACAGAAAAGATACACAAGAAAAAATGCATAACACAGGTTTACGCCACCACAGATTTAGTGAGCACCAGACTTACTGAAAGGGTGACTCTTCTGTGAAATCGAGTCTTGAACCTGAATCCTTCCAGTCCCAAAGCAGAAACCTTACCATTAACCCATTGTGCCCTCGAGGACAGTTTGTGGAATAGAAGTTAAGAATGACATTTGACTTACTGGGAAGTGTTTCTTATTTTTTCATAAATGTCTTCCTGTCTTCCGAAGAATTCTATTCCAATAAGAATCAGTGAACCACTGTTTTTTATTTTATTTCCTTCTTAAGGGCGAATGCACTGGATATTTTTTTTTACTGAAATACTGATTTTTATTCGAATTTTATTTTTTGTCCTGTAAATAGAAATTTTATTTGTTATATAGAAACCGTTTTTGTACCGTTTTTTTATAGACAGTTTAAATTTTCCCAATGAAGGTCTGATATATAGAGAATCAGGAATTGCACTATATATATCAATATCGTTTGGATTAGAAATCAGCTACATGATCAGGACTTAAGTACATATCAAATCAACATATCATATATAAATCTTATATACTATTTCAGTGTTAAATTCACTTTAATTAGTTTATTATTAAAATCTTGAGAACTCGCATTTGCGTTACTTAAGATTATTCGGTAAGCCTATTCCATTAAGCAAGGGATGCAAAATTTCAGAGAAACAAAAAATTGCCGAATTAATTGAACACAGTGCAAGGAATCACGCATATCGAGTTAAATTTTAAAATTATATCGGTAATCGCCAAGGAAAGGGCTTTGCCACTGACTTTCGGATGTTACTATGGTAACAGTAACATCCGAAACTCGATAATCTAAACTAAATATTATGATTATAAGCAGCTCGTTTAATAAAATTAACTTTCACACCCATTCATTAGAGATATGCTAGTAATTTTTGGTGAATGAATAAGAAAATGTGTTATTATAATAGCGTTTATTCTTAGGATGTTTAATCTCGCATCGGATAATTAAAATCTGATTTTCGAAAGCCATGGATTATTTTCAGACATGTGTTTAGCTAGATAATAACATAAAAGATGTTGAACAGCTTAAACACGGGTTTCGATTAATGCAAAGTGTTGTTAACTTGGAGCTAAATAGAAATTAGTTGCATTAACTTGTAGAGTAAATTCATGCTCATTTTAATTTAAAATGATATAAAAAGAACTTTTCTAAGAATACATTTATGAATTCTTCATTTTATCTGTAATAATGAATAAGTATTAAGCTATTTATGAATAAGAAATGTTTAGCACATTGTAATGAATCTTTAAGACGCCTTATTACTGTATTAACTTTATCTCTGGAAAGAGAGATTTATTAAGATTCTTATCGATAAGAATGGATGTCAGATTAGTGACCCCAAAACTTGATATATATACCAATATTGATCTTGATATATATATGATATATATACCAATATTGATCTTGATATATATATATATATGATATATATACCAATATTGATCTTGGTATATATATATATATGATATATATACCAATATTGATCTTGGTATAATATATATATATATATATGATATATATACCAATATTGATCTTGGTATAATATATATATGATATATATACCAATATTGATCTTGGTATAATATATATATGATATATATACCAATATTGATCTTGGTATATATATATATATATATATATATATATATATATATATATATATATATATATATATATATATATATATATATACTTGATATATATACCAATATTGATCACAGAGTTGTTCCAGCTGTTTACATCACACTATTACTGCTTTCTACTTAGCAATTTACTATTTGTTTGAGTTATTACAAGACACCACTTTTTCATCCACTCAGGGGATGGCAATTGTGTTAGAATGACGACATGATAGATATCAAGAGTTATGCTGCCTAGCAGCTTCTAATCTCTTATCTTTAAACCGACCGAAGATCAAATGCAAATGACAATAGTTTCAAATGAAAATTGCCAAAAATTGCCGATACTTAAAAAAAAAACTTTATAAAGCGAGCCTAATGACGATTTTTCATCTGTCTAACAGCAACATGGCTACAGTCTGTCTTTTTTGAAACAGTTCCCATTCACAATTTTATAAAGAAAAGTTTTCTTTTCAAAACATTGATTTCTTTTCTCATTCATGTTGCAGTTTCTTGAGCTAAAAAAAGCTACTTGTTTTTCTTACCCATATGTTTTTCTTTTTTGATAATTTTACTTTGAAATACAAAAATTCATTTTTCAAAAAATTCTTTATATGGAACACTTTGGCATTTAACTCTTTTTAAATAACAGATTTAAAAACAAGTTAAAGCCCTCAAACAGCATGCCAAAGATTAAACCAATATGAGAATAAATACAAGCTTTTTATATGCCATTGGTGGTATTTCAGTGATTCAGTTTATATTCAATATGTTAATATTTCCAAATGATACACGATTCATTTTAACAACAATTTTATACATAATTTTTTGCATTTAATACCCAATATTTATACGATGGTGAATAAAATATTTTTATCTCCTAAGATACGAATCTGAATTTATCAGGTCTGTTCGCAACTTATTTCCTTTTGTAAAAGTCAAACAATTAAAAAATTTGCAAAGCCGCCTTTGATGCGTCCATGCTCTAATAATTTTTCAGCATAAATTTGGAAGAACATTTAATGAACGCTTCCTTTCCCGAAACATGAATCGTTTTCAGTAACTGAATTGTGTTGCTATGGTAATATTTACTGAAACTGCTCAAATGGAAGAAAATTTTCAATACTTTTACTTGTCTATGATTGTATAAAATCCATTTTTGAAAACTTTTATTAAACTTTACATATTTCAGGTTTCTAAAGATGGCATTTCAAATTTTAATTCATCTTTCAATCCTTTCCTAATATGCTAGAGTTCTGAAATTATGACTGAACTCGATGTGAATTTCCCAGTTTAATATTTTAAGAGTATAATGTTTTTAAAAATCACTTAACTTAACAAAATTAATTTTGTAAGAGTGGCGCCATCAGTAATGAAATTCAGAAAAAAATATTTCAAATTCGGGACTATTAATAGTAATTAATTATAAATTAAAGATTAATAATTAAAGAATAATCCAAATAAAGATAATTTTAACAAATGGGAATATATTTTCAAAAAATTCATTTATTCAAATTATTGAATTATCAATCCAATTTTTTAAATTAATTTTTAAACTCTGGAAATTTATTCGAAGTATTTATATTTTTCTATTTCATGAATACTTCATAAAATGCCATAAAGACAGCAAATATTCGATTGCAGAGAAAAGCAATTACGTATTCCATTTGATATCTCAGAACTTCATGAATAAATGATAAACTCAAAATAGCGCAAATCTCAAAAGCTGAAAATTATTCAGGGGTGTAAAATGGGAATCAATGAGTTCTTGGCACTTAAGTCCTCCATTAATTCATTCAAAATGGCATCCGAGTTTTACTTCAACAAGCTAGGTTTCTTAACAAATGTATTGAAATGAAATGTTTTTTTTCAGAACTTCAGTATTTCCTATGTGTATTAATTGCAGTCATAAAGCTACTCCAGTGCATAAAGATTCTTAATTCTTACTTATTTTAGGTAGTATTGATTTTCCCTCCCACGAGACTGCACTATAAAGAAAGAAAAAATATCGAAGATCATTTGTTCTGTATGGCGAAACTGCTTTCGAAGCTATTAGGTTAATGGGAGACGGTATACGAGTAATGATGGGTCCGTACATTCGGTAAAGATACAGTTGCAATATTCGACGATAAAACGAAAATAACTATTTAGAAAGAAAATATGCAAGACTCATTATTTTCGACGATTTTTTAATTCTCCTTTGGAAGTTTCGCGTGTTTTTGAGTCTCGTGTTATTTATTCGAATGTTTGCAAAACGTTGTATTATTTTACGGAAAATGGTTTGAAAATATTAATAAAAGCTCTAGAGAAAGAATCCTGTTACTCTCAGTAATTATCATATTTTTCATATCATGAAATCAAAGTTCGTCTATCATATTAATAATAACTACTTTCCTATCCCGTGTTTGATGCATTTTTTCATCATAACAAAAAACGATCAAAAGCATTGCATGTGATGTCACAGTCACGCGTTAGTTGCAATCCCATTTGGCATTTAGTTACATGTCGATTAACGCTACACCATGACACCATGCTCTTTGTCTTGCAGGACCGAATGAGCTCCATATTTTGTTGACGCCATTTCTAAAGTTTAATGCAACGGTTTTCAACTATAGGCCTCGAATTATTAGTGTTAGTTTTGCTTTAACTCTTTAACTACACATTTATTTGAAATGTCTTTTGTATTTGAAGCGCATTTAATTTTTTCAACATGTGAAAGCAGTGGCTTTTACATAAAAATTCATATATTTTTAATTATTCAGAATATATACTGCTACATGATATAGAGATGACTAAAGCTAATTAGAATTACAAAAAATTGAAACAAATTCGGAACGTTCTGATACGTCAGGGGTTAAGAGCTGTAACATATTTTTAAAAAAAAGGATGCTTTCCGAAAATTTAAGACGAAAAACCAACGGATCAGAAATACTTTTAAAGAAGACTACATTAAAAAAATGAAAGTAGTATCAAATGAACAAAATTTTTAATTGAACAATCATGATATTAGATTCGAAAATCGTCTTCTGGAACTTCATTGGTCACATTCTGTTCATTAATCATATATAGCAGTTGTCAAAAATACATTCTATTAAATACCTTAATGCATTTGATAGAATTTTCGAACACGAACTTGAATAAACATGATTTCAAAGCTTTAGTTATTTTTTTTTAAATAAAAGTAAACAGAATGTAGAGAGTGACTCGAGTCTGAAACTCAGTTTTTATCTAGATATTGACCTTCTGGTGGAAAAAAAAAGAGTATTTCTATTTTTTACTATTATTTTGTTTTGAGTCTCGATTACGTGTTTTTAGGTTTCTTACATTTTCATGACTAAGTAATAACATTTTCGTTTCATAATTTTTTTATAATAAGTGTTTAAATTACTGATATAGATTCATTTAATTATGTATACATGCCTTATATGAGTCTGCCGATCTTTTTTTATTTCTATATTTAATTAATGCACCTCAAAATATTTTTTTTACACAATAGATGGACCAAACAACCAAAAAAATTGGAGAGTATTAGATTAATGGTTTAAATTCATACGACTTCATAGGCACCCATATATCAAAACGAAGAAAATTAGACTGATTAAATTCTATACACAGATTCAATATCTGTAAATATTAATATTTATCAAATTTTGAGCTTATTCTCCAGCAAGGTGACAGTACATCTGTTCATAATTTCAGAAATATGAAAATGGGATAACATGAAAACCCAATGTCTTAAATATACGAGATAATAATATTAATGTCCCGTTGTAAAGCAACACTAGGGCTATTTTGGGACGGATCTCTTCATTTTGAACCGTGGTCAGATGATGAGGACGACACCTGAGCTGGCACCCCACTCTCCACACCACACCAGGGGGAGGGCATTTGGTCCTGACGGATTTAACGTGCAGCAGACCCCCTTACACGACGGTTATTCGGAGGAACCGGGTCTCAAAACTGAAACCCTACGGCTCACGAGCCGAGACCTTACCACCAGGCCACTTCAGTCATCTTGACTAAAGAGTAGGCGAGAAAGTTTAGGGAAGACCACTTCCGCTCGTTTAAAAATGAAGTACTATATTTCACTGTTAATGGGGATCTAATAATAGTGTTTTTTGGGGCTATCCACCTGTACTTGTCCCTTGGGAACATGCACCTAATGTCGGTGACAGCAGAAACTGCAGGTAATGATTTCCAAAAAATCGGATGCCAGTCACAGAAAATCTATTCGAAAACAATCACAACAGATACATTCTGTCACGAGTGTCCAAGATCGAACACGCGAACAGCAAATCAGTACAGCGTGCTAGCAGAAATCAAGAAAAGGTAGAGTATTTGGTCCATTCACGTAAAACAACCGAAATTAAAGCCTGCATTAAATAAATTTAAAAAAAAATTAATAAAACATTTGTGTATTTTCAGTTAAAATCACTTTGTTAAAGATAAAAAGAATTATAAAAAAAAGACAAAGGAAAAATTATCTAAAAATAAATTAAAATCATTTTTTAGTCTTTATTAACACGCACTAGTATTCGATAAATTATAGCTGTTTACTTTCTTGCTGATATGAATACTAGAAAATGTAACTGTTAAAAATTTTGATATCGAGATTTTGATGCATTTTCCATTTCAGAGTTAGAAATACACATTTTGAAAATTATGTCTGTACATTGATCTATGAACGCAATAAGTAAAAAACCACTTTAAACTAGAAGGTAGACATTTTATTATATTGTCAGTAATTTTATTTCAGAAATATTTAAAATAATACGTATTTAATTTCGGGTATTTGCTTGGTGTTTTCTTTCGATTCAGAAGTAAAAATTGACAATTTTTCCTGTTCTAATTACTAATGCTGCAAATTTTACCCTCATAAATTTTAATACCTTGCCTTTCACAACCTTTTCGAACTCTGGAACAGGAATATTTTTTTCAAAAGTAAAAAAGCAATTATTTTAATCCACAGCTCGTGTGCATGCAACACTTCGGAAGAATAAAAATTCAAAAGTGGCAGACGATATTTCTTGTTTCAAATAATAAGCTGTTGCAAGAAATTTTCATTCCAAGGCAAATGTTTTTTTTAAAAATCCTTTATTGTAATATTTCTGAAAAAAAAAAAGGAATTACTCTCTGCATATTACAGTACGGTGTTTAACTATGCTATTATGTCACGATTTTTCAAAGAGAAAATATTGAAGTCGAAAAAATTCGAACTCAAGATTTTGATGAATTTGAGTTTCAGACCTTTCAGAGTCGGAAGAATACATTTTTGGAATTATATTTCTGGTTCCGATTGTGAAGATAATTCAAAAACGCTACGAGCTAGACTTATGAAAATTGACATATGATCGTTACACCAAATTTGTAAGTTTCTAAAACATTTAGAAAGAAATTCATTCGGAGTAAAATCTGTCTGCCAGGCTATCTGTGTACAATTTAAGATAACTACAACACGTTAATTAAGAGCTCGATAGATAAAATTTGGTTCGCAAGTTTAGCAACTGTAAATAAAGATCTTTTCGAAACTTGGAATTGAATCTTTATGTATTTTCCCATGAAACTAAACGCGACATAATAATTTAATTAAATGAAATTAATACGTGATCCTGTGATTGCAATTGTGATTCTGTGTCAAATTGTAGTTTTAATTAATTTAGAGACATGCATCCAAAATAAAATTGATTTTCTTGTACTGTGAATGAACCGTATGTCAGCTATTAATCGCCAAAGATATCACGCTAGATTCTGAAAAAATATTAAATTCACAGCAAAGATTGAACTGTCGTAACTATCGTTCCTAATGATATGCCTTCAATATACAATAATTTTTTTTTCTACAGCATAATACAAATGCCTCTCAAATGCCGAAGGAAAAAACTGGGTATACGTGGTATTCACGATTTTATCCAAGTTCCACAATTTTACACAGAAAGATGGGGATAATCCTCTTATTAAAGAATATGCAAGAAAATGTTGGGGAAATTCTGCGTAAAGGATTCCGAAATGAAATTGGTGAGGGGCATTTGTGAACATGGATTGACTTAATAATGAATACAAGATAATACTTTTGAGATATTATTTAAAATTACAAGTTTTAGACAGAGTTATAGCTTCGGGACTAAAAGATATCATGTCTGACATTTTAATCAATGGAAGATCCATCATGCATATAGACTTAGAGCATGTTAAATCAATCAAGGGTCGATAAGTCATATCGCTGGTAAGGTGCGAAAATTTGGAGAGAATGCGTTCTAAAATAGACTCTGTATAGCAAGCATCAAAATTGAAGTTAATCTACTTAAATTAAAACTAAAATAATGGTTTTACTACTTAACAAACTTTGCTAAAAATAATTAAAATTTTTTAAGGAAAGACACAGTTAAAATTTTTTTATGCCAACATTTTAAAAAGTATTAAAAAAAATAAGTTAAATTTATCCCTTACGCTTCAAACTGCAATTTTTGTCCCCCCTTTCATTGCAGTCATTTTCAAATTTAAACAGTATTATTAAGGATCATAAAACAATTATGCGAATGAACATTATAAAAGTACATCTTAAGATTCTAAATGGTGTATCTATCCAGAAAATATACATTACATTTCATTAAATATATGAGCAAGAAGTGTTATAAAAAATCTGGTTATCATGGGGAAACCTGATTTTTTTTATTGACAATATTGCATAAGTCGAATGTTATTGCAAGTTCTAGAATTCTTTCAAGACTCAGCTCTCGTAACACAGAAAAAATTCATATGCCGACTATTTTTGTCTTTTTGGATAAGTCTACGTTTCATAGAGGTCATTAAAAAAATGAATAGTCAACAAAATGAAAATTTTTCATAAATACTTGAACCAAGAAATTAAATATGAAACTTTCAATCTGAATCACTGAAACTGTAAAGACAAATTATCTACACTCAAATTCTTAGCCTTTATAATCGTTAAACATCAGATTTTCCCAAAACTCTAAGCTATACATTTTTACACAATGTAAAACATTGGCTTTGTTTTCAATTATGCAAATATATATTTATTCAAATGTAATAAAATATCAACAAAAACCGAAAATTTCAATGAATTCTGAAATAATAAAAATTTCAATAAAATATTTGTATAACATCTACCTTTGAACCGCCTTTAAAAAAAACTCAAATTACGCAATAAATAAAAAAAAAGAAATTTAAAATGAAAAAAAAAAATCTTTAAAAGGAAAAAATGCATTAATGGTTTATCCCATTAGATAAAACATCTCTTTGACTAATGGTTTTTAGCATTACTAGCAAAAAGTGTTGACTATCTTTTTTTATTTAATTCAATTTATCTGTTCTCCTAATTCGTGAGTCAAGCCTTCCGAACAGATCGTTGATTTCATATTATTTAATGTCTGTAGATATACATTTATTCTAAATTTTTCCATATTTAAAATAGGCAATCAGTCAGAAATTGCGTAGCAAAGTGTCAATAAAGATTTTATGAAACTCATAATTGCCTTTATCTTGCGAATCGCACATTTTTATTTGTCCATTATTCCATTTAAAACAATGATTATCGTAACTGTTAAAGTTCCATACCCATTTTAAAAATAAATTCAAAGTGATCAAGAAAGCCATTATCTTAATATTATCTTGCCTTTATCTTAAGCTTTACCATTGTCTTATCTTAATGAAGAAGGAAAAAAACTACAGAGACACTTCAAAATAGTTGGATTATAAATTTTAAAATGAGTTAGAGGAACATATTCATAATATATATATATATATATATATATATATATATATATATATATATATATATATATATATATATAAAGCTCATCATAATTATTTTCCTTTTTCAATAAATGAAATAAGTTACAACTGAAAACTGCAAATGCTGTTATTACAGAAAATAATTTTCGAAAAAATTTTAACTTTGAAAATATTATCAATATTTATAAATGTGATCCAGTTCATTTTGAATGCTAAAAGAACTTACCTTTTGAAATATTATGTCTTCCTGAAACTTTTACCTTATTTTTTGGAAATGGTTTTTATTTCTATTTCAGTTTATGTAATAGACTCAAATCGGGTATTTGATTCAAATGATTAGTCATCTGCAGTGGCAAGCATTTCTGCTTTCTTAAATTTTCATCGAATTAAAGTTCATTCAAAGTGATTTGATCGAACCTCTTAAAACAGAAAAACTGGCTTTATTTTGATCCAATTTGTTGATTAATACCTAGAACTACAAATTTACTTCACTTCCTAATTAGACGAGATCTTATTTGAGAAATTTATTCTTTATTTTAACTACGATAATAATATAAGAGGCATTCAAGATATTGATGCATTTCTAAATGAATTTTTACATTTTAAATCCCTTAATACTTTCACTTAATTCCAGATTTATAAGAAAAAAAATTCAATAATTCAATCCACGAATCAGACATCTCATTGTATACAAAAGGATTGAAAAATTATTATTTACCTGATTAAAGTCGGCAAAGTGGGGCGCATCATCTAGTCGTATGCTCACTGAATTCTTTAATGTGGGTATTTAAGATTTCCTTTGACTCGAGTGCAAAAGATCTATACAACCACAGGATCAAATTCCAATCCGAGTATACGATGCTTGTTATTTGAACTAGAAGATCGAAGTCTGACATTTGTTGCCATAGACTATCTAGAGGTCTAATGTTGGAAGGTGCTTATAGCATCGTTGAGTTAATTATCCATCCAAGTAAAGGTGGGTTCACACGAGGCCAACTATTGCGCGCAATAGAAGGTCACGCCTACTTCAGGAAAATCACGTGACCGCAATGGGACGATGGCAAATGGTTGTCCCATTGCGGACACGTCAAGACAACCATTTGCCATTGTCCCACCGACGTTGTCTTAACTTAACTGTTCACACGAGGACAATACAGAGACAGCAGTAGAGAGACTACAATTACGAGCAACCATTGGCCTCGTGTGAACCCACCTTAATAAACCAATAGGTTTGTTACTTGATACTTATAGTGCGGGAGTTTAACACTGAATTTGTTTCTTGTATGCCCTGTTCGTAATATTATAGTCACAGCGAATGACATGTTAGATGACACGGTAGGTTCGAGACTGGAGGCTGCGAAATGATTCATCGAATCTATGGACTATGCGGTTGCGATATGTAGTTTGCCATTGTATAAATTTTAATAATAAAAATATGCAATTCCCGTGACATAAAAATTTAGGCAATGGTGTATCAATTGATACGTCGTTCTTGTCATCTTACATCTGTTTGAAATTATTACATCCATTCTAAACTATTCCTGATGACTTTTAGTTTTTGGAGTGGTTTACCCAGAACTTCCCCACATGCTCTCTAACAAGAGTGTTATTACAAAAAACGGCATTGGCATGTAATAGTCAGGAAGTATTACCCTTTGGCGTGAATTTAGCGTTTAATAGTCTCCAAAAATCGGATTTATATTTTACACATATTTTTACCAACCAAATTTAACACAGAATTGTGATTACAGTCACAAAATCTCATACGATATTTTATATATTTAAGTCATTGCTTTTTTGTGTTATCGCTTTTGAATGGTTCTGAAAGACAGACGGTCAACCCCTAACTGAATTTGGCTCAAAATGCGGCAGGAGTTTATACCATAGATGTGAAAGCTGCATACCCAGTTTTATCGATCCAGCTTTCATCGTTTTGTAGTTATCATGCTTCTATTCGAACAGTCGGATAGACAGACCTTCCTCTGAACGATTTTTGCACAAAATATGATAGAAATCTACAAATGTAGTGTAAAGACCATATGAAAAATTTCATCTATTCTAGATTAAAAGATTTTTAAGATATCTTTGTTACAAACAGACATATATAATGTAAAAAAAAATATTTTTGAATTTAGAAATACCTGAACTTTTTAACCCTTTGCACTCGGAAAAGTAATTCGATGCATAGTTATTCACTTTACTCATAAACTTGTTTATTACACCTGAAAATAAATACATAAAATTCTCAAAAGTTGTGTTTCCATGAAAATAGATCTACATCTTTTTACCATTCTGTAAGCATTTTTAACAATAAAAATTAAAAAAAAGAAATAAATAAAATGTCAAAATGGTAAATCATCTTGAAGGGTACTTGAGTTTAGTTTTATTAACGTCCCGTTTAAAGCAACACTATGGCTATTTTGGGACGGACCTCGGCATTTTGAACCTCGATCAGATAACGAGGACGACGTCTGAGCTGGCACCCCCCTCTCCACAACAGCGGGAGGACGTTTGGTCATGACGAATTCAACGTGCAACAGACCCCCCTACACGACGGTTCTTCGGTGGAATCAGGACACGAACCTGAAACCCTCTGTTTCCGAAGCCGAGACCTTACCACTAGGTCACCACGGCCCGGAGGGTAGTTGAGAGAAGACATTCGACTGCAAAGTGTTAATACCTGAACTCGGAACTTAAATATAAGTACTCCCTAATCATTTAATTTGAATCACTGAAACTATAAAGACAAATATCTATGACGTATTGTAAAAATTTTAGTAGGAAGGACTTAAAAAGAAGATTCATTACAATTACTAGTTCGTATTTTTTGCTATTACAATACTTTCGCTATACTTCATATATTGGAAAATAAAAATCGGTAGTTATTAGAATGAATCAGAATTCATTTACGTGTTCATAGTAACGCGAAACCGATGTCACTCATTTAAGTTCGAGAATTAATTTAGTTTCTAGAGGACTCCTTTCAGTTGTCAGAACTGTACATTTCTGGAACAATTTCAACTTTGTTAACACACCCTTTCAAAATGAAACTTAAACAGCCGTGAATAACACCTTTCAGAAATTCGAATTTCATCGTCGACGTTCCATTACACTTCCATTTTTCGGCCCGATGAAGATTTCGATTCGTGTTACCACTTCATTTCCGACTCCGCTGATGGGCGGGCTAAAACCGAATGAATGTAAAAGCGGGGAATTTATTTGAGTGGGGAGTTAAATTATGCATGAGAGATAGGTGCAATGACGGAGGGCGTGTTTTCTATTCTGAATGACATCGTGGCGGTTTGGTGATGGGAATTTCGATCTACACGGAATGAATGGAATTTGTTCTAAATAGTAATAGAACCCTTTCATGGAGACTCAGTTTAAATATGTACAAAAATTTAGAAAGTCGATAGTCATGAAAATTAAAATGAACCAAACTGTGTGCAAATTAAGCCAGTGGTAGTGACTTTCCCAAACATTTCTCGCATGTGCTCTAATAAATGTGTTATGTCCGAGAAAGCCTTGCAAACATTCGACCACAATAATTGCGAAATATTAAACTTTAATGTGAAATTAAATTTTTTAGTGAATCCATCATGTGCTTACATAAGGTTTGAAGAGAAGCAGTGTAATAATTATTTAGTTACATTATGTGAAAGGTTTCAGTTTATATTTTGACACATTATTAACGTTCTATAGAACGTCAAATTTAGATGGCTGGAAATGAAACTAGGTTTTTTTATTTTCCTACAGGCGCTTGATAATATCAAGAAAGGTCACTACTGCAAAAGAGTGCATTTTTTAATTTATTACACATATGATTATTCTTTATTTATTACAAAATACAATAATAATTGTAAAAAAGGTAATCCATTTTGGAAAAACATATATTATTATAGAATCAAATGCGTAATGTAAATTATTCCTGCTGCCATTTTGAAGAAATTATAATGTTTTTGGAGATAAATATTTATGATAGTAAATCTTTATTTTAATGATTGTGGTGCAAATGTTTCTTGAACATTTTGAAAATTTAATAACTTTTAATCTCTTTTTAGTTTCAGATATATTAACGTCTCATTTTAAAAGATAATGAGGTCTATATTGAAACAGACTTCTTAATTTTGAAGTGTAGACAGATGACGTGGCTGGGACCTAACTCGGCGTATTCTCTCTGAAATTCTGCACTACACAGGCGCAAATACGTTTGACTTGAAGGATTTAACTTGCACAGGACTTGCTTACATGGCGGATTTTCGAAGGAATCAGATCTCGAATCTGTTATTTTTCACAATCTTATTACCAAACTACTGCGGTGTCTCAGTTCTCATGTAATCTGGTAACTAACCGACATGATTAAACCTAGTTTAGTTAACTAGGGGATTAGTTCCGTTCAGGTTTCTACTAGAATATATCTCCTAAATAAGCTGAATTTTTCTGATCGCTTGATCCAAATATTCCCTACTGAAAAAAATTCGAACTTCGGTCCCTAAATAATTAATACATAACGGCTTTCTGATGTCAGAATGTAGGTTCGTCATTTTAAAGATCCGAATTCGATTTCTGATCCTTTGAAATTCAAGTGTGTTCTTGTGTAGGAAGAGGCATGGGTGCATGGAATAGAGAACTACTAAACAAATATCTTGAAATTCCAAGTTAGGATCAGATGATAAGAATGAGATAGTACAAGGAGGATATATTCGATATTCCCTTCAACATATTTCCACACCACTTAATTTGAGAATTCCTCAGATTTTTCAGATTGAAGCATACTTCATAACTGCGCATGACATATTTATCAACTGAAAGAAACTTCTGATTCTTAATGGTTATGGCAAACCTAAGCTTTCTTTCCAAATCGAACCCGAGATTTCTTAGTCATTAAGATTTAGTTTTCCAAGCCACTGACTCTTAAAGGGAGTATTTAAATAAGAATACACCATGATTTGAACATCTGAACATTTATATGAATTAGTCTTATATAAAGGGAGATATGTATTCAAGCAAAATTCTCAAGCACGATAAGTACCACTAAAATGGCAAAATGAAGGAGGAAATTCATTAAATAAGTAAAAAGAAGTCTGTCTGTCCGTCCAACTTTTCCAATATACTTTCATACGATAACTACAAGAGCTAGATGGATAAAATTCGGTATAAAGCTATAATGTAGGTACGTATTAAATTCTGAGTTAAATACAAGGAGGGTCTGGCAGTCTGCTTTCAGAAATATATAAATGTGATATCTCAAAAATGCTGTGACTTAAATATATCAAATTTAATATGCAATTTTGTGACTATGAGTGTAGTTCTGTGTGAAAATTTAATTTCAATCGGTTATGAAGAACACGTGTGAAACACGAATTCGATTTTATGATACTATTAACCGCATTCATCGCCATACACTCGCCAATGATCACATGACCGATTCAGAAAAAATTAAATTTTCAAAGTTTAATATTTCTTGATTACTGTACGCCAATACCATACAAGACGTTCTCTGGAATTACACTTTTATCAGAGAATAGGCGATAAACTTTTGGAGACACGATTCCCATTGGTTCAGTTCTAGTAAATAAAATTGATCATTGAATTGACCTTTCAACAGAACTATCTTGACAAAAATATTTTTGCGTAGGCCCAACACACCACATTTCCATGCAAAATGCAAGATATACAACTCACTTTTATTAAATATATTCAAATTTGCATCATGCAGAAACCATACCGAATCCCAACAAGAGAAAAAAAAATCCCTCGAATTTCTTCTTATCCAGTGAAACTCTTCTGCCTCGGTTTTCTCACGCGCAGACGATTTCTGTTCGAGAAAGTTATCCCAGTGCGAGACAGGAACTGAAGAGATATGAATATAAAATTTTGATTTCGCGGTGTCACTGAATGGTATGTAGTGCGATCTGGCAACTATTTTCAGCGAACAGAATTTCAACAAATCTGATTTTATTTTTTGGCATAATAGAATTTGAGGAGGTCTCTGAATTTTTCTTAGTGTAATAGAAAGGTTAGAGGTCAATAAAGGATTTTGAATATGAATAAAAACATGTATTCTTACCGTAACGTGGGATTGAAAATATGCCATTTATTTAAAAGCAAGATTGTGTATAACGGAATTTATTAAATTTTCAAATAAAAAAAAAGGATTTTTTGAGTGAAAATATAGGGAGTTTTCTCTTATATATATATATATATATATATTTATATTTATTCTCGTGTGAGGATATGCGTTACATGTAAAGATATATAAAAAAAATAAAGGATGCCTATATAGTCATCTAATGTGTAATAAAAATCTTATAAATTATTAAATAACTTAAAGAATTATATAAATGCTCTAAATATGAATGTTATTTTAATTTTCTAATAAAATATTATATGCAAACTATGTTTGAGTTTAACAAAGTGAAGAGAGAAATCGAAATATGTAATTAGAAAGCAAAAATAAAGTCAATGTCCGAAAGATCTTTTTAAGGTTTTGTTTGAATGTAGAGCTAAATGAATTTTATGGAAGGGATATAAATTAATATTTAAAAATCTATACCCTTAAATATGTGTCATTGATTTAGAGACTGTATAGTATAAACTAATGATTGACTTTAATTTATAACATAATTAAGAAGTAATTTCAAAATAAACATTTTCAGATATATTGGTTTTAGAACATTTTTAACCCTTTCTAAGGCCGTGGGAAGTATGCTTTCCACCAAATTTATCAATCTTTGTATCAATTTATGTAGGTTGGTATAAATTCTGACAAATTTTTTTAGAAAGACAGAAACTTAGATGCTTTAGTTCTTTATTTCACACAAAATGATGTGTCTTGATTTGTTACTTAAATTTAATTAACCAAATTAAATTTATCTAATAAGCTAAATTAATCCCTTTTCTTATTCTAATTTCAAGCCTAAAAATATTTTAACATAATATGACTAGAAAAAAATGGCTCTTTAAAGGGTTAAAAGATGAATTTCAATGGAACATATCCTCACAATTGATTATAAGTGTAAAGAATTGGAGTTCAATCTTCCATCACACAACTTCAATTCATCTAGTTGCTTCTTCGTCTTCTTGTGTGCAGCCGACTGCCCCGTCACTACTAAACGAGGCAACATCAACATGATTTGTTGCGGCCGACTGCTGTCTTTAACATAATCCATCCATATTACTGACACATTCCCGAATGGGCATCCTCTTCGAGGCAGTTGACCTTACAGGTGGACAATCGCTGGCCTTTCTCCTCATCTTCCCCGACATTTCACATCATGTTTTATTAGCAGTAGGTCATGACTCTGAGAAACTTTTCTCAAAAATCCCTGTATTCCCCTTAATGTGCGTCCAATAACAGAAGAAAGGCAAACACTTTGAAATTTTAAATTTTTGAGGGAAAAAAACTGTCAATTTTCAACATTATGTCTTTTAGTATTTTCATTTAGTTGCGTTTAGCAATATATTAACTGTTAGTTTAATTGATTCAACTGGGTTATCAACTATTTGATAAATATTTGAATACTTAATCCAATCAGTTAATGTTAGAGATCACAATCGTAACCGATAAATAATTCAGGGAGATATACAGTCGATCTCCGATTTAAAAAATTCATCGGAACCAAATATTTTTTTAAAAATCGGATTTATTTGTAAATGGTGACAAGACAAAAAAAATCTGCTTTTATTTTATAGAACAACTCTAATAAACAACGATACAAAAATATCCGAAATAACTTTTTATTCTGTAGATAAAAATGCAGCGAATAATTAAGCACTAGTTCATTTGAAGTACGTATAGATTAATGTTTGATAATATTCTTGATTCCTAATTCGAAAAAATTCTTTTTCGATTTTATTCAGACCAGAAAATACTGCGTCATTTACATCCTAAATTAGATATGTTTCCACAGCTTCCTAATCACGTAAAGCATCAGAAAAAGAAGCAATCTTAATAGATTTCATTATCGCTTCCCGCATCACGATTCATTGATTCCGATGAATCTACAATTTCTTTCATTTCAGTTGCACAGATAAACATTTTGTCATACAATCGTTAAAATCCATCCTATTAGTGACTTCTTTCCAAATGGTTTCTTCTGAAAGGTTAAATGGAAAAATGTTTCTCCTCTTTCCACTTATGGGCCTGGAAATCCCCCCTGTTTTCTGAAAGCCTTTCTCAAATGTATTTTTAGAAACTTGATCTCAAAATTGTCTTACAAAATATAGAGCATCCAAAACATTGGCTTTATATCTTTTTTTCCACATTTTCGTCCAAACATGCTATAATTTTTTTCATAAGCAATTTTCTGAAATTAAATTTTACAGAAAGACTGATATCAGGCTTTGTGGATGAAACGCACTGGTGAAACTCTCGGGGGAAAAAACACACCACTTTGACGTTTTTTTTTAAATTGCAAATTAGCGTATGAGAGAGACATTGATCTATAAATAAAAGAATTTTCTCTTTTGTATTTCCATACTGTTCGTTTTCGGATTTTGAGTCTTGCTTTTTTTTACGCTTACACTTAACTAAGAAGTTTGGTTTAGTTTAGTTCACTTATATTAACGTTCCGTTTTAAAGCAACACTAGGACTATTTTGTCTATTTTGCGACGGACCTCGTAATTTTCAACCGCGATCAGATGATGACGACAGCACCTGAGCTGGCACCTCTTCTCTCCAAACTTCCACATCACACCGACTAGAGGACCCGAACATCCTCTCGCTTTAACGTGCACCAAACCCGCTTACGGGACGGTTTTTCGGTTTAGTTTAGTTATATTAACGTCCGTTTGAAGCAACACTAGGGCTATTTTGGGACGGACCTCGTAATTTTAAACCACGGTCAGATGACGAGGACGACACCTGAGCTGGCACCCCCTCTCCACACCACACCAGCGGGAGGACGTTTGGTCATGACGGATTTAACGTGCAACAGGCCCCCTTATACGACGGTTCTTCGATGGAATCAAGTCAGGAACCCGAAACCCTCCGGTTCCGAAGACGAGACCTTACCATCAGGCCACGCGGCCCCACAGTTCTTCGGTGGAATCGGGTCTCGAAACTGAAAACCTCCAGTTCCGAAGCTGATACCTTACCAACAGGCCACCACGACCCACTTCGCTAAGATGTGGCACGCAGAAAGATGAGAGGTTAGTACGCCTCCTAATTCTGAGTTGACCCTAGTGCTACACGTACATTTATCTTTCTTTCATCTTTCCTTTCACACCTTTTTTTACGAAATTAAAGCGTGGAGGGTCACCGAATCTAAGAATGAATAGTAGACTTATTTATAAATGCTCAAAAAATCTGTAAATAGGGACGAAGTCATCCAGTATTTTTGGTTGGCTGCGCATTTCTTCGATAAGGTCTTTACGTTTTTAAAACATCGATGCTTTATGATGTTCTTCCTGCAACAAATGGCTCCAACTTGTTTGTTCATGAGCATTAATAGTAATCAAAACTAATCCTCATTTTGCTTCTTTTCCCCGCCAAAGTATTTGGTCGGATTGCAAGTCATGAAACAATCCTGTTTCATCTGCGTTATAAATGTTGTGAATATTGAATAGCAATTAACCAGGTTGAGCAATTTTTATCTCCAATCTTTTACTACATTTTCATTCACATCCCCTTCTCTCCGCACACTTTCTTTTGGACTGTGTAGTAGCTTTTCTTAAAACGGTCGATCCAACCACTGGATGCAGAAAATCTTCCACATTATACTTATAGGCAATTTAAAGAACTTTATCGTCAAACAGTGTTCCATTAATAGCTATTAGTTGGCTTAAGATTCAAGAACAAAGACAGGAGGTTCTTTCAAGTGTATTTCTTATATTTTCTTATATTCGACTATTTTTCACTATATTTTGCCGATGCTTTATTCAATTTCATCTCGTAGTTCAACAATTGTAGTTAATATTGAAGTCGAGATTTCAAAACATTCTGCTAAAATGATTTGAAGTCCAATGTTTTTTGTTAAGTTTATGTCAATATTAAGGTAGTCACTCAAAACGAAAAACATTTTGGAGGCTGACAATCTGCCATGCTTCGCAATGCTTCAGAAATAAAAACGCGCTGTAAAAACCGCGATACATCTTACTCACTTCTTTGCGTTGTGGAATTGAAAAAGATAAGAAAGGTATTTCCGGTTCTACTGATGTGAAAACCTCATGACAAGTTATACTCATCAGTTCCGGACAAGATGGATACTGTAGTTATTTAAAAAGAAATCCAATATTTTCCTAACCTCAACTAAGAAAAAAAATTTTTGACTGTTGAAATAATTTGTTTATTCTGTGTTTATTATTCTTTGAATAGGAATAATTTCCTTCATTTTAAACAGAGAAAAAGAATAAAATCATTAAATCAGAGATTTATTGTAGGTCCAACTTCATTTTTTTAATAAAATGATTTCAAGATTTTATAATTGTAAATTTTATGATTTATATACATTTTGTCTAAGGATTATGCATAAAAAAATGCATCAGTTTCAGAATGAAGGAATCATGATTTTTTTCTTTACGATATAAAGCAATATTTTGCAATGTCTTCATGAACACTATTTTTAAATTCATCCATTGTTTAGGAAGTAAAATCACCAATTCATATGAAAGGTTTTGAGAGAACAAAACATTTCATTATAATATATTAGTTTTTATTCTTAAAAAAACAACAAATTTTTAAATAGAACAACTGTTGAACAGAAACACATGAAATGTTTTCTTTCCTTTTAGAAACAATTTGATTTCTCATTATAAGCTGACAAAACAAACAAAATTTTATTTCTTTTTTATGGTTGAATTCTATGCATAGTTCTCAAATTATTCTTTTAACCATTTTAAGAAAAAATAATCACATTCTTTTTATTATATATATTTCTAAAGTAAATCAATTCATGAAAATAGTTGAGAATTTAATTTTGAATATACATTATTTCACTCGAGCTTTCTTTCATTGCAAGAAAGGTAAAATAAAATTTACCAAACGATATCTTTATAAATAAAGATGAAAAAAAATGATGTTCGTTCTTTCTTTTTGAGTTAAAAAAATAATATTCTGTTATTGTCTAGATATTTACATTATTTCTTTATTTTACTATTACTTATTAATTAATTGTTAATACGAAATTTTCTTTCCCAAGGGATTCTGAACCATTTTCTATATATATAAAAAATAATTTCATTATAAAACTTATTATTCAGTTAATTTTTAATTATTTCTAATCTAAATTTAATAATTTTTTTATTAATTTAATGAAACAAGTTTTCTTTTCCCCATGTTATGAAAAAATTTGCATATAATAAATATTTGATTTTTTTCTTCAATGATTTACTTATTTTGTTTGATATTTTTCAAAGGAAATACTGCTTAATTATAATCTGGAGGGTATTCGAAATTGTTTCTGAACAAAATTTTCCCCTCGATTAATTATTTATAAATTTAAATGATGAAAAGAAATTAGTTTGTTTTACTATTTTTTAAATAAAAGTTTTCACAGTAAAATTTTTACTTTGTGCATTTAAAAGAACATAATGCAAAAACGTCTTATGTGCTTGATACGTTTATGTATTTTGTTTCTAGAATGTTTCGTTTTACAAAATATATTTTTAAGATGATACTTTGGGAAATTGAAGCGAATGAAAGAAGACAACACAAAACATATCTCTAACAATTTTTATCTTACCAATTTCATATAATAATTTAGTATTCTTGTAAGAATATAAACTATTTTTCGTTTCAGAAACGGGACACTATTTTTCGGATGATTTTACCCCACATAGGGGAGATATTTAGTTAGTGAGATAAGCGCATTTCCGGATTTTTTCGTTATGCCCAAAATCTTCATTCCGCTTGATGGTTTTTTTTTAAAGTTATTTCTTCCATTTGTTATATCGGTTCATATTATTTCATTTAATTCCAATTGAAGCAATTTTTCCCTAATTATTTTGCTTGATTCCCATTTTGCTAAATGAAATATAAACATCCTCTTAATCCTGGTGCATGCGCAAAAGCATTGGGGATTCGGAAAATAGATTGTAATTTAGTAGTCACATATCAAATCAAAATTAAAGATTTTTATGTAAAGACGGATAAAAAAAATTTCATCATTATGAAGGAGTTGATAAGCAGAATTTTAAGACGTGTTTACATTTCTCAAAGGCGACGTCTATTCAAATTTTGGACTACAAAAGAGACTCTAGTGGCGCATTATTAACATGCAAATTATGTTTACTTTCAGTATACAATATGAGACTTCGTAAGCATTATTTATCTTCCGCATTTAATATTATGATTGAGAAGATTAGAGAGATTTTGGTGTAAATAGATTTTAAGAAATCGGAAAGGGTAGTTTATTGATCATGAACGAAGTCTTGTAATAGGGATGTGAAGAGGTAAATTTTCTTATCTTGATATTACAGATAGATTGCTGCTTGCATTCCGCATAATTTAAAAAAATGCTCAATAATTTTTTAAAAAAAATTTATAGTTATAATAGAAATTAAGAAAATTTAAGAAATTATTTTCAAAATTAATAATTATATAATTATAAATTATATATAGTCCAGAGATAAGTGATTTTTTTCGTATTCATTTCCCTCGTTAGTGCTATCAATCGGTTGATTTTATTAAAATTCTTAAATTCCAAAATGATTACATTAAACGACATCTACTGTATATGTGTGTATCACTGAAGATATAATTAAAGCATTTATCGCTTACAATCGACTATGTAATTAAAGTTCGAGTTTAGCTTTAATATTCATATATGATAATCTCAGTTCATAAACTCTCATTAGCTTAAGGTACTAGGTACACATTTTAAATAAACACAAGATATAAAATAATCGCAAATAATTTCTCAGCACTAAATGACGCTGCAAAGACGGCAATTCTCCAAAGGCTATTAAACATCTTTAAAAAAAGCATGTAGTGAGACAGTTGAATTAAAGCGACCCCTTCCCAATTTTAATTAGGATCTCTTTTTTTTATCCTCATTATATGATCACATTTATCCCTGGAAAACATTCCCATCTCTCGGGAAAAATTGTAATTAGTATTTTAAATGATGGCAACACTCCCCCCACCCCTCGTCCGTGCTTCGAAAACTTGAGCAGAGTTAAACACTTGCTCGGGAAGAGAAATTAAAAGTAAACACACTTGCGGAGCATCTCGGCGTTATGAATTTCAGACCGTATTGCCGTAGAAGACAACTTTAAATTAGCATTCTCTGTTAGTACTTTAAGTGCTCTCTGTTCAGTTTCGTGGAGTAAATTCTGAGTTAATCTTACTCCTTGTGCACGAGTGTGCTCAAACAAGTGGATGTCTGGAATTTGCGTTTGAAGTTGTAAAATGACATCGTGAAAATGGTTATTGCGAATGTAAATTATTCTGTGAAGCTCCGGGCAGATTAAAGTAATCGACTTATTCATTGAATTCAACGAGGGTTTCATGCAGAAAGTTCAGATCTCATAAACTAAATTGCATACTTTTAATAGATGCTGGCGGATATTAGCGTTGGTTAAATATGCTATTAAATTTTATTGAATTGTCACCACATCTTATTCACTCACTTTGGTAAGTGGAAACTTAAAATTTGAAAGAGATGGACTAACTCATCTCTTCAAGTTTTGAATCTATTGAACATTTCGAAGTTTAATTTAGTTTAGTTATAATATATTAACGTCCCGGTTTTAAAAGCAACACAGGGCTATTTTGAGATGAACCTCGTAATTTTGAACCATGGTCAGGAGGCGTGGACGACGCCTGACATGGCACTCCAAGCTTATATACCACACCATAAGGAGGACGTTTGACCCCAGCGGATTTAACGTGTACCAGACCCGCTTATAGGACGGTTCGTTTGGTGGAATCGGGTCTCGAGCTTGAAACCCTCCGGTTTAGACGCCGGGACCTTACCACCAGACCATCGCAGTCATGAATACTTGGATGCCTTTTCTTTATTCTTTCCTCTTTTCTACCATAACTTATTATAAACATTGGGGATATATCATGACCCTATGTGGAGAATATCAGGCAACCGGACTCAATTGGAGCGAATGTAATAAGAGATTCTATGCCTTCCTCCGTATAAAAATATTGAAAGTATTCAATTAATATCTAATGCTTGTGGATATAGATTCTTTTCTAATTAATTTCAAGTTTCACGTATACGAAGTTTACAAACGAAAATATTGTAATTTTCAAAAAATTCGTAATCTTGACTAATTTTCACGTTTTAGGCCTTCTTGAGTACCAGAAATGCATTTTTAGAATTATGTTGTAAACACGATAGTTCAAAAATGCTTTGAGCTAGACAGATGAAATTGTGTATGTGTTCTGTACTAAATGTATAGATTTTTAAGAAATTTTAAGGAATTCCATTCACCGAAAACTTGTTAAAATTTTTAAAAAAAAGACATTTTTGTAATTTTATTTTTGTGTAATTTTTTCTTTAATTTTGATCATTTTTTTACGTTTGATTTTAGGTATAATTTTGAGACAATGCTTTTCTTTTGCATAATTGCAAATAAAAGATATAGCGAGGTTGTGAATGGTCAACATATATATTTCAATAGCCTTCGTAGGATTATACAAAAATAAATATTAACCCTTTGCGCTCGGATGTCTCCACTCGCCATTCAAGACGGTGCATCACTTTGACATTTTTTTTGCTTATTTCTTTTAATTTTGATTGTTTAAAATACTTATAAAGAGGTAAAAGGATAAACAAATAATTTTTAGAGAAATTCTACTATATGTATGTAGAAGTGGTTGTGACAGTCTCCACGAGATGGCGCAGGCGGCGCCAGGGAGAACACTAACTCTAGTGGATATGGAATGAGACAGGAGAGAGCGGGTGCTGGACTGTTCGGGTTGAATGACTGTGAACCGTGGTAACACGATGAGGTGCCCACATTGTAATATGTACCAAAACTGTAAATATGTACAACGGAACCTATATTTAACCCTAGACACCGTTTCGTAGTGAGTTCTTTCAGAAGATGGACACATTCGCTCCCACTTGTATCAATTCAATTATATGTATTTATTATTCGGAGAGAAATAAGTAAGTTCATTTAGGAAATAATTATGCATATAATTACTTTCCGAGTGAAAGAGTTAACTTTTTCAGTTTATTATTAACACGACCTTAACATATGTTAAGTTACTGAATGTTTTAAACATATTTAGTCTTTAAAATAGTATTCTTTCTGCAAAATTCGCAGCAAAATAGTATTCTTTCTGCAATCACTACTTACAGAATATACAACCGAGGTAGTCAAGACACACAAATGAAGCCTAAAGCTATGATTCTTCGGATTGAAGATTTGAATCTCAGCCTTGAATCTCAAGAGTATATTAAATATCTAATTCTTTTTTCCAATAATTCTTTTTAAGTAAGTTCATTTGAGAAATAGTTATGAATCTAATTACTTTCCGAGTTCAAAGGGTTAAATTTTTCAGTTTATTATTAACACGACCTTAACATATGTCAAGATGCTGAATGTTTTAAACATATTTAGTCTTTAAAATAGTATTCTTTTTTCAAAATTCGCAGCAAAATAGTATTCTTTCTGCCATCACTACGTACAGAATAAACAACCGAGGTAGTCAAGACACACAAATGAAGCCTAAAGCTACGATTCTTCGGATTGGAGATTTTGAATCTCAGTCTTGAATTTCAAGAGTATATTAAATTTTATTAAATATCTCATTCTTTTTTCCCATAATTATTTTTTAAGTCAGCGGGGATAGTCTCCCTAAACCTTCGTCGCACACTCTGTAATGAAGGTGAATTTATGCTTTATAGGCGTTTTACTCAACAAACTGAAACCAAAATGAAACACAGAACTACAGTTGTAATTACAAAATCGCATACCAAGATTGATATTTGTAAGTAATTGAGTTTTTGAATTATCCCTCTTACATGTTTCTGAAATACTGACCGACAGACTGTCAACTTCTTCTTGGATTTAGCTTAAAATTTGAAAGTGTCTACACGATGGATGTCAAACCTATGAACCGAATTTTATCCATTTAGCTCTCCTTGTTTTTTAATTATCATGTTAACATATATTGGAACAGCCGAACAGACAGACTTACACTAAATGGTATTTTACTGAAAATTTAATAGAAATTTGGTGTAAAAACCACATACCAACTATTTCAAAGCAGTTTTTAATTGTCTTTTTCACAGAGAGATTGGCATTTTATAAAAATCAGTTTTTTTTTTTTTTTTTTTTAGGGAGGTTTAAAACGTGGAGATTCGACAAAATCACGTGTTCGAATTTTTCGACGATTGCAATATTTCCTCTATTTTTGTATACAAGAAATTAAAAAGGCTTACCTTAACATTACTGGCGAGGTAAACAGGAGGCTTAAGATTCTCGCTGAGAAACCTTCTCCCTTAAAGGTACATTTTCATTTAACAATCAAATATTAAATCCATATTTAGTTTTACCTTTGTATTTTCCAATATTTATTTCCATTACTAGACAATGCAAGAAAAAAGAAATCGCAGAAATACAAATAAAAGCAGTGGAATAGTTTTTAAATATATTTTATCATATAAACAGAGCTTTTTAATAAACATAGAACTACTCACGAAAAAAATTGAATAAAATGTTCTAAAGGAAATCCTCCGTTTTTTTTATTATTGCTCAGAAACTTTTATAATGGAATATTCTCTTTTTCAACATAAAAGACATCGAAATGGAAAAATAAATAGCATAAGGATAATGGTAATGCTATTATGGTCCAAAATTGAATAAATGCCAAGAGTTTATCAACTGTACTCAAAAAGATGGCTTTTCATTACTTCCAAGCATCTAAAAAAGGAAGCAGTCTTTTTGTTTCGGATATTGTCCCTTTTTTTATAGAAAATATTCAACATTTTTTGGAAGCAGTAGAGATAAATTAAATGATAGAAATATTAAGAGAAATGTAAATTATTAGAAGAAAAAAGTGAACAAGAAAAGAAGAATTCATCATGCTTAGTTTAATATTTATTTTGTCAATAAGTTTTTGTCATTTAAATTAAATAAATTCAAATTTTTTTGTATTTTTTTTTCTTTATTTTCAATAACCCGATTTGTTTTATGGTTTCCAAACATTTTCCGATTCTCGTTGCCATTGTTAAATCAAAAATTTTCCAAATCACCTTGGTAAAATTCTAAAAGAATACATCCTGAAAAATAGTCAATAATTTTTGAATAAATTAGGTAAAAAAAAAAAAAAATGAAGTGCTTTTTATTTTTTTCGTAATCACTCTATATAAAATTTACACTATACGTGCTCCACAAACAGTTATCGATTTTGTCAATTTTTATTTTATTCCATCTGTTCCTGATATATACGTTATCAGGGGCACCTGATATTGCCCACTCTTTATTTTCGAGAGATATAGAGAAATAAATCTTTCATACAAACCTCCATCTTTCGTAACTGGACCAATTACGCTAATTTCGCCGTTTTGCCTGTATAACAAAAAGATTAGAATGCTATATAATTATTTTCCAACTACAACTTAAAGTATTGCAGTCATGGTTTATCAAAGTTTGTCCTCATTATTAATTTAATTCACAAATAGGAAATGAATGGTATTAATATAATGGATGTACAGCTGATCTCCAAAGGCGGATAGTAATAAAATGATTTTTATCAGTTTTTATTGTACAGATTTTAACAAACATAATGATCAGGGGAAAAGATAAGCATGTTGAGCATTTCATATTTTTCGAAGTAGGCAAATTAACCTGGACATAGACATCACCAATCGTATTATTGACCTTTACACTAATATAGATCCATAGATTACGTTGGCATTAAACACTTATGAAATATGTAACTTTAAATGCTTTATCGACTTTCGGTCATTTCATACCACCTGTGAATATTCCTTAAAGCCCAGCTCTCCCAACAATTCTTGTTGAGTAGAGAAGTACTCAACACCATTTTCGTCTCTCGAATCAACGTCTATTCGCAATCAACGTGCTCCGGCATCCAGGGACCTCCATTCCACGATGTTGCAAATAATTCATCTTCATCAGCAAATAATAATTTCCCGAAAATTACCACCGGAAGGGAGGGCTGAGAGATGCTCTAGAGGGTTGTAGTCTCCGTTGTCGATACCCTCCCCCTTTCCTGTTGCTGGTTCCGCTACCCCTCATCAAACATACGAAGACGGGCAGAATAGATGAGAAATTTATTGAAGTTCGGTCTTCAAGGAATTGGGTATCTATCGATTGTGCCAACTTTCTAATCAGCATGTATATGAGGGAGACGGTTATTGTTTGTTGTTGCAGGTCTTAAGGAGATTGTTTCCTATATTGCAGATTTGGAGATGATATTATTCTTGTTTTGCAATATTGTGTGGAATGACGTCAGTTGTCGGAGAGTTCGTTTATCTTAAGAAAGCGCAGATAAACAGAGTTAGCTTATAAATGGAATAGGGTTTCTTCTTTTAACTGCTTAGGGAGGCAAGAAATTAACATGCGCATGTGAAGAAAGGGCCCACTGTAATTCGCAGAGAGGTCACACAAAAGTATCCGATTCCTAATAGAAATCAGGAAATGATTTATATTTTCTAAATGAATTAATTTTCGACCTAAGAACTCCTGAAAACTGTGTTCCGGCAAACACTTTTAATGAACTGGTTGAAAACATCATTTTTACTTCTGTGGCAATTGTCTGCCGACGCGTGTAGTACGTCGTTGGCGATTCTGAGACAAAAGTAACTAGACATGGGTGGAATGTCTTTCTGCCCCAAGTGATTAACATAATAATGTATATAGGCTGCCATGAGAAATCTAATTTCTTCCTAACGGAAGCTCTGAGGATACTAAAGCAGACTCCTACGAAACAACCCCACCCAATACTAAGGTGCGAGAGTATCTTTACGTAATCAAAAAGACAGATTGGTGAGAATAAATAAACTCCTTCTTTTTAAGCTTTGCTTTTACTTTGCCGTGTACGAAGTATAGAGAAAATATTGCAATCATCAAAAGTTTGAACTCGATATTTTGATGGATCTCCAAGTTTTAGAAGGGGAGAAAAACGAAAGCACATTCTTCAAACAAAACATATTGGAAAAAAAAAACAACGAAAAACACAATTTTCGATAAAGTCTGTCTGTCTTTGACAAAGATAACTCAAAAACTGTTTGAGCTAGATAGATGAAATTTGATATATGCTATACCAAATTTGTAGATTTCTATCGAAGTTTGAGCAAATTCATTTAGAGAAAGTCTGTCTATCCGTAAATTTGTAGTACCGGTAACTACAAAGCATTAACAGCTAAATGGATAAAAATTTATTATCTATTTACAAATTTATTATCTATAGTGTAGATACCTATCAAATTTTGACAGCAATTCATCAAAGGAGACACTGTCTGTCGGTCTACTCTTTCAACAATATATAAGTGAAGTTACTCAAAAGTACAAAGACTTAAACAAATTAAATATGATGTGTATTTTGAGACTACAAGGGCAGTAGTTCTGCGTCAAATTTTTATTTCAATTGTTTATGAAAAACAATTGAAATAAATAAAAATTCTATTTTCGGATACTATTAGCTACATGCCATGGAATAATCGCCAAAGATTACAAAACAGATTCATTAAAAATATAATTTTACGCCAAACGTTAATATTTTGTAACTATTGAACATCAATGCCATGCAGTGCGAACAATAGGGATGAATGTAATCAGAGAAGACTTACCCAATATCTACAATTTTTCTTGTGGGGGGGGGGGGGACGAGAGATAATACTTTTATAAAAGAATATGCTAGAAGGTTTTGGGGATATCAGTCCTGCTGGTTAAGATTAGGTTGATGAAAAATCAATAATTAATTCCAAGTAGATTATTGCAGAAATAATTTTTTTACTAAAGAGATGAGAATTGCATGCTTAAGGAATGCTTCAATTGGTTGGATTTCCCCAGCTGATGGGTCATTTACTTCTTTGGTTTACTAGCGTTAACATTCTTTAATGGGATGATCAACCATTTTCAGTGTCTTTCCCCCCTAACACCTGCCATCTTTACCAAAACATTCCTCTAGGTGAGTTCTAAAAATCTTGTGCGTTGTAAAGATTTAGTTAAGAAAAAAAATCAACTTTTATTCCATAAATTAAACTTTTTCAAAAAAAAGTTCTTTTATTTTTTTAAAAATCCTTTTTGAATATTATTTTAAAGGTTTTTCAATTATCGTATAATTTTATATACGTCTTCATTTGTAATAGGTAATATAGATCTATTGTAATGAATATTTATTTCATCTCATATAAGAGATGATTTGGGAAATTAATCTGTCATTTCCTTTTTACATAGTACCGTTGATGGGCTCAAATCCGCATTCGTTACAAATCGTTCTCTCTTTCGCATTTAAATAACTTTATTTATTAATTCATCATAATCTCTTTCATTAAAGCATTCTTTAACTGTTAACTGTGTTTCTTATCTTATTCACAGAATTTAAAGTTACAAGTGTTAACCATAAATCTGAAATAATTTGAATTTTTTTTAAAAAAAAATAACTTTTTTTAATTAAGAAATTGCTTTTCTAACTGCCTTAACATATACCATAAATAATGTAATATTATTATGAAGTCACAGAAATAGGTTTAGAATTTCAAAAGAAATACTACTTCCTTTAATCCTTTGAAGGCTAACTATTCTAAGTTGAAGTGCTTCGCATGTACTGAATATTTGGTATTGCGCATGTTTATGGGCATGTGCTGAATATCGCTGAATATTTGGTACAATGAAAATAAAAGTATCTTCTGATAATAAATTGTTCTATTTTATTTCTAACATTTTTCAAGAGAAAGAGTGTTGCAAATCGTTGGAATAACATGTAGTGCAATATTATATTACTCAATATTTAATAATATCACGCAATATTGTTAATATTGTTTAATATCATACGATACTGTAAAGTACATGTATTACTAGAGGCGTTTTATAAATTTTTTCTGAATATTATTGCTCTCAAAATGTTTTCTCGGTGTAAATCGAGGTTGCAATATAATTTTGTATCTCAGAATTTCCCTTTCCCTTTCGAGATAGGAACGCTAATTCCATAGCTTGCTGACTGATGGCGCTGTAACTGATCTCACTTTATAATGCATGGTCATTTTACTGTATTTTAATAGCTTTCGTGCAATTAAGCGAAAATAAATATTAAATTTTTCAATTTATTATTGAAAAATGATTTATGTATAAAACTTAGATGTGTAATGCATTACTACATGCGTAAGGCTATATGTTTTTATTTCTTACCAATTCTATATTTCATTTAATCTCTGAGAATAGGTTCATATTTCTCTATCTTAAACATATTTTCTTTTAAAGATATGCATCAATTAAAAAGATATATAATTAACTACTCAGTTCTTAAAATTTTAATAAAAAAAACTAAATTATATTAATACATATATGTGTTGTGACTTATGGCAATTTACAAGCCCGCTGACAATTATCTGTAGGTGATTTAAGAAGAGTGAGCGTCTCTTGCTTTTTCAATAGTGCCAACTAGGACCAAGAATACGACTTAGCTACTTCGTGCGTCACATTCGCCTGCATAACCCCTTTTTACAGGGGGGAACATTCACACACCTCACAGATAGAACACAGAAGAAGAACAACCATACCCGAACCAGGACTCGAACACGGGACGCCCAGACAACGGGGAAGAGACGTTACCCTTATGCTAGGACGCCGGCATTATATATATAGTACATAATTTAGTATAATAATAAATGGTTTTAATACTAAATTACATTAAAGCGCTAATACTTTTGCACACATATGAATGTTATTGTTAATTACGAAGAGGAAGTAACAAATTGTTTGCAAATGAATTTTTCATAAATTATTGATTTTTAAAATTTTCTATTTCATGAGTAAAGAGCATAAAATTTTGGGGGAAAAAATGTATGCTCGAAAAAGTTTAGAAATTTTGCTGATCGCTTTATATGTATGGAAAATCATTGGTTATATATATATTTATATATATATTGCATCAATGCACCCTTTACATTTTCATATGTCGTTTTTTATAGTCATTTATTATCAATCATTATAATTATAACGTATTTGATTTATACGGCCCAAAAATTTCAAAGTTTCTGTTACACATAATTTCTTTTCTTTCTAAAATTCGCATTTTTTTCCACTCCGACTTTATTTGTCCATTCTTTTTGCTTTTTATAAGGATGTGTGTGTACTACGGGGGGTTCTACAGCTTCTTTTTCTCATCATTTCCGAATATAGGATGCGGAAAGAGTCAAAATCTTGGAACACCCCATGTCTGAATGAGGTCTGGAGAGAATCAATTCTTCTTCTTCCACTGGATTGTTTCCATCTGATTAGCACCTTATTTCCGAATTCCATCTTATTAAGTGCTTACTTTTTTTTTTTTTTGCTTGCACTGCTTTTTCGTTTATTACTTAAAAATCTAAAAAAAAAAATTAAAAATATCAATAAAATGAATCTATCTGTTGGGGTTTTCGACAATTTTGAAGCTTAAGAGACCAAAATTCATAAAAAATTTCACATTAAATTGGTAGACGATTATAGCATTTTTATGTGCTTACTGGAAAGTGAATACTCATTAATGAATTCAAAATTTCGAAAATTTCTACCCACATAAAATTATTTTAATGTCTTTTTAAAATCTCGATATTTGCATCGGTGGACTGATCGGGTCGATTGATGTCGAAAAGATGTCTACTCAATCAGCGTTTTCAGTGCGTCACAAATTCCATCGATCGCCCCGGCGTAAATCGAATGAACGACCAAAAGAGATTTCCTTCGGGTTTAATTATAAAAGGGAACAAAATTCCGCAGAAATTCTAAAACTCATTATCATAACACTAATGGAATTTTGGAATACAGTGATTCATTTCATGAAGGGTATTGTTATAATTCAATTATCATCCCGAGGTACGATTTAAATATTCTTTTTCGTAATGATCCAATTTTTGTCTTAAAGGATTTCAAGTGATTTTAAATGACTCATTTGTAAAACAAAAAAATCACGGCGGATCTCGAAATGTAATCGATTTCCAGGCTGCGTGTGGAATTCTTCGTTGAATTCAATTAGCAGATAGTCTCCAAAGAGAAGAAGCTTCAAAATGAATTCTGAACAGGAGCATTAAGTATACATTTGAATTTCCTACTGTTAATAAACATACGATTTATTCTTTCTCGTCATTGAATTTGAATAATTGATATGGATATTTTAATAGTTCTTCTGCGACAAAAATGTGTATTATGATTTTCTATTCATTCTTATAAATTCTGTTGAAGGCAACGGTTGTATGGTTCTATGTTTGACGTTCTCGTATGCGAAATAAATAACCAGTGCGATTGATTTCAACAAAACTTTCTCGCATATTCTCGAAAAAAACTTGTCGAACCATAGAGCCCTTATGTGGCATTGGCGTACACTATTTACGAAATATTAACTTTTGGCGTGAATTCAGCATTTTTATTGAATCGGTCCTGTCATCCTTGGCGAGTAATTTGGCAAATAATCCCTGGCATGCGGTTAATAGCATCATAAAATAGAAGTTCTGCTTAAAACATATTTTCTTAATCGATTGAAACAAAGGTTTGACACAAAACTGCATTTGTGAAGTCTCACAATCCCATGCTTAATTTGATATATTAAAGTCATTGTGTTTTTGCTTTCCGCTGAAACTTTGACAGGTGTTAAACCTGTGTACCGAGTTTTAGCCTTCTAGTTTTTTTTTTAATTATTGTGTTAATTTATCAAATTTGCAGATTTCTGTTATATTTTGATTTTACTCAAAATATGACAGAAATCTGCAAATTTGATTTAAAGACCATACATACCCCCCGGAGGGGGCACCTCGAAATGAGGATGAGATGCTCCCGGCATCGTGGTTGGATCTCGCCACCCTCGAGGGTACACTAATAGGTGGGGGATCTGACTCCTCCCATCGATGACGGGACGTACTTCCTTCGAGGAGGGTTGTACCGTGGCCGGTGAAGGCCTTAGGACTCAACCACAGTTCCCGCCAGTTTTGCTGTTGCAGTGGTCCGGTAATTCAGTTTTTATGGTTTAAATCCGTGTGCCTTCGTGGCGGGTCGGGGAATTAGATGGCTGACTTAAAGACCATACATCAAATCCCAACTGTTTAGTTCAAAACGCGTTTGAGTCATCTTTGTCAGAGACGGACATTTTCCAAAAATATTTTTCAAATTCAAGGTGATCTAAAACGTGGAGATTCGTCATAATCTAGAATTCGATTTTTTTAAAGATTACTATACTTCTCTATGCTACGTATACGTGAAAGTAAAAAAAGTATCATAATCGTCAAAATATATGACCTTCAGAGTTGCTAGCACACTGAAGAAAAGAAAATTTCCCATATTAATTGAAGAGATCAAAACAAAAATCGTAAATTAAGTTAAGTGATGTAATGAATCTCGCAATAAAAAATGCGATAAAATTGAAGTAAAAATAATAATAATTATTATATTATTTCAGTTTTTAAAAGAATTGTTCTTACCAATGCAAGTAGCAATTGTACGATGCGCTGTAGATTCTAAATACAAACAGCCAAAGAATACTTCAAGCACATTCATAGCACGAAACGCTTCCAGGTGTTTTACTGTGTTTTTCCTATCAATGCAATATTTAACGCATGTAGTCGCTAGATTACATTCAATATAATGAGCTCTTTTATATTGCATATAGTAAATCTGCTTGTTAACACTTTATTATTTAGATAAAAATCTTTTAATAATATGTTAGTAAATAATGTATCGATTTTTAATTAAAAGAAAAGAATAAGGACAAAAAGAACGAGAGATACATTTATTTTACAATACACAGCCAATTTTTTCTTACAAATACGTGGGATTACACATACATAATATTCACCTTTCTGTGAAAATGTCGCTTGTTTTTTAAAGAATGACATGCTAATGCAAGTATAAGTGTACACATTAAAATAATCTATATTTATAACACAAAATAATTATTGCTTTTAATATACATTTTAATGCTGCGAATGTACAACATTTTATTTGTATATTATTAAATTGATTTGCAAAATTATAAGAAGGAAAAAGGAATTTAATGGCATATAAAATACAATTTAGTAATACACATATCACATTTTAAGAAAATACTAAACAGTTAAGTACCAAAAGTGAAAAAGTGGCATGGCAAATAAAATCAAAAGGCCCATTTCAAAAATTCCAAATACTGATTTTGCAAAACATTTTAAGAATATAGTGAAAAATATTTGTAAAAAAACAATTCTTATTTAATAAAATTGTTTTAAATAATTATATATAACCTATTTGTACAATTTGTTCTTGCCAGAATGGCATTAGAAGCATAATAGCAAAAATGCCGTTTGCGTAAATCATGTTTACTCTTAATTTGTTTCGGAGGCAGGTGTTACAAGTTCGCTGCAAATTATTGCTTTGTTTTATGAAACATTTAGAGAGAAACAGTAGCTAAATTTATTTACGAATAAAAAAACATGAAAGACACAGTAAAATACTTATTTAGAAATATTTTTTGGCACTAAATTTGGTTTATAATTTTATTTTATTGTTGATTTTATCAATAAAATATTTTGAAAATAATCATTTAATTTTATGATTTGCTCAGAAATGTTTTAAATTTTTTAATATTTTTTATAAATTTTCTTTATCAAAATTACAATTTTTTTTATTCTCTTAAAAAGTTTTACTGCTTCTTTATTGATTCTTAAATATAAATAACTACTAGAAACCTTTTTGTATTCATATAAAACAGTTACAGTTAATGAAAAAACGAAATAAACAATTGTTAGTTAAAGTTTATACTTTTTACATACACTTTTTATTCCCAAAGAAAATTTCTTTTGATTTTATGTATTGTTTAGAAATTAGAGGAATCTAATTTTCTTGAAATTTACATTCGAATTTCGTTTTATCACAGTAAAAATAAACCATTTTTATTTAAAAGGGGTCACAAGCAATTTAAATATTTTATTACAAGCGATTAAGATTAAAACTTTTATATTTTATTCACATAAAATAATTAAATTAAAAGTAAGCACTGCAACACATACGTTTTCAAACAAGGTGAAACTCAAAGGTACAATGTTCCTTTATACAATTCAATTCGATAATACTTGTAGTACTGGTTTAAGGAGGAAATACATACATAAATAACATTTAACTATCACTAGTTGGGGAAATAATGCAGATAAATAACTATGCACATTACGGTGTTTTAATAAAACCGTGGCTTAAGAAAAAACTTTTAAAATTCAAGAACATCCAATGCCGATCACAGATGAAATTGTCATATCAGATAAGACAGCTTTAGGTTTCAAATAAATCATGAATTTGAAATTTCTAAACATATTCAAAGCAAATAACGAAGTTTTAATGATTTACTGAAAGCAAATTCAGTAAATCATTAAAACTTCGTTAAAAAACATTAAAATATATCCATGTAATAGAAAATATGCGAAATAATAAATATATCCGAATCCAGAAATAATTTGAAATAAACAATAATTTTAAAATTATTAGAAGAAACAAAAATATAAAAATTATCGAGTAATAATTTAAATGAAATTTTTAAAAAGTGGATATGTAAAACTCCAATATTTTTTGTTTCACTTGATGAAATTAAAAATATTTTAAAATAAGAATATTTTTCTATTTACAAAATATATACAATATTTTATAAAATATATAAAATAAGAATATATATATTCTGAGAATTTTTTATTTTAGTCTTAACTTGCAATTCTTTCTTTTCTGTTCTTTTATTCTTAACTTCTTAATTCTGAAAAATATGTTCAGATAATTTACCAACACTGGCCAAATACATATCATAATACATACAGTGAAACGATTCTTTAAATAACGTTTTAAAAGAATATTTAATGGCATGAAAAAAGGATTTCACATGCTTGAATAAAAGCAAAGCATTTATATTACATATTTTGCAATAACTCATAATAAAACAAATGAATTCGAATTCGGACAATAGAATAAAATTTTAATAAAAAGCTGTCTTATTTTAAATATAAGCTATTTTATCCGTGACGATGATCACAAAACACAGACAATTCAGTTGGGCTCAAGCTCTCAAACAAAAGAAATGTTCTTCAATTAATTATTATTCCACCAACAAATTAAATATTAATGCTTTAAAATAGAGATACCTAAACTTTGGATCACGATCCAGTAGTGAGGCGCGAATCAATTTTGTTTCGATTATTACAAGATTTTAAATGCATTTATATATAATATAAAATGTTCCGAAAAAATATAATAGAAAGAAAACGCAATATAGAATCAAGCTACTCGTGTCAGCTTAATTTCCCTCCACCAACATCAGAAACTACTCGTCGTGGTTTCAATTACTTTGTGCATGCATAAATTTAGAAGAGGATCGCTATCAATTTTGTTAACATTTATTATATTTAAGAATAAACACATCATATTTTAATAAAAGTTTGTTTGTGGACTATAAAACCTCTTTTCTAACTGCTCGTCTAAAGACGCGAATGAAGTGCATAGTAATGTTTAAAATTTTGAGAATTCCTGCCCTATGTGATTTATCTTGGTCAAACGCACAACATCCCTTCGGCATATATATAAATAATTTCATAATTTTTAAAACATTACAGTAAAATGCATTACATTAAGAATCTTCATCCTTTTGAATCAGTTTGAAGCATCCTGCAAGAAAGAATTAAATAAAGTAAAAAAGGTTCATGTATTTCCATTCTCAATTTAAACGGATGCATTGCGTATTCGCACTCAATTCATAACTTTATTGCTTTATTTTTTGCTTTATTTTTTTCACGTTTGTCTTAAGTATGTAAGAGGGTCATGACAATCAACATCTGGAGTATTAGAAATTAAGCAGTTTCACATTTCAATCTCTAACTGAATAGTAAAAACGTGTCTTTGGTTTTATTGTAAGTTATTGATTTCCTTCTATAGCATATTAACTCGTGTAACCTTATCACATGAATTATATTTTTGAATGAGCTTTTCAACCTTTCACTACTAGCTCGACTATGAATATTTTATATTAATGAGACTTTTTGGAGCCGGTTTTTGTTTCAAACGAGGGGTGCAAAATGTTAAACAAATTACTTTGAAGAATGCCCTCATTTTACTTTCTGAATTCCTCATTTGAAAAAGAAACCTATCTAAAATTGGTCTATTAGTAAACCATTACCACGGGTGGTTCAGCCATTTTAATAGCGAGAGAGTTTAAAATAAGTGAAAAAATTATTACATTTTCCTCTTTTTGTAGAAAAAAAACACTCACTAAAAAATAACTTAAAGAAAGAAATATCCGTTACTACCGTTTTATAATGAGTGATGAAAATCTTGACAGCTAAAACACGTAAGTAGATCGTAGTCATGGGCCCATCTGAATTGCCGCCGTAACAACAATGGACAGACAGACATAGATGAGGAGATTAAATGAATACATCGAAGCATCACTCCTATTTTACTTCCCGTGGCTGTTGCTGCTCGAATTGCTGTTGTAGACACAGTCTCTCAGGTTGTTGAAGGAG
The DNA here is from genome assembly GCF_947563725.1 of Argiope bruennichi. Taxonomy (NCBI): domain Eukaryota; kingdom Metazoa; phylum Arthropoda; class Arachnida; order Araneae; family Araneidae; genus Argiope; species Argiope bruennichi. The sequence goes on along the minus strand of NC_079156.1, from coordinate 20,820,718 downwards.
GTGGACTTGCGCATGCGCAGCCCGCAGAAACCGATGTTCCTGTAGAAGTAGGCGTTGGGCAAAACGAGGATTGAACGCACCAGAAGGTAAGTCAGGGTGCGCCAGTTCAGCAAGGTACCCCATTGAGACGTCATCAATGCTGAAATAAAAAATGTTTGATTGTTTTTGTTATAAGAGGAAATGATAGAAAATCGATAAGTTCGCATTTAATGAGAAGAATCTTTTCAAAAAGTTTCAAGGGGAGTTATCGTAAATGGAAATAACAGACATAACTAAAATATAGCCTGGAACAAGAATTATATTTTATTTTTAATTTAGTTGTTTGTAAAATAACCATTTTTTTTAGAATTCTAATTGTTATATAGACTTTTAGCTATGAAAACAAAAGAAGATATAAGAGTGAATATATTATATTTCGGTCGAGGAAGATTTTCTTTTACAGGACCTTCTTTATATTTCATTCAAATCCTAAATTAGTTACTTCGAATAACAAATAAGAGATTCACTTAAGCGCCAACAGATGGCGCATTGAAAAGATTCTTTCGCTTTCTCGTTCTATAAAGAGAAAGTATTGTAATCGTCACAAATTCTAACTCTAAATTCTGACAAATCTCCACATTGCAGTCCTCCCCAATTTCGAAAAACTCATTTTTGGAATTTTGTCTACCTGTTAGTGAACACGACATTCCAAAATGCTTTGAGATACATGGATGGAATTTGGCATACAATATATGCATCAAATTTGTAGATTTCTACCATTTCTTGAACAAAATTCATTCAGTGTAAGCATAGCTGTCCGAATATAAGAAGCACGATAAGTACAAAACGAAGAGAGTTAGATGGATAAATCAACTACTCATATTTGAGAAGAAACACTAGGGTTATCTTGGGACGAACCTCGAAATTTCGAACTTCAAGTTTAATAACGAGGATAATAGTTATTCTCTCCTTCTACTCTCCTTCTCTCCTTCCAGACTTCCATATGACACCAACGAATAGATTCTGGGTCCAATAAACCAGATTTAATGCCCACTAAATCCCTCTAATTGTTGAATCTTTAGTGGAATCGAGTTTCGAACTTAGATCCTTCTATCCCCGAAACCGAGCCCTCACCTCTAGGCCACCGAGGCCGAGTTCCATGATTCATAATGCAGCCATATGATCTGAAGCGACAACAATATTTTAAAAGAATAACGACATTATTGCAAAATTGGAATTCCCATCTCTTAAACTGTCATTCTTATAATATAAAGAAATGGCTTCATTTTATAAGAATATGAATTGTAGAACACATCTTTCATATGTCCTGTAAATATGAATCGGGATCTTTCTGGCGAAATTGTCTTAAATCGAAATTGGTACGTGTTTTTCGATAAATTATGTTTCACTGCGATTACAATGAATTCACATAATCCCAAATCAATGGTTAGAAATGAAATAATACTTATATATTCGAACATTTTCATCAAAAGGCACCTCAGATATTGGATAAGAAGCTCCAGGTTCAGTGTTTTCCAATGGAGATAATATTATAGAACTCGTGTTACTTCCGTTCCAATGATGAGATGTATTTCTTGAGAAAAGATTTTTACGGATCCTACACAGTATTGTCTCCAAGCTATCACGAAGATGGTCAACTATCTCGAATAGGTAGGAGGATGGAGTGATTTCTCCGCGATTATTTGTTATAACAGCCTTCATTCTTTTATCTTGTAATTATTTCTTTAGTAAAAATAAATATATTGAGATAATGTCTTTGAAAATAATGATAACAACTGGGGTTTCATCAATGCTTCCAAAAATTTCAAATCATATTAACATTTCCTGTAATATCCTTTGAAATGAAATCACTACATATTGAAAATTTTAATCGAATCCTTCATGTTCTTTCTTACCTAAAATCTGGAGACCATGACAGAGGGCTGTTGCCAGAAGAAGCGTTCGAACCACGCCTTTGTCCATTGTACCCCAGAATGACCACAACAAGAAGGCCAGTGCTGAAATAACAGAAGCGGAATGAAAATATATTCTACTTTGATAAAAAAAAATATGAATGCGAGAAAACTGAATGGGGACAAAATGCAGGGGTGTTAGAATTAAAGTTTTCTATTCACAGTGTTTTAGAGATAATTCTATAATTCTATGACTCTACAGCAAGCAAAATGTCCCATATGTAGTGCAATTTCTGTTAAAACCGGAAAATTATACTAAAATTTCCTTAATATGTAAGGAGAGTTTTTATCATTATTAACGAAGCAACTGAACAGTCATCTGAATTTTTGTAGTTAACTAAAACCGCTGCTGAAGTCCAACATTAATGTAATTCACAACGAATAAAAAGTTTTTTCTCTTCATAATATTTTTTTTCTTTTTCACAAATCAAAGTATCATGCGAAATGATTGGCTCAATTAAGACTTTTCAAAAACATATAACACTTAATAACAGGTCATTATTTTTAAACTTCCTGGTCACAAAGTCTGTGAAATTTGTGAGAGTGTATTTAAAGGCTGATGTTAGACGATCTCCTATTTGAAAGGCGATATTAAGTTTTATATCTGCGCAACTGTAAGGATACTTAAACTATTCTGTAGCTATTCTTCGTTTTGACAATGAAATCTGTGATTAAAATTAATGCAAAGTTCACTGAGCAAGTATAAGGCTGTTTTTATTTGATTGACTTAATAAAAAGTCATCTGATTTTATATTTTTGTGTATAACGTAGGTTTCATCACATGAAACGATCTCCCTTTTTTTTGTATTCTTCGACGAAATAGTTTTGGTTATAAAATATTCTGATTTAATAAGTTACAATTTTAACAATACTGAAATATTTTTTCCTAAATTATATATATATTTTTCCTTTATATTTGCAAAATTTGCCCAAAATCTGTCACAACGCCATCTTTGATAAATTTTTTAACTCCAAGCAAGTTCTAAAGCCTTCTGAACTTTAATCCCAACGATTCTTTCATATGCTGTTCAGTAAAATCTGAATGTAATATAATTAACTGAAAAAATTGGGAAAAAAATGAAATTATATTTTAAAGTTTATTTTATGGTATGAACACATTTTATGGTATTGATAGATTTTAGCTAATGTGGTAATAAGTCAAGAATAATTTGTTATTTTATACATAAATAAACAATGATTTAAGCTGAGGCATCTGACTGAGTTTTTTTTTTAAATTTTTTTTTTGTATTGTAAATATATTATCATAAAACAGTCACCAATACTGTTAGGATATATTGACGAAATTGTATGCCATTCAGAATATAGAAAAAACGTTTTGGATATTTCGTACATCTTGTGTCAATATGTTTGTTATAGATTTTAGCAGTTGGAATTAAAATTTGATGCAAAAAATGCTTTACGAGTGAAATAATTATGGTATTGAACATGGTATCCGGAACATGTGGCAGTTTGTTTCCTTACCAAGAGAGGTGCAGCCGTAGAACCTGCAGGCCAGATCTTCTCGTGGGATTGCTTCATCACTTCTGGGGAGGTCGTAAGAATTCTCGGGGAAGAACAGATTCTGAAATAACAGGGAATTCGTATAGAATATAAAACAGCCTCGTTATCTTAGAATTCTTCTAGAAAAAGAATTGTAATCGTCAAAAAATTAGGCTTCTGGATTTTGACGAACAGTTATACTTTAGATCTTTTAGACCTCCATGAGAGGTCTGATCTATACATAATTTCTATGAATAGCTACATATCTATTTGAAATCAACGAACCGAGATATACAAAAATTCATAAAGCTTTAGATCATCTTTAATATTTTTACGTACATTTTAACAAGTGCATTTTCATTGTATCCGATTTTTTTATATTATTTTTTTTTCTCTTGCGTGAGCGTGTTTCCTCGTACAGCTCTAATTTTATTTATATTTCCTAATTTTGTCAATTAAAACAAAAGAAATTGAAATCTGTCATCGCAAATTTCAAGTTATCGTGTGAGAACATTATTATTTTTTAAGTCATTGCTTGTCTTAATTCATTTAAGTCATTAGTCAGTTTAAACCAGTTTTAAACAAACGCGTGACTATCAGATGACGCATGCGTCGATATTTAGAAAAACAATGGGATTTTTTCATCTTAAAATCGATCGAGCACCAAAACTTTTTCTCGTGGAAAGAATTTTTTTCTTTTTTTACGAAAATCCAGTTTAAACTGATTTGGAATGATCACGTGATTATTGTATTGCGCAGGCGGCAATTTTTAGAAAAGCGATGGGTTTTGTTTCTTTCCTCCCATCTCAAAATCTTTCGAACTCGAAAACTTTTTTTGCCATCTAGTAAAATTGAAAATGAAAGTTAAGAAAACAATATTATTATTATCATTATAATATATATACATATATATAAGCTTTTCGACAACTCTCCATGTTGTTACGTGTTCATTCCCGTTTTCTTCTTAGTGCGTCTTTGGGCGATAACTTCTTTCAACCCATACCCTTTATTTTGAAGTTCTTTAAAAACCCCAAACCAAAACATCATCACGTTCTAAATAATTAATAATTAGTTTTAATAATAGTTTAATAATTAGTTAATAATTATTTTTGACTAATGCTTGGTCGAATTTGACTCTGATAACATACAACATCACAAAATTCCGCCGAATTCTGTTCGACATAGAAGAAAATGGTGTTCAAGATAATCTACGAAGACATTTCTTTATCTCGGACACCCAGATTAGGCTTAATCTGGGCAAAGATAGGCCCAGGTCTATTAAATTCTGCCTTTTCGGCGATTGGCAGATTTTTTTATACAAAGATTAGATCCTACTTCACATGCTCAAACCATTTTTAATTGCATCCGCAAGTATTCTTACGATTCTAAGTGAAATTTCGTTTAAAGTAATTATCAGTTTTGTTGTCAAAGGTCCATATTTAGTGACTATTTAAAATTCAGATTCGAACGCAAATCTGAAGTAATCCACCAGATGACGCTTACACCATTACGATTCATTTGAAGTACTTTTTCGTAGTATAAAAAGTATCCGAGAAAAATTGGTGGAAAAAATAATTAAAATGGTCACTCAAGACTGTTCGAAGTTTATTTTAAAATAATTCTAAAATAATTTTATGCTAAATTTCTATAATTTTGAAATTTTACGTATTCACATAGATGAGGGGAAAGTGTAAAAAAAAGACTTTATTTAGATTATGTATTTAATCTAGAGATGAAATTTTAAATTCAATGCAATCAGAAGCTTTAACTGGATATCGACTTCCGTACGTTACAGAACAACCTACGGACACTATGTTGTAATGTCAAAGTTTCATAATTAACTTGACGTATATCCATTGACAGATTTAGATGCTGAGACCCTAGGTAATGTTCACTCTGAAGCCTTTCTTTTAATAAGATGATCAATTTAGGTTCACATTTCAACACATTAATTAATTTAACAAATTGTTCATGTTTTATTTTAGATACATTTTTCAATAACCTCGTAACCAACGGGATTGGATCAACGGATTGATACCAAAATCTGACACAGAATTACAATTACTATCACAGAATCATATCCCAAATTTGATATATTTGAGTCATTATGTTTTTGAGTTATCGCGTTTCCATGTTTCTGGTAAGTACAGACCAACAGACGTTCAACCCCTTGTTGGATTTAACTGGGAATTTGATAGATGTCTATTCTATAAATGTTAAATCTGTATACTGGATTTTTTCACCTAGCTGTCTTCGTTTTGTTGTGTTAAGTTACATTCGAACAACAGGACAGACAGACTTCCTGTTAAAAGATTTCGTCCAAAATTTAATAGAAATCTACAAATTTGGTTTAAAGAATGTATACATTCTTACAAATTTCATCCATCTAGCTGGAAGCGGCTTTGAGTTATCTTCGTCACACACAGACAGACATTTTCCAAAAACATCTTTTCTGAATTCAGGGTAGTCTAAAAAGTGGAGATTCGTCAAAGTCTCGGATATAATTTCTTTTGATGGTTACAATTCTTTCTCTGTACTTCTATATGATAATGCAAAAATGTACATGCTATTATTTATTTATTAGGACTGATAAGCGTAACATCCATGATTGCACACATTATTATTGAAACAGTTGTTCGGTGTTTAAACTAGACATAATAACTAAGTAAATGTAAAGAAACAGAAAAATCTCACCAGTTATAATTAACAAAAAGGTAATAATATCATCTCTGCTATTTTATAATTCATAAAAAAATAGTATTCAATCTGCTTGTGCTCTCTCTGCTTTATTCTACTGGCCCTAGGCAGCTGCCTACTCTGCCAAATCTGAAATCTGCTGCTGCATGTATAACTTGAACAAGAATTCCATATTTTTTTTTTCGAAATCGAAATTTAAAATTCAAGTTTTAATTCATTTATTAAAATCCGCTCCCCTTTGATAAAATTATTTAATTGAACTACTTTTCTCAAAAAGAAAAATCAGCGACTGGAAATTTTAGCGACGAACTTACTTAATTATTTCTCATTTGCATTTCATTTAAATAATTCATTTCTAGTCTAAGTAGGTTTTAGAATTTTTGATGACTTATGCTAGAAGGAAGAAATTAACTTAGTAAACTAAAAATAAAAACAATCTCTTATTAAATATTGATTTTCAAATGTTCTAATAAAATATTCAAAAAGAGTCAATGCGAAGTTTCTTCGTTGGAATTCTAAGTAGTATATTTACATAAATTAGTTCCAAAGAACTGTATACTCATCATTCCATTCTGAGAAAAAAGTTTTACACTTACTTTGTGAAAATTTCCTTGATTTTAAAAGTAGAAATTTTTTTATAGAATGGGCTCTTTGCATATAATATATATATATATATATATATGTCCAATTTCATTGCATCGAATTGCATCATTTTAACTGAAAATTTAGCCTTCTCGAGCAAATAATTTCTATTCATTGCTTGACCTTTCTGTAGATGGCTAATGAAATGACCTAAAACCATCTAAAATAATTATATTTAAAGTTTCGAAACTCTGTCAAGTTTAATCGTATTAAAATTAAACAATTTTTTCATAAAATTTTAATGTGTCAAGAACAATTTTTCTAAATTTGACTGAGGCACTCTATGAATATTTAAATTTCGTTATTTTTCCGCGGTATATTTATTTAATAAAACAACATAAAATGCAATTTTTCTCGTCGTTTAAACCCTTCTTTCCAATTAGAAGGATATACCTACCTATTATTTTAGATATTACATGTTCGATAACGATTAGAATAGACACTGTATATAGATAATATAACATCTATCCTTTTTTAAAAAAATCAATATAATAAATACAACGATGCAATTAAAATAATAACTTTAAAAAAATTATTTTTGTAATTCTGAAGAACATTTTTTTTTTTAATTTCAAGCATTTAAAATGCGCATTAACATATACGCACTCAAAGAAAACACTCTGAATTTATTGATGTGAGTATTCCAGATCACGTTTTCCAGAAATATACGCCAAATTCTATATTTTCTAGATTTTAAACAATTCTGAAACCACATCTCTGTTGACCAGTTCGGTCTCAAATTTGTTATAAGAGGGTTTTCGAATGACTTATCTATCTAGAAGATTTTATGATATTATTAAAGGAATCGAAAGGTATTGATATCACTTTTCTATGTCAATTTATTACTGAAAGTTTGGTAATCATACGTTTTTTATAGGTTTTAGCGACAACTTATTTTTTGGCCAAGGAATTATGAAAAATAAAATCAACTATAATCACTCATGTTTTAATAACAAAATGTTTAAAAATTCACGGGGGAAAAATGAGATTTTAATATACGCATTAAAGCAAAAAGTGTATGTCATACAATTAGTCTTGCAATTCATTGTTAGCCATGGAAACACAACATGTAGGTTGCAGTAATTGTCGAATTTTGTTTAGAAAGGAAATCTTGGCATATAAATAAACAACTTATGAAATCACGAAGAGAGTCACTAGAAAAGGAATTAAAATTGTGGTTCATTTACTTTCACCATCAAATTCTCACGATCTAAATCCAGTGGATGTCCGAGAAGTAATGAAACAGCTGGTGCATGTGACACCTACAGTCAATATTGGCTACTCAGTCTAATATTATAGTACTCAGTTCATTCTATAGTCAAACCCAATATTGCATCAGATAGTTTGGAAGATTACTAATTTTAAGTCATACCACAGAACTTTGCTCTCTTTTAAGTAATGAGCTCCACAGGAATTGATTTGAGAAATCTTAAAGAAATATTTATGCTATATGAACAGCATTATAAAGCACTGGTATGGATATACAACTTTTTTTCCCCTGGTACTTTTAAAAGCTTAAAAGAAAAACGCTTAAGCTACGATATCAGTATTGCGATGGCTCAATTACACATCATTTAGTTCAAAAGTCATTTTAATATTTAGTGTTTGTTTCCAATATCCTTTTTTCAATATCTGTTGCATTCCTACATCTCTTACAGCTGAACTCCTGTTCTCTTTTTCAAACAAATTGAGTTTATAACCGGTAATGATGTTACATTCGTTTTATTCAATTAATAATATTTAATTAAAATTGTCATCATTCCATTAAATGCGCAAATCAAATTTTCTTCTATTGACGAATGAATTTTCTCTTTTTAATTTGATATTTAAAAAATTGCGAAAATTTAGATATTTTTATTGCACGTCTGTTTAATGTAGAATTATGAAAATTGGTTGACTATTTTAAAATACGCTAATTTTAAAAAATGATTAAAAATGTTATAAGGGCAAAGCAAGAGTTGGAATTAAATGATCCGCCTGCATCGAATCAACTTCCCCACCACACTACAATCCGCAGAATACTTTAGAGAGCCGGTGAATAGCACCTTAATTGGAGAACAAAAAGGGATCCACCTACATTGAGACCGAGAAAGGTAAAGATGAGTGCCATGGCGAGATGCCACATCCAGTATCCTCTCGGGAACTTCACGTACAGGTGTTCATTGTGACCCAGCAGTTGGCTGATCTGAAATGAAACAGAAGTTCAGGAACGAAAATTGCAGAGAGAAAATAAATCATCGAGATTAATAAAACCGCGTATAGATAATCATTGATTTAATGTTGATAATAAATATTGAATTTTCTAACAAAAAGTTAGAGCTACATACAGTAAATCAACACATAATGATTCACAAACAACCTTCGTTCCTTTATCACAGCTAATGAAAAGGGCTAATATAACCGAGACTTTGCATACATTTCGTGTCTTTCCAAACGTTGATGCTGATTTTTTCCCCTTTCCAACTTTAGATTTAAATATCCTCAAAGCATGGCAACATCGCAGATCATCCATTAGGACTATGGAGAGTTAAAAAAAGCTTAATATTCTTATGAATCTATAATTCTGCTTCCTTTCAGAAATATAGTAAGTAATTCACAAAATTGGAGGGTCAATGATTCCAGGTCTTGATGACCATTTGGCGACAAAAATGAATGATCACGAATATTGGAAATATTTCAATTATAATTAGAGTCCCAGCATTTGCAACATGGCATTCGATGCCCTGCCAGGAAAGCTTTAAAAACGGAGGCGCACAGAAGAGTAAATAAGCGAAGTCTCCATTTGGAGTGTTGATCTTTATCGAGTTTTCTCGAGCGCTTTGTGTTATTACGGTTCTTTATTAGTTATTTGATACTTGTGCGTCGATTTTTATGAGTGTTGTTTGGTGTACATTTAGTCTGTAGTTTTTGTTTTGGTGCAAAATAAAGGATCTTTAGAGGACACACATACATTCATCTTTATTACTTCTTCTTACTGAAAAATTTGCTACCGTGAAATATTGTGTAAGAATATGTATTTGCCAAGTGCATTGCGTTACCTTAAAACTTTCAGATTTTTATTTAAATGTATTTTATTTGTCTTAGCTGAGAGATAAATATTCTCGCACGTGAGTTATTTGATATTCATTATTGGGCAAGTGTTATGGAATTGATTAATCGAAAAAGGGGAGTCTATGTGTGTATGGGAGCGGGGGGGGCTGTTACTTAAATCCAGCATTGTCAATTATACAGAATCTTCAAAAGTCTATCAAAACACAAGCATATTAATATTCTAAAACGCAGAAATTATTTGTTTTTTTAATCAAAAATATGTATGTCAACATAAACTGTAAAAGCATGAGGAGCTGGCAGAAACATTAAGCAAAATGAACTTTACTTAATTTTAATTTTTCGTGAATATGAAGTATTTTTATTTCTTATGTTATTTATTAGGCTTAATTTCTATATATTATTGTTTTCGACACCTTAAAACGTTTCCATGTATATAATTTTTACATTAAATTTATTTTCTTCTACTGTTATATTTACGATTTAGAATATCAAAGCCCTAATCACAAGGAGGTTATTTTCTACAGGCAACTCGATTTTTCTGTTTTACTCAGAATAAAAGAGGTCATTTTTCTTTTCTGTGCTCAATTTCCTTTTTCCGTTAATTAATTTCATGCACTCTGGGGGTAATAATTTCTTATGTTAAAGATTTACTTACAGTATGTTTCAAAAGTCTTTCTACTTTTCTGGATTTTAATGTATTTCATAATTTGTTTTATATGAATAAAATGGATTCTGTAAATCAATTACTAAAAGTCGTTCTTCACAGGAAACTCAATTTAAATAAAATGAGTCAAATAATTGGTATCTAAGTTCTGAAAAATATTAAAATGCTACGTTGTCACGAGAAATACACATCAAAAAATCTCACAACCTTATCAAATCAGACACAAATGAAATCATGCTGAAATAAAAGAGCATAAAAGCATGCCTAGAAACAATCTGATTCTTTAAAAACAGACCATAATAGATATTATTAAAAAAATTGAAGTTGAAGTCATCATTTTTCATGCAAGCATAGTATGGCGTGCTGCACATTGTGAAAAAAGTAAACTCAACCGAAAATAAAATATGTGAAAAATAATTTAAATGAAATCCTAGTTTCAAGGAAATATTTCAAGTACTGAAAATATTTTTTATTTGATGCACAGCTGTTTAATCTCATCGAGATTTAAAGTTCGTGCCATTGAAAGTTTTACAACACATGCCTATTTCTTCCAAATATAGTAAAACAAAACAACTCGGGTAAAATATAAATTCGAGTGAAAACATTCGAATAAAATTTTCCATATTTCTTTGATTCGGTGAAATTTTGTTCATAAAGAATATACTTCTGTTGGAAAAATAAAATGAAAGAACTCAGTAAAAAAACGAATGCCACACGACTTTTTCCACGCTTTTCGAAATAAAATAATCTTTCAGTGTTCGACGAAAGGAAGAATTTGATTTAAGAACTTTTAAAGTCACAGCGGGAGGAAACAGAAGTAGTCTAGGAAATTGGATAAAATATTTCGATTTGGTTCTTCTATTCTAAAAAAAAAAAAAAAAAAAAAAAAAACCTTGACTTTTATGGCGCCATTTGCCGAAGATAAAAAACAAGATCTGTCTTCTGTTGCAGTTGTTGTGCGCTTTACCCCAATAAACATCAAATATCTTAAAAATATGACCATAAAGTTGACTGTAAACATATTTTTATGCTGGTTATTTTTTGCCTACACTTGTAAATCGGTTTTTATCATATTTATTCATTTCCACATACCATCTCATTCCTTTAGTTTTTTGAAATAAATATTTTATCTGGTACACAGTCGGTCAAAGTGTAATATTTCCGCTATTTCCTAAAGAATTTCCGTTAAAAAGTGGAAATGAGACATGAATCCGCTACTTTTTTTCCCTTTCTATCCGAAAATTATAAATATCCTTCATTTCAGTTTCATAACGAAAATGTTGTCACTTGTGTGTAAAACTTCAGATTTTCATAAAATTTTCAAATTTATTAAATTTTCAATGTGAAAATTACATAGATGTGTTTCAGTTGAATAGAATCATTTTTAACAATTCTATTCGAAAAATATCTTTAGGAAAACGTCATAAAAGTTTCAGGATTGAAATGTTTTACGACTAAAGAACACGCTTGTTTTTACTAGCTTTGTCTTTAATTTGATCCTTAATAGCGTGTGATGCTATGTTGTTTTTTCATTCATTTTTTTATCTACTGCTGTGTTCTGGAATTTTCTACAATTTTATGTTTTTCCTCCTCTTTATCGCGCATAAAAATTGTTGACCTTCACCATTAACATGAATGCAATGAATGCTCAGAGTTTCATTTTGAGAGTCCAATACATGATTGTATTTCGTATTTTATAGAAGAAAACCAAGCAGGCGATTAGGAAAGCTTTTTTTTTTCAGTAAGCTGAAAGGAGACAGGGACTATTTTAGTAACAAGATAACATACTAAAATTAATTTATCTTAGTTGATGTGTTTTTGAGTTAACGCGTTTTCATGTTCAAGAATTGATAGGTCGACGGATGGCCAAACCCTTGTTGGATTTGATTCAAAATTTTGATTTGGATCTACGTTTTGATTTAAACGTTAAAACTGTCCTCCGAATTTTATTCAGTTAATTCTTTATGTTTTATAGTTATTGTGTTTGCTGGCACTTCCCCATACAGACAGACAGTCTTAGAGTCAAATGATCTCGTTGAAAATTGGATTGAAAACCTAGAAATTTAATGCTAGGTTTATGTACCAAATTTTGTCTGTTTATCTCAAAGCATTTTTGGGCTTTTATTTTCAAAGCCAAACATAATTTTAAAAATTTATTTTTCGAAATTAAAGAGTCTAAATACCCAGATTTGTCAAAATTTTGACAATGAATATTTTTTAATGATTATAATATTTTCACTTTGTGTATTTCCTAGGCGGAAAAGTACAAAAGGTTATTTCCAAGAGAAAAAGCGAAATGCATGAAATAATAATATAACGATTATAAGAAACAGTTTTTGAAATGTAGACAAACTATTGTTTAGATTTCTTATATTCACATAATTTATTAAGAATATTTTAGTCAAAATCAATTATTTCATTGTCGTTGCTTATTTTATTTAATAGAGACGGTTTATGATTTTTTTTCTGTTTTTTACATTTGTTATAAATGTTATCAAAACTGTTGTTTACATTTCTTATCTGTACATAGTTCATTAAGAATATTTAAGTCAAAATTAGTTATTTCACTGCCTTCGCCCATTTAAATTCATACAGCTCATTTATTGTTATTTTTCGGTTGTTTATATTTGTTATATGTGTTATGTTATTCAAACTGTAGTTCACATTTCTTATATTCACATAGTTTATTAATAATATTTTAGTCAAAATCAGTTATTTCATTTGCTTTACTCATTTTAATTCATATGGATTTTTTAATTTTAACCCAATTGACATGGATAACTAGAGCTCGTGTCATTGCAATTCCATTATTATTTCTTTTATCACAAGAACCGAATCCGCTTACCTTCGATCGATGAATGTCTCCATTATCAGTTTCGCCGACACCCAATATTTTCCGAGTCTTCAGTCGGCTGTGCAGGTCACCGCTGCTGTGCTTCCTGAAATACAAATGAAAAATAAATTACACGCAACGAAACTATAAGATTTATAAAATAAATATTAAAATAGAATTGAACATCAGAGAAAAAAACATAGAATTTTTTTGCTCAGCATGTGCATTCTAATCTTAGCTTTATAGATAATTTTTAAACCATTAGAGATAAGCGAATACTCCCTGTTTGATATTTGCCCTTAATAATGTATATAATCACAATTTACGTTGTTTGAGTCAATAAAGACATTTTTGAAAAAATGAGAAATCTAAATTTTTATTCAGTCTTTCGTCAATCAATAGTTTTTCTATAACCTGTATTTTGAACTAATGGAAATTCCATTCTTCTGCGTTGATAAGTGATCAAGTTATGAATTTTACTATTTTAAGACCCCTCGAACAAACGTAACCCGTTGATTAGTCTATGTTTCTCGAGAGCACGATTAAAATAATCTAAAAAAAGTGATATTCGAAGATTCATAATTCGACTAGTTTTAACCCCACAACACAGGTATACTTTCGCTTAAAATGCTAGTATATTAAAAATATTTTATTAATTCAAAGGACCGGGTGACTAAATAAATTTTTAGATTTGGCAATTTTGTCAGTAGTTCTGTTACTGAATCAAAGCACATAAAACAGAATTCTGTATGATAGTAACAGCATTTTTAGAAAAATCTTTAGTGTGCTCTTTTCTCACTTTTCAAGAATTTCCAAGATATGACCCTGTTATGTTTGTAATTTAGTGCAGAAATTTGAGCGTGTATCTTAGAAAGTACCTCTTTCCTTGACCAACTGGATCCAATATTCGATATAAATCTATAATTCTGTTCTTACTAAATTTTATTTCAGTTTTAAATCATCCTGCTTATATAAGTAGAATAGAAAATAAAGGAATTCTTCAACAAAAATGATACAAAAATTCTTTTTCAAATCCTCAATTGAGAAGTAAAAATCCACAAGTCCAATTTCAAATTACTAGATCTTTGTTTTTTAAGTTATATATATATATATATATATATATATATATATATATATATATATATATATATATATATATATAAACTTGATATGCATGACATTTCTTAATCTAATTTAAATACTAATCAATTTCTGTTTTTTTATGTTAATTTAGTCCATATTGCTTTATTCTATAATTTTCTTTACTTTTCCTGATCCAATTCCCACATTTTTGTTTAATTATTTCTAATACGTGCTCTAAAAATTTGCCGTTTCTGTAATTCTCACGCCAAGAAAGAGGGAATAAAAATCCCTAAAGCCCACAGCATAACTTCCAAAGATACCTAAGATTCCCTTCCCTGAATCGACACGTGCAACGAAATCATTTTATGAATCTCAAAGTACAAACTATAAGAGAGAAATATCTCGCAATTTTCTATTGTGTCAGAATACAAACAGACGCGTGTCACCTGCCATCTTCGTGTTTAAACGATGCTTTCCCACAGAAAAATAAATTGAGGTTAAATTTTCAATTTGTCTCCTAATTGGCCACTCATCAGCAAAAAATATTTTACATTTATAAGATATTTTTTCAGAAGTCAGATTTTTTTCACTCAGTGCTTTTTACTGAGATATTCCTACCGGGAGTTCTTTTGACAAGTGTCGATTCTGGAAAGGGAATCTTAGGTATTTTCTGGGTGGTTTTCTCTTTCCCCTTCGCTTGTACCTTAAAAACGGTAATAATCATCAACGTTTTAGAGTGCATGTTAGAATTAATTAAAAAATGAGATTTAAATCAGGAAATAAGTGCAAATTTTAGTATCAAGGAAAACGAGCTAATTCATGATAAAAATTAGGAATTAATAAGGATTTAAATTTTATATTATACATCCTAAATCTACACGTGTCAAAGAAATTTCTATCAATATCTCACTTTAAAACCAGTGTTTGGTCTTTCTTGCTCTTCTGCTCTTGTATCTCTATGTAGAGGCTGACGTATATCATCGCTTCTTCCTTTTACAAATTATGCGTCCCATGATGAATTAAAGTTTAAAAATTTAAAAGTTTCTTCTATTTGGCCAAGCAACTGCTACAATGCCGGCGTCCTGGTCTAGGGGAAGCGCGTCTTCCCCATGATCTAGGCGTTCCTGGTTCGGGAATGGTTGTTCTCTACCCTGTGTTCTCTCTGTGAGGTGTGTGAATGAGCCCCCCCCCCTCCTCCCCTGTAAAAAGGGGTTGTGCAAGCGAGTGTGTGTGAGTTTCATCTTTATATGAGCTAGAAGTCAGACTTCTGCCCTCGGGTGCTCAGGGTTATTTACCCTCAGAAGCTACTGCGCAAAATTTGACTTAAAATAATCATACGACAAAAAAAAACTGCTAAAATATGTTTACATATATATACACAGAGAGAGAGAGAGAGCAAGGGACAAAATATATCGTTCATGCGCAGGGAACTTTAAAACATGGATTTTCATTAAAATGTCGATAAAAAATATTTTGGCCCTCGCAATACTTCCTTCAAGCAATCTTCATACACAAGAAAGTAAAAGGGTAAAAATAATTTTCTGTTCTTAAATGTATAATCGCACACCATTCAAAAAGAACCCTTCTTCACGAAGGTATAATTGCATATATAATTGGAGCAGCGAATAAAAGCACAGCAACTCCTCCAATCGAAATGACTTCTTAAGAGAGCAGAGCGTAAAGTTTTAATAAGATCCGAAACAATACGGAAGAGGGGTCTTTCAGACAGCACGCGAATAATTACGATTCAGCCTCCCCGTATTCCAATTCATTGGATTCAAAATGCACGCGAAGCGTTGCGGATCCATGGAAACGGGCAGTGCACGAGGAGAGTAAAGAGGAGATGGCATCTTTACATCTTTGAAAGGAAATGATGATATGAAAATGCACTTTAGAATTCGAGACAGAAAAGTTATTGAAAAATGCAGAAGTTTTGTAAAGAAGTTGATGCTATATTATTATACATGTAAGTGTCTCTTTCGATTTCATTCGATACGATGCGACATTCGAACGGAATTATGATATGTGTCTTACATAGAATTCGAGGAATTTCGAAATTTTAAAAATTATAATAATTCTGGAAATTTATTGATTTTTCATATTATATTTAAGATTCATTTTAATTTAATGAGATAGGTAGTGACACTACAAGAGGGTAATTTGAGGAAAGGTTTCTTTACTTTGGACCAAAGTCAACAAGGCCACTTCAGTTGCCACTTACCACATTTCCACACTACAGAATTTCACACCGGAATTGTACTGAATCTTGGGAATGCAGCATGCAATATCTGGTCTAGACTCCATGATCTCAAAATTTGTTATTGTAACATTTTGAATTACAATTACATTAAAATATGCGAAAGTGAAAATTAACATAGGTCAGACAAATAGGACCTAAGTTTACAAGGATATCAAAAAAGAGAATTTAGTTCGAAGTGTAGATGATAGAAATAAAATCAGCGGAAGTGTTCTCCCAAAAGGTTTCGCGCATATTCTAAAATAAAGGTGAACTTGTATTTTACACGCGTTTTTTCCCAGCCAATAGAAACCGAAATTTCCCACAAAACTATAACTATAATCACAAAATCTTATACCACATTTGATATATTACAGTCACTAAGTTTTTGAGTTATAGCGCTTTCATCTGAATCGGTTTCTCAAAATACATACTGACAGACGTTTAACCTCTTGTTAGATTTGGTTCAAATTTTGATAGATGTTTACACTATACTTGTGAAATCAGTGTACTGAATTTTATCCGTTTTCATTTTGTAGTTATTGTGTTAACTAATGTTAAGTGTTTACAACGTAAAACTAAATTTGTGTACCAGATTTTTTCCATCCAGTTCTCTTCATTTTGTAGTTATCGTGTAGCTTAAACTTGAAAGGACCGTCAGATTACCTTAGAATAAAGTTTGAACCTATTCTAAGATAATCTTTTACCGTAGAAATTTGATAGAAATGTGCACATTTGGGGCAAAGCCTGTAAAACAAATTTCATGCGTTTAACTTAAAGTGTTTCAGGTTTATCTTTGTCACAGACGAACAGACATTTTCCAAAAGCGTGTTTTTCGAATTCATTAAGGTCTAAAACGACGAGAATCACCAAAATCTGAAATTAGATGATTTTTAGACGATTACAATTCTTTCACTGTGCTTCAAATAAAAGAAAGTAAAAAGATACACGATAAAACAAATCTTCCTTTAAAAAAAAAAATGTATTACTTCTATTTTAATTCCTTTCATAACTGGAAGGTAATTTTGGTTTGTAATGAATACCTTTTGACCAAAATTGAATTAATATTAAAATGTAATTAAAATGTAAATGGTGATTGGTCGAATGCTGATATTTAAAATTCTCACTCAAATTTTTTTAAAATATTCGCAGCTCAAATAAGAGAATAAAAACTATATTTTTGCCGTTGTTACATATAATAATTTTCCCATTTGACCAAAATAAACAACCAACTTTTTAAATTGTAATAACAACCAATTTATTCGTATGTTCATTTTTCACTTGTGTTTGGAAACAACGATATTTGATTTTCAGACTCAACTTATGGTATGAAATTCAATTAAAAACGAATTTTACCTGTATTATACCATATCACTGAACATTTAATATTATTCAGTTCAGAAATGCTATAGAAAACCAGATATATATTTTCCAATTTCCTCAAACTTGCAGCTTCAAAAAGTGAGTCGTGGTTTTAAATTAAACGCATGGATTTAAAAAAAAAAAACTAATACATGATTGGGGGAATTTTATTTATGCTATTGTAAAAAGAATTCGAATTGTACTAAATTAAAAAAAAATCTTTTGAATTACAATAATATTTTATTTTCTGTAAAGGTATTTTGCATATTAAATAAATCTAAACTTAAAAAATTATCTCTATCAATAGGTCAAAAGCAAAAACATCTAACAAATTCATAATTTATGAATTTATTAAATGTAAGATGCTTCGACTTAATTTTATTAGCAATTTTTAAAGGAATTAAGGGTTTTAAGTTTGAAAAACATAAAATTTTAGAATAATTCGTTTGTCAAATTTTGTTTGAAATTTTGTTTTGTTTGTTTGATTTTTTAAAATAAAAAACAATTAATTATGCATTCGTCTATATAATATATTGTTAAAGATTACAGTTATTAAAAAAGTTAATTACTACAAAAAATCTAAAATTATTAGAACCTGGAATAACAATTCAATCAATATCTTTAGAACTTGCATAATTAAGTAAATCTCAAAACAAGAATTAATTTATGAAATTTTTAAAATAAGTGCTCAAGAGTAGTTAAGAAACAACTTGATAAAATTTAAGGAATAAATTTTTGTAGAATTAAACATCTGCATGAAAGTTGTTATTTTCCGAGAAAAAATTACTTTGAACAAATGTTAGAGCTTAATATTAAAGAAATTATGGTTATAATCCGATTAAATTCAGTTTATTAATTTTATTCCTTTTTGATTTAAACTTATGTTTTATTGAAGTCATGTGATTTTTTAATAAATAATAAAATCCCGTCAATATTTGCGTAACAAAGCAACTTGAATTTTTCAAGAAGAATACTGAATGTTAGCATTATGTCCATTTTCTGAGCATTTTTCAAAACTCAAAGTATAAAAAAAAGCATAATATAATAAAAATAATTACTTTCAGAAAATACTAATTAATTTATCGTTTGCTAATTGGGAAGAAATTATTGCTGGGAATTCTCAAAATGTCATGTCATTTAAATCATAAGTTATCGTCTGCAAATAAAAAAATAATTGGAAATTCATATAAACAACTCTTGGAAGAATTCTGATGTAAGAAGATGAATTGTTGAATGAAGAATCCCCTCAACAGGATTGCTATAACCAACCTTTAAAATTCTAAATCATTCTTACATTACAAATAAAATAAAAATACATTTCTAAATACATTTGACCATTCAGCACATTTCAGTTTTGTTTTATAATTAAAAAAAGATAGTTCATCACTTTCAACACTTTATTTGAACAAAAGCTTGAACATGGAAATTTCAGGTGGGACTCCGGTTGATTTAAATTAAGTCTGATCCCTCCGGTCCTTTTGTCTACTTTTAAATGGAAGACACGTGTTTATACAAATGCGTACTGGGGTTTCTCATAAATGCAGATATCTCCTTTTTTGCGAAGAGTTTTCAAAGCCTTTTGAATAATCCAGTCAGTGGCTCAGAGATTCATTATCCCAAAACCACGACGCTCTATCTTTTCAAAAGCTGAACTTTGAATTTAGAATGCAAATTTGGTCATTGAGTAAAATGGAATGTGCTTTAGAAAAAGGAATTACCTTTTGAAGAATAGTTATGAGAGACTCGAAAAAAATCAAATTTTAATGAAGATTATATATTATTTAAATGTATTCAAATTATTAAAACAGATATAAATGGTAATCTGGTATTATTTATAATAACAGGAAAATTTATTAACCTAACTATCTCATTAATTAACGATAATTGATTAATCACAATAATCATAATAATTATAATTCTTTGTAAATAACTGTACGAAATAACGGTAAAAGTTTTATTTCATTTTTTTTTTTCAAAACTGGCAGCATAAATTGTTGATGTTAGAAACAATCAAAATTAAGGTTCGAAAATCCTTTTTTAACCACTCACTTCTAAGCAGTTGCAGCTATCAAAAACTTTAAATAGAAAAGTTTTTCGTCTTAATAAGACTCTAATTCTAATAATTTGATTAATGTTTTATCTTTGATATTAAGGAAGTAATAAAGAGATGAAAATTTCAAACCACAGCATTTCCATCCCTTTTGCACAAAATGGACCATTTTCGAAGTCATTCAAGTTTTATTATGCCTTATAATATATACCATACTGATTAAAATCCAAACAAAATGACTCTTGTTAACATGTTACCAAGATAACTTTTATTTTAAATTATATACATAACTTTTGAACGGAGAGAGGTTTTGGGTTCTAGGAATTAGGTTCAGTGAAGAGTTGTACAAATTTTTTCAATGTTTGTCATGAGAACCATTGAAATAGGTAGTCTTCTCGAAAGGCTTTATAATAAAAGTTTGAATACTACTAATACACTACTTCCTACACCTTCATGGGAGAGCTGCAAGAAGAACAGCAGAAATCTATGAAACAATGTATTTAATTTTTTTACAGGAGGGCTGGGGTCAAAATGACCCGTGCGTGTGCAACTGCTCAAAAATATGGGAGCATGTGCTGAAGAAGGATTATGCATAAGAAATAGATACATATGTTTTTAGGACTAATTGCCTGCCATGAAGAATTCTTAGTACAATTTTTATTCAAGTAAATGGCATCATACAAGTTGCTATTCAGAGATAGTGTGCCTGCTTATAAACAGCAAACAGCTTATGAATAAATGCAGTGATTTAATTAACCCAAAAAAATTGCTTTGGGTAATATTTAGGGATTGCAATGGTATTTTTTAAATCTTAATACCGGGATACCGGTTTTAATACCGGTATTAGAAATTTTAGAAAAAGGAAGAAAACACAGGTGTTTCTTTGTTTTATTTGGCAGTTTTATTAAAGAGTGAAAATATCACAAAAATAATTTGTAACCTATAAATTATAACAGTATATAATCACAAAAAAGTAAAGAAACTTCTTATTTATTTAAATCACAAAAAAGTAAAGAAACATCTTATTTATTTAAATCACAAAAAAGTGCAAATATTACTATTCAGTCTGGGGTACTATTACAACTTTTTGAAACATGATCTTAAAAAACATAATGGATCAATTGTATTGTCATTAAGCCTGAAAAGTAATTTTGTGTAAAAATGACCAGCTGTCGAAAACGCTCTTTCGGCATCTACGCTAGTGGGTGGTACTGTTAGCAATGCACGATATACTTTTTCCAAGTATTTACCTCTAAATCCTTCATCTTTAAATAAATCGATTTCTCGTCGGAGGGTTTTGGATATAGCTGATTTCTGTATTGTATTTTGGTTCTTTAACCTTTTTTTATTTATCGCTCATTCTAATTTTTGTTCAAGAGACAATTCCTTTTCACTATCGACAGTAGTGACATCATAATCTTCGATAATTGAACCGAATTCTTCTGAAGTTGGATAGGGTTGTGGGTAAAAAATTTTAAGAAAATTTACTCTAAACTTAATCAGAATTGAATTGGTTCTTTTCTTTTCTTCTTTTTCATTTTCAAAATCATTATAATTATGTAAATGCCGTAAGACATTTTCTATTTCGGTATGCCTTTCCTCTGTACGATTTTTCAATGTAATATATGATTCTTCAGATAGTGATGTGTGCTGTTCTTTCAGTGACTGCAACATGAAATTTATTGTTGCATTAGCTGTTATTAAATTAGAATCTCTCCGACACAATGCTTCAAAAGTCAGTTTTATTGGAAGTAGAGCTGATATAGTTCTGTATATTAAGTCGAATTCACTATCTGAAAAATTAATTTACAGGTTTAAGTCGATTATTGCTTTTTGGATTGGACTTCTCTAAAATCGTTCCATCATTAGGAGTAAACTATTCCAACGTGTTTTAGAATCTAATATTAACATATATTCTGTTTTATTTTTAGTTAGTATATATTTTAGTAAAATATCCTTTTTATAGAGGAACGTTTAAATATCTTAACAATTTTTCGAACTTTATAAATTATAGGAAGCAATTCTTGATAGGTTAATATTTCATCCTCATTAGCAATATCTTCTTCAACAATTACATTGTCATTATCTTCATTGTCAATATCACTCTCACTCTTACTTTCAAAGTTGGAATCCGAAATTTCTATATCCACAGTATTTGGATTCTTCTGTTCTTTATTTTTTTAGTATAATACATCGATTACTCCTAATTGAATTCCATGTGCATAGCACAACTGCTGATTTGCACCTATCAACTTTCCAACTTTTTTCATAATTGTTGCTCCATCAGTCGTTAAGGATACAATATTTTCTTTCAGGGATAATCCATGTTTTGCAAATTTAGATTTAAGCAATTAATTAAGTCGTTAATTTGCTAATTAATTTCGCCCGTTATGGAGACATAAAAACAAAAACGCATACTATTTTGCTATGTTTGCGATACCTGAACATATAGTGGAGAAATTTTAAAAATTTCTAGTAAATACCGAAAAACCGGTATTTAAACTTGTGAATACCGGTATTACAAAATTGTACAAATGGCTCAAAATACCGGCATTCGGTATCCCGGTATTGCAATCCCTAGTAATATTAAATTAATGTATTCATAGGAAAATTTAATTTATATTTTAATTGGAATGTGTTCCAATGGAAATCCATAGTTTTTGTCCAATCTGTGCAATTTTTGGTACAGTTCATTCTATTGAATAAATTCGGATACTACACTGTATTCTGAAACTGATTACTGAATGTAAATGCTTGTCGTTGTAGAAATATATTTTCAGTAAAATATGTAAAATATTTCTTCAAGTAACGGTGGTCTCCATATTTAGATTTATAGCTTCATATATACTTACATTTTTCCTAATACTAACAACATATTTGATATATGTCTGAATTCTCCAGATAAAAGTATTTAGAATATATACAAAATTATGTAATTCTGTATAAAGGACAAAGAGTTATAAGTAATTGAAAATCGGAATTTTTAACTTAAAAAAAAAGAGTTACTATTATTTTTTATATATCAAGATACCATGATTATTTGAAATTAATTCTTACTTTGCATTTAAATACTCAATAAAAACAAATATTATCTTTTTGAAAATATGAGAATATATATTTTTTAAATTAATTTTTAAATTTACAAGTCAAAAATATTTGTATAGAAATTGCAAAATAATTATGATTATGATTATAAAAGAAGCAAAACCTAAAACATAAATCAGTATTTTAAATTTTTATCCATTTCTCTAAAATAAACTTTAAGATATGTAGCAATAACCAATATCTTTCAGAATTGCACGATTTTCGAATTTTTTTGGAAACATCTCATCTTCACTAAAAGATTCTCTGGTAGAATTTTTTAAAAATTGGTAAAACGGAATGAAAGACAAAGCATGTTTATCAACATTGCTTCAGATTAAGATATTTTTTCTTTTAAAAGTAAATGCTAAAACTGGAGGGAAAATATGATGTTTGATACAAATTCTATTCCAATTACATTTCAAGCAAAGTTTTGTATGAGACAAATGAAGACCAATTACCTTTGTAGAAATGATTGATGAGACTTTTGATTAATGAAAAAAGCACAAAGACAGAATTCCTTAAGAATTTATATAGCATAGAATTATATAAATAGATACGACACTATTGAATAAAAATAAAAGCAACTAATTATGTGGGGTTAATGTAATAGCACTAGATTCTCAGAAAATAATTTTAAAACATGAAACATAAAATTATAAATAAGCGACATATTATAATTAAAAAATTGTTATTCAGAAAAGGGTTTTAAAATTTGCAGGAAAAATATTTTGATGTTATTTAAATTTCATTGCTTAATTCCTTCATTTTGAAGTTACTTAATTTTCATCCATAAATCGATCACATTATGAAATCCCCAAATTATTTAAAATTAAAACAAAATTTAATCTAAGCCTTTGAGTTTAGTTAGTCGATGTTTTACAAAGATAATTGAAATGAGATTCTGATCTCTGTTCATATTTTTTTAGAAGCGGTAAGATTTATATTCTGCTGAATAAATTATACAAAATAAGCCAAAGGATTAATATTAGTATTCATATTGTAGCATGTATTCATTAAAAATAAATTTAATGAATATACTTGCTCTTCTAAATAATTAACTTTAAAAATTCTTATTTTAGAATTCTAAAACAAACATCTCCTTAACGAAAGAATAATTATTTTATCTTAATTTAGAGCATTGGAGAAATGTAATATTCATTTGAATTATTGAAGAGACATTTCTAAAACTTTGAAAAAATAAAGTTACAATTCCTGTTTTAAATCAGATGAAATCGAATTTAACCAAACGATTTTATTTCGAAGATATTGCATACAATTAGAGTTTTAAAAAAGCAGCAATCATATTTAACCAAACGATTTTATTTTAAAGTTACTGGATATAATGAAGGATAATTGTCTTAAAATTATTCTGCAAGAAAAGAAAAACCATCATTTGCAAATATATCTAGAATATTAAAATTTGAATATTTAAATTAGAATATTAGAAAATGATATGAAATTATTTGGGAAAAATACACTTTTCAAACTTCTTATCAGCATAAATATTTCAAGGTCAATTTTAAAAAGCAGATTTTGGATATTTTCTTTAAAATACAGGGTTAACATTTTCTTCAGAAATTACGGTTTTGTTGACTTAAAAAATAATATTTATTGATGAAATTTAAAAGCTTATTTCTAAGATCTGAAATGTATTTGATCAAAATATTTGAAGAGCACAGATGATTATAATTTCTTTACATTTTTTTAAAGTAATTTATTTAAATATAAAATTACTTTTATTTAATTTTGCTTTTCTATAAAAATTGCTCTCTGATTCTATAAAAGCATATTAAAAACATAAAAAATCTTAGAAAGAAATTAGATGTAGATATGTAAGTAAATTTAAAAGAACGAGCACTAATTCTTTTCATAAACATTTTCACAATCAATTTTTCTGATCTATTGAATTTGAAATTCATTCATAGAATAAAAACTGAATATTAAATATTTTCTATTAAAGAAAAAAAAATGTAATTTTTCACATTTGTAATGAGCGGTGAAAATTTTTAGAAATAATAAGCATTTTAAAAACATTAGTAATTACAGATCATACAATTTTTTAAAGAAATAAATAAATAAACTTTTAACAATCAACTCATCAATTGCTTTTGATAGGAAAGTGCAGTTATCCATGAAATAAAATGTAGTGTTTTGAGAAAAAAATGTACTTTACCGAAGCCTTTTTAATTCTTATGAATACTAATATGACAAAAAAGTAAAGATAAGTCAAGATACAATTATCAAAAGTTGTTAATAAGTCATTCAAGTACCTGAAATCTCTTCTCCATAATTACTTAAATTTCCATAAATATTCCTAAGAACGATACTGTTTGAGCTAATTAGAATTATAATAATTAGATTTAAGCAAAAGTGATAAAAAATTTTGTTTAAAAAATAAGTAAAAATGGCTGAAAGTATTATTTGAAAAAGACCCATAAAAATATGAAGTAAAGACAAACTATTTTTGAAAAGACTGTCATTAATAATAATAATAAAAAAATTGTCTGCACAAAAGAATATTTTTTTCGAAAAAAAAGTTATACTTGAAAATTATTATTTTAATTCACCTACTTGTCCGCTTAATTTGTTATGAAACAAAATACAAATTTATTTGTATAAAACGTTTAAGAGAAAAAATAACACTTACGAACTCTTTGGCATTTTTTCCCCTCGAATTTTATTTCACAAAATCTTTCCTTCCAGCGCCATTTTTTTGTGCTATAGAACAACAAATAAAACAAAAATTTCTGAGATTCAATTCAACATCCGCTGAAACCTAACGCGCATGCTCTTGAACCAATCATCCGGTCCAATACAGTGACACATTTTTGTTATTCGTGCGATAGATTTTTTGTTTCTTTTATTGTTATCTGTCTTTATGAATAGGAAATGTGCTTTAGCTTGTGAGCAAATTCGATTTGGGTTTGACAAGACAATTTTCTGTTGACGACAGATTCTTATAGTGTTTCTGCAATCTTTTATTAAGGTGCTATTTTTGTACAAAGAACTAGATAGATATTTTGCGGTCAAATGCAGTAATTAATTATTATTACTGCTTGGTTATAAGCCTAATCATTGCAAAATATTATCGTGACTGTTTCGAATTAATATATTAAAGATTTTAAAACCATATAAATTAATTGCATTTATAAAAAATACTACATCACAAATGCAACTCAACAACAACTCAGTTTGCCATAATATATAAATGAAACTTTTGAATAAACTTTATAGCTGTTGTCTCTAAAAGAGGCAAACTATTGGCCAAAAATATTTAAAAGTGAAATCATTATAATAATGAAACGCTAGAATATAATTTTATAAAGCCGGACCAATTTGAAACAAAAGAAGAAAAGAATAATTTTAATATAATATGCGCCTAACTATTCATATTTTTTCTAATATATTTCAGAAAAAGTTTATAAAAACTTCTGCATCGAAAAAAAATAAAGGATTAGCAAAATGATTTTTTCATTTTAAATTAAATTTACTTTCAAATTCAGTAGACGGTGCATTTTCCCATCCATAAAACAGTTGGCTAAAGTTTTTTAGAAGAGAGAAATTAAATAAAAGACTGCGACTGAAATTAAGTTTTTATTTCTTCTTCGCCATGTTTCTTCATTTTGTTAAAGAATCCTTTTTTCAGAGAAACTAAAAATACGAGTAATGCACAACTCTTTAAGAAGAAGAAAAACGACAGTTAGGGAGCGATAGAATAGCAGCAGCAGTGATAGTTAACGTCTAAAAATAAACACTATTCTTTTCTATTACCAAGGCCATCAAATAGACAATAAAAGTGTGCATCCTTTGGAAGGAAAATAATATTCTAAAAGCATTTGTCTGATCCGTATAACAACCAGAAAAAAATATTTCGAAAAGTTTGGGAATGCTTTTATTTCGTAAAGATGTTTACTGTATTTGGAAATGGACGCTGTTTGCTTTCATTCATCTTTTTCTTCACAATATTTCTTCAAAATAATAATATAAGGGGAAAAAAAGAAACGTTTAGTGAAATAAATTGTGAAACGGGAGAAAAGAATTTTTTTCACCGGGTAGAATTTCAAACAGTCGTGACAAGAGTTATGGAAGAATTTTTGCATGATTGTTTTGAGGTTTTAATCGATCGTCATGGAAATTGGAATATCATGGAAACACCGCCATTCCTGTTTAAATAGGTTATCTTTATTCTTTGTACTTATATTTTACTGTATGAAAATTTAAAAAATATATATTATTTTCTTATTCACATGAATTTTTTGAGTGGTTGCCTCAAAACTGTCTCGCATACGCTCTAATAAATGTGAGCTTGTGCTTTAGACGCGTTTTTTTTCCAACCGATTGAAAAAAAAAAATGTTTTGACAAAGAATTACACTTGCAGCCACAAAATCACTTACCAAATTTTATATATTTAAGTCATTGCGTTTTTCAGTTATCCCATTTATATGTTTGCAAAAAATACAGACCAATAGAAAATCCCCCCCTTGTTGGAATCGTCTCAAAATTTGATACGTCTTCACACTATAGACGTTACATCTGTATACCAAATTTCAGTTAGTTAGGTCTCTTCCTTTCGTAATTATCGTGTTAACTTAAATCAAACAGCCCAGACTTCTGGACGGATTTCGCTCAAAATTTGATGGAAATTTACAAATTTGGTGTAAAAATGATGTATAAAATTTCATTATATAACTCAAAATATTTTTGAATTATCTTTGTCACAGATAAACCAACGGAGAGGCATAAGACCATGTGACTTTCAGAATCAAGGTGGTCTGAAAAGTGGATATTCTTCAAAATCTCGAGTGTGTATTTTTTGAGAATTACGATATTTTCTCTCTATTTCGTAAAAGTGAAAATAAAACAAGCTTAAAGAAATGGGTGGCATGCACAATGAAATTTTAAGAAAATATTCTTTTATTTATTAGTATTAAGATCCTCTTACCCTTATGCAACATTTATGCCTTCTTAAAAAAATCAAGGACCTTTGATACATTAATTGTGATACCTTCTCTCCATGCTTTTTATTGTGAGTATGAAAAATCTGTAATTATGTTTCCTGTTATATTTAATCTGCAATGTTTGATTTTTGATTTTTGTTTATTTGTTATTGCTTATCTCAAATAGAAAAAAAATGAATCCAATTTTGAAAATTAATCCAATTCATCCATCCATAAAATTCCCGCATTACGCATTGGTACAATTGGTTTAATTTTCGAATAGTCTTATGAATTTTATTTTCTACTGACCATCTTATTTTTGATGTAATTTTCAGTTATTACCCCGGCAAAATCAGCGTTGAGCACTACCTAAACTGTAAAACATTGTAGTTTAGTTTATACTTATGAAAGAAAACAAATTGTGTGCATGCGTTTATGTCATTTCCAGACGATTTTATCTCATTTACAATCGTAAAATTTGGCACATAAATGGTAGATTTCAGAATTAAAATTTCAAAATTTAATGCAGAAAATTTTATGTATTTACTTGTTGTTTCTTAGGTGGTTTTTCGCAACATTACAAATAATCGGACACAGTACACAAGTCGTAGTATAATCCTTGATGATATTAGAAAGAAAAGTAATTCACCATTGGATGGAACAATTACGTTCAATTAAAATTTTTTATCAATTAATTCGTTGAAATTTAAGTATTAAAATATCGTATTCATTTATATTAAGATAGATGGACAGAGATACTTCCGAGAATACATTTCGTCCAAATTGGATTCGTACCAATTGGGTCTAAAATCAATAAATCAGATTTCATCCGTCTAGCTCGAAGTGATTTTGAATTATAGTAGTGTTCAAACGCAGACACAATTCATCAAATATACGTCGGAACTAGGGATTGCAATACCGGTATACCGGGATACCGAATACCGGTATTTTGAGCCATTTGTACAATTTTGTAATACCGGTATTCACACGTTTAAATACCGGTTTTTCGGTATTTACTAGAAATTTTTAAAATTGTCTCCACTATACGTTCAGGTATCGCGAACATAGCAAAATAGAACGCGTTTTTGTTTTTATGTCTCCCTAACGGGCGGAATTAAATAGCTAATGAATGGCTTAATTAATTGCTTAAATCTAAATGAGCGAAACATGGATTATCCCTGAAAGAAAATAGTTGACTGATGGAGCAACAATTATGAAAAAAGTTGGAAAATTGATTGGTGCAAATCATCAGTTGTGCTATGCGCATGGAATTCAATTAGGAGTAATCGATGTATTATACCAAAAATGTAAAGAACAGAAGAATCCAAATACTGTGGATATTGAAACTTCGGATTACAACTTTGAAAAGAGTGAGAGTGATATTGACAATGTAATTGTTGAAGAAGATACTGCTAATGAGGATGAAATATTAACCCATCAAGAATTGCTTCCTATAATTAATAAAGTTCGAAAAATTGTTAAAATATTTAAACATTCCCTTATAAAAAAGATATGTTACTAAAATATATACTAACTGAAAATAAAACAGAATATATGTTAATATTAGATTCTAAAACACGTTGGAACAGTTTACTCCTAATGTTGGAACGATTTTTGAAACTGAGAAATCCAATCCAAAAAGCAATAATCTACTTAAACCTGTAAATTTATTTTTCAGATAGTGAATTCGACTTAATATCCAGAACTATATCAGCTCGACTTCCAATAAAACTGACTATTGAGGCATTACGTCGGAGAGATTCTAATTTATTAACAGCTAATGCAACAATACATTTCATGTTACAGCCATTGAAAGAACAGCACACATTAGTATCTGTAGAATTATATATTGCATTGAAAAACCGCACAGAAGAAAGGCATACCGAAATAGAAAATGGCTTATGGTATTTACATAATTCTAATGATTTTAAAAATGAAAATGAAAAGAAGAAAAGAAAATAACCAATTCAAATCTGATTAAGTTAGAGTAAAGTTTCTTAAAAATGTTTTCCCACAAACCTATCCACATTCAGAATTCGGTTCAATTATCGAAGATTATGATGTCACTACTGTCGATAGTGAAAAGGAATTGTCTCTTTAACAAAAATTAGAATGAGCGATAAATAAAAAAATTTCAACGAACCAAAATACAATACAGAAATCAGCTATATCCAAAACCCTCCGACGAGAAATCGATTTATTTGAAGATGAGGGATTTAAAGGTAAATACTTGGAAAAAGTATATTGCGCATTGCTAACAGTACCACCAACTAGCGTAGATGCCGAAAGAGCGTTTTCGACAGTTGGTCATTTTTACACAAGATTACTTTTTAGGCTTAATGAAAGTACAATTGATGAATTATGTTTTTTTAGATCACATTTCAAAAATTTTTAGTTGTACCACAAACTGAATAGTGATATTTACACTTTTTTTTGTGATTTAAATAAATAAGGTGTTTCTGTACTTTTTTGTGATTCTTTATATACTGTTATAATTTATAGGTTACAAATTATTTTTTGTGATATTTACACACTCTAACAAAACTGGCAAATAAAACCAAGAAACACCTGTGTTTTCTTTCTTTTTCCTGAATTTCTAATACCGGTATTAAAACCGGTATCCCGGTATTAAAATTTAAAAAATACCGAATACCGGTATTGAAATTTTGGTCCGGTATTGCAATCCCTAGTCGGAACGTAAAGAATCGTCAAAACCTCAAATCACAGACTTTTCTGACAATATCTTCTCTTTAAGCAAAAGAAAAATGCAATGAAGAGAAAGAAAAGAAAAGGTAAAAAATGGCAAGAACCAGAGAAAAAAATTCAAGGCTCTTTAACTGGTATCCTTAAAGAGATAAATTTATGAATCTTAAGATGATATGAAAACTTTTTGTATGATAACTTATAAAAAGAAATAGTTAACATTTTGATTAACCCCAAACAATTTAATATATTTTTAAAAAGCTTCGAGATATACATTCCCATATTCGCAAATATATATTTGTCATATTTGATCTCTCTAAAATAAATACCAGACCACGGTGGCCTGGTGGTGAGGCCTCGGCTTTGGAAAAAGGAAGGTTTCAGGTTTGCGACTCGATTCCACTGAAGAACCGTCGCGTAAGCGGATCCGGTGCACATCAAATCCGTTGGAGGCAAACGTCCTTCCGCTGGTGTGGAATGGAAGTTTGGAGAAGGGATGCTCCTCAGGTGTCGTCCTCGTCATCTGACCGCGGTTCAAAATGACGAGGCCCATTCCAAAATAGCCTTAGTGTTGCTTTAAAACGAGACGTTAATAAAGCTAAAACTAAGGTGAATACCAGACGGAACAATCTATATTGTAGAGAGCCAACACACACACACGAGCATTTTTATTATTCAAACCGATGACGTTAGTTTGAGTTTGTTGTATTAAAAATCGAATATATTTCATGATTATTTATTTGTTCTAAATGGAAGTAAGGAATATTTTTCAAATTCAGAAGGAGTCATAAAAACGAAGAGGTAAATAAAAAAAATAATAATAAAATAAAAATAAAAAACTAATTCTTTCCATCCGCTAGTTAATTAGAAAAATCTTCACTTATTGTTGCCAGGATTCATGAACGCAAGCTTAATTAAGAATTTTAATTATTTTAATCATTTTTTCACGTTTGTATTTTTGATAAACACAGGCAAAAAAAATCAATAAATATCAACAACTAATCAAAGAAGAATTTTAGAAACAGTAATGACAGAAAGAGAAAACTTATTTTTACAAAAACACTTGTTCAATAAGAATTTATCGATTAAAAATAGATAATTACATATTGTTTTGAAGAATCTTAATTAATCTTTTAGCTTTTCAGCGTCTTAAGGCTAGACGCCGTAATAAATAAAGCGTCCTTTTATGAGAATAACAGAGAAGTTAGATAAATTTGTTACATAGTAAAAAGATATTTAAATTACGTCCAGACGTTGTAATAGAGCAATTTATTTCGGGGAATTAAACTAACAATGGAACTTTGGGGACTTTAATAAGGTGAACTCGTAAGATTAGAGAACACATAAATTACTTTAAGGCTGTTCTTATCTCTTTTGGTATTTTTATTGGTATTGTTTAATTTCTTAGAGCTAAAATAAATGCTATATCATCCGATTTTCATTTATCTCTATATACGATAGATACCTATGCTATGCCACTGAACCTTATTGATTTCATTTACCTTTCCGTCATAATTTGTTAGATGTCTCATCATTATGTAGATAAGATTTTAATACTCTTGTGTCACAACCCACATCTTGTATAGGATGACCGCTACTAAACAAATGCGGTGAAAAGATGTGCCACTCAGTCGATACATTTTTGCCACAGAATCACCAACGACGTCCTTCACAAGTCAGCAGGCAACTGAGATTGCTTGCTGGAATTGGCGAATTTGAACGGTGTCATGGAGTCCTTGAACTCAAGGTTCTTAACCTCCTGACAGTGAATTATGGCATGACAATGAGATTACTTAGTAAGTGGTTTTACAGAAGCGTAGGTATTAGGTCGAAAATTAATTCATTTAGGATATACAAATCTTTTGCTGATTTCTATAATGTATCGGATACTTTGTGAGGTCTCATTGCGAAGTACAGTGGATTGTTTTGCCAAGCTTATCTGTGAATTTCTTGCCACCGCATGTGGTTAAAAGAATTGGTGATACCGAAAGGCGGTCTAAAGAGACTTCACATATTATCTTCCAATGCTTTGAAAAAAAGAGGGAGGAGGCAAAAGTACTTTCTTTATTCTTGATGGTCTTTATTCTTGATCCCAAAGTACTAATTTTCAAAATTCATTTATTTTCGTGTTAGATAAGATAAACTTTATGCAAACAAACACTCCTCTTAGATACAATTGATTACACATACAAAATATCTTACTGCTGTAAGTATTAAAAGAGGTTAAGCCATCAAGTGTCAGTCCCATCAATTTACTTATCTACTGTACGTTGGAAGACCTCACAGGACACGGATGCAGAGACTTCCGACATACAATAGATAAGTAATATGTCTATCCGTACATGACATAAGAAATGGAGAGGTGAACTCTTATGGGGCGAACAATAGAGTGTAACTGTATAGTTTATTGATCAACATATTTTCTACTACAATACCACTTTTATACAACAGCAACAAAAATACTATCTCATGAAGATATGTCTAACTTCGCTTAGTTCCTTCCTTTAGTATAGCGTAAAGCTATCTTTATTGATTTGTATAGTTTAATTTTAAAATACATTTTTTTTTTTGCATAAGTTTTTTTTTGTTACATATTTTAGGCAACGAAGAAGCAGAGACTTTCCAATCCAGATGAAGAGTTGATATTGATTTTGTTCAGTTTAGTTATATTAATAATACCATGTTTGAAGGGTCAAATTATGACTATTTTTGAACTGACTTTATAAATTTGAGCAGCGCTCAGATGATGAGGATGAGATTTGAACTGGTACCCCTCTCCACGCTTCTACACCACACCAGTGGTAGGCCATTAGGCCCCGACGAATTTAATATGCACCAGAGCCGCTTGCACGGCAGGTTTTGAGTGGAATCTGGTCTTGAACCTGGAACGAGCTGGTTCCGTAAACGAGACCTTAGCACCTGGCTACCGCAGCTTTAGAGTTGATATTGGATGAAAGCTTAAGAAGATTCTACTTTAAATTACCTCATATCCAAAGTCAAGCATTATCCATAATGTAATCTATGGAGGAAAGTGCAACCTTCCTGATAAGTAAAAATTATATATATTTTTTCTAACATTCGCCCTACCAACTCCGCTAACTCTAATAAAGATTTAACTGAAAAAAATGGAAAATACCTGGATGATAGAAATAATATTACTTTAATAGTCATAACCGGTACAGCTCAAACACTTACGCACAAGGTACGTTCCGTTATCAAAGTGAAATTTCATCCCTGAACCACTACTGTAACTCCGAGGAGAAACGAGACCTCACTATATTATTTGGTGACTTCTCGTCCATGTACATGCCGTGCTCCTCTCCGTATATTGATATATACAAAAGGATAAACCATTTGGCTTTTATTCTCGTGCGTCATCGGTCTTTTGATTATGCTTCTGTTCGAATAAATATCATGATGTTCTCAATTATACAACTCGAATTTACTAGCCTCAAACCCTATACGTCCACTAATCCATCATGATTCAATGCGAGGGCTGAATGGCTGAATGGATTGATAATTTTAGACAGATAATGCTACACTTTCCAATTTTATAGACAATTCCAACAGGATACTTTTTGACATGGAATGATTCATCATTTAACAGCCTTGAGCACACAGTAAATGTTTTATGGAATTGGATTTGGAACTCACGAATTTCCAAGACTTTGGCAACAGTCCCATGAGTATTTTTGACACTCAAATAAAAGAAATCACTGAAAATAAAAAATAACTCATCACACATTAAGCATTATCTACGGGTGATAAGGCCATTTTTCGATTTCAGCATTAATTTTAAGTTTTACTTAGACAGTAAAACTTAAATTGTAACATATTACATTGTTATTACATACATAATTAACATATTACATACATTAAATTGTAACATATTTTGCTATTTTGAAAAGGAAGCTAAAAATTTCTACAGCAAAAAAACTCTGAATCCAGTAATCTTCCTTGTGGTAGCCGTATCACTATATATATACATATATATATGTAACATATTTATTTTGGTTGAAGCAGAATGCAGGTTTAAAGACGTTGAAGAGACATGTTATATCTTTAAATTAATTTTAATATCTATTTCGTGAAAGCATAATTATTTACAAGCAGAGAAGCGGACAAGGCACGTCCGCCACAGTGCGACACAAAAGCAGAAGTAAAGAAGAGCAAAAGGGCCGAAACAAATGATCACTAGTCTTATATAACATGGGCTTTCCGGCCACGCGCTATTCAATACACGTGGTGATCTTTGACACCTTTTCAAGGGCACCGAAGGGTTCACTTTCATTTGATGCGTAGTACTGATGGCACATTATTTTTACAAAGGAATTAATTAAACCGAAGGGGGAATTAGATCAGGAAATAAGAGAATATTTTACTTTGAGCTAATTAAGATAAAGTTTTGGAAATTAATTTGGTTTAAATTAAGAGTTTAAAATATCATTACATATATGTAATTATTAAATTAAAGCGATGTATTTACTTCTGGATCTTATATAATATGTAACTCAGTGACTGCCGCGTGAGTCGCTTGTGATTACCATTTACTATCTAATTAATGCACAGTTACTATCTAATTAGATTGTAACTTCTCTACTACAGTTAAGAAATAAAGAAAGACGTCATCTAATTAAATATATAATACGAATCACTGGTGTAAGCTACGGCATAGTCGTCAATATTATATGGTAAACTTTCTCGATAATGAGGACATCTTGATTTCAGAAATTAACCAAAAGAAAAATAAAATAAGTAGTATCACTTACTACCTAACTATATCTGAACTAAAAATTTAATAATTTCTCATTTAAATTTTTATTTTGAATCTGGCTTATCTTGTATTCTTGACAATGCTTTCATAATTATGGACTTTTTGAATTACTGAAACTTAGATATTTTTTTTTGAGAAGAATTCATTTTATTTTCATTTGAATTATTCAAATAAAAACAATTTTTCTTCCATAAAAAATTAAATTGTAACTTATTCACATTTTTTTTTTATTTGATTGGAATAAAATTTAGTCGGAATGTATTCAACCCTTTAAAGGGCCATTTTTTTCTAGTCATATTATGTTAAAATATTTTTAGGCTTGAAATTAGAATAAGAAAAGGGATTCATTTAGCTTATTAGATAAATTTAATTTGATTAATTGATTAATTTGGTTAACTAATAATTGAGTAACAAATCAAGACACATAATTTTGTCTGAGATTAAGAACTGAATCATCTAAGTTTCTAACGTACTAAAAAAAATTGTCAGAATTTATGCCAACCTACATAATTTCGAACATAAATTTGGTGGGAAGCATACTTTCCACGGCTCTAGAAAGGGTTAACTGAATTAAAAAAAATAACGGAAAATAGTCGAATTTCGTTCACTAGTCACATTACTTACAAAAATTTTAATTGAAAATCAAATGTGAAAAAAAATTATTTTAAAAAAAGTTGAGAAAGCGACACAGGTTTATTATAGAATGGAATTCATATTTATGAACCCCGGACAAATAACAAGGACGGCACTTGAGCTAGCACCTTCCTTCTCACACCTTCGTACCACAGCAACGGGAGGTCACTTGGTCCACGATATCATACTTTACGTACATCAGACGAATCTTTAGTGAAATCATGTTCAAGCATGTTCGAGTCATTCGGACTCAAAGCCGAAATCACATCTGTAGACAATTACGGACTATTTGTAAAAAATTAAAGAGGACAAATAACAGTAACCGCCACATTTTTTTCGTTTTTTTTTGTAAATACTAACCAATGTAATTTTCGTTTTCAAGTAGGAGTAAGTGTATTATTCTAAAGACCTTACAACTTAATTCATTTCCTGCAGTTGTCTGGGCTTTGTCATTTCCAAAGATTCGGATCTTTCAGCCGAAACTCACAATATTTGTCTCTCTCCTTTAATCTTTTTTTCCAGATATCTATCCTTTGCCATGTCATCTTGTCCTACAAAGAAACACAAGATGTCATCTCTTATTGCCTTCCCCGTCTTTTTCTTTCCATCTCAGTCACAGAAACACAAGGGGATAAACGATCCTCCTCCTTTTTCATATGCTGCCTGGCCGGTTTTTTTATCGGTTGTATCGACGGAGATGGATTAAGGAGAGCAACGATATTGCGGTCAGGCGGAAGGGAAACAAAAGGAGATCCACAGGATTACCCGCTAAGATCTTTCATCAACAAAATGGAGGCAATGACGTTTGGTTTGTTTAATGACTCTTTGTGGATTATGAGACGAATCTCGTTCAAGCATTTTTCTTTTCTCGTGTACGAAATAAGTAGAAAGTATTGTGATAATTAAAAAAAATTCGAACTCGAGATTTTGACGAATCTCCACGTTTTAGACGTTAGAAAAACACAATTTTGGTACTATGTCTGTATGACTGTTAATGCGATAATTCAAGAACACTTTGAGCTAGATCGATGACATTTGGCATACGGTCATTGCATCACGTTTGGAGATTTCTATGAAATGGTGAGCAATATCAGAAGCAGTCTCTCTGTCCGGTTGTTCGAATGTAAGCCAACAGAATAATTACAAAATGAAAAGAGCTAGATGGGGAAAATCCGGAATATATATTTAAGATCTATAGAGCAGACTCAAATTTTGAGCCATATTCACCAAAGGATTGATTGTCTAACGGCTTATATTTTCAAAAGCACGTTGAGAAGATAATTTAAAAATGCAATGACTTAAATGTGTCAAATGCAGTGTGTGATTTTGTGACTATAATTCTTTAGTAAGTGGTTGTGGTAAGTGGTTAGTTAGATTCCTTAGTATGTGGTCGGGCAATAGTAATTGAGTATTTACTTAAAATATGAAAATTTATAATAAGACATTAAAACATGAAGAAGAAGATTTTACATAATAAATTTCTGTTTAAATTCAAAGGCAGAAAAGTAGATCTTTTGATTTTCCCTCTGCTATGGAGCCATGCGTAGATAATAAGGAAGAGAATCCACATTTTACGCACTGTTCGTTTTAATCTAATGAATCCAAAATTTGACTCAGATTTACAATTTTTATATCTAGGTATATACCAAATTTCATTTTTCAAACTTCCTGCATTATTGTGATCACTCGAACACGAATAGATAGACCGAAAGACATGCAAATAAAAGAGGTGATTTCACAAAATAAGCCAACGTTGAGGGTAAAAAATTTATTTCGTTTGAGAACAGAAATGAATAATATTTTACGACAGTCTAAATATGAATTACAGAAATAGATTGTACGCATATGTCAAAACAATAACAATTTTTTTAAAAAGATCTGATAACAATGAAAATTTGACTTGGGTTTATGGTGTAAAAGCTACTTTTGTCCATGCAGCGAGAACACACTACATAGTTTAACAGAATCATTTTTAAGTTTTTATCAAAGCTCAAACACAATAAAAGAGAAGTTAAAAAACAGCAGACAAAAATCTCAGACAAAATTCAAATGAGTTTATCAATTTCTATTGCACATAAAAATTAAAATTCTTTTTGGTGGTGAATATATCTCAACAGATCTTTTAATCTTGTACTACAACAACAACAACCAAACCGGCGTTCCATTAATATTAACACATGGTTAGAATATATTTAATAGATAAGAGACAAAAACAATACGTTCATTTACATAGGTGGACGTTCCAAAATGTGAAACTGTTTGCGTCTTAGTCTGGTATGAGCGATTCTAAGACGATATACCATAACTGCTTGAATTCAAAGTACAATACCATATTTGAAAGATTTCGCTCGAGGATAATTTTTGTATTGCTTATTTTGTATTTGAATCCTTCCAAATACTTTTATCTTTAAAAATATGCAAAATGTCACTTAAGGGGACAAAATTTTCAAATATTACCTCTGGCTATGCAATAAAAGGAAAGATGACAATAAGATAAGGTGATAAATTTGTAAATAATAACTGTTACTATTTACAGCTTCAGCTTTTAATTACGAATTTGCAATCCGAAAATCAAAATGATTCGATATTAAATAGAACATATGCGTGAATCGTTCGCTTTCTTTTTCTTTTGACAGTAACCGAAGAAGACTGGAACAAATGGCTGTCGCTGTCTTATCTTTTCGACAGAGCAGGAAAAACGTTTACAGAGAACTAATGGCGTGTCAGTACGAATACTTTTCAGAGCTGTCATTAATGTCTGCTTTCTGTTAGGAGGGAGTTTGACATATTTCTCCAAGAAACGACTCGGAGTGCATTATTTGTCGGATATTTTTATAATATGAGTTTTCTTTTTTCATATATCAAAATGCTTTTAACAAAGTAACAATAGATAATGACAGATTTTTGTTTTATTTAAGAAAATAATGTAGGACTCGTACTTCCGTTCAAAGTTAATAAATAATTATTTTCTGTGATTTTTTTTTCTTTTCTTTCCTTAGATTTGACTCTTTTCTTTTCTTTAACACAACTTATTTCGTGTTAATAAAGATGCAAAGTTGTAACCAATTTTTTATTCTCTGATTGATATTCTAATTTTGAAACAGCACCGATGACAAATTCTTAAAAATTCTTTTTCGCAATTATTAGGTTAATATTATATATAACTGATTTAAATATAATATTAATCAGATAATTCTAAAATGATACTAAAATATTTAAATTTCATTTGGAATTATTAGATCAATATTACATATAACTTATTCAAATATAATATTTATCAGATAATTCTAAAATGGCAGCAATTTCTTTAAAATTTATTTGGAATCATATCGATTGATTTAATTAAATTTTGATTCTACACAAGTGGTGCCACCTGGCACGGAATTTTAGGGAAAAACTAATTTTAGGATTCAAAATTATTTGAAACAATTTCAAATTAGAAGTTGGAAATAGAAAATTCTTAAAATAAAAAAAAAATTAATACTTTTAAACTAATAAAAATGTGATGTGTTTTTATTAAATTTATATATTTAATCTCCATATTCCATATAGAGGAAATCAAAGCATTACCTAAAATTCTCATAAAAAATATACCTAATACTCGAAATTTATGATAGCAAAATTTCGTTTCGTTTAGTTTTTTTTCATTGCTACCTTTGTAAAATATATGAAGTGGCGATTACTTGGTGAAGGAGATAAGAGAGGTCATGGATTTCGATCAGAAGATAGAAGAAACCCGCAGTGTTTGAAGTTTTGTCTGAACTTTGTTTTTAAAACGAAAAAAAAGCCTACATTTCACGTTAATATGATATGGATGTTCTATTTGCCAGATCCCGCTGTACTACTCTCAACAGTTATGGAAATAAAATTCACATAATAGATCAATCTAGATAAAAAAATTTCACCAATCGCTCTTTTGTGGTAACTTTTGATCATAATTTTTTAGAATTTCCGATCTTTTTTTATCCCATTTAACACGGTCAGTTGGACTAAGTGATAAAAACTCGAAATTTATTAAAGAAGGGAGTCACAAATTAATTGCTTTTAACTGTTCAGAAACAATATTAGGGTCAATATCTTATTAGTCCCGGATGATTCTGAAGCCTATTCTTTTTTCTCTCATCCAAATAAGTAGATATTCAAAGCAATTTGCTACAGTGCTATGTTGAGATTATGCAGTAAATAAGGGCTACCTATATACGATGAAAATATAGTCGTTAAATATAGTATGTTCATAAAGAATTTACTTTTTTATTTTAATCCACAAATCTCTTTCAAATTTTTAAATATTTATGAGGGGTTATTTTAAGATAGTTTTAAATTAATCAATTCGCTCAAGAGAGCCTTGTGAGACAGGTGGAACTTCAGGACACTACAGAAACTATGGACTTTTGACGAAAATTACCGATTTAATTTTTCTTTGCATGCATATTTCCTCCTGAAAGTTCCTTTAAACGATTATTTCAAAAATAAATAGCGGCATAAAACTCTCCCTCGCATTAAAAAAAATGGAATAAA
This sequence comes from Argiope bruennichi, assembly GCF_947563725.1. NCBI lineage: Eukaryota > Metazoa > Arthropoda > Arachnida > Araneae > Araneidae > Argiope > Argiope bruennichi. The sequence continues at coordinate 20,779,998 of NC_079156.1, read as the reverse complement.
AGGAAAAGAAAATCTCATCTGTCTCCCCACCCCCACCCCAATACATCGCCATTCCCTCCTCTAATTTCATAATAATCGGAATTATGAAGATAAAGGAAGATGAAAGCAAATGTAATCAATGAGTATCCCAATCAGTTTGCACTTGCACAAGTTAGAAATTTCAAAGGAAATTCCAGCTTTCAATTGGAAACATAGTGGCACGATAAGGATTCATGTGCAGTGTACTAATGCGCCAAGTTGGCGAGCTCCCATTCAAGGATTGCTCCTTTTTGTAACTGAGAGGAACATAATCCGTCAGAAGAAGAATTGAATCCGGAACGCGATGTTGTATTGTTGGTAGTCGGGCGGCTCTGTGTTCCTTCTCATAGTTTATTAAACCACTTTTCATAGAAGCATCGTAGTCATCATTTTTAGCTACACCGCAATTATTTACTTATCTTCACTAGCATTTTAAAAATCAACATCGGCCTCTACATGCCTTTATATTATTTTTTACATCAATGATTACATGCTTACAAAAAATATATTTCATTTCGCCATAATACATCAGTATAAATACAGTAAAGAAAATGATGAAAATTATTTCATAAACACAAGTTTTTCATAACTTTTTGAGACCAGAGACAAAATTTTAACTTAAAAAAACTTACCTTTCCAGTTTTGGAGGATGAAACATCCTGTGAGCTATTGCACTCAGAGGTTTAATGACAGGTTTGTCTTTCACTTCATCTTTAGTCTGTGGAGGTGCATCCACTTGTTGAGTATCCGCCATTTCCAAAACAATCCTTTTGATAACGTTTGGCTCTTACAAATAATTCGTTTTTTTTCTTCCAAGAAAAAACTATTTAACAATGAGAAGTTATTCTTAAGCTGCACGAATCACAATGCTATACGATTCTTGAACGCATTCCATTCCTTACAGTTAATTCATCATTTTTATAAACGAAAGCAACTCAGAATAATAAAAAAATTCTATCCAATCTTCGAAAAATGACACATTTCTAATTTCCTTTTCATACAAACGTACAATTTCTTGAGGATATGTCAGTTCAAGTAAAAGAATCTTTTCTATCTCTTTTTTTATTCAAAATTAGAATGGATTCTTTGTTCTTATTCAAAAGTCAACAAAAATGTTCTTAAAATATCGTTCTCTGGTTCTTTATTTCTTTTAACTTTTAAATCTGTCTTCAAAAGTTCTTTTCTTTCAGACGGTAAAGGAAAGATAATAAAATGCTCCAAAAAATAGAAGGAAATTCAAGCAAATATCTTTATAAATATGGCGATTCAAGTCGATAATGATGAATGTTATTTCTTTGATTCTAGTTCCTTTTATCTTTTCAGCACTCTGTTGTTGCCAACTTTCACAACCGTTATAGATAAAATATAACTGACAATAGATTTCCGATTATTTGAAACAGGCGTTGTATATTTATCGATTTTTCACAGGTCTTTTTGACAACCGATTCGTATAAATCCTTATTTTTCGTTTTAAATACTCTTCATATTTTGAATATCTAACAAAATGTCATCAATAAAGGGAACTTGAATTGTATTTTACTTGTTTATTCATGCTTTTCTTTCGTTTTTGAAACTTTGAAAGATGGAAGATTTTGAATTAAACCGGCCAAAAGTGTCACATTTTTTCCTTAAACTAAAGCCACAGACACCTTGTTTTAAATGAAAGTCACATTTTCCATTTGATGTTGTTTTCCTGCGAAAATATTTTCCAAATTCTTTCCTGGTATTATTTGTGGATATTTTTTTCTGTAATAAAAATCTCATACTTTCATTTTTGAAGGAAAAAAACTTCCATATACTAAGAACTACACAAAGAACCCTCGCAGTGTTTTTAATGCCATCACAAGGCCATGTTAGGTGAAACCGGGCACTAAGAACATTATGTTGATATCCGAAAGATATGCATATAGGGATTATTATTTGAAATTAGAAACTTATTGTAACAGTTTTTAGTTTATAATATATTACCATTTATCTGGCGACAAAATTGTTCAATAATTTTTATATAATCATCATTATTATTTTAGTTTAGACAATTTCATAATTTCATAACATTTTTTTAACATTCAACATTTTTAACATTAAAAATTTAAAACGTTGATTAAAAATCGTTGAAACATTAATTATTTTGTAACCTTAAACATTTTTAACATTAAACAATTAGAACGTTAATTAAAATAGTTAAAATATTAATTATTTAATAAAAAAAATAAAACGTATGCTCGTATAAATTTTTAAATTTTTTATTAGTCGAAAATGAAATGTTCAAAAATAATCGTTTGCTCCACAATACATTGGTAAAATTACAGGATTTCCCTAATGATTTTTATAAAATAAACAGGAAATCTCAACGATGTTTTTTAGAAAAATACAAATGAAACGTCATTTTATCAAAGAAATTAAAAATTTCTGTGAAATTTTTTTCAATAGTAGTAATTAAACATTTTATTTCTATACAAAAATTGTGCGATTAACAATCCAATTATTAATGATCGTATAAAAAAAGTATTACATTGAAATATATTTTACTCTAAGGTAATATATATTTCAAAAATCAAACCTACATAGGAGTTTAATTTAGCGAAACTTTTTTCCTAACATTTATTTTCTACAAAGAATAAATATATTTAAAGGCACTATTTAAATTTTAGAAGAAAATAATTCCCTCGCTTATATATTTTAATATAAAGATGAACCGATCGTTATTCTAGTTTAGAATATAATTATACAAGTTTTAATTTGCAAGAATATAATTTCAAATAAATATATTAGCTTTTGAATATTTTTACACTGTGAGGGTTCATTTGGATCATTTAGAGGAGGGAGATACACACACATTCACACAATTCAAGCATACTCAAACAGGAAATTTATGAAGTGGAATTCACACCTATGTATTCGGCACGAATGATTTCGCACAGTTTATACAGTTATTTTAAAATATTTTCTCTGGGTTTAGAAGAGAACTGCTTTATTTAATAATCAATTATTAATCTTATTTTTTTTATTTCAATAACATAATTGTCCTATCGAGAAAAAAACCTGATCTTTTTAACGTACAATCTTCAAGAAGAAAAATAAGATTCAATTTATTAGAGGATTGATTTAAAATTTTTCTAGCAGACGATATTTAAAAATGAATTGAGAACATAATGTAGTCAATTCACGCTGAACTTAGACATGCGTAAAATTTTTGTCGGTGATGTGAAATGGAATGTCTTCATTTTATTAAAAATACTTTTAGGAATGCAGATTAAGTACAAATACAAATAACAAATTTTGCTTTACAGTACTGAAGAGTATGTATACGTATGCAAAACGAATGCTTAATCTATTTTGTAAAACGAAATAAACACATTTTACAGTCACAAATCAAATTCAGATGAAAATGAATGACATGAATTCGCTAGTATAAAATAATGTTATTTAAGAATTCTTAATATATTGTTAAGGAAAATCCGTCGACAACGTATAACGATGCTTTATTCCTCAAGAAACACGAGCACACAGAATTCAAAATACAGACGAAAATATAAAGATGGCATATGTAAAAGTCAATAGCAACCCGCAAACATCTAATCTATTAAACAATTATAGCAGGATAAAAGCGATAATTGAGACTCGCTGAAAATCAGTACTCTAAAGGGAAATTAAATATTTTATTTATGTTTTTCAATTAGATAAAATAAAGAATTCTCTATGTATTACCGGCCTCCTGTCTCCTCTCCTTATGGCATACTTATGTGTCAGCAGAATTTTGGAACAATACGAGTTATCTTTTGATAAATCATCAACTGGGAAGTGGATACAAGCTCAAATGCGAAATAATGGGAATAGAAGAACAAAGCGTAAAACATCTAACAGATGTTCGAAAAAGATGCTGAAAAGAAGGTAAGTCAAAGAGAACAAAAAAAAAAAACTTTTGAAGAATCACATAGATGTTAATAGAAATAAATAATGAAGGCAGCAAGAATGAAAATATGAACCGAATAAAAGGGAAACTAATAGAAGACAGCGATATTATAAAGCAAAACTGGGTGATTTTAAATTAATATCACAATTCCACAGGTTTGTTAAAAGAAAAGAAAACAAAACAAAGTACAGCCTTGTTGTTCAGCAGAAATCAGTAATATCAGGTGAAAGTTGAAATTTAAAAAAGTTATAAGTGTTTAATGTGAGATCTTTAAGAAATACAAATTGGTACGATAACTCATCCCACATTTTCTGGAAAAAAATGTAAGTATGCGTGTTCGCATTTTTTTAATTGGGCAATATCAAAGAATAAGTGTTTGCATTACCATTATTAGCTAATGTTGATGAACTTAATACATGCATATCTGCAGGCGTTCAAAGCGCCATGTCAAAGATGCCGCAGAAACATGGGATGAGTTGTCTTGCTGTCTTTAGTATTTTTGTAGGTACTTATAACACACACTTATGAATATATTGAATTTAAATTTTCAACTGTTTTTTTTTCTTTTTGTAATTTCTAACGAACAGCAAAGCTATACATTGTTTTGTTTTAGTTTAATCCTCATGCAAAACACTGTAGTTGGAATATTCCCTTAAAATAATCTTTTATTATATAATAAAATCAGACTGTAGAAGATTTGCAGATAAAAAATATTGCTTTGAAATGTTACCCAAGCGAAATGAGAGTATTTCGCTGCGAATTTGAAATCATTTTGAGTAGGGTTGAAATCTACTTTAATATGGCCTTTCACAAAGCCAATAATGCTAAGTCGTCGAAATCAAAAATCAAGATGGCCTGACAAGAGAAACATATAAACATTCAAAATAAGGAGAAAGCGGAATCGGTTCTTTTTCTAAAACATCGTAATTCTTGAGAAATTGATTTACAGAAAAGATTTGTAAAATTGAATTTTAACAAGAAGGGTTCAAAGGTGGTGTACGTTTGTTGAAGAAAAGAAGTGACATTATTCACAAAAAAGCATCGAAAGACATGACACATTTTAGAATCCGAGCAGCGCCAGTTTTAACAACTCGCATTTTAATGCTTTCAGAATTTTACCATCATTTAACCGATTGATTTTAATTACATATTGCTTAGAAATGAGTGGCATCATCTAATTGTGAATTTAAGAAACTGATTTTTACATATGATGCCATTAGTAATAATGAATTAGAAAATCTACCAGAACTAAAAATTAGAAAAGATAAAAATAAAGATTTGAAAAACATATTTTTAATATATCAATTAAAAGTTTTTAAAAAATTGAATGCAAGTAGACAACAAATATATCATTGACACTGAACCGCAAAAAACAGTACTTTAAAGAAATTAAACTACAATGAATATCAAACAAAAGAGAATTCTCAACAATTAATATAAGTTAAACTATATTTTGAATGAAATTGAAATCACAATTTACAAAGAGTATTCTTGTCAGCTTCTTATTCGTTCACAATTTTTTAAGGATGACTATATTTATCTATTATATAAAAAAATATTTACGTAAGCATTGCGGTTTACTCACTTTGTAATTGGTAGATAGCACGTCACATGGCTCATGACATTTCAGGTTTGTTTTTCCAGTATTGTTTGAAATATTTAATAAAAATTATTATTACGTCGTAGTAAATATTTATATCGCACTTGATGTTGATAAAAAAGGAAATCTAAAGCCTTAATTAACAACAAATTAACAGCAAATGAGTTTAAAACAATATAATCTGTTAATTCTACTTTTAGACACGCTGTTTGTGACAACACTAAAGAATAACTTTCTAGTTTGTTTACCTTCATTGAATAACGGAAATTTTTGCCTCTTCGCTAAGAATCGTCTAAATATCTAACCAATATACGTGTTAACCCTGCATTGTTTTTTTTTAATAGTAAAGAGGCATCTAGCGATATCAGATGAAGAAAAAGAATGCGAAAAAAGACTGCGTGAGAATCTGGCAGTTTGAGAAGAAAAGCTGATTGTGAAGCTGCTACGTTGGCGGCAAAATGGGAAAAATTTATTTCAATATTTAGATATTGGAGATAATAAGCAAAGAATGTTCTCATCGTGAGGCTTTGAATTGGAAATAGACAGATCAGAAAATGTATGTTCTCATCATGAAAAGATTAAATTTCCAGCATTGAACGAATGCCGGTGGAATTTAAAAACAAGGTTAATGGAATTAACGAACATCGCTTACAATGTTAGATACCAATGGGAATAGCAAGCAAAAGCGAGCAGGGAGCGAAGTCCCCTAGTTTTAGATTTAAAAAGAAAAAAAAAAACCGAAAAAAAAAATTTTTTTTTCAGTATACTAAAAAAGAAACGTATGATTTCTTTTTTTTTTACGTTCACTTTTTTAGCATTTCTGCATTGAACAGTGTTTTATGCAATAGATTAGATTTAGGTCATATTTTATGGGTAAAAACTTTATTACAGAGAGGTTTTTGCATGCTTTTATATATATGCTCCTAACAGAGTACGATCTGAATAAACTAAAGAAAGAAGGTTAATTTAAAATTACAAACATCACACTGATATAAATTTATGCATAAAAATAGTTTTACAACAGCAAGAGCTCTCGGAAAGAAGTCAATAAATGGAATTTACCAGAGCCGGAAGAAGCGCTGTTGTTCAATAAAGTATGAAAGAATCCGAGTTAGTAAACACGAGATGTGGAATTAATTTGATTTCACGTAAAGCAAATCCAACACGCAGTCTGGAATGTTCGCACAGACTTACTTAATAATTATGGGAATTCTATGTGCAAACAAGAAGTTACATAAATATGTGTCATACATCATTTATTTATTTATTGGAGATTATTTATCATTATGATTACATTATTCACTCAACATATATGCGTCAAATAACTTTCCTACTCCCTATAATAAAGAGGTGTATGTGTGTGTGTGTGTTCAAATTTGGTCTAGCTATTTTTTGGAGGGTGCAAATGCGTACTTTGGGGAGGGTTTTTTTTTCTTTTTTTTTTTTACTTTAAAGTATTTTTCCGCAAAAAGGATTTTTACACTGTTTTAAAGTCCAAAAATTTATCTTCCCAATGATGCTAATTTAGTTGTTTTAAAATTCTTTAATCTAGATTTAAGTAACTTTTAAACGTATTTTAAAATATTATGTTTACTTTTATAAATCAAACCGAAATCCTTTTCATTATTTCATCAAATGCTTGATCGCATGCTATTCTTCTATTGTTGAGTGCTAAAGAAAGGATCCTGCTTAATGTCTATTTGGTTTACAGGATAAATAAAAAAGCACATTTATGATATTTCGAACACAAAAAGGTATAAAGACAAAACGAACGCGAAAAAATGCACGACACTCATTTAGAGTTCAATCTAATAATGATCCATAAGACGAATCGTGGAAAATATATCTTGGTATTAATAAGGTAACGCCATCTGTTGTATCAAAAGAGAAGGTAGTAGAGTTATATAATAGCTACAGTTACGATTATATCACTTCCTATGTCTTTGTATACGAAAAAGTAAAAAATGAATAAAATAGCCTCGCTAATAGAGTGAATATTAATGTTGTTGCTTTCAGTATAACATATATACTTCATACATAGCCTTAATGCAAAACATATATACTGGTCAAACGAAAAAAGATTAAAACGTACATAAATATTGCGTTTTACAAAAATAATCAAAATGTTTATAACTAATCAAAACACTGTATTAAGGAAACGCCATATCCAAACAAATAAACTTCTATAAAGAAGCGCCATACTACGAGCATTTATGCCATTTTTATGACCACCGAACAGACATTCAAAAACAGATTCATTCCTTCCAGTGAAAGTAGCGATGGCTTTTCATGTAGAGATCAGCAGAGGGCAAATATCCGGGAGGTGGGGGTGGGTGGGTGGCTGATGAACAAGCGCCATAAATTTACCCATATTTCTCGAGTTTGTTAGTCGACGACTCATGAAAAGGCAGCACGGGGCAGATGGAAAATTGCCTTTCCTTTTTCCCGTGTCGTCATAAATAAAGACACTTTTCCTTTTTATAGCACCCATACTGACTGACTTTATGGGGCCAATAGTTCCTGTCCCTCCGTTTTGACCACTCATCCATTGAAGTTAATGAACTCGGTATTTTCTGCAGGAAATGTAAAGGAGGTTGTTTCGGCGAGTTATATGAAATGTGACGTAAATAGAAATGCAGCGATGTTTTAAGTCTTAGAATTATTTTTATTTTCTGATAAATGAAATATATATACAATGCTATGCTAGCATTACGATAGTGTTGCTATCGCCAAAAAATTTGACTTTTAGGTTTTGATAAATTTCTAGATTTCAAACGTTCCCATGTCTTTTATAAAAAAGTGAAACGAAATGAAACTTTGATAATTCGTAAACTGCCTTTAAAAAAATCTGCAGATTTCTTTATCGTTTTAAATAAAACCTGCCTCTGAGATTTAGCCTTGTCCATTTGATTATTCACTTCAATATGGACACGATAAATAACGAATGCAATGTACAAATTATGGACGAAATTATTCCCACCGTGGGGGGGGGTACTTTATATATGAGGATGAGAAGCTTCTACCATGGTGGTTGGTTCTAGCCACCCAAGTAGGCAGAGAAATGGTGAGGATCGGCACTTCTTAACGATGACGGGAAGGGATGTATGGTGACCGGTGCCGGTAAGGCTCTTATTATTCAACCTTAGTTCCCGCCGATGCTGTCGCCGTGGTTGGGTCAATTAGATTAATCTATGTGCCTTAGTGACGGGAGTGGCCAAATTATGGTTGCGGACGAAATTTAGCACGTAAATTTATCATAAAAAATGCATATTTGTATCAGATTTTGCACCCGATTCATCAAAGGATTGACCGACTGTTAATCCTTTGAGAAATTGCCATTAACGCATCTCTATGTTTTCGAGTATGCAACCAAGAAACTTGAAGTTGCAGCGATATGAAATATACATCCAGTATGTAGTCTTGTCAGTAATATTATAGTACCGTTTTTTCGGAATTCAGAATTATAAATTTTGACGACATTTCGATTTTGAATTTCGCCAAAGTTTCAGCGCTTATTACTCAGCTGTAAATTCATGTATTTTTGTGAAACTGGTGTCATCTTAAATGATTTAAACCGTTCTTCTAGAACATATGCTTATTTTACGTGAGAATGTGCTCAAAAGTTTTTAAATTTAGATTTTTTCACGATTTTGTGCAAACTTAATTTATTCGCCATAACTCGCAAACGGTTGGGGATGGGACAGGGTTGTTGTCGTGTTTTATGATCCCCGTGGACTCTTCTATCACCCTCTTTAGTTTTTCAGAATTGATCAAATTCACCCTGTATGTGCAATTAACATTCATATCAAATTTTCCAAGGAATCGGTCAATGGTTGTCCAAATTTTGTACTCTGTTATCTTCACTAAACAATAAAACAAATAGAGACTGTCCCTGAAGTATTATATTGGGGTTGTATATTGTTACAAATCTGTAATGTTGCTTCCCAGCATGGTTGGTTCAATCACTAGAAAGACCGTTTTACTATCAGCTCTGTTGGATGCTGATCGGATGCGGAATCAGTAATCTCAGGGTTGGCGACAAACTTTGGAGACAAAATAGATAATACTGGAAACTTTTAGAATTTTAGTGATTGAGCCAATAAGAACCGATATATGCCTGATTGTTTCAGAACCTTTTCTGCCAGTCTCCAAGAACTATAAAACACCGACAGTCTCAAGCCAAAGTCAGTCGTGAAACGAGTCGTGTATAGAGTCATCGCGAGGATAGCGAAGCAACAGCGAGTAGTTGGATCAGTCCAGCGAAGAGCAAGCTTTGTGTGTTGCTTATTTCTTGCGATTGCTGAATTCAGCTGTGCGCCGAGTCTTGGTTTTAATGTAGAAGCAACATTGAGTCGTGTGAGGAGTAGCTAGTCGTGTAGTAGTGAGTCGGCAATTGGATATAGCTAAAGCGAGGAGACAGTGGAGAATTGCAGGCGTCTGGAGAGATCATAGAGTGTGGCTACGAAGATTTCCTCCTGCTGCTGAATTCTGCCTGACCGCTTTGTGTGCTGTGGTTATTTTTACTACCGATTACTACTTGTGGGCTACTGTTTGTTGTTGTGTGTTGCCTGCGTTCGTCTCGGCTGTATATTTATCGTCTTTGTATCAGTGTCTTCGTGTTTAATAAAAGTCGTTTTTCGTTACTAAAGGACTGTTTCTTCATCGGAAAAGAGCCCCCGAAATTCCGTAACAATATGAAAATGCAGAGAGAAAATCATTACAGTCAGTTAATTCCTACTAAAATTTTTTTTAGTCTTACGCTTACTCTAATTTAAAAATTTAACCATCTCTTAATCTCACACGTTTCTGAGGTAGACAAATACTATCGAAAATGGCGAATATTATTTTTTTTATTCGATTGATAAGATGTGATTATATTTTACAATTTTAAATGCTACTTTTTCAAATTTTGATAAGGTATTCTTACAAAAAATCTTGTAAAATAAAATCTAAAATATATTTTTTGTTTACGATTGATACAATGATTTCACAATATGTTCCGCAATCTCTGAGACAGAGAGAACTATCTGTTCATTTAAAAATACTTAATAGTTATCTTTCATAATGTGAAACCAATTGCAAACTTTGTCGAATTTTATTTTTTTAATTATCGAGTATTATTTTATTTTTTTCCTGAATTAATATAGTTCATACCTTAATTCAGGAATCAGATACTATGTTCCTTATTTTTATAATTTTCAAGAAATCACTTGACAAATTTTTAAACTAGAGGTTTTCGCCACTTTTTAGGCAAACAAACTCAATTTTCAAAATACTTTTTAAGTCAAATCAAAAGTAGTTTTGACTAGTAGTATCAGAGTAGTATTAATTTTCAAAGTAGTTTTGGCTTTTAATTGATATGCTTTTTTAATGCATTTTATGTAAAAATTCAAAAATATAAATATTTTATAATAATTTAAAAAGAAACATTCAGCTCAGACGTAACCATATACTTTTATTTTCCACCTTAAATTAATGACAAAAATGCTGTTATATCATTTTTTCAAAGATTTCTTCGTCTTTAAATATAATATAAATTATTCTTTTAGTAGAAATAAAATACATCGCATTTATATAACGCATTTTTAGATTGAATATCGTTTGAAATAATTCTTCATGAGTTCAAATTAATATCCATTTCTAGAGTTTAAAATCGAATTCCTTTAAAACTATTTCTATATATTCAGAAAACAGAATCTTAATTTATTCAATTTCTGATACGGCAGAATTGACATGAGCGAACAGAATTTGCATATAAGAAAAATATCCATGTCAAAAAGAGAGTAAATTAAAGGTTAAGTAAAGAATATTTGATAAAGCGTTATTGTTGAATGACATATTGATAATCAAAATGCAATAAAAAAAGAGGCAGAATTTTGAGAAAGAAGTTTCTTGAAGAATGTCAAAACTGTCAGATCGTTTTCTCGATGTATCGTTCTTTGTTTTAAAAAAAGGGTTTGGTATTGTATAAATGGACCTGAAAGAAGACGTAGAATTTTTCTCAAATATTCATCAGGATGCCTGTATATTGCATTTTTCAAATGCCAAAAAAGAATGTGCAGTCTTTAATTCTAGATTAATTTATAAGGGGGGGGATAATGAAGAAAACAAGAGTTGGGAAATAAAAGGCTGTATGAAAAAAAGCAAAATAAATGGGCGATTTTTCTTTTCAATTTGGAATATCTTGCGATTTTTTCGAACTCGGTTGTATAAGCAATTTTTTCAGTAGCTAAAATTATTGAAAAAAGATTTTATACACGCCGGATGAAATTTTTTAATGAAACTGGAAAGAGATTTCTTTTCAATTATTTTGAATTAGAAATAGAATTTTAAAATTGATTTAAATAAATGTTATTTATAAAATCATAATATGAGTTCTTTTTTATGATGAAATTTACTAGTTAATAAAAGCAAAACATATACGTACAAATTTAAGTTGATTAAGGATTTTTTTTTTTACAAAAAATTTCTAATTTAATTTTTTTATGTCATGATCAGTAATATTTAAAAAATTTAGCAAAAAAAACTTTAAAGAAAATTAAATATGTACTTCAAATTAAATTGCCACTGAATCTAGTAATGGTAGTCCTTTATTTAAAATACCAAGTTATATATATTTTTGTAGGATATAAAATTATTCCATTATTTTGCTCTCTTTATGCCTGAAAATCAGAAATAAAAAATGAAATGCTGTTATTGAATTTATTTTAAATAATATTTCATAGAACATAAAATTCAAAACTGAAATTAGTTGATCGCTATTGATAATTCTGATCTGTTCGAATAATTATATTAATTGTTTTTTAATTAAGCAGATCAATTCAATTGTAATTATTAATTTACAGTACGAGAAGAACATACAATGGGTTATAACATAATCAGTTGGAACATTATGTTATATGTTATTTAATATGGTTATTTTAAACAACACATCAGTTATTGACAAATAATTAATAAGTAATAGCTAAGCATATGATAAAAATCCATGCTTCCAAATTATGATATGATTAAATTCCATGAATTTTGTGGAATATAAAAAATGATGACATTTATGAAACACAGTTAAATTATAATTTCAATTTCTTTATTACTATTTTATCCCATATAGTAATAATTTAAACTAATATGCACCCATTAAAACTTCAAAATAAATTAAAAGTTCACTAAACTAATGACTCGGAAATAAATAGCTTATAAATTTGTTTAAATAGAACTTTTTAATTTTATTATAAAGCATTTCTCCACTCAATATAGTTATGTAAGAAAGAATGCGACTTATATTAAAAAATAATTTCTATTTTGCCTTAAAAACATTAAGTTAAGTTTGTTATATTTCTTATTGTAATTTATATTTAAGTGAAGAAGTTCTATAAATTAAAACTAAAATAATAAAATGCATTTAAAGATATTGAAATTGCTTTTCAAATATTAAATTATCGTCTGCTTTTGAAAACAAAAATGAAAAGTATCTTTGTACATATGAAAGAATATTTATTTCAAATTAATTTAACGAGCTATACAATTCTTTTCAAGTCTTAGTTTAAAATAAAAAATGTTTACATATTTAGGCTTTTTTAATTAATTTAATGGCATAATGGATAATATTTTTTAATTAATGCATCAAAGGAAAAAAAAACAAACTAACAAGAATAAAATCTTAACGAAGGTCTTATTTAATGAACTATTTATACTGAAGGCCTAATTAGTCTAGACTCAATTTAGAAATTCATATTTCTGTTTATTCTATTTATTTAATGGAATAAACGGAATTCATATTTCTGTTTTATTCTATTATATAATCTACAATAATAAGCAATTAATGGAATTTTAAAAATAAAATGTGGCAGAAAAAAGGAATTCCAGATTCTGTTCATCATTATTTAAATATGTAAATAATTTATTTAATGAGTTTTAGAACACTCGTAGGAAGTCTAAAATATAATTAGTAAAAAGACTTCTTATGAACACATATTTCATTATTTTTATTTTCTAACGCGTAAAATATTCATAGTGGAGATATCGAAGCATCAACATCAAAACTCTTCTGAAGTTCTCATTTCAGTACTTCTTGAGCAAAAAAAAAACTTATATGCACATTTGTACATAACATAAAATTGCATTATAAAGTGTATTCAGATTTTAGAAATAAGCATTATTTAGAATTCCAAATAATTAACTTAACAGAACTTATAAAGATTTTCATTTTATACAATGCAACCCCAGGAATAAAACAGTGTTCAGTGTTATCAAACGTGAAATCGTCACATTTTTGCTAACTCACGTGTTTTGCTGGGGCTCTCGACTGTTTTGGTCGGAAAAGACAATCAATGAGTCTCATATAATGAAAGCTACAATAATTAAAGTTTAAAAATCACTAATATATTTAATTTACTCATCCATCGGGAGACACCTTAGACACGGGGATGAGAAGTTTCTACTATAATAGTTGGTTCTCGCCACCCTGGTAGGTACAAAAATGGTATGGGATCGGCTATCTCCTATGGATGACGGGACAAACCTCCTTTGGGAAGAGTTGCACAAAATGGTTGCTGATGGTCCTTAGGACTTAACCGTCAATGCTGTAGGAGCGGTCAGTCAGTCATATTTTTTCGTGTGCCTCAGGTCTGGTCGGAATAGGGTGAATGTTCATGATATTTATATTTATTACAATTTATGTATATGAACATCCTCTGTGAAAAGTAAGAAAGCTAAATGGGTGGAATATAGCATGGGATCAGGTTTATACATTTGTATAAAGTGTTGTGCAAAATTTCGCCAGAATAAATTGCTTATTTTCTTACATATACAATTACCTCATATGCATTATAAAGACACGCAAAATAGAACTACGATAGAATTTGGATTTTTATAAACATGCACGTTACCACTCCCGTAACAGGAAAAATATTACGTCTTTAATTATTCTACTTATTTACAAGTGCATTGCATCTTCGTCCAGTGCAATAAATAAATAAAATAAAAAGCAACTGGAAGTTGTAATTAGAAACATAGTAGCTACTAATATTTTAGGCCTTATTCGTCTACCTTGATTGCATCATCCGTTGCATACAGTGTTTAACGATTTCCACATTAAACAATACATAGAAAATAATAAAAAAATATTTATATAAATTTCTTATATCACTTTAAAAAACAAGTATATCTTTTAAATATGTTAAAGCAATATTTAAAAATAAACGAAAAATGTAATATTTTTTTTTACTTATATGGCTATCTACTTATTATTTAAAATACTTTGGTAATATTAATAATAATTAGGAACTAGGAACCAAATTTATATAATTATGTTCAAATCCCAAATACTACTCCAATTTCTATATTTTTATAAAAAGTTTATATAAGAGAGCAGGACTCTTAAATAGCACATCATCAGAGGTCGACTGTGTTTCAGAACCTCCTTTCATTAAAAAAATTTTTTTTCAAAAAAATTCCTTTACGGTACATTTCTTTATAAAAAAATAACGATAATGTTCCCCTGCCTTAACCTGCCTTCCCCTGCCAGCAGGGATTTCGCCAACTCCTATTTCATACGAAAAATTATGGCCCTCGATACGACATCAACGATTTTATTGCTTTTTACCAAGTAATAACGGATCTAGAAAAAATGTAAAAAATTTAACATTCTGTATGGGGGGCGGAATGACGAAATTTTAGCCATTTTCATTAACAGCTCTAGCTGAAGGTTTTAGAAGCAAGGGAATTATCTGCAATTATTTTAAAGAATATTAAATTAAAAATAGGGATAAAAAAGATTGAAAAAATTGAATATGGATTGGAATGAAATAATTCAAAAGACAAATTTCACGCTCAAAGATTTTAATTGAATAGCTGCAGGAAAGAGACCGGACAAATAGATTTGGACAAGTTCAGAGCTTTAATATTGATTAAGGAAATATAGAACGCCACCAATGATATTTATTTCAAATAAATTTTAAAAAACACAGGATTTCCAAAGTATCATAGTTAAGTGTTAAATTTCTAACAGCATCAAGTTTGTGTGTAGGGGGGGGGGGGTAAGGTTCTTCTGACGTCAGTGTATGAGTCAAGATTAACTGTGAGCTCTACCATATGGCGGCGTTTTGGGGAGTTGTCTGTGCAATTCCAAAGAAATAACTCAAATTCATCATAATTTTTAATCGAATTTTAATCTATAAATCAATTGCATCCATATTAAATTCTTACTTAGTTCACATTTACGTCACTAAAATATTTCACAAACATGTTCTATTAATTAATTAAGGATTCAAATTTTCTAAAAGATAGAAAATTACTCAGATTCATTTCAACATCACAAAGAATCATGCAAAATTTTACCTGAGATTACATATTTAATAGCACAAGAAATAGCTTAGACGTTGGCTGATGAATGGTTGCCAAGGCAACAAAAACTCGACGTTCAAAACTAAATATTATGATTCTAAATAGCTCGTTTATCAATATTCAAATTCTTTCATCGCAAATGTGTTGGCAATTAGTTAACAATGAATTATCGTATTACTTCCACTGAATTGATAATTACGAAGATTTATTTTGTGTTAGATAATTGAAATATGATTGTTTAAAACGACAAAGAATATTGGGATTATTGTTTTATGCAAGAAGTAGATATATGAGATGTTTTGTAAAATTTAGCTTGAGCAATCAGGGTTGGAGTTTATTGTTACACTAGGTATTAAAATTTTGTAGAAATTAGTAAAAGTAGCATCAAATACTAATGGATGATAATATATCTCATTAATCTTAATCCACATAAAAATACTTATGTGATTTAATATATTATTAATAATATATTAATATTAATAAATAAAATGCTAGATATTTTACATATTCTACTTTTTAAGTATAATAGATGATATCAATAATAGGACAAAATGATGTAAGTTATTTTAGAATTATAAAAGCATTTAGCATTTAGCATAAAAGCATTTTCTTGAAATTCATAATGTTTAAGATAAAAAAAATGGAACACATTTTTAATAGTAGTTAATAATTAATTTCCAATTATAGAAATGTTTTCAAAGACATAAACCAGCAATTAAATTTTTATAAAAAAAAAAGAAATGAAATATCAGTAATTTTAACAATATTAACTAGAATATTCCAAGAAGCGTTAATTATGAGCTTTTAATGTGTTTACCGACATGCTGTATATATCCGTCATTATGAGTTTCGATATATTAATCCTAATGAATCAGAATATATTATAACATAGCTGCCACCAATATTTGGATTGAATACTAAAAAGTCGGACCATATAAAACTTTTCCCATTATTAAACTATAAGAATAAGCCTCGTCTAGACGGGTTGTTATCTGTTAATAATCTCGGATATGATTATCGCAACCTCACAAACGAAAGTAATGGTAGAAAATCTCATGCACATTAGTAGAGCGTTTAAGAAATAAACTTATTATTTGTAACGCATTTTAGATGTAAATAAGTAGAAACAAATGTTTTGTTTCCTTGAAGTGGCATTTCCTCTTTCATAATATTCACGAATATTGAAGTCAAAACTTATCTTGAAAATCGAATTGAAATAAATAATTATCAATTAACACAAAAAAATGCGACCCTAAATACATAATAAAAATGATACTGAAAAAACATATTAGCAATAACCAAGGCGCATTATTGAAGGCGCATTATTTTTACAAAGGGATTAGTTAAACCGAAAGTGGAATTGGATCACGAAATAAGAGAATATTTTTAGAATGAAGTTACTATGGGCTAAATTAAAACAAAATCTTGGAAATTAATTAAATTGAAATTGTAATTAAAATATCATTACATATATATCATAACTGGTATGGAATTTCGAGACCTAGTCCAGTTTTGTGTTAAATTTTTGTTTTAATCGGTTGGGAAGCATACTTCTAAAACTCAAATTCAACTTTCGGATACTATTAGCCACGTGCCACTGATTAATCGCCAAAATACTCGCCAAGGATCACACGAAGAATTCAGTAAAAGTATTAAATTTATGCCAAAATTTCAATATTTCATAACTGTTGTACGTGAATGTCGTGCAAGTCGTTCTCTGGGATAAAACCTTTATTGAAAAGTATGCAAGAAAGTTTTGTGGAGACCACTCTCGCTGCTTTATAAAGTGAAAATGAAGCTCAAATATTAATTTTTAGTTTATCTTCATGAAAGATTTATACATGTTGTTTTAAGGCTTATTTTTCGAAAAACAGCTATTTATGGAATCAAAATAATAAATATATTTTTATAAATATGCCTTTTTCATAATTTTTTTATAATCTTTCTTTATTTTCTGACTATTTTTATAAATACACCATAAAAGCAGAAGCATATATTTTGTCTTATAAGTACTTTTTTACAATCCATTCTTTTCGACTGTTGCTTTAAATTTATCATAAGCATAAAATTCCCAAGAAAGAAAAGTCGCCTGTTGCAATTTTTCTGAGATCCATTTCAAAGAATAATATTATTAAAGTCATTTTTGTTATGCTTTCATCTAAAAGCACTCAACAAAAAAGTAGGCGGACGAATGTAAAATGTATATATGTTTTTGTGGAATGCAATTTTGTAAGAATATTAAGAAGTTCATAAACAAAGATTTTTTTTTTAAATGGAGAAAGGATTTTACTACGCTTTTACTAAACCTAACATGACAGAAAATGCAAATAAGAAAAGAAACTGATTTCGTTGCCACGAGAACATCAGTAAATTATGTTCGAAAATGCATTTTGTTTTCTTTGTTTCGCTGAAACATATATAAAGAAAATAATCTAATCTTGTAAATTACTTTTTTATCTTTTTTGCGCAAAAGAACATATCAGCTTTATTTCTAAACTAAAAAAATTTCGTTATGAATATTAAGAAAGGATAACTCCATACAAATACAAAAAAATGTAAAACTTGACGCGTAGCACGCTGAAGAAAATTTTAAGATTCTCGAAGGCGAAAGAAACTTTTTCTTTGATACTAATTCATATTGATGGAATTTTAAATATAGATCGATTCTTGAGATATTTTTTTCTTTCGAATTTATTTATTTTATATTCACGTAACAAAATGCAGATTTCGTTGCTTTGTGCATCATGATAACCTTTTGAAACGCTATTTCCTGTCAAAATTCATTTTTGGCGTTGCAAATAGAATTAACTAGTATAATTATACAAAAAGCTTTGGCTTTAATACGAAAGCTTTATAAAAAATAAAGAAAGAATTTTTATTTTGTTGAAAATTATGAAAAATGAAAGAAAAACTTGTATCTATGATATTGTGAGATATGAATATGTTCAGTAAACTGTAAAATGCTGTTAAGTTGGCTGAAATTTTAATATATTCATTGGTAAGGCGTAAAGCATGGGAGCAAACTAGAATTTTAGCGATATGTAAACAGTTTTCAGAAAATTCAGTAAGTGACGCAATCCAAATGGAAAAGAAGCTAGGTAAACTTAAAAATCAATTTAATTACACACAAACACTAATTAAAATAATTGCAAAGCAACAAAATGACTTAATTCTGAAAAAAAAAGAAATTACTTATGAAGAATTACTTAAAGAATTAAAAAGAATTTATTAGAGAATTTAAAATAATTAAAAAAAGTTAGTTATGAAGGGAAAAGTCATGCTCAATTGCTCTAATCGAAAACCGAATTAGGCGTTGAGTGGTTTTCAGCGTACTCGCTAGATCGGCGAGTAGATATTGGAGCTTGTTTTCTAGTATTTGGTTACTAAATCACATATAACTAGGAACTCCACTCAGGTAGACAAGAAAATCCATGATTGCCACTCTATTTACGCATGAAAACTCTATTTGGCGATATTTTACACTTAGACAATACATGCACTTGTCCGATTTTAAAAAAACTGTTAAAAGCTATCACCATTCATAATTTACCCTTTATTATTTATTTTATTTATCCTTTATTATTTCAGATCAAGAATTTTTCCAGCAACATCTGGCATCATAAAATTACCATTCTATGATGCTTTCAGGCTTTAAAAAACAAATGTGTTAATATATAGATTACATTTACATTTCTCTGGACGTTGATGAACCGATTCATTTTCACTTCACATTTCGTAAATTTCTTTATGTAAACAAACTGACGGATTGCAATCATTAATGTGACTCTTTCTTATTAGGGCAAAAAATTTTACTTTTATAAACATCACTATACAAACAAACGCGAAGCTTTAAAAATTTCAAAATTCATGGACCGTGGATAAAAAAAAAACGTCATCAAAATTTCTATTAGGAAAAGTTTTAAATAAGAAAAGTTCTTATTGTTACTAACCATTATGTTAGGGGTAAAACCTGGGACAGAGGGATAAAGATCAAGATTTGAATTATTTTGTTAAGGAAAAAGCTTCATGCAGTGAGAAAGACGTTTAATATTTCGGACGTTCGGCATTTCGCAGATTTTCCGCGGAAATAAGAGATTTCCGAGAAAAATGCAGCATGTCTGTTATCTTGGATTCCCTTGACTACTCCCTGGTCTTCATGTATAATCGGAATTCAAATGATTTTCGTCAAATCGAGCATCGTTTAATTATTCCACGGCGGGGGAGTGTTTCTGGGCGGATTGGGCGAAGTACGTCGGGAGAGTATTCTACTGGCAGGGTCAGCCAAGGCGTGAAGGCCATTCTATTATGCTTAGCTAACTGCAATGCAGGCACGAGGCAAAGCCAGACTTCATCCTTTGGTGCCTCTGGGTCCTTGACGTCTTAAAGCTGCATTTTAAGCCCTTTTGTCATGAGGCGTTCGGACTCATGGGCCTGGTTTGATGTTACTGTCGACCACGTAGGATAAACCACCACCACCACAACAACAGTGTATTGAAAGCTTATAAGCCAATTAACAGTTACGTTGCACGAGCAATTGCTTTTGTATTGTGGCCATGTTAATGTTCAGCGAACCACAAGGCCCCAGATTCTATTCTCTCACATCCCAATCCGTTACAACAGCAATTATCCCATTCCATTTGATGGTCCATGATTTCCTCTCTATATCACATTTTAAAAACAAGTCAAAAAGATTTTTTCCTATTTCCTGTAACATTTTGTAAACTGAATTTTTTTCCACACTGAATATAATAAAATTAAGCAAAAAATAAAGTTTATCTATAAATATGCCATCCATTGATGCCTCTAAACAAAATACGTTATACAGTTGCAACATATATAAGGTTTGTTATAGCGGTGTTTCGTTATAATACGATTCGAGAATAGATGAAAAGTTTCGAATAAAATGAAAACATAGAATACTGTTTCACTTTAATAAAATCAAATTTAGTGAAACCATCGAATCTTCATAAAAGAAATCAACGAAAATGATCCCCCTAAAACTTTTTCGCACCCCCCCCCCCCCGATAAATATACTTCTTTACTATTACCTTACATGCCATCGGCGAAACTGAATTACAAAAGAGCCTATAAAAGTGAGATATTTGTCGATTAATCATTGGGATACTATTAATATACAAAGACAAAACAACTAAAGGTGCATTTTGAATGTCTTTTTCCGGCAGGTTAAAACCAAAATTTGACTCAAAATTATAATTGTAATCACAAAATCACAAACAAATCAGCTTGCTATCATGTTTACATACCTACGAAAGAGCAGACAGAGAGACGGTCAGAATCATTTATGAACCAGATTTTGTTAAATATACTTTCAACATTTTTTTTATCCTATTTGAATAGGATTTTAAAAATGTAACATAAACAAATGTACATTTCTATTTTCTCGAAATAATCACAAAAAATATTAAGATGCTACTTTTGCTTTTTTTCTTTCTTTATAAAAATTAGCATTCATCATCTTTAACTTATTCTTTTTATTTAAATTTTTACATCATTTTGAAATAATAAATGCAGAGCTTTTTACGAAATGAATATTTTATTGAATAAAAGAGTGTCATTTGTGACATATCTTTCGCATTTTTATTTCTTTAAGATTTAAATTTTTTTCAATAACAGCAGAACACTGCTTATATTCACTGGAATATAACTTCTGCATTTCGTAGAGAGGAGCATTTTTTTAAGTTCTTTGTTTTCATTTAAGATCATTTGCGAATCGGAACATCAAGATCCATAAAAATTCACATACATATTTTTAAAGAAGAAAATATGGTAAGCTTATTAAAATAAGTAAAAACAGAAATCTTTGAAAGACAGAGAGGAATTTGTTATGCAAAATTCTACTTTGTGAACAATAAACAAACGAGATAAAATATGACATAAAATAAGTAAGAGCCGAGTTCGATTTTTGCATTCGAGAAAGCCAGAAATTCAGAACTAATTTTTTTTTCTTTCGCTAAAACAAGAAAATAAAGAGTTTAAGCCTTTAAATTATTTTCGCACTTGCAAGAAAAGATATCAATTTCATTTCCCAAGGCTTAACATTTCAATGTAAATCTAAAGGAAAGTTGTATTGCGATCTAAAAGACGAGGCAATGCAAGGTGAAAAAAGACTATACAGAATTCCAGGAGAAAAACACTTCTATGATAATAATTCTTTAGATAGAATTTTTTTAAAAGTACTTATTCTCATATAATTATTTTACTCAAAATTATTTTCGGTATCGGTGAAAAACACTTCCGCTTCATCAACTTTATTAAAGGAATTTATTTAAGAAATCAGCGTTTGATTTCGCCGCCTTTACACTTAAGTTGTCCTTTCTTTCTTCGCATATGTTATTTGTTATTACTAAAAATTTTATTGAGTAAACTGAATTTAAAATCTCAGTCTAATCGTACGTATTTTTTATATTCTGACTTTAATTCCATCATTACTATGTACAAAAAAGGAACTTGCAGTTTTATTTTAGGATTTATAAAATATTCAACACTTTTCTGTAGAAATTAATACATATTCATCAATGCTGATGCAAATAAATTCTTTTGTTATAAACTAATTTATAATATTTGGTTTGAAACCAACAGCACAGAACACAGTTTCTTTTATTTTGTTTTCCACATAATTTTTTTCATATAAGTTTCGGAATGGTAAGCAAAAATGTCTTTCTTTTTCACAAATAATGTTAGGTTTTAATGTTTTCTGATTTCACACCATAAAAGAAATTTTTTGAAAAGAAAACAAATAAGGCAATTTAGAAATATAGAGTTTTAATAGTGGTTTTAATAGAATTTTCAATAACTAGTATAAATTTGTGAAATTAACGAAAAATTAAAATAGGTATTAATAAATAAGATACCATTTAGGAGCTGAAGATTTTGTCCAAAATAAATGAGTAAAATGCAAGTCACAAAAAAAATTAAGTTTTCTATTTAAAGAATTATAATGCTATTATTGATCGAGTATATTTACTTTATGAAATATTTTCTAGCTGAAACTATTAGCAATAATTAATTTTATTAATGAAATTATTCAAAATTAATTTAAATAAACAAATGTAATCGATTCATTGTAAAATATACCCTGTTGTGGTGGAAAGAAGCTCATTATGATCTATGCAATGGAAGCAAGAGGACGCATGTTTTCAGGAATGTTTCTTTAATGATCACATTTCATTTAAAACAAACACAAACACGAAAGACTAGACCAGACATTAACACGAGCACACCTCACAGAACAGCATCTCATCTTTTTTATAATTCCAATCTCAGTGCACAATGGGATGCGTATCTAATTAGGTATCGCCGTCTATTATCCAAAAGAAAAAATAAGAGTAATACAACTGCTACAATATAATGTTATGTACTCAATAGAGTTAAAGTATCGAAAAATAATTAGATTCCTCAACCTCGTTTTATTTTCTTTCAATTTACAAAAATTTCATATTAAAAAGCATAAAATCATTATCTCAGTTAAAATAAAATGTGGAGGGAGGATGGATTTTGTCACAAAACAGCATTCCCATAAACATTAATAATGAAAACACGAAACTAACCTTGGAATTCAGATTAAGGATCCGCGAAATAGTTTTGGATAATAAAGAATCGAGGTTAAATTTTATTCAAATAAATTATTACCAAAGACATCTTTTGGGGAAATGAATTTTCTTTGAGTCGTGATGCATCATAATTTGTATCTGTTCCGTACATTTTTCTTTCCCTTAAAGTTTAAAAAAATATATATTTTATGTTTCAAGAAAAAAAATTGGCGTGTTCATTTTCTAGGGATGTGAACGGATAATCAGATATTAAATTGCTTTTAAAATTTGCTTTAGTATTTTTATTAAATTTAAATTTAAAAAATCGTTTGTAAAATGAATACTAATATCTGATTATTCATTATATTACTTATTTATGATTTAACTTTTAATTAGCGTTTGTTTCGTTTTTCAAAATCTTCTGGGTTTTTTTTGGTAATCTATTGTAATTAATGCATTTATTTTTAAAAGTTTATTTAAATTTCTGATTCGTAATGCTGCAATTCAATGAATATTTTAGAAGGAAAACAAAATCTCCAAAATAATATTTCAAATTATTTTTTTCTGCAAATATAACCGAATAAAAAAGAACATTTAAAATAAAAAAAATATGAAAGAATGAAATAAGAAATATCATTTTACTATTCTTAAAACATCCTTTTGTTTTTTTAACAAGGTATATTCTTCATTAGAGCTATTTCTACAAATAAAGAATTTTTTTTTTAAATTTAGTTTCTTTATAAAAATATGCTAATACTTTTTCCCATTTGTGTTTTGAAATAAAAATTGGCGTCTCCTTTGTATGAGGAAGAACTGTTCAAAAAATAAAGTGATAAAAAAATCCTTTATAAAAAGAAAGTTTGAGGAAAAATAATACAACGTGATTAAAAACTGGAAACTGCATGATCTCTCATAAATTTCTATTAATTAATATAAAGATCGGAATCAAGAAATTTAGGCATTCAAAAATTATTTATGAAAGAAATAAATATATTCGGTATTTGCATTGAAAAATAAAACTTCTGAACTTAAAAATAAAAAATTTAAATACTTAAATATTCAAAAAGAATAAAATTATTTATCTTTTTTTTTTACATTTTTAAAACTGGAGATTTCAACCTTGATACAAACAGACAATTCAACAAAGGATAGCTCAGACATTAAAAACATTTAACAAAATAATTAAAATAGGATTAACTTTAATATAGGTATTTCGTACAAGTATTGTAGAAGCGAGAATATTTTTTTTTCCTTATTTTTAATAATTTGTTTGTATATTTGTAACTTTCATTTTTTTTTTCAAAAAATAAAATAAAGAAATTCCAATAATTCTAAAAGCATTTCATCGCTAAAGCTGAATTATATCATGAAAAGAGATCATTTTCACGCAATACTCACATTTTGCCTTCAGGTAATGCATCTTCCAATTCTCTATTTACTGTTAATTAAATATAATTTTCAATATTTTGATTTTAAATATTCTGCCAAGTCACTAGTCACTTAAATTTAAAAATTGACATTGTCATAGGTATTCCTATATATATAAAATTCGGTTCACAGATTTAACATCTGTAGCGTTAGACGTTTATCAAAATTTAAGCCAAATCCAAAAAGGCATTGAATGTCTATCGGTCAATACGTTCACAAGTATGTAAATTCGATAACTCAAAAACGCAATGATTTCAATATATGAAATTTGTTATGTAATTTTGTGATTACAGTTGTAGTTTTGTGTCAAACGTTAATTTTAATCAGTCGAGAAAAACACTTCTAAAATTATAAATCTTATTTTCAGGTACTATTAACGGCATGCCAATAAATAATTGAAAAAAATATTACTAGGAATTGACGGTGCAGTTAAAAAAAAACCCTCCTGTCATCGGTAGGGTGTGGCCACTCTACACTATTTCTGTACAAACGAAGGGTAACCAACCGCCATTCCATGCGCTTCTCATCCACTAATTTGAAGAGCCTCCCCCCCTAGGATTTTGATTATTCGGCAACATAGCCGAACCGGAACAATCATGATACCGAATAAATTCAATTAACTAGTTAACCGTTTAAACCTCTTCCTAAAATGCGCGTCTAAATTTTAATAAACATTATATATAATACTTATTTTGATTGAAGCAGAATGCAGGTTTGAAGCAGTGAGGAGACATTTTACATTTTTAAATTAATTTTAATATCCATTCTATGAAAGCAATTTATTTACAAGCAGGCGCGGGCAAGGAACACGTCCACAACAGCGCGAAACAAAAACAGAAGTAAGAAAAGGGAGAGCGCGAAACAAATGATCACTAGTCTTATATAACATGGGATTTCCGGCCACGTGGCGATTGAATACACGTGTTGACCTTTAACAAGGGCAACGGAGGGATCATTTTCACTTGATACGTAGAATTAATTGCACAATAATTTTTTCACAGCTGCATACGTGGAATGGTATCAGAAAACAAGATAACACTTTAGAATGACCCCGACATAGGCCGAATCAGGAAAAAAATTTAGAAAATTAATTTGGAATTAATTTGATATTAAAATATCATTGCATATATATAAATATATATAATAAACAATTATTATATAAATATAATAACTGTCATTGAATAAACTCGTTATAACTCAAAAGGTTGTTTTTTTTACTACGACTTGTCAAAGACAGTTAACTGGTTAAAGAGTACTTGGTATATTATAATTGTATAATACATCTGATTCAAACAAATGTTAGTATACACCTGAGTGCACGTATTTTTGAAGTATCTCTTTAAGATAATGCATGAACTTTTAAAAATAAATTTAAAATACGAAAGAAGTGTGTAAAATATGAAATCAATATGACCATGGCACTTAAATCCTTCAACAACAGTTTCGAACTGACAGCTCAGTTTTACTTCAGCATATCAAATTATCTAATAAGTCAGCTGATCTGAAATGTACTTGACACCCGAACTTCAGTCATTTTCCATTTACATTAACTGAAACCAGAAGCTTCTCTTTTTGTCCGATCTTTTTAAAATCTTTCTTACTTGCTGCTACTATTGATTTTACGCCCACCAGATTTCCCGATAACGATAAAAACATTAGGGATCATTTGTCCTGTATGATGAAATTGCTTTCGGAGTTGTCAAGCTAATAGGAGAAAGAAGACGAGTAATGGCGGGAATACATCTTCGTTAAGATTACAGTTACAGTACGTCATGACAATAAGTAAACAGGAATTTAATGACAGCAGACTGTTGCTTTCTTAAAAATTTAAATTTTTAGATGGCGAATAAGCTAATTTTTTTAGTGGGAAGAGAATTTGATTCTACTTAAACAAGCTGGAACATCTGATAAATGTTCCATTATTTTGGAGTAAAATAATTAAAATCAAGGAGAAACTAGAGACAGAAAAAACATGTTAGATTCATAAGTTGTGGTAAAACGCTTTTGCTGACATAGCATAGCTATATCTAATTCCATATCCTTTACTTCCTACATTTAATTACATGTTATTGAATATAATACAATTTTGAGAAAGGCTTTTATTGAGATAATTTTACAAGTATCACTTTGTTTGCTAATTAAAATAATTGCATTGTATTTAAAAGAATTTAACAACCAAATACGATCAGAAGTGCATTATAAGTATCTAAATAATTTTTAGAAGGCAAATCAGAGTTAAAATTAAATGTCATTTCTTTGAAATGCGTCACTGTATTTAATAATGCAGAAATAGGCATTTTATAATATTTAACTAAAATTAATTATCCAAGTATAGATATACATATAAAAATAGGAGATATTTTAACGAAAATCATTCAATTTATGCTACTTTTATATAACTAAAGTAATGATTAACCCTCCAGCTGCTTATCCCGCGATTTCCACGGTTTGTCAATCAGTCCATTTTTTTTGTCGCATCCCGCGTTTTTCACAGTTTAGAATGTTTATTTTTACGATTATGGATTTTTATTATATTTTATTATTATCGAATAACATATAATATATCAGTTCACTTTCTTTGAAAAATATTTGAACTGATTTGCAGACATCGCATCTAAATAGTGATTTTAAAGAATTACTCAGACTGTTGGTTAATTAAAACCAATTTGTCTCATTCTATGCTACGGCATTGCGTTTGTTTTTCCTCAAGCAAGATTCTCAAAGGTATCCAAATAAAAAAAAAGTGTGACGACAATACAAAATAAAACACTCATTTTTTTTAAAACTGACACATAAATATGCTATTTTAAACTTATACATTTTTAGACTTAATTAAGTATATAATTAAAAATAGCAGTTCCAAAATAGTTGTGAAAAATTTGGTGCTTAGTTATTAACATTTAAGAAATAATAAACACAAAAAATAAATAAATAAGATTACTTAATAATAAAATTACTTCATTCTGTTTTTAGAATTTTTCATTTGTCGTTTTTAAAGTCAATGTTCATTTTTTTCAGAATTAATTAGCTATTATTACGAAACGCAGTCAAAAATATCGTCTGCGTAAAATTATTTATTTTCCATTTTTATTTTTATCTCCATTTTTCTATTTACTTTTGAGAGGGTGGGGTGGGGGAGCAGAGAAGCTGATTTCAGTGTACAATAGTTGTTTAGTACAGATTTATGATGCGAATATAATCTATTATATATAATAAATATCGCTGGAAAACTTTTAAACGAATATTCAATTTCATATAGAAAGATAATGAAGCGTGTAGAAAATGCTCAAATGCTCCATACGAGCACATATTGAACAGTTGCACTAAATTTAATAATATTTCACTGAATTTAATTTTCCAGTCACATATGGCTTCGTGGGAAATTTTAACTATGTAATATAATAAATACAGAAGTTTTCCAAATGCATCAGTCCATTATAATATCTAGTTTCTGTAATCGGAAGTTTTTCTTTTTTTAGCAATAGTTAAATGTTTTTAGCGATGGTTTAGTGTACGTTAAATTCATAGCAGGAAAGAAAAAGAAAAAAGAAAAAATATGTAAGAAGCAAACTTTTTTCTTCAGTCTAGACGCTTTAAATGGGGTATGATTATGATTTGTTTTAAAACAAAGCAATAACACAATGGAACTTTTATTGATTTAATTCTCAGCGCTCTTATTATAATAGATATAATGATATATTTTTATATGAAAACTTTTGCTGGTTTTTATTTTATCGCATAAATGTTTTTAAAACTTTGTATCAGATTTTGCTTTAGATATGGAATAAAAGTTTTAAATCCTTAAAACGTATTCATTTTATAAAAATTATTTAAATCTTTTAAAATTAAAAAAATATAAAAAGCAGAAAATTCAAAATGCTTGAGTTTCAATTCAAATGTCAATCTTAAGCAAGATTAGAAGAACTTTATCATCAATATTCTAAGGTTCTATTTGAAAGTTACATAATGGTCGTTTTTTTTGGGGGGGAGGGCTTCATGATTCTGAAATATAGTGAGATAATGAGAAGAACAACTTATTCTTTAAATTTCAACATCATATCGACTCACAAGACGTTTGACGACTACATTCAGATTGCACTGTTTTTACTTTTTTCGTAGGATTGTACCTTGAACCTTTGTCTACAAGGCCACAGTATAGTCAAGCGATGGTAAATGGTACTTGGGTGGTTTAGTTTGATTTTTTTATTCATACTTTTCTATAAATTGTGCACAGCGCTTAGAGTTATTTTTTCTCTTTCATCATATATGGGTTTAGAGAATAACAGAAAAAGAACATTTTTACTGCTAAAATGGTATCCTAAATTGTTCATTATTATGAACACATTCCATCACAAAGGAGCTTAAACAAGGATGAATGACGAGGTTTTGAGTAGGGTTTATACAAAAACCGATTTTTTGAAAAACCGGTTTTCGAATACAATATTTCCACACACACACACAAAAAAAACTGGTTTCAGCCTGTTTTTGAATTTTTGTCAAAAAAAAAAAATAGAATAGAGGAAAATATTTTATTTAATTCATATGAAATAACAAAAAGTGAAATCAATGTCAAAGTCAAAATACTAAAAAAATCAAGAATTATATAATATTACTTACACAAAATAACGGAAACTCAAATAAAAATTTCAAATAGTATTTATATTATTTTCACTAATTTTAATTTTTTTTTAAGAAAATAGGATTTAAAAAAACAAATATCCACTGAACGGTGGCAAAATCTTGTTCTTATTTTGAACTCAATACTGCCTGAAATAGAAAATACTCGTTCGCTAACTACCGAGCTTTGTTTCATAGTTTTCATGGCATCAAATAACAAATCAAAGTTTTTTTGTTCTTTTATTCGTTGACTCAAATAATGAACATTCAGCTTTCAGTGTCTTTGGATTTTTAAGTTTTTCTTCAATGTCTCCAAGAAACTTTTGAATTGATTTTTCCATTGTTTCTTTTTAAAAAGCATTACTCTGATGAGTAGTTTCTTCGATTTTTTCTTCATCAGAATCGGTTTCCACATAAGAATTCGGAAATATTCCAGACGGTATCTTTCCAGATAACTCAATAATTTCGTCTTTTGAAGCTAAAGAAAGTACACTAGATTTTTTTGCTGAACTAGAAATGTGCAAATATAGCAAAAGAGTTGCTAATTTCACTTTTTTCTTGAATTCGTTCTTCTAAAGCATATAATAATTTCAAACTTATTTCAGTGTTTAGATTTTTTAGTTCATTTAACAGAAATTCAGATATATCTTTTCTTGTTAATAAATTGGTATATCGTCGCCTAAGCTTTCAGCTGTTAGACGAATCGGTCCCAACCGACAAATTTCAAAATATTTGTTTGTTTGTTTGAAGAGGAATATCCAGGCGTTCAAGAAAACCGGTTTTCTTAATTTAAAAACTGGTTTTAAAATAGGACAAATATACTTTTAAAAAATGGTTTTTTAAAATCGGGTTTAAAAAACCCGTCAAACTAGTTTTGAGATCCACTTTTCATCGTCGACGCTCAATTATACCCTTCAGTTTTCCGCCTCGATCACCTTTCAATTAAGATTCATGAACCACTTCATTCCCATCTTTATCTGCGTTGATCGGCAAGTTAAAATCAAATACATGCAAATGAACAAGATTCATTTAAATATAGAGAGAGAATGAACATATTTATTTATAAGAAATATATGCGAAGTTACATCTTTGGGGATTGTACTATATGTTTTGATTGAGCGTGGGCTTTTATTAATCTTTATGGACTGAATGAAGATACGATAAAGCACACTACTCAGGGAGTTATCATAAATGATTTAAAAATAAAAAAATATATAATCGAAATTTTAACGTATAATCTTGATTTATTACAAATTTAATACTACTAATATAATTGCATTTAAAGGCAATAATTTTGTGCTTTTAAATCAATTACAGAAGTTATTTTAGATAATATTAGTACATTAAATAAATATTATTGAAGAATAATTGATAGAAAATTGAGAAAATCATGCATTATTGCTTACTTACGTATTTCTTATTTTATATAATTATTTGTACGTTTAGTTAAAAACTTTAATGTTCGCTAATGCTGATAGTTAGTGTTTATTATTCAGATAGTACATTCTCTTTCGTAATATTATGCAATATTGTGTGATATTATATAATTTAATATTCATCAATATTGTACAATATTGCGAATATTGTTTAATGTCATACAATATTGTACAATATTGCGAATATTGTTTAATGTCATACAATATTGTACAATATTGCGAATATTGTTTAATGTCATACAATATTGTACAATATTGCGAATATTGTTTAATGTCATACAATATTGTACAATATTGCGAATATTGTTTAATGTCATACAATATTGTACAATATTGCGAATATTGTTTAATGTCATACAATATTGTACAATATTGCGAATATTGTTTAATGTCATACAATATTGTACAATATATATGTGCTACTAGGGTAAGTACAGCATTATGAATCAGATGAAATTTACTGGATATTTCCACATTCCTTAAAAACAAAAAGAGACATGAAATTTTTCAGTTAAATCTATTATGTTCTTAAATTGAAGTTGAAATAACTTCTTCACATTCTTATCACCGAGTAACCACTTGTGCTGAAAAGATGTACTAATCACATCATCATGCTTTTGTCACAGAATCGCTAAAGACGTTCTATACAGGTCACAATTGTCACAAACTCAAAAAATATTTTCTCTGATAAGTCTACAGAGATTACTTGCCGGAACACAGTTTACAGGTTATGTTACACAACACAGTTCAGTCTTAAGTCGAAAATTAGTTCATTTAGAAGGTATAAGTCTTTTTTTTTATTACTATTAGGTATCTGATACTTTGTGTGGCCTCTCTCTGAGTCACAGTGGACAGTTTTGACATGTGCACATGTGAATCTTCTGCCAGCGGTAAGTCATTATTTTATTCATGCCCCATTTGCAAGATAGATATTTAATAGAATTTCAACCCATACTGGCAATATTTCTATCCTGAATGTTTCTAATTGAAACGCAGATCCATTGTTCGAATTTTTAATGGTTATATGTCTTAAATGATTCAGTGAAATTACAAAAAGTATGAGATCCTATATTCCACTGATTTTAATCAAGAAAAAGCAGGCACGAGTACAAAGAATTCAGCTAAACATTTCGTTGTATAAATCTATTTTCAACATAATATGCAACAATTTTGAAACTAAATCGCATAAAAGTGTGAATATAACATCTTTTAGGCATATAAAAAAAGAACACCAGGGTAAGATGTCCAGCCATCTTGTCAAAAGACATTTCCTGCAAAGGCTTACATAACCAGACATATCACTATCCTAAACAAGGTACAAGATTTCAATTTCACTTTTATTAGATTTACTCAAATGTAGGATTCATATAGAACCAAATAGAATCGTGCTAAACAAAAATGTTTACCCTGAAATGTTTCCCCATCCAGGGAAACTATTTCGCCCAGATTTCCCCACGCGCAAACGAATTTTATTTATTAGACGAATGTTCGAGGAAGATATCTCAGTATGGGAAAGTGTTCCAAAGGATACGGATATAAAATTTTGATTCGCACCAACACGTCGGTAGGAAGCGTGATCTGGCAACTGTTCGCAAGGAAAAGAATTTCCGAGAATTTGTTTTCCCCCTTTTGGAATTCGAGAGTATTTTCTTTTGGAATTCTTTTATCAACAATGAAGACGGGAGGAAAGAGGAACAAAAAAACTTTAGAACTAAATAAAATTTTGTAACCTGGGTAAGATGTGGCTTTGAAAATATGCCATCTGTTTTAAAGCAACAATTGTTTATAATGAAATATTTTATTACATATTATCTGTATTTTAAACATGAAAGACGAAATTTCTACGGGTTTTTTTATACTTTACAAGATGTGGACGTCTAGATAATCTGTTAACAATGTCCCAGGTTTGATTCCCATAGATTAATTAAAGAAAATAATGAAAGAATATCGCAAACACATTGGCAGTTAAAGAAATTTAAATAAAATTATTACTTGTTGTGCTTTTGACGCAATTATATAATGATATTCTAAGTTTTGTTTCTTTGCAATGGGATCTTTAGTATCTATATCATTTCATGAATGCTCAAATCAAAATTAAACACTAAAATGGGATTAAAACAAAAAATTGATCCATTAACACAAAAAAGAGAAATGCTAATATAAAATTTAAAATAATGCTGAATTCAGCAATATCCATCAAATTGGTCCTTGAATTTAAAGAATATATATAAGGAGTCAGTATGTTATATATAAAAAAAATCGCAGATCTCAGCTCATTGATCTTTACTATTTATTCATTCATGCTTAGATTTATTCGCTCACCGATTAATTATTCAATTTTACCCATTAATGCCAAGCATTACTTTTTAAGAACGGTTCGAAAAGTCAGCTTAATTTTGCATAAATAAACATTTGAAATAATATATTTGAATAACATTTGAAATAATAATAACATTTTCACAAATAACATTAAAATGCACTAATCTAATCCGATGCTTTTGTTTTAATTTGTTATTGTCAGATGGTAGATCATAAATGATATAAAATGTGTTCTAAAACCACTTTGTTTTTAAGTTCTTCAAGAATTTCTTTTTTTCTTATTGACAAACAGAGTAAGGTTTGAAAATTATGAATTATTTAATCTGTATTTGATATAGAACTAATATAAATTAATCTTTAGTTCAAATATTATTTTAGAAATGTTACTTTTTATGTTATTTTTAAATTTTTATTGATTTTTTAGCATTTTAACATCCTCCCTTTTTAAAGACGCTTACATTTTTTTGCTCACATAAAAAAATTTAAACCATATAATTTAATAATAGTTTTCCATTTGTCAAGACAATCATCTACAACTAGTATAGAAAATATTTTTGAAAACAAAAATGATCGGCAGTAATAAGCTAAGATTTTAAAAAAAATATGTCTCAGTTGCTAAACGCCAAGACAGAAGTTGTAATTTCACTACAGGTAATGATGAAGACCAAAAGAGTGGAGATATTTTTTAACTCCGACTGACGTTATAGACGCTCGTTGTCGACTAAATTATTGTTTCTACATAAACAAATTGATTACAAAATATTCAGAAAAATTTATAGGATAGATTCGTTATATAGAAAGAAGCATGTGATCGGAAAACGCAGATTTATATGGCCAGAAATGCAAACGATGATCCTTACAAGGATTCCTTATTAAACAATTTAACTGGAAATATACTCAATGGCGCATATTTAATTGATTACAAGTTTGAAAATAGCACAATAGTATAGTAACATGAAACATAGCTTGTCAAGTATCTATGATTTTGTTATTCCATACTGGCTTATTAATATTTCCTGAACATATCATGTATTTTTAATTGATGTCTCTTATACTTTTTTTAACTCAATTTCTTAGTCAAATAAAAAGAATGAGTTGTAAAAGTCTAAGCTTCATATAAGTATTGGGTACCAACTTCTAAAGTTTATATGATTTTTTTCATATGTTTCGTTCTCTTACTTCACAATTCTTCTACCTTCGAAACAGATATTTGAAAGGTGGAATAAAATATATTTGGATAAAAATGGAATATATTTAATAAAAAAATTTAAAAAAATATTAACATAATTTAGGTCATTTTTTACTGAATAAATAAATAAATTATTATTATTGGAACACGTTTCCTTAATACATTTCAATTACATTACAATAGGATCTATATGAATACCGAAAAGTTATTTCTTAATAGCTATATCAGTATTGTATAAAAGTTATGTTATTTAATATAGCTTTGTTCTGTTATTTGTGAAGCTTTTGCTTTCATTTTTCCTGCTATAAAATAAATTTTAACTTGAAATAAATTATTACCCAAAAAGCTTTAATTTGCATTGAAGCAAAATACTATCATCATAATTGAAATGACAAATGTTTTTAATTCAATTTGAAAGCTAATGCGTAGCATATTCAAGGGATGCATGCTATAAAGCTGGTCTAAATTAAGGAAAAAAACCCAATAAATATTTCTTTTCTAATGAACTATAAATCCATTTTCTACAAAATGTTATGTTAAAGTAAAATGAGCACTCCTAACTTTGTCAGAATATACACTAAATTCGCAAAACAAGCCAAATAAACGACTTTTATAACTAGACAAAAGCAACCTACAGCTAGAAAGGTCGACTACGCTTATCGGAGACGTCATTCTTACGTCACAGGAACAAAGTTATGGCGTTTACGTCTCAAAAACTAATATGCAACGAATTCAGACGCTCGAATATCAATTTGGCCATGGTCCGACTCATAATTAATGACCCCGGAAGACGGGATCCGTCAATATTGACTCGTTAGCACTCCAGAACGACGGTTGATGACGTCAAAGAGGAAGACGTCTCTCCCCAGAACGCGTGGCGACGCTATTTAAAGGACTTTCTTGAGACGGAGTTATTTTTAGTTTAAGAGAGTGAATATGAAAGGGTTTCTGCAGATGCAGGTCTGGGAAAACACCTGTTGATGTTTGATGAATAGGTAATGAGAACTGGAATGAAAGTAGGGGAAAAAATGAGTACATTCAGTTATTTTAAGAGATATTTATGAAAAATAATTTTTAAAAAAAATCTGAACTTATAATAAAAACGAGTGAATTAATATCTGTACTCGACAAGATAAACAGCTATATTCACAGATATACAGTAAGAATACGTTGGCGGGCTGAAATGTGCACCTAATAACGATTCTTTTTTTTAAATTTACGTAATCTTAAAATAAATCAAATTTTGGTATTTATTGCCAATAACTCCAGAAAATATTATTACACAAAAAATATTTTCCATTATCTCAAAGTTAAAAAAAATAATTTTAATGATACTAATTTAGCTGGAACTATTTTTTTCTTTATTGATTCAGACAATGATTTAAAAAAATATTTTTCTCTATAGTTTCTAACAAAGCTTTGAACTGTTGCTAGAAAATTTATCCCCTTCCATTATTTCAACAAATAATTAATCATGTTTATTTTTTTACCATTTTTGAAACCTAAAGAAAGAAGATTTCGTATATTATCTGCGGAGTTTATAAGAGAAATAAGAGAGGAAAGCTTATAACATTATAAAAGTTAATACGCAATTAGATTATTTAAATTCTGAATTGCACTGCAACATTATAAAATTTGAGTCGATTAAAATTGCACAGGTGGCTAACAAAGTGATGGAAACACCACAGGCGAATACAAAAATCTTTATTAATAAGGCATAAGGAAAAATTTGGCTTGTTAGATTCGTCTGAGAATTGAATTCTGCAAATGCCGAATAGTGTTTAGAGGAATATTGTACCAATCTTCATGAAGATATTGAGGTCGGAAGACTTCTTCTTGTGTACAGTCAAATATCCTGTCACCTCCGGACGAAGCAGTATCCACAGGATTTGTTGTGGCTGACTTCTGTCTTTATCATAACTCGCCCATGACACCGGTCTATTCACTGAATAGACATCCGTCTGAATAGACAACAGGCTATTTGCCCCCAACCACAAAGTGGTCAATCTCTGACCATCCTCCTCGTAATCCTGTACTACACCTAACATTTTATTAAACAAGGAGAGGGCCACCAATTTAAGAAAGATGTCCTCAAAATTCTCAACATTCCTGGAAATGCTCGTTCCATGACAACAAAAAAAAATTAAAACACTTTAGAACTTTCAAATAGTTGGTAAAACACAAGCAATTTTTAACATCATACAATTCAGTGTTTTGAGGTTTTTTACTGCCATCAATATTGATCTCAAGTCATTATTTTCACCTTTTAGATTCTTTCTTAGTTACGATATTTCTATTCATTCCTTTAAATAATGATAAACAGTTTCAATTCCTCCACACATGTATTTATTTTCCCGCATTCTTCCAACTTGAGGTCGGGTGACTCAAAGTAGTTGTTTCACTTCATCCTCGTGTTCATCAAGCCATGATCGTACAAGTCCTGCTGCATGAATAGAAGCATTACCATCTTGGAAAATTCCAGGAAAAAAGCTTACATCATAGGATGTACCTAGTCAGCTGAAACTTCCCCATACTTCTGTCTTGTGATCTTTCCTTTCAGCATTATAATTGTGTCAGCAAAAGAACCACGACCCATACTATGACAGATCCACCTCCATGTCCGACAGTTGGCAGGAGACAATCATGGTAAGTCTTGTGCAGGTGTCTTCCAAACGTGTACCCATCCTGTTGTGGGGAAAAGAGTGAAAGATGATTTATCTGACCATATCACTGTCTTCCAGTTATTAATCGACCAGGTTTTGTGGTTATGCTATTAATGTAGATGATGTTTCATATTAACATCTGTGACAAGTAGATTCAGAATTGCTGCTCTACAGTAAATGTTTATGAAAGCGCCTTCAACTGTAATTATTAACCTTGGAGAATCGAGATGCTGATTGAACTCTGCGGTCACTTTGGCTATCGTTGTTTGCTTTCTCGACATTACAATCCGCTTCAATACCTGTTGGTCTCTTACACTCAGCTGCTACTTCCGTCTACTGCTTTGCTTTGCTGAGCGTGTTTTGCAGCTCTGTGTGTATGCTGTCATGATATCAGTCATTGTATTTGTAGAAACGTATAAAGCTCTGATGTTTCGGCCATAGTCCGACATTTTATGCTTAATAAAAATATAAGATGTATAAAACTTCACTAAAGCTAGCTCATACCTACATACATTTTTTCATATTAAATAAAAACAGGTAACTATAACCTTTTTTGAAGAAAGAAAAACTTCGGGATAATTTGAAAAAAGTTTCTGTCGGTAAAATCTTTAAGCAAATAAAATATTTTGTTTTAATAGGTCATTTACTTATCGAAAGAGATTATTGGATACTAATGACTTTTTCCTTTTAATATAATCCCTGAACTCGGATCTTTTAGGATTCTCTGTCAATTGAAAGGCTTCACACGGAAAGATTTATTCCGCATACATACACATACATTCATAAAAATATATTTCAAAGCTGAAACGTATTTTAGATGTAAGATATATAATAAAAGGATATAGAATGTTAATTCATCGACAGCGTTTGTAAGATTTTAACCCTTAACAAACATGCGCAGTTTTCTAAAACAATAAAGCTGTTTACTTCTAGTAATTGTTTTATTACTAGACCAAGAAAAAGTGCATAATTAATATTGCAACGACCTCCGAATCTAACACATTTCTGGAAATATTAAGTCATGCCACTTGTATGGTGGCATTCGTTAGCAAAGGGTTAAAAAACATCGATATCACAATAATTCTAGTTAGAATAAAATATTTTTGATATCAATATATTTTAATTAATTTTCCTATTTGCATTTATTATAATTATTATTACACTCATTTTTTATTATTATCTTCTAAAACGCTTTTTTCGTAGGTTTATACCAATTAAAAATGGATATAAGAGATAAGAAATGTATAATATGCTCAGTTAGACTCTGAATTAAGCGAATCATCCCTTCTAATTGCATAATTTCAGAATATTTATGTATATCTTACACGAATGACTAAAAATTATGCAAGAGAGGTAAAAAAAAAAATGATAATTATTAAAATAGGAAGAGGGAGTTATGCCAAACATTTTCCAGACGGAAAAAAGTATTTGGCAACATTGAGAAACATTTTCTGATAAGAGGAGAGAAATGTCGAGGTCATTCTTATACAAGCTTATCAGAAGCGATTTCGAAATGCTGCCACAGTTATTTATTCCTGATATTCAAGTTCAAGGAAATCTGACGTATTAATAAGTTTATCCTGCAGGATGAAGACAAATTCTAAAGTGGTTAAATAACGAAAAAAAATCGATTTTGGGGTATATTGTTTGATGGAAAATTTGATTTAATAAAGGAAAATCAAAATCACTGTAAAGCATGTCGAATGCTTCACATTAGCTAATTTCTGGAATTTACCGCAGGAATTTTCACATAGAAAAATACAGCTTCAGATGGAAGAAGATGTAAGATGGCATGTTCCAGCACTGCTTAAGACGATACAGTTAGATTACCTAACTGACATTCGTTTCGGGATTTTAAAGTTACGTTCATTTATTCCATAAAAATATGGTTTTGTAAGAATTATAAAGGTTATTAACATCTTTTTAAATCAGTTAAGTGAAAATTAAAAAAAAATTATAGGGCATAAAACCTTGTCATGCTCATTTTCTTTTTAAATTAAGCTTGTCTAAGTACAATAAAGACCACTCTACATTATCTGCACTCTAGTTACCCAGATTCCTTCTATTTTTGGAATCCTTATGATGATTGACATGGTGCCACACTAGATTAATGGGAGTCTTTGCCTATAGTATTCTGGAATTTCTGTTCTCGGAATCCTTGGTGTGTTTTGTTTCAATTTCCTTGAAGATCTCATTGTCATTTTCATCTAGTTTATCAAAGAATATTTTTATATTTTCTTAAATAGAAATTGTTTACTACTACGAATAGCGATCTTCCTGGATATATACATAAATTACTTCACGTAGCTTATTTAGAGGGCCATTTAATTTTGAAATGCTTCAAATGTTTTGATGTGTAGCTAGGGTACAGATGAACAATGAATAACTGATCACCATTTTGAGAATTCAATTTGAGTTCATTTTTCGCAACGCTTTATATTTAAATATTTACTATTTCAAATTTATAAGTTCCTTTTAACGCGACGAATTTACTATGTATACATGTACCTCAATATATGATTAAAATTTACTACTAAAAATCACGGATTCGTATCATTAACTATGCCATTTGCTTAAAATTTATATATGGTAATCTGAGTTCATAAACCCGCATTAGTTGAAGTTTTACGAATAAAATATCCTCAAACACTTTCCTAACATTAAAAGAAAAGTGCATAGAAAACACTACTGGGCATCAAAAAAAGTAGCGAGGTAATATTCATAGAACGACTACTTGTAAATTTTCATTACGACCATTTTTTTTCTTTCACTATGTAATCACATTTATTCCTGGCAAATATTCCTTTCTCCTGGGACAAACTGTAATTAGCATTTTAAATGAAGGCAGCAATCATCCCCTTCATCCCTCCCCTTCTCATTCAAGCTCTGAAAACCTGAGCAGAGTTAAACACTCGGCTGCTACGAATACAAATTAAAAGTAAACACAACTGGAAACACAAGAAAAATCAATGCGGCGTTATGAATTTCAGATTTTGTTGCCACTGCAGATAACACTAAATTAGCATTCTTTGAGGTTTTCTGTGCTCTTCGTGGTTAATAAATTCAAAGTGAATTTGTTTATATATGAAGATGCCTAAATGAGTGTGTGTCTAGAAATAGTGCATTAAGTTTGTTCAAATGAATTTCGATGTATATACAAATAATCGATTTAGTTTTAAAGTCGAATGTGCGTTGCATTTAAACTGTCATATGGGTTTTGGTTTTCTGATGCTAATTTTATATTTATAGATCCTTGTAAATATTAAAACAAAATACAATGATTTAATCAAAAAAATTGCGATTTATTTTAAAATGAAATAACTTATTAATGGAAATCATTTGAAAAATAAAATTAGTGTTTGTAAAATGGCATTGAGAAAATGTTTCAAGCAGTTGCAATGAATTCTGAAGTGTATAAAAAATGACTAATGGAGTTGATTGTGGAATAAATTTAAACTGTCTTTTGGATTAGAGTTTTCTGACACAAATTTTATATTTACAGATATTCGCGCCTATTCAAAGAAGATACACATATTAAAACACAAAAGACTTCCTCTTTTAACCACTTGCGCTGGCAAGAAATTCACAGATAAGCATGCCAAAACAATCCACTGTAACACGCAAAGAGGCCACACAAAGTATTCAAAACCTTATAGAATTCAGAAAAAGATTTGTATATTTTAAACGAATTAATTTTCGAACCTAAAACCTATGATCCTGTAAAACCACTTACTTAGCAATCTCATTGCAAAGCCTTTACTATATTCACCTTTTATGTCTGGAGATTAAGAACCTTGCATTCAAGAACTCCGTGACACTCCCCTCAAATCGGAAATTATGCTCCTGTAAATTGTGTTCCGCCAAAGAATCTCAGTCGACGGGTCGCAAACATTTTTTACATCTGTGACAATTGCCTGCTGACTTGTGTAGGACTTCGTTGGCGATTCTACGACAAATGCATCTCAACGTATATGGCATATCTTTCCACCGTAAGTGGTTAAAATGAAATAAATCGTCAACAGATATCGCTTGAAGAATGAAATCAGGGGTGTGCTTAATTTGAAATTGGGAAAATCTGATGAAGTTTCGGAATTACTTATAATCCTTCTATTATACGGCACTGTCCACTATAATCTAAATACGGAGTCCCAGAATAGGGATACTAAATTCTGCAATTACATTAAACAATCAAATCGATTCAAAATGTGCACTTTTAGCAGTACAAATATGTCATAAACGAACGATGAAATTTGATTTCACCATTTGCAGCAGGCAACAGCAATGGACGCACATATCTCACAGATCCACTTTCAACCTCATCCAAAGGTGGAGGACGGTTACAGAGAACAGTGCCCTTC
Source organism: Argiope bruennichi (assembly GCF_947563725.1). Taxonomy (NCBI): domain Eukaryota; kingdom Metazoa; phylum Arthropoda; class Arachnida; order Araneae; family Araneidae; genus Argiope; species Argiope bruennichi. Next base: position 20,738,566 of record NC_079156.1, on the reverse strand, counting down.
AATCCGGCGCACAAGAAATAGTCCATGGAATAGTTAAAATCGTATGGGTATGGGAGACGATCCATGCATATTCCACTAAATGTGCCATAGATTAAGTCACTGACTCTTTTCGCGAAATATATTTCAGGAAATGAAGACATTGGTGATGCTTAGTGTGTGCTTTGCATAAAAGAATTGCTTTATACTTTCTTGGATACCTAATATAAAGAGAGAATTGTAATTTCAAAAAAAAAAAAAAAAATTAAACTCGATATTTTGACGAATCTCCATGTTTTAGAGTTCCCAGAGTTTGTAAAACACAATTTTTGGTAAATATCCGTCAGTCTGTCTCTCCTTCTATGACAAAGATGACAAAAAAATATATTGAGCTTGACGGATGAAATTTAGAATACTACCTTTACATCAAATTTATAAATGAATATTTCTATCAAATTTTGTGCAAAATCCATTCAAAGGTAGTCTGTCCGTTCGGCTGTTCGAATAGAGGTTAACATGATAACTATAAAACGAAGAGAGCTAGATAGATAAGATTCGGTACACAGATTTAATTTCTATAATGTATAAATCAACCAAATTTTGAGTGAAATCTAACGAAGGATTGACCTTCTGTCTGCCTGTACTTTCAGAAACATGTATTTGCAATAACTGAAAATCATATTGATTTGAATTTATGAAATTTGATACACAAATTTAATTTTCGGATGTTATTAATTACATACCAGAGATTAAGCGCCAAGAAAACTCAACAATGATCACACGATAGATTCAGCAAAAATGATAAATTCGCGCCAAAGGTGAAAATTTTGTAACAATTGCACGCCAATGCCATGCACGGTGTTCTCTAGGATAACACCTTCATTAGAGAGTATGCGAGAAAATTTTGGGAAGACTACTCTCGCCTTTTTGAACTTATAATGCAACCTTGCTCCATTTTTCAACGGCAAAACTGTCCGGAGACTGTTCTCCGGTTTGCGAATACGCAAGCAGCGCAACCTATTGATAACATTAGTAACTAAATTTAGATATTGAAGATCATATTTAACTACATTAAAATTATCATTTCTCACAATCTATTGGATGGAAATGATTTGGCGATGAATTAATAATGCGAAGTTTAACTTTCACTTTATAGTTGGTCTGATGCTAAAACAGTATTTTCAACCTCATTATTGACTCATCCGTAAAAGAAAATGGATACAATTTTTAACATTTGTAGGTAGTTTGCACACATTACAATTCTTATTATCTTTTATGGGTGTTGAACATATATCAAACACATTCTTATTGGATATCCAGATTTTAAACAAAACGTTCCGATTTGAACTTAATAAAAATCAATAATGAATCTTTTCTAAAACAGAGAGGTCTGTTAATATATTAAAATAAGATGCCAATAATTTGATAGAATATATATATTATTTTCATTTTCTTATCAGTAATTTATGACTTAACGGTTATAAAATACGTTTCTTAACAACATTATCCCATTTTAGCCCTTATTTCCTTCTCATTTCTTTTCTGAAAAAGCTTAATTCTGGTAATGCAGCAAATTGAGTTGCGAGATTAAGAGTTATAGATTTTCCCTTATTTCTTCCCGGATAATTTCCCCTTTTGTTCCCTAATGAATGGAGCCTTAATGAATGCAGTGAGTATATTTAATCTTGTTAACTTGGCAAATTTCGAGAAAATCCAATAAAGCCACAAAATTTTTACTTTCTCCTTATTACGCTATTATTGCCACAACATTAAAACGCACCAGTGCCCCGCAATGATAAGAATTTTACACATTGGTAGCTTTCATTTAACAGAAACTTTAAACAAAAAGAACATTTGAGTGGCAGCAGTTAAGACTTTAACCTTTTCTTTTTTTAGTTTTATGGTCAAATGATCGGTGAAAATTATGTTGATGATTAGGAATTAAAAACAGCATATTACATATTGAAGTAATTTCAAGAATTTCTTATTTACTTGGAAGGAATGTGAAATTGAATGTTATCGATCAATTTTTTTATAGAAATTGTTCGAATATAAACCGATTAATTTTTAAAAAAAAATTAAAATAATAAAATAAATTTTGAAACTTAAAAGATTTTAAATTGGTAATTACACATAATTTTTAATTATAATAATTGGAAATTATACATAATTTTTTGAATATTTTTAAAAATTGTGTACGAGTAAAAAAGTGTACCAGGAAGCACTAAGTCCAACGACTGGAATTATTTCTATGAATATGATAAACTCAAAATACGCAAATGTCAACAAAGGAAATAAAGTTTAATAATAATAATAAAAAAAAAATACAGAAAACATTCGTAACTAGAAAATATATATGGGCACATAGTAACAACCAATTTTCACAACAGGTTATAAACGACAGCTCTCATATACGAAATGCAGTAAAAGTATTGTAATCGTTAAAATTTCGAAATTTTGTCAATTTCGAACTCAAACTGTCAAAAATTTAAGATTTTGACGATTCTCCGTGAAATCGAAAAACGCATGTTTCGTATTATATCTGTTTTCCTGAGGCTCTGCCTGTATAAAAGATAATCCAAAAGTACTTTAAGCTAGAAGGATGAAATTTGGTATGTAGTCTTAACACCAAATTTGTAGATTTCTATCAAATTTTGAGCAAAACCTATTTTGAAAAGTCTGCCTGTCCGGTAGCTCGAATATAAATTAACGTGATAAATACAAAACAAAAACAGCTAGATAAATAAGATTTGATGCACAGATATAACATCTAGTATACCTATCAAATTTTCAGCCAAATCCAACTATGGGTTGATTGTCCATCGGCCTGTAGTTTCAGAAACATGTAAACTCGAAACTGAAAAACGCAGTGACTTTAAGATATCAAATTTGGTATGGGATTTTTTAACTGTCATTGTAGTTCTGGGACAATTTTTGTTGTAACCTTTTGTTTGTTCTTTTGTGGTTGGGGAAAATACACCGAACCACAAATTCGATTTTAGGATACTGTTAACCGCATGCCAGGGTTCAATCACCAAAAGATCTGCGAAGGGTCATATGATAGATTCAGTAAAAATGCTAAATTCGCGCCGAAATTAAATACTTCATAATTATTGTAAGCCAACGCTTTCTCTGTCTAACCCAAGGTCCACCATTCTTGATGAGGGGAGGGTAGATTCGCAATTATGTGAGGAAATTTGTGAGTGGCCACTCCAACTGGTTTGGAAATCTCAGAACATATTTGATAAATTTGAAACTTTATTGTGCCTTACATATTTGGGAAAACGAAAACGAAATATTTTATTATAAATCTATTTTACACTACCCAGCTTGAAAAGCTTTTCGAAATTTGATTTATTAATCTCAAGATCACAAAAAATGACCTACGAAACATTTTCTTATCTTTATTGATATTTTTTTCTCATTTTGTCTCTATTTGATCTTCAAATTTTAAATTTGTATTTACATTTTCATTTCCGGTAGATGATTAAAAAGCGATTTTAAAGATGGCAGACTTTCAGTTAAACATTAAACTTAAGTATAGCATATTTACTGTTTTACTTCCGGTTAATCTGAAAAAAAGGGCACTATAGACATTCTAAAGAATCTTTCCCATTTTGATAGCATCATAATGGAATTATTTTGTTTCCAGCACGGGAAGACATCAAAATGAAGCCATAAAAAGAAAGGGAAAAATGGCACTACTATTATTGTCTGCATTTGAATAAATGCCAGATGCTTCAAAACTTCTTTCGAATAGCATTTCATTATTCCATGCGTCTGAAAACGGAAGTAAACACATCTTTTGGTGCGGAAATTAGAATTGATATTTTTTTTCTTCGAGGAGGATAATCACAATTTTTCTTCAGAATGATGTAAAGATAAATTGAAAGGAAGAGATGGAAAAAAATGAAAAGAATGTCTGTGAAAAAATTCATCGCATTTTGAGTAGCTTTTTTTATATTATCATCCATTTTTTTCAACATTTGAAATGAATGAACCAAAATTCTTTGTGCCTTCTTGACTAAAATATTTATATTAAAGTGACACGAAAAGTTTTTTTTTAGTAATGAATTATCAAGTGTACATTTTTTTAGAGATAAAATACAAAAATGTAATTCAAGAAACAGAATAAAGCGGTATTATTCTTTAAAGTTAATTAAAAAATAATCTATAATCTCTTTATTCTAGCTGATAGCTATTACAAAAGATCTTTTTTGCTTCAAAATTTTATAATTACCGGTTAAAACATATACTTAATAATATCCTCTACAATAATTTACAAATGCAACGGAGACTTTTTCTGAATTCAGTATTTTTATTTAGCCAAGAAACAAAATACTCAAATAAAAAGATTTTTTTTATTGTACAGATACGCTATATGAAAACAAATATATCATAAAACTAATCTTATCCTATGTTATCTAGCCTATTAATTCTGCTATGAAGTGGAGCTTCTTGTGCTTCATAGTACTGTGAAGAACACTGAGTATTTATTTTAGATATCAGTCTTTCCGCTGGTCCAAAATGTGATACAGATTCACATTCCTTGACTTTTTACATATGATGCAGATGAGAATTCTAGATTCCTCTAAATTTGATACAGATCTACATTTCCTTGACTTCCTACATATGATCCAGATCGGAATTCTAGATTCCTCTAAATTTGATACAGATCCACATTTCCTTGACTTCCAACATCCGATGCAGATCAGAATTCTAGATTCCTCTAAATTTGATGCAGATCTACATTTCCTTGACTTCCAACATCCGATGCAGATCAGAATTCTAGATTCCTCTAAATTTGATGCAGATCTACATTTCCCTGACGTCCTACATATAATGCAGATCAGAATTCTAGATTCCTCTAAATTTGATACAGATCTACATTTCCTTGACTTCCTACATATGATGCAGATCAGAATTCTATGTTCCTCTAAATTTGATACAGATCTACATTTCCTTGACTTCCTACATATGATGCAATCAGAATTCTAGATTCCTCTAAATTTTATATAGATTTACCATCCCGATTCTCGATAGAGAATCAAATTTATTTGAATCAAAGATTGTAGATATACAATCGTTGATTCAAATAAATTTGATACAGATATACAATTCTTGATTTCCTAATTCGATGCAAATCTATAATTCTGATTCCCGTTCAACAATCTTTCGTTCACGTAAATTTGATATAGATTTACAATCCCTAAATCTGATACAGATCTAGAGTCCTTTCTTTCCATAAACTTCCTACAGATGTACAATATTTGATTCCCGTAAAAAAAACATCGAAATAAAAGCATACGTCATGACAGCACGTGAAATTTACAAGGTAACACACCCAAGATATTATTTGTCTTTGATATATTTTTACATTATCATGTTCTGATGCTTTCAAATTTATAGACTGTGAGACGATCGAAAATTAGACGGATGGAGTCCAAAATCTGATATAGATTCGAAATTATAATAATAAATCTGTATTCTTAGTTTCATTTATTTAACTACTTAGATTTTAGAATTACTGTATTCCAATGAATACAGAAACATAAACAGACATTTTACACAAGAATTTTTAATATATAGAAATATGCAAAGTGGGTGGAAAAGAAATGCATTCTTTTCCCTGCGTGTTGCTGGTTTTGAGTTATTGTGCTTACAGACAGACAGACATTATTCCAAAGATATATTTTACGGACTCAGAGAAGTCTGAAACGTAAAGATTCCTGGAAAAAAATCCGAAGTCGAATTTTTGACAATTACAATATTTTATATTTCGTACTTGAATAATTTTTTTAATTCTTCATATTTGAAAAAGTCTCAAAATATTACATGCAACCATTAACGCTGATTCTCAAATTGAAATTCATCCAAAGAAAAAGATTCATTCAATCAAAAAGAAAGAGTTCTTAAACCATTGAATTAACTGGCTCGACATCATTACAAAAATGGTGCCTCTTAATGAAAAAGAAGGTTCAAATCAGAAAATTTCGCATTATTTAGCCATTTACGAATGAAATCTAGAATATAATTGCTTTTTCCCTCTTTAATATATATACCAGTGTTCTCTAAAACTCCATTAGTGTCCTGACAATGAATTTATCAATTTGTAAAGGTTTGGCTCGTTTTCGCAATTAAACCCAAAGCGAAAAATCCTTCAAGGCAGGTATATTTAATTTACGAGAGGAAGATCGATGGAACTTAAGACGCTCTGGATTTCCAGAACAGCATTAGGGGTTTGAGCGGACAATTTTTCCAGAACAGCCGAACTTTGTAAATAAGATGATGCGATTTCAATTTGGAAAAGATTTTTTGCATAATAATATTAAGATCTAATAATTTTTTTGAAAAAAAATCTAATTCATCAACGAATTTTTATGTAAATTTTAAAATGTGAAACTTAACATCGATATTACTGTACGTTGCTTCAAAAATGTTACTATTGAATAATATTGAATAATCGCAAAATTGAAATAGATTTAAAAAACACTTAAATAAGCTTGAGTACTTGAGGGGTTTTTCTGTTACTAGCTATACCAATTTCCGCCTTCAGAACACGTTAATACCAGATAAGAAAAAAAAAAATCAGAAATATTCCTTATTTATTGTCAGAAAATTATTTTTCCCCCATCTTGTAGCAAAATTTTGAAAAATGATATAAAAACCTGGTAGACAAGTAATGATATCCATATCGACAACATAATGTGTCATAAATTCCGTTCTAGCCGAGGGCATACTTGCCGTTCTGTGTGAGTTTCTTGTTATATATAAATGTGCGTGTAGTGATAATCCAATTTAAATCTTAGTTAATTTCCTAATCTTTATCTTAATTTAGCCCATGTGAAGTTCGTTCTAAAATGTTCTCTTATTTCCTGATCCAACTCCCACATTTTTATAATTATCCCTAACACACGTTTAACAAAATGACTGATTCCTTCGTTCCCATGCCAGGAACGAAGAGATATAAATCCTGAACATCTGCACATCTTTTTAAAAGTATATCTGATATTTCTTTACTAAATCGACACGTGGCAAAGAAATCCCTATCAGAATCTCATAATAAAATCACTGAAGGGAAATATGTCGGTCACATTGCTCTTGCATCGTCAATTTATTATCGATTCTTTTTTTTATAAATTATGACTCCCGTTGAAATTAAAAATTCAAAAGTTTCTTCTTTTCAGCCACGCATCCACAAAATTATGTTATATATCCATTCCGTTGTCGTTGCAGCCATATTTTAAGTTCTGAGTCAGTTTCTCGTGATGCATTCATTATATTAGAAAAATAAAGATTATTTCTTTACAAATATTTTGTTGCCAAGAAGCAGTTGTTACATATTTTGCCATTCACAGTAATATGGAGCCATGAAATGCATAGTTAGAATGACATACCCAATTGATTCCTTGCATGATATTTTCATGAAAAAAGTTTGAAATTTCGATGACAAAAAATTCATAAAAACGTGCGATTTTAACTAAATTGAGATTTTAATCACATTTATAATCATTTTTATTTTATAATGAATTTTTTCAATAATTTGCTTTTTAATGACATTTATTGTGACTTAATTTCTTTATGACTTTATTTTCAGCGAATCATCGGATCATGATTTTGCTCTGCCCCCAGAATTTAATTAATAAAATTACAGATTTAACTGTACATGGTATCGGTTCCAAAATTCTACTACCATTTCTTTTGATACAACAGATGGCGTTACCTTATTAAAATCAAAGTATATTTCCCATGATTCTTCTTGAGGATCATTATTAGATTGTATTCTAAGTGAGTGTCGTGTATTTTCGTGTTTGTTTTATCTTATGAAATATGGAACTTAGAAAAAAATTATACAATTGTTCCTGAAATTCATCTATTATGTTCATCTACCTCATAATGAAGTTATAAAGTGTCTCATCCCACTTCAACATTAATAAAACTATGTTCTTTAAAGCATTTTCATTTTTACTACTTTTAACATGTCTGTGTTAGCAATTATGATTTATTATCTTATAATATTATGATGAATATTAAGGGGTTTATAATCCAATTTTCTCTCATCTACTAGCATATGGTTGCACCCAAAAAAATTTAACTAAAATGTGTCAAATTATGCGATAATTAAAATACAGTGCTGCAATCGAAAATTCAAAACTATATTGACATTCAGAACCGCAATAAATCGAAAAACGAGGAAAAAATAAACTACAAAATTTAACTTCCCAGTCGTGAAATAAGACAAACTAGACTGCAGACAAAAATCGAATTAATCAGCTTTTCTATAAATTTCATATCTATCTTTTAAACAGTGCTACATATATATATATATATATATTCTGTGACAATTTTCGTGAACGGGATATAAACAATTTTAGTGGTAATTAAAAAAAGATCTCGCATGTTCAAATTTTCAATAAAAATTATACATAAAACATCTTTATACGTACATATTTTTAAAACACATAAAAATAACAACATGAAATAAGAATGAACTTGCATCAATTCTCTCTAAACCTAAACATCATTCAATCTCCATTCTATGAATATTTATGTATTCCCACGCTAACAGGGAAGCAAAAGAAACAACAGGATATTTTAATAACTTCCTTAGAACATTTAATTCAAAAGACATTAACCATACTCAAATCTCGGCAGCAAGAAACAATAGTCCGCCAATTCTCCGAAGATTTCTTCTCATGCATTTTGATCAGAAAAGTGGCATCATCTACAGATAACTAGTAGCCCAAAGCGGCTTGGATCTCACTAAATCTATCCTTTATTTCTTGCTTTTGGATGTTTTATGAGGGACAGAGAGAGGAACAACTGAAATCGGTGGATATATCGACAGATGAGAATAAGACATCCCGCCATCTTCCTTGAAAGTAAAACCACTCGATAAATTATTATTTGTTGATGAAGTATCCGTAAAATCGTGGAATGGAGGCCCAAGTTGATTCGACATTTGGAGTGATGTTGATTTCTTCTTCATTCAGCAAGTTTGTCGTGAAAACTAAGCTTAAAGCAATATTCGAAGGTGGTTTGAAAACGCTGAACCCCGTTGAAGTATTTAGGTATTTGAAAATTTTGTAGATGAATTTTCTATAAATTTTAGAGATAATGTATATATATTTGTTTTATATTGTATGTATCTATGTATCTATATTTAATGGATCTGTATTTGTTTATAGATCCACTACTTAAATGTTTTGGAGATGAAACAAAGTTTGCATTAACTTTGCATTTAGAGTTATATTAAAATATATATATCTTGTTTTAACAAAAGGCATGTTTAAATGAAACATTACATTTATGAAAAAGCTTACTTTCATTACATAAATAGTTAAATTTAGTCACATTGAGGAAACATGAGGACAATTTAGAAACTATTCTCGAAACTTTGAACTGTGGTCAGATGTTGAAGATGATAACTAACCTGGCATACTTTCTTCAAACTTCCACACCACATCAGTGAAGGAGGTTTGATCTCGACTTTAGTTTTAATGTTCCTCAGGGCAATATTTACTACAGATCGAGATGGAGTTCGGTATCGAATCTAGAGTACTCTGCCCTGAAAGCACTATTTCACCATTATTTCTTAAAGGCATTTATAATATGAATAAGAGTTGCTTTCTTTTAAAATAATAATATGCATAAGACTTCGCCAAATAAAGACACTATTATCCCCCAGTATAAATGACATCTTGCCATAGCAGACAGCGAAACAGGATTGTATAAATATTCCAATGACCCTCTCAAAACCTTTTAATGTGGAAACCAATAACTGCCTCTCAAATTCAAAACAGCAAACAATAGTATCGTCATATCTCCTTCATACATTTTGATTAGAAAAGAGGCTACAGTCGATAGATAACCAACTCCTGTGTTCTGAATTTCTCTAAATTTGCAATATATTGTGTGTTGCCATCTGTTTAATAAAAGGGATGGCCAGTAAACACGAATGGGAAGGAGATATCGAAAGGGGAGACCATATCCCCTCAGAGGAACCCATCTATTCTACCTGGCGATGATTGCTTTCGAGAATTATTTATTATCAGTTGGTGAAGTATATGTTGCATCATAAATAGAGGTTCTCGGATGCCAGATGATGCTATTCATGAATAGAAGCTGATCCGAGATGCGAAGTTGGATTGAGTGCTTCTAAATTCAACAAGAACCGTTGAAATAGCAAGGCTCGAAGGATCATTCGTAAATGGTTTGAATGGCTGAATCTGGATGAAATATTTAAATATTTAATAAAATTTTATACATAATTTTTTTATTAATAAATATTGAATAAATTTTATTTTATAAATATTTTTTCGTTGTTTTTGTATTTATATAAGAAATAAATATAAGGTAGTTTCTATCATATTATATAATACAGGACGACACAGAGAGAAATGAGGAAAAAACTCTTGGACCTTTTATCCCTGGTCTAATATAACCTGAGATTTTGATAGGGAAATTATTTCATAGTGCTAATATATTATGAGATTTATGATAGCGATTTTCGCTACACGCGTCGACGAGATAAAGGGAAACACAGGGATCTTTTAAAAAGAATGTTCTTACTGGACATTTTCTATCCCTTCTCGCGGAGCGTGGGAATGTGAGGATTTTAGCCGATTCAGCAATTTTACAAAGCTATTCTTGAATTAATTAAGTAGAGAAAGTGGAATTGGATCACGAAACAAGAGGATACTTTTAGAATGAAGTTACTATGGGCTAAATTAAGATAAAATCTTGGAAATTAATTAAATTGAAATTAGAATTAAAGTATCATTATATATATATTCTCGATGTATAAAGTCCTTGTGTGCCAACAAGTATTACACAAGGTTTACAAACGTAAGTCAGTACACAATCGATAGTGGAAGAAATTGCAAATATAAAGGACACAGGCACAAATGCAAAGTTCTGACTTATATAAAGTAATTATTTTCTTATCATCTGAGCAACTCTTTTCTTATTTATTTATTCCACACCTTTGCATAAGAATTTATGATCTGGTATTAATAATATTCAAGCAAAGAGCAGCTGAAAATTCTAACATCTTTTGGAAAATTTATAAATAAAATAATATCTTTTATCTATAATGCTTTGACAGCCAATTTTTTAAAACTTTTGTCTCTGCAATCGCGTAGAAAATGAAGATAATAGCTTCTGTGTCAGACAAATCTATTCGATTTTTTCAAAAAATGTTTTTACACCTCCGTGGCTAAGACATGATGGCCAAATACATCCTTCCTCCACCAAAAATAACTACTTTTAACTATTTAAATTGTATTTAAAGTTAGTGGGGTGTGCATGTCCCGTTGGTAGTCAAAGGGTTAATATTAATAATTCTAAAAAATTAGGTACGAAATGTTTGAACAGAAATCAGTCTTTCATTTATTTTAAAATAATCGATTTAAATTCTCTTTGCGGAAAAAGGTGATAACACCTTTATTAAAAAGTATACGAGAAAATGTCGGAAAGACCACGCCTACTGCTTTATTATATGTCGTAAATCTTATTTTGTCGATTTTGGACTATGCCTCCGAAAGATCATGGAGGTTTCTAACGTTATTATAGCATTTGGTAAAAGCTTAATTGTTTTGAATAACTTTGTATCCAGACCACCCACTTCATTAGAAACAACAACACTGGCTTTAATGCCGTAATAAATGCTTCACCATTTTTGATTGTGTTACTGATGCCGTAAATCAATCGCCGTAACTTTCCTGAACCACACACAGAGAGATTTATAGAGATGACTGCGATAAAAGCAGCCAACTTTCTTTTACTGTTTCGATTCCTATCAGCTGCGAAAGCAGACGATGACAGAAAAATAAGGAAGTGACGATCCGAGATGGAATTCTCTTACCAAGACGAAAAGTGCGGTCATTAGGTACGTGTTCTGGGGACTTCGATTCGTGGGCTGATGGCAGCTGATCTTTTCTTCAATGGTGACTGGAGGCATTACGGCTTGCATTAGAGGAAAATGTGGACACATTTATCCATTCACGCGGCATTCATTTTGTATATATTATGGGCAAGATGTATCGAGTCATTTTGTGACGATGTAATGACGAAACACTAAAAAAAGCACTTAAAACCTGATTAAAAGACTATATATAGGTACAAGGATATACTATATAAGAAAAGAATGAGAAATATAAAAGAATACGTAGCTTAATTTCGATACATTTCAACAGAAACCTGATTCCAACCATCATAATTTTCTTCATATACTGATGTATCAGTTATATTTCTTATACCATCATTAAAATCTTGGTAGAATAAACGTCTAACATCGTTTTATTACGTCTTTGCAAGAAAATTAAAGACAACACTGCCACTATCATTATAATCTTTAAAATTATTGTTAGCTTATTCATACTTGGCGCAAGATAACCAAAAGTTGATTATTTCGACCCGTCTTGAGACACACGGATAAATCTAATAATGATTGGACCACCATGACAGCATTGGAGTCCTAAGGACCATCATCGTCCTCGGTGAAAGCCTTCCCGTGGGAGGTACGTCCCATCAACGATAGAGGATAGTCGACCCCACACCATTTCTATACCTATCTGATGGGCGATAACCAACCATCATATTGGAAGGCGTCCCCAGTGGGAGTTGGCACAGGATAAATATTTTGTCATTATATATAAAGATAATAAGGTATAAAATCAAACGCTGCACACAGTGCGAATGACTAGTTAACGTGCAAGCAAAGCATCGCGACTCATGTACATCTGAGTCGTTATTACGGATTTTTAATGCTCTAGAGAGTAGTTCGTTACGCTGCGCGAATGGGTTAAAATGCATGACAAGACCTGTAAGGATCTATTGTGCTCTAAAATCCATGAGGCTCAGATATTCTTTCATTATATTGCAAGTTTTTATCAGCAGAAGGGATTTCTGCTAATGTTATCTCAAGCTCTCTCTTTAAATTGTATCTTTCGTACTTCCCCATAAAATTGTACATGAAAGCCACGAATTCTCAGAATGCTATTTTTAGAGATCCGTCAGGTCCTGATATAAAAAAGGAACTCGAGGATGACTTTAAACGCCCTTTTTTTAATTACGGAATGCAAATTTTTACATAGAAATACAATTTTGACATAAGGATCACATACCAAATTTGATTCATTTAAATCATTGCGTTTTTCAGTTATCGCAATTAGCATGCTACTGATGATCAGTCGCTGATGGATTCGATTCAAAATTTTGTACCTATCCACGTTTTCAACGCTAAATCCGTGTATCAAACTTTATTTCTACTACTCTTTGCATTTTGTAATATCGTATTCACTTGTACACGGAAGAGTCAAGCAAATTAATGATTAACTTTCCGAAATGGGATTTACTTTTTATTGGTTGAAATCTACTTTTTAAAGAATAAATTTAATACAAATGTTCAATTTTGGTTTTAAAACCACACGCCAAAATTCTTTTGGTTTGTTCATTTTACTTTTGAGTATGTTAAATATAAAATAATGGACAAACAGGCAGGCGATATTTCTTCTAAAAGACTAGGCCCAAAATTCTACAATACTTATACTCCCGATCTATAGACTATAAACTATATTTCGTTAATTAAGTCACTCCGACACAAAGTTATTAAGAACATACAATTGTACAAACATTATAATAAACGATTTCTTAAGCATGCATTTTGATCACATGCTAGAAAACAAACACACCACAAAAAGGCTAAATACCAAATATTTATACAGTAGCCATACAACTAAATTTCCTGAAGCATGAAAAATTCAATATTCCTGACAGTTTGTTCGAAAATCGTATTTTATTTTAAAATTATTATGGAAATGATATATTTTTCTTAATAAAGGCAGTAAGTTTTATGTTTTTAATTAGAATCTTACCTTGTTTTGATGTTATGGGGGAAAAAACCCAAGACGTAAATTTTTTAATGCCTCATTTTAATTAGCAAAAGTTTAGAAATTTTAATTTTTATGTGTTATTATTTTACATTCTTAAGGAATATAACAGATAAAGTTGTGAGCAATAAAAATATCTTTCTATAAGATTTAGAAGCATCTTATTGCTGACAATGTGGAAAAAAATTGCTATTCTTTTTCATTATTAATAGAATAAAACAGTCTTGTTTTCCATAAACGAAAGGATCAACAAGAAAATGGCGTTAGGATAACCTATACATTAAAGCTTATATTTTATAAATTTAAAAAGATTATATTTTACAGAATAAATTTAAAAAATCTTTATCACTATGCAAAACAAATTCACCGTTAAATTTTAATTTTTGAACAGTTTTCAAGCTCACTACATTTTATTTAATAAAAAAACGATCGGCGGAGTGACATGGAATTAATGCTTCATGCTCGATGAGACAAAAACACGTTTTCATGACATGGTGCATTATCTTTTGGAAACTAGTAGATGGGAAAAAATTAAGAGCAGAATCATAATGGAATACTGAAAAATTAAATCAGCTTGAAAAACCTCTTTCCGATATTTCAAGTAAGTGACAGCAGGATTTTGATTTTTTTAGCAAAAATACAGATGAGGCTTATATTATTTCAAATATATGGATAGTAAGAGACCACTCTATAAAAAGTGTATAATCATCCAATAAAAAATATCATTTAATTTGCGAAAATCATTTATGTTTGTCATCAAATACTACATAAAAAATTCTGAAATATGATTAAAAAGCACTTAAAATAAAAGTTCTTTTTATATGTCTTATATTTTTTTATCCTTGTATCAAATAGTTAAAATTTTAATGAAAATTTAATGTTGCAGTAAGAATTAATGAAAATACATTTTTGGAATTCATAATAATTCTTCAAAGAAATAAGCAAGAAAGTTTTGTGTAACAAAGTTATTCTCAAATCTATAAGATACTCATTTACCAATTAAGTGATTTCGACGTGTATACATGTCAATCCATATTGTTACGAATATGTAATGCTGCGTCCCAGCATAGTTGGTTCCATCATCAGAAAGACCGTTTTACAGTCATCTGTATTGGACGGAGTCCGGATGTCGCGTCGGAGGTCCCAGAGCTTGGCGACAAACTTGGCTACCATTTGGCGACTTGGCGACGAATTTGGCAACTTTGGCGCCAAAATAGATTGTACTAACACATCGAGAATTTTCCCTATCCGTCCATTAGGAACCTCGAACGTTCCTGATTGGTTGAGAGGCTTCTAGCCCCGCCTCCTGAGACCTATAAAAGGAGGCAGTCTGCAGCTGCCAAGAGTAGTCAGAATCGACGGTAAAGAACTGGCCTTTCAGAAATTAGCGGAACAGCGACGGAGTCAAGCTGGTGCTGAACTAAGCTGTGCGCTACTGTCTGCAGTAGAGTCTCGTTGTATGCTGCTGTGTGCACGTCTCGGCTTGAAGATAATTGTCTTCTCTGTGCTGTATATAGTTGTCGTTTTTGTGCTGTCCTGTGTGTCTTATAAACGTCGTTGTTTTTTTTCTACTTCCGCCTGCTGATTGAGCGTTCTCCATACCATATAACTTCCACTATCGAAACAAACCCGGAACAATATCTTCATTTTGGAGCGATCCACGAGCAATTATATTATCTCATAAAAAGGAAATCTCATTCGCTTTGTTATGATTTTTTTTGTGCAAAATTTACCATACAACCATTTGCATTGCGTTCGACGTGTGTATATGCGTCATGGGTTCACTTTAAAATGATGGATTTAAGGGAATTTAAAAAGTAAATTGCGGAGTTAATTGGTTACACTGATGTTAAGTATATATCATTCTGAAAAATAATTTACATACCATAAAAAAAATAATTCTACCTTTAATTGGACTTGAAATTTGATGAAAAGATCATTGATATTTTTAAAGTGCACATCTGATTAATTATTTTTAATTTTATAAAGTATAACTATATGACTTTTATTAAAGTGTTTCTTGAATAATTATCAATTAATTATTAAATTTAGGTTGGTTTATATTTTATTTCTCCCTGCTTGCAAAACCAGTTATTAAAATAAATATTTTTTAAACGAAAATTAAATGTACATTAATAAAAGCATCGGTTTTTGCAAAAAATCAGAAATGTAGTTTTACTAATTCTTTTTGGAGCTGAATTTATTAAAATTATTGAAAATCTGTGAAAAACAATCTCTTTAAATTAATGTTTCATATTGTCAAGACCAAATTTTTATAAATAATATTTTCAATTACTTTCTGAAGCGCTGAAAAATTTAAATTCCTAAGTTGCTTATTCATGATGACAATACATTACTTAAATATTTTTAGAAACTAATAATGATTTAATCATCCATTAAACTGAAATGTCATTCTTTACAATTGACGCATCGAGCAATAAATTTGTAAAGTAATAGATCTCTAGATTAAAAAGTAGAAAATAATTAAAATTCAAAAAAAAAATGTATAGTCTGGTATATCCTATTAAAGGCGTTTTTTAAATTAATTAAATATTTTTCATTATCGTGATCAATCTGGAAGCATCTCTTTAACAGTGAATAAAGCCAACTCACATTTCGTTCTTAATAATTATGCAGCTCAAGCGCCGAATTAAATATCTGTAATTTAATAGTAATAGGAATGTACTTTTTTGCTTTTAAAAGCGCTGAAAACTACTAAAATTTTGGAAATAAATACGAATTCCATTAAATTACCAATTTTCAATTTATCAATCAATAAATTGATTTGCAGATATTGATGAATTTCGATACTATTCAAATCATATATTTCGCCAGGATATTAGTTTTAGAAATTGTCTCAATAACTGGAAAACAAGCGAGACTGATAGATGAAATTTGGTGCACTATTCCTTGCACTAAAACAATGTATCGACATCAAGCTTTTCGGCAAATACTATCAGTATAAGATGTCATCAATAAGGCTGTGTGATTTTGCAGTACACTGGCCTTGCTATTTTCAGCCACACACATAAATAATATTACTGTATGAAAATAAACAAAAACAGTATGAAAACGCCCGTAATAATGATTTATCTTTACTAAAGCCGTCGTTTGAGCCAAATATCTTAATATATATAAATTACGTGTCACGTTGTTTGTCCGCGATGGACTCCTAAACTACTTAACCGATTTTAATCAAATTTACACACCGTGTGCAGTTTGATCTAACTTAAAAGATAGGATAGCCCTTTTTTTGAATTTTTAATTAGAATTTTAATTATTAATTAAAACTAACTTTCCCGCCAAAAAAATCTTCAAATCGCCAAATGAGTACGGCTTCAATTTTTTTTCCCAACAGTCATGAGGCTAGGCTTAAGATTTTTCGGCTGATTATTTGAAACGATTCTATTTATTTTCTTAATGTTTGATGCATTTAAAATTAAACATTGTTAATGAATCGATCTTTCAGATTCATTCTTAAGTACTTTTGAATTAAAATAAAACAGAATAAAGGAAATTAAAAATTTCTAATCTGCATAGCGTTACCCCAACTGGCGTAGAAAAAATCACGCATTTGCGTTCCGTAACTGGCGTTGAAAATTCACGCATGCGCATTGTATTATGATTGTTTACATTTCAACGGAAGCGGACTCGATTTAAATTATTTTTAGGTTCGTTGCATGTTTTTGTAATTAAATTGTATTTAAGTTAGTTATATATTTTTTGTATACGCTTATAGTTTTAAGTACATCGTTTTTTAAGTAGTTTTTTTTAACCTGTTTTCAACCGATAATTTTAAACGATTCGTTTTATTTTCTTAATGTTTGATGCATTTAAAATGAAACATTGTTAATGAATCGTTCTGGTCATGATGAATCTGAGAATATTTTGTTGACAAATTCTTGAAATATTACATAAATTAAGAAAGATATTCTTTAGTGCCCATAAAGTTTAAACGCTCAGCGACTCTTTTCAGTAATCATATTACAAAAAAATACTTTGTTTCAGTAAAAAATATTATTATATTAATTGCAGATTAATCCTTTCCACTTTAATTTATAGTATAAATTCTACGGGAACTAACAGAAAATGAGAGAGATACATATTACGTTGTGACTGAAGGCGTTTATAATATTATGAGTGAATTATATGACAATCAAAATTTGAAGTTTTAAAATATTTTGATGAAGAAGTTATTAAAGTAGGAATTGCATAAAATATTTTATTATTATAATTTTAACGAACATTAAGATGGGCGAACCGGCTGGTCGCCAAAGGCGGCTAGTTTAAAATAAAATAAGAGCTCATGTCATGTAGTAGAAAAGGGTAAGTTCAATGGGATAAAAGAAATAACGAAAAAAACTTTTTAACTGTGATGTACCCAACTTTTTTCTTTTGATAAAATGGAACCGTGGATGTAAACAGGAAGATAAAGAAAATTTCTAACCCAGTAAACCTTTTTGGCAGCAATATCACAAATATTTTCTAGCAATGCGTCGTGAATCATACTAAAACTTGGTGGCTTACTACACCTCAGGGTTTGCTCAGTTTGTAATTTCTCAGAGAGCATTAAAAGGAAAAAAATAAATAATTTGACTTTCACCGAATCATACAACTTCCCGAGCAACAACATCAACAAGATAAAAGAACTATTTCTTCCATTTAGTTTGTGTACTCCGATAAACAAAATGCTTTTATCCTTTATATTGTCTTACAGTCAAAATATTCCGAATTTTTACCATTTACAAACATCCCACATTATCTTAATAAAAATTCATTCTTATTTTATTGATTTATTTCCTTTTCTTCAGTGAAGTATACCTAGCAAAAGACTCTAAACATTGAAAACAACATTTCACAAAAAAGTACAATTGAAACCACAAAATCTCGTACCGAATTTGATATATTCAGTTATTGCATTGTGAAATTATTGCGTTCTACATTTTTCTGGAGATACAGACAGACAAATGCTCCATTCCTTGTTGAATTTGGATCAAAATTCAACAGGTGTCTAGAATATAGATGTTAAATCTGTATACTGAATTTCACTCTTATGGTTCGCTTCTTTTTGAGTGCATTGAGTGCCGAGAATGTAATAGTTCCCCTGAATGAATTTTGCTC
This sequence comes from Argiope bruennichi, assembly GCF_947563725.1. Classification (NCBI taxonomy): domain Eukaryota; kingdom Metazoa; phylum Arthropoda; class Arachnida; order Araneae; family Araneidae; genus Argiope; species Argiope bruennichi. Next base: position 20,719,577 of record NC_079156.1, on the reverse strand, counting down.
AAACTTTGATAAATAAATAGAAATTTACCAATTTGGTTTAAAAATATATATACTAAATTTTATTCATCTAGTTAAAAATGTTTTTGAGTTAACTGTACCACAAAGAGACAGACAATGGCAAAAATACGTTTCTCTAACTCAGGGAGGAATAAAACGTGAAGATTCTTCAAAATCTCTAGTTCGAATTTTTTGAAGATTTGATTTTTTCTATATGTCGTATGCGAGAAAATAAAAATTCAAACAGCCAAGGAAAGGAAATTTAGTACGTTTCCAGTACTCAAAAACTTGTAGGTTTTGGATGAAATCTGTTCTTGGAAGTATGACTATCAGACTTTTTGTATGAACAACATAATGATTCAGAACCATAAATCGGAAGATAAAAGAATTTTGGTATATGATTTTATTACAAAAATAATAGATCTGCATTGTATCCGTAATTCTTGAAATGAACTGAATCCTTCAACTAGTTGACTGCCTATCTGTCTCATGAAAACAATAAATCAGAAAAGCAATAAATAAAAAAAATTAAATTTGATGTGTATTGTTGCTATTGCAAATAAATATGAGTTTCCAATTTGAACCCATTAGTAGGTGAAAAAGGAACAAATTGCCCACTAAGTTTTTTTCCCGCCATGTTGCTAAGCTCAAAACATTCCCATAACATAATTTTGACTGAAATAAACAAAACGATTTCATGTTAATTCTATTTAAAAATAAATTTTAAAAGGTCTTTTTGCCTTTATAAATGTGCATACCGTAACATGAAAGCTAATGCATGCCTTCTGGTAACCACCATAGAAGAGGAAGACAAAGCCTGTAAAAAACAGCTCATTATCTATCATAAAGATATCAATTTTGTATTTGAACATTTCTACCTAAAAGTGAGTCTTTTTAGAAAGCTTAAAGTACTTTTAAAGCTATAAGATATCTTTTAAACCATTTTGTGCACTAAGCAATAACAATATTTTTACTTCCTCATATACAAAGTGGAAAATTTTGTAACTGCAAAAAAATCATTATCTTTTGTATATCAAGGCTCTTTGAGCCTGAAGAAGAATTTTTGAACTACAGTTAAACCTTGATTAGCGAACAACTAGCACAAGAAGCAAGTGGCATAATGACCAAAATAAGAAAGGAAAATAAAGTGAAGTGCCTAACGAGTAACTAGCACAAGAGTCAAGTAGCATAACCAGCAAAATAGGACAGAAAAAAAAGTGACTTGTTTAACGAGCAATGTTTCGCCAAATGAACAGAGAGTAGACATTGGACATTGCATACAGAAATGGTTTATATCCTTCTGTATTGAGTGCTTGTCTGAAAAGAGCTCTTATATTTATATGGAAGGCATTTGGATCGGATAGCGTTGTCGAACGAGACTAGGATTTTGATTTTTTAGGACTTTTAGGATTTTGAGAAATTTTTTTTATGGAGTTTTAATCAAGGAGAACGTATCTAAGATTATAAGGCTGAAGACTGATAACTACGACATCCATAAGCTGGTGGAGGAATACAACTTATGGATGGAACTATATTCTGTGCGGCAGCAAAGAGTTGTGGAGTGCAGGGGGGAAGGGAACAATGGATTCAGCAGAACAACAAACTTCCAGTGAAATAAGGGGGGGGGAGTGCTTAAATCGTGTGATGTTAGTGTATTACATTGAAGCGTATCACTTTAATAAATCAACAGCTATGTGCAGCACATATTCATTTAACTAAACTTCTGTGTATCATTTTCGCCAAGTTTTGAAAGAAAATGTTTTCAGACAATTTTCTTGCATAAAAAGCATGCTTTATAAATAATAAATTATATTAATTGCATTTTAATTTATCAGAATTTTTAAAAGTAAGTTTAATAATCTTTCTCGTCATTTCCAAATGGTAACAGTATAGGTAAAGCTATAAGTAAATGAAAATATAGCCATAAATAAATATAGCTAAACGAAAGAGCTCACGTCAGCACGATGAAAGCTGATGTACACAAGCTGTTCAAATATAAAAATGAAGAGTACCGTTAAATGGATAAGAAAAGCCATTTACTATGTTAACAGGCCTGGAGGTGCCATTATCCATTAAATCAAGAAAAAGGAGCCTTAACTATTAATTTCGCCGCATTGTGGAGGAAAGTAATTACAGCAAGACGGAAATGGCTTTATTAACTCTTAATTAGTGAGCAGGATAATGGACATGGGAAGCGAAGATAAATTCGCTGGTCATCACCGACAAAGATAATGTTCTTTCCAGGGCTTTTTACAACACCTCTTTTTATTTTCGATTATAACAACTGAGGCTGGAAAAGTTTCATAAGTTTCACCATTGAAATAGAAATAACGAGATATCTCGGATTAGCTATTCTCGGATTAGTTTCAAGATTAGAGTCGACTTTATCTCAGACACATCCATTTTTTAAATCTATTTATAAATATAATGGTCTTCATACTGAACCTTAGGTCTGCAATAATTCTATTTCTTTTTCAAACTTTTAATTGAGAAGCTATTTCTATATAAGGAATAAAATTTCTCAGTGATGGCTAAAATTTCTTTATACCGAATAGAAAATTTTGTATAAAGAAATGAAGCATATTTATTGCAATCAAAAAACGACCACTGATTTCTTTTAAATGAAAGAATACAAGTTGAATTTGGAAAAAAAAATATCTCACAAATTCTCACTGCATTAGAAATTCATCAATGACCAAAAATTCGTTTACTATGAAAAAAATTAATCATTTTTAATCAATCAAGAATTATTTTACCTTCGAGTTATTAAAATCCCATTCGTAATTTTGATTTCTCATTTCTAATTCAGTACTAAATATTATTCTAATAGGTATACTTTATAATTGAAATTATTAAGTATAACTATTAGAATAATTCGAAGTAACAGTAGATTCAGGATCGAAAATAATATTCAAAATAAATAAATAATGAAAAAATATATATAAAACTATTTATCGGTCCCGAGATTCGAACTGAAGACTAGCAAAAAATAATCTTATGCCCTTCTGTCAGTAGGAATTCAGTTTAGTAAAATATTTAAAAAGAGAGATGAAAAAATAAAGACACAACAAAAAGTACTTAATATGTACTGTATAATATCAACAATTTCAAAAGTTAGAGGATTTTGCTCATTTTTTTAAAAATGACTTTTATACTTTAATTCTTTGAAGACTTTACTACCAAAAATTAATAATAATTTCCATTTAAACTGAAATTTCTGTATCTCGAAATTTTTTCCAGAAATATTTTTCAGCACAATTCATAGAGATGCAATTATTTTTCACATTTAGTTTATACTTTTTCGTATCAAAATATTTCACATTTTAAATTGATTACTATTTTCCTAATATATTTCTTTTAAACTAATGGAATTATTCTTTCAACTTTCAAAGTATAGGGAGTTTTGAGCTTAGTTTATTCTTTCTATTCTTTTAAGTAATCATATTGACATTCAAGGTAACACGTAGATAAACATTTAATACTGGCCCATTGATACCCAAAATTGATAAAAATCTAAATTTATTGTAAAAGCATTTTTTTCCCAGAGCATTGCGTAGCATTACATGATACTAAAGTACCAAATTTGGCACAAATATATTTTGAAAGGTGGGAAACTTCACATAAAAACGATTTTTTTAAAATTTTGATTACAATTTTAATAATTAAAATATAAACCAGATTTTGGTATTTTTATGCTGTAATCACTACTAATATTATTGCACAAAATTGGTTTCATATTATTTTAAAACTAAATAAAATCATCTCGTATTAATTTAGTCTAAATAGTGTTTTATGAATCTTGACGATATTTTAAAACGCATTTTTGAGTAATTTTCGAAGATAATTACCAATATTGTAACGAATTTCAATTCTTTTAATGTAACATCAAAAAATAAGTAGTGTGATTTTCTTCTACAGTTATAAGTCGAAACTCTCTCTTTGTGATATGCAAACACGATTGCTTTGTCTGTTAAGTATCAGCAATGGAGCACTTGGTATCTTCTTTCATATATATCATTACCTTTGTTCTCAATTTTTAATATATTTAGCCCAAAATTGAATAAAGAAAATGTTATAAATTTCGATAGTGATCATGGCAGTGAATGATTCGAAAACAGTTCTCAAAGCGATTTTGATTCTAATAATGAGATTAGAAGTGACTTCATTAAGCTTTATATAATTACGTCACTAATTGGGAATTAAACGTGAAGTAGAAACTGCGCTATATGAAACGCCACCAACAACAGACAATGAGACAGGTTAGATGAAACACTACATAACTGCGCAACTTGATATTAAAGGAAAACATGACTATTTAGTATATTCTAATCACAAGTTGCCTGGAAAAAGAATAGATATTTCTGTGAAGTGTACAACAGAAAATCATATCTTTACATTAGAGATTGTATAAAAAGTAAACATTAAGAACTTATAAATAATTATTTGAAATTCATATTTTTAATACTCCTTCAAAAAATAAATAATTTTTAACAAAAATTATTTTTATAATACTGAAAATGTTTCCCATATTTTCTAAAATAACTATAATCTACTGAGCATCATGTATAAAAGAGCTGGATTCCGAAATAGGTTAACCCTTTAAAGGGCCATTTTTTTCTAGTCATATTATGTTGAAATATTTTTAGGTTTGAAATTAGAATAAGAAAAGGGATTCATTTAGCTTATTAGATAAATTTAATTTGATTAATTAATTAATTTGGTTAATTAAGAATTAAGTAACAAATCAATACACATCATTTTGTCTGAGATGAAGAACTAAAGCATCTAAGTTTCTGACTTACTAAAAAAATTTGTCAGAACTTGTGCCAACCTAAACAATTAATTTCATACAAAGATTGATACATTTGGTGGGAAGCATACTTCTCATGGCCCTAGAAAGGGTTAATAAGGCTTTAATGTCTATCCCGGTTTGGCACATAATATTATTTTGAAGGAAACCAAATTATCCTTCAAAGATTAAATTAAATTCAAAAACTATTAGTATTTTCTATTAGTAACCAGTCAATAGTTAAAGGTAATTAATGAATTAAAAAAATTAGTAAGAAATTTCTTCAAATACTAGTCGATATGAAAAACTGCCCAGCATCCACAGCAATATCAAAACTTCTAATTAAGGAATCGATGCATGTAGAATGCCATTTTTGTATACTAAGCATCCAAGACAAAACAATAATAGAACTTTATTTTACATAGCAATGATTTTTCCCCATTTACTCATAGTGTTACAGCCATGTGAAACATTAAACACTTTTTCCAATTCATTTCTTATCGCAACTATAAGACATATTCTCTTTCGCTATAGTATTCTTGATACTTTTACAAATAGTTTTCTGCCAAACTATTTCGTGCTTTCTTTCTATCAAGTCACAGTTATAAAAAACAACTATACGAAGATCTGAAAGACGTAAAAGGCTCCCAAGCAATCTTATTCCGAATGTCTGTCTGTAAACACCGTCCGTGATTCTCCTCCATTCGAAAGGCAACCCTCCCAGATAAAAATAGAAACTTATATCCGCAATCAAGGTAGTCACATAAGACGCGAGTAATGACTGAAAAAGACAACCCATGAGATGAAAGAGCACGGGGGAATATTTCTTTCGGTTCAAAACCCCATGGGACAGAAAACAATACTTGTAGGGCGGGAGAAGATAAAGACTTTCCAAAGAGAAAAACAATCCAGATTGGGAAATGGAAAGAGATACTTTCGTCATAAATATAAGGTTGGGAAACAGTCAAATTTAGCTCACTCAGCTTGTTACAGTGAAAGATAAAGTGGTTTCAATAACGATAAATCTAAGGAAATTTTACTTCTAAACATGAATGAATTTAATTTAATTATTTACCCTATTAATAGCCGATAGATAACTAAAAAATGAGCTACAAAAATATTCTTTGATAGTTCAGTTAATATTAACGTCCCGTTTTTCAAAGCAACATTAGGCCTATTTTGGAACGGACCTCGCCATTTTGAACTTCGGGAATATGACGAGAACAACACTTGAGCTGGCATCTTCCTCTCCAAACTTCCACACCATATCAGCAAGAGGACAATTGGCCCCGAAAGATTTAATGTGCACCAGACCCGCTTACAGGAAGTTCTTGAAATCGGGTTTCGAACCTGAAACCTTCCGTTTCTTTACCACCAGGCCTCCGAGGCCCTCCTTGGCAGAATATGATGTTTCAAAAAACTGACTTCTCAATAACCTAAAAATTTTAATTAACTAAATTATATTTTAGAAAAGTATCGCACTTTCTTCTTTAGCAAATATTCGAAAAAAAGTTATAACTGTTTAAAAAAAAATTATATTTTAGATTTTGACGCATCTGTAAGTTTCAAAGGTCGCCGAGCCCGAAAAATAAATTATTGGAATTATGTCCGTCTGTCTATGAACATAATAACTCAAAAATGTAGTAAGCTGAATGAATGATATTTAGTATGTAGTCTTTACACCAAAGTTCAATAAGGTCATTTATCGAAGTCTTTTTTTATATTTCAGCTCTATTATAAAGTCGTTCTAAAAAAACATTTAAATTGGATATTCTGATTCCTTCTGTTTATCATAAAATGGCTCATGTGTAGGACTCTGAAAATTAAAATCTCGGCATTCGTGAGGATCAAAGTCTAGAAGGAAACAAAACATTTTTATTCTAGAAGGGGGGGTGATAACACCATTATTATCACTAAACCAGCTATTCCGATCCGTTCTGAGGGCACATGGAAAAATCTGAAAGACCGCCGTAACAGCAACACTGGCGGAAACTATGGTTGTTGTGGTCCTAATGGCCATCACCAGCCATGATCTCACTTTTTCCTGCACCCACCAGGGTGAAGAGAATCAACCATTATGCCGGAAGCTTTCCATCCTGAACTACAACGTGTCCCCCTGTTGGACCAACACCATTATTAAAAAAAAAACATATGAGAAAGTTTGAGGGAGACCATTAAGCTGGTCCCTCTTTACTTTCCCATATCTCCCCGCGTTCGCAAAATGCATTTTGGGCAATGCATTTTGGTCTGTTTGTGACACAGAAAACTCGATAAAGCTAGAAGGATAAAATTTTGTATTCGGTTTTCACATCAAATTTGTAGATTTCTATTAAATTTTGAACACATTCCGCTCTGAGGAAGTCTGTCAGTCCCACTGTTCTAATATAACTTAATTAACCTTATTAGCATGATAACCATAAAAAGTAGAGGTTTAGAGAGATAAAATTCCATACACGGATTTAATATCTACGTGCAGACATTTACCAAATTATGAGTCAATTCCAACCAGGGATTGACCGTCTGTATGTCTTCACTTTCAGAAAAATGAAAATGTGATCCTTCAAACACGCAATGATTTAAATATATCAAATTTGGAATATAATTTTGTGATTATGTATAGTTTTGTATCAATGTTTTATTTGAATCAGCTGGGAAAAACACGTATAAAACATAAGTTCCGTTTTCGTATACTATTAACCGCAAAAAACCTCATCAAGGACCACACGATAGATTCAATTAAAATGTTAATTCATGCTAAAGGTTATACGCTGGTATTCTACGTAGCCTGTAGTGCACGTGGCAAAGTCTGTTGTCATTCCGTTGCCAGTTTCAGAGGGTTGATTACGCTTCTACAACGAGATGTAAGTATGGATGAAGTCAATTAATAAAAAGATTGAGTAGGAAATAAATTATTTTCTGAAACAATTAGGTTACAATAACCGGTTGCATTAAGAGAGTTTATCGGCCGAGAGGAATTCCGTTTTAGTGGACCGGACACTCGCATCCTGTCACTCTCATGTCAAGCGTAGATACGGACAGATCAATCTCTCTTCCTGTAAAGCGCTTTGCATGTTATTGTACAAACACACAACGTTGTAAATTCATATTTTTTCACTGGGGTCAACTGATGTGAGAGTATGGGCATATGACTAACGTAACTGCAAAAATTGTCATATATCCAGTGTATGCTGATTTACTTTGTGTTAAAATGCACCATCTTAAATATAAATACAATTGTCTTTATAATTAATTGAATGCGGCAAGATTTATGAATGAAAAACAATAGATATTAAGATATGCCCCATTTTATAATTAAATATAATTCAGATTAGGTGTCAATTTTTTTTTTACTATTACTTCGTTTAAAATTGCTTTTATATTTGAATCATGACATTTTTTATATGCGAAATACTGAAGCCAACTCTCACAAAAGGGACATGTCATTAAATGTTTTGGCATTTTATGAACATGTGAACCACGAAGCTGTAAACAGAAAAGATTAAAAACAATTTTTAAAAAAATACTTGGTGCAGGAAGTTAGAGAAGAGGCAGGCGGGGGTGGGAGCTGCAGGGACGTTTTTAAGCATTACTAGAGGGCTTAATTTGCTTCTATTTATTGCTTCCGAAAAAAAAACACCCTCTTTTATAGTTTTTATTTCAGCTGTTTTATTTAAAGGGAGATTAATAACAGACGTGAATAATTAATTATCGTGATCAGTAATGATCAGTTTTCATCATAAGTGCAAGTATAAAAAAAAAAGAGAAAATGAACAGCAAAGGCTATTAAGCCGAAATAAGCCGTTAAGCTTACTTTTTTACACCGAGGTATGGTTGTATTTCTGGGGAAAAAAGAGAGGATTAATGGTACGGGTATTGGGAAATAAAAATAATAAAAATTTGGTATGCGAATTTGTAACTACAAGTTTAGCTTTGTGTAAAACTTTTGTTTCAATCCTTAGGGGGAAATTGACTTAAAAGACAAATTCGATTTTTGAATACTATTAACCGCATGCTGAGGAATAATATCCAAACGAACTCGCCAAGGTTCACGCGATAAAGTCCATAAAAGTGCTAAATTCGTACCAAAAGTTAATATTTCACAATTATTGTACCCCAATACCAAACAAGGCGTTCTCTGGGACACCTTTATTAGATAGTATGCGAGAAAGCTTTGGGGAGGCAAGTTCTGCTATTTAAGTTATTGTATTGCAACTATAATGTATTCTTCAAACCCAGGGAGTTCTGAAACATGGAGAGTCGATAAAATAACGAAATCGATTTTTTTATGATCATATTTAATATTTCGCATACGAAAATGTACATTATAATTTTAATGAAAAAATGCCCCATATTATTTGGTCTTTATGAGAAGCATGCGGAGTATTCTTGAATTTTATCCAATAATATTTTGCTCATTTATCTCCTTGATATGCTGGCGAACCTTTATGTTTCAAAATTTCAATAAATTCATTCGGAATGTCTTGTGATGGAAACTTATCGACCCTTTTAGATCTTACAAGATGTTCACAAACTACTAAATGCATCAGTTCTAAACAGTTGCCTCTATTAAAGCTGGTATCGTGTTCAATGTGAACACGTAAGACCAAATTTTTTTTTCTCAATGAATCGAATAATATGAAACATTCAGACATGCTGTCAGTCGATAAAGCTGGCAAGATGATTATATTCACCTAAAAAAGCAGCGGAAGCAGTCTCCCCAAAACTTTCTATCGCGCAATCTAAGAAACTTGTCATACCAGAGAATACCTTGCATGGCATTGGCATTCAAGAGATATGAAACATTAACTTTTGGTGCGAATTTGGACTTTTTATTGAATCTATCGTGTCATCATTGATTTTATTTTACGATTAATCTCTCACAATGATAAATAATACCCGAAAATTGAATTTGCATTTTAGACAAGTTCTTCTCAACCAATTGAAGGCCTGGTGGTAAAGTCTCGGCATCTGAACTTGAGGGTTTCAGGTTCGTGATCCGATTCCACCGAAGAACCGTCGTGTAAGGAGGTCTGTTGCACGTTAATACCACTAAATGTCCTTCCGCTGGTGTGGTGTGGTGTGGTGTGGAGATGGGGTGCCAGCTCAGGTGTCGTCCTCGTCCTCTGACCGCGGTTCAAAATGACGAGGTCCGTCCCAAAATATCCCTAGTGTGCTTTAAACGGGACGTTAATATCACTAAACTAAACTAAACTAAAGATCTGACACAAAACTGCGCTTTTAGTCACAAAATCCCATAACAAATTTCACATATTTAAGTTAGAGTTTTTGAATTATTGCGTTGACATGTTTCTGAAAATACAGACAGATAGATAGTCAACTAACTCCTTGTTGATTTTGTCTCAAAATTTGACATGTGTCTGCACTATAAATGTTAAATCTGTATACTGCATCTTATCTATCGCTTTGTAGTTATAATGTTAACTTATATCCGAACAGCCGGACAGACGAACTTCCTCCAAATAGATTTTACTCAAAAATTGGCAGAAATCTGAAATTTGGTGTAAAGAACATATATCTGCTGTAACTTCCCATTTTCTCATTTCAAAACGTTTTAGAGTTGTCTTTGCTACAGACAGACAGATGGACATTTTCCAGAAATATGTTTTTCTACCCAGGGAGGTCTAAAAACATAAAAATTCCTTAAAATCTCGAGTTCAATTTTTTTTTTTTTTTTTTTTTTTTTTTTTTTTGACGATTCCTATTCTTTTCTTTTACTACGTATACGAGAAAGCAAAAAAGAATTTGTTGATCTTTTGTCTTTATCAAACATTTTTGACGATTATTTTAAATTTTCATTTGCTAGCAAAGATGAATATAATCGCTGGGGATTCACAGAGCTTAACATTCCCATCCATTTCAAAAAAGCAAGCCGAACATGTGAATTGAATTTCTTTGACATCAAGTAGATACCATGTCGAAATCATTTTTTCTATTGCTGAAGTATCTGAGAAATATTATTATAGCAAAAAAAGTAAAAATAAAACTTCAAAGATCACCATTTTGAGCGAGAAAGCATCAGTAGATGATATCTGGCTTAACAGAAATCTTACGCAGTGCAACAAAAATATACCCGGTATAACTTCGTTCTTTCCGTTGGCGAAGAAAATTCTATGAAATCAAATTACGCTGTTGCTTTCTGAGAAAAATTTAATTTTCCCCTCAGTGATGGCGAATCATTATTACATTTGGCGCAATTATTTTTCAAGATGTTTGAAGAACTTCTGACTAAAAATAACCGCACCGATCTCTTTGTGTGTTTTGCTTTCTGAGCTAGCCGAAGGGGAAAAACACTAACGAAGTCAGCATTTTTTACGTCTTTTCTTGAATATGAAGAAAAAAATTGTTTTATTTATTTTTTCATATATTCTTACTATCAAAATAAAGAAAAAAATCAAAGTTAAAAGAACATTAGAAAGAAATTCTTTTGATGCATTTTGTTGAATTTATATAATAAAAATGGAATGGTTAGTTTAATTAGAGTAAATAACAGATTTTCTTACATATTTGTTACACCAAATATCTTTATATATGAATTGAATAAAGAAGCCTTTCAATTACAAAAAGAGTCTTTAAAAATTTAAAATTTAATGTTTCTAATTTTGAACATTAAAAGCATGACAGCAAAAGCATTAATTTTAAACCAAAATTTTGAAGTCAATAATTCTTTAAGTTTAAAAAAAAATCTAAAATGTAAAAGTTCGTCAGAAATTAGAGATAAGAAAATTGAAGAAAAATGGCGCGGGATTTAATTATTTTCTCATAATAATATTTTTCGTTGCTAATTTATGTATTCATTTCAGGAAAATTACTAACAAATATTTTTTTTTTCGACGCAGAAAATAGTTTATTAATTTTGCTTGCTTTAGGGGAAAAAGTGAAAATTCTGTTTTTTTTTTTTTTCTGAATAACTCTCATTTTTAATAATTCAGTACTTCTATCATAATCTGGTTTCATGAAAATATTTTCTGCTGTTGCATCACTAGCAGCGTAAGTAAATAACAAAATAAAAATGGACTAAAGCGTTATGCAGTATTATCTCGAGGGACAGTTGAATTCATTCACATTATGTCACAATCACGTGACCAAGTAAATCCAACGCGGTATCCATTTGCATGCTATTAAAATGTCTACCGTGATCTATTTTCTTTTATATCTTCTGTTTCAAAAGAACTATAGATTTAAAAATCAAAGAGGCGTATTTAACACCTATTACGTCGCAACATAAATCAGCCCTATTTTCCAAAGAATTCTACAGAGTAAATGCCACGATGTCATTACTTTAAAACACGCCACAAAAAATCGTTCAATCAAAATAAACATCTACCGAAACAACTGGATTTTTCGCATTAGTTTGCGTACAAGAAAGTTAAATTTAGTTTTGCTATGTATTAACTGAGGAATCTTGTCAACGTCAACCTTGATTGATTTTCCAATGTCTCGGGTCGACTATTGATTAGCACAGTTAATTAAACTAAAAATCTTTTCGATAATTATGGCAGTTTAAAGCAGGATAAACATTGGAGCTGACAGAAGATTTGTCAAGAGAAGAAACATGTAATACGAAGATTATTTGTCTTATCCATTTTTGTCGAGAAAGCTTTTAGCAGTAGCTCATTAATTTGAATATTAGCATTCTTTTGAAAAATAATTGATATTCGAGATTAACAAACAAGACAGAACAAATTAAGGTTGAAACAGAAAATAGAATGTTAACACGACAGGATTAAGTAATAAATTTAATCTTATTAGCATTTCGAAATGAACTAGCAAATACTGTCACTTTTGTAACATTAGAATGAATTGAAAGATTATGCAATTAGTTACCGTTATTAACACATAAATATTTTTGCTACACATTAAAGAAAAATATGCACTACTTCCCAAAAACCATTAAGGGTCGAATTTAATTTTCGCTTAGAATGGACCAGTTTTGTGAATTTAATTTTATAAGGTATTTGAACACTTAAATAGTGTGTCAATGCTGCAATAATATAAATAAATTTACATTTTTTTTTATTTGGAAAAAGCGGTATGTATTTGTAGTTTAATCAAAGTATTTAAATTTATATTTCATAAATTAAAATTTTCAGCTCAAAATTTACAGTCGTTACTACAATATAAAGTAGAAAATAAATTTTTATATTGTTGCCAACTATAAATATAATTTCCCTGCCAATAATTATAGTTGAAAAAAGCGTAAGATAGTGTTCTTAATGGATAATTTAATGATATCTCTCCAAACATGCAGACTATTTGCAAATAAATTTGTGGGTTCTGGAAAATGCAAGAAATATAGCCTTATCACTATTCAGAACCGAGATCCGGAGATTCTTCAGGAAAATTTCATGCGATGTCACTCCCGATCAAGAAAACCTATATAAATTTGGATGCATGCCGAACTAATTTTTCTCTGTCTCTAAAAAGTGTTGATCGCATTGCAAGTTGTTTATGTGAAGCGATGTTGATTATGCAGTTGTTACTATTGAATAAGCAATCTGATAATCTGTCTGTGTCATCAATTTCTAAAAGTGCTGTTCTTTAAACGTTCTCTATTGTATTTTTGCCTCCTGTGCTATATGATTTTTTCATGGAAGTATCGTTTTTCCCTTATTCAGAGTGTTAAACGGAAATGACTTTACTCCCACCTTGCGATTATCCTAGCAATAACTTCTTAGATGAAATTTGTTAGGGTACAGTTTATGAGCAGGATTAGAGAATTTTTTCCTCTTGTCCTAAAAATTAATCAAGATATATCACAAAATAACTGCCTAAATGGAATTGTTATATTAAATTTGAAGAATAGTCCAGAAAGTAGTTACAGCCAATATTAGCGCTGATAAATTGAAAGTGGAATATCTGCATCTGGAGACGAATAAACAAAGAATTCCAGATTTTTTTGAATGTATAATAAATGAATTATATAATAATAATTATAATTTACATAATTCATTATTTCATAATTATATAATAAAAGAATTATTTAATATTATATAACTATGTAATAAATTAATTAACAATAATTAATTATAAATTTAAAAAATAAACGTCAAAAATAATTAAATGAAAAAGTTTCTACTTTCATTGAAAAAAGAATGTTTTTAACATTTTTTTTTAGGTACTATCTTCTCTTTATGGAACATACACAAAAACTAATTGAAGGAATTTTTGTTTTTTACAGTTCACATATGTCTTTTTTTATTTTTCAGAAAAAGATTCCGAACCTTATTCTGTTTGCAAAAATTAAGATTAATGGATTCTACTCTGAAGTTAATGAAGTAGGAAAAAAAGAAACAGACGCTAACTGGTAAAAACTGGTGAATTTCTGAGAACTTCTGTGGAAAATCGATAAGTAAGTTTATTCATTAGATTTGTTTTCTTTAACCCAGTGAATCTTTTATTTTTGAAGTTTCCACTACATACAAACATCCGATTGTCCATATTTTATAATATAAATAAACATTATGCGATTAATCATCTTTTGTAATACATTTTCTAGTTTGGCATATTGTCAAAAAGTAAACAAATAAAGTTATCGAAATAAATTTTAACCCTTCTTTGGATGATGATGCAAATTTCCATCATAACATTTAGTAAACAAAAAATTGTGCTCAAAACAGGTATTTCTGTAAATTGGTTGTCGCTGGAAACCTTTTTAAGACTATTGAGTAATAAGAAAAAAAAATCAAATGTCACAATCATTACAGCGGGTTTGAACTTACCATTCCATTGTTTGTTGTGAGTGGAAGAAACGTGCAATTTCTTAAATATTTTTTATAACTAATCAGATATTTTTGCTAATAAAAACGATAATGAGTGGAAAAATTTAGAAGAGTGAGACATTGAAGATTTTGTACTGAGCTTAACATGTAAATTTGCATAATGATGAATATTTCCTGTTTTTTAATTAGTATATATTACATATTTATACTAGGACTTATTTTTAATATTTTTCTTTAAATCTAGAGCATAAATTATATCACCCTGTTTGATTTCACAAAAAAAGGAAAAATCTTTCAAAGATAGGTTAACACTTTGGCTTCCTGGGGAAACAGTCTCAGGTTGGAATTAAAATTTTGTAGGTTCGTGGGGGAGGTCTTTTTGTTGCAGTGTTGAAGTTTCTCTTGTAACTTCATTAAATATTTAATTACTTTAACTATTTCAGAGTGTCATTTAAATAAAACATAATAAACAACCAACATTCTTTTTAAGTTCCTTTTTTTATTAATATTATTAAATATAATTATTTTTATGTGTGTTTTTTCCTATTAGGAAATTGGCATCCTTTTATTACTTTTCACCCTTGTAATATAATTACTCCTAAAAAACACTATATAAAGATAAGAAACAATTTTTATTTTGAAAGTTTTCTCAATTTCGTCCATTTATACTCTAAGCTAAAGCATAACCTATAAAATAGCAAAAAATCTTTTTTTAAAAAGTCACAGAAGACGTCTGGAGATCACCAGGAAGTTATATGTCACACATTACCCGATACACATCAAAATATGACTAGACAAAAAACAAACCGAATAGAATATTAACGTGGGAAGAGGAAGAAAAACCGAAATTATCATTCAAGTTTCCTCCTCCATTCTGCCCTCAGATAAACTCAAGGTTATCGCATTTCGACGATATCTCTCCTCAAGACTACTTCAGCCTATAAATACCCAACGGTGCGTTCATCTATCTGCATAGTAATTAATAACATGCATCCGAAACTAAAATGAGAACGATATGGAAAGCAAGATACTTAATCAAATTACAGAATTTTATTATTTTTTAAGACAAAAGTTCTGTTGAGTTTCGTATACTTTTTATTTCGTATATTTAACATTCAATAATTTAAGCCAAACGATTTCATTATTTTTCTGCGATTATATTTTTTCATTATCATTTTATGCTTTAACTTCAACCGATTTATTATTTGAATATTTGATCTGAAATAATTACTTTATTAAAAAAGATTTATAGATATGTAAATTAAATTCTAAGGATTTTTGAAATATTATTGCCGGTTATAATTTAGAAGTTTTTTTTCCATCTTTATAGAAACCAGATACGTTTATTATGTTTAATGTAGGAAATAAAATTCCCTACAAACTATTTTACTATAGTTGTTCTATATATTAGAAGTACCATAAATTTAGTGCAACATTCTTTAAGAAGTTATTTTTCATTGCTTAAAATTTAAAATTTTTAAAACTGATTTATTTTTAAATTTTTGGCGTTCGAAAATTTTATTTAGCATATAATAAATAATTCGAAAGATAAAATTACTTATGAAAAAAAGAGAATCTAAACAAGAGAATTAACAGATATGTCCTTTTTCTGAAACCATATTATAATTTAGTAAAATATGCTGTACACTAATTTTATATATTTAAAAAAATGCAAACTAATTCTTGAAAAGAAAATTCATATGAATCGGCTAAAGGCAGTAAAATGAAAATTGAAAATTCCTCACAACTGACAACAAACTACATCGATTTTTTAGATAAATTAATAAAACCGATTCGAAATTATATTTATATTGAATTCTCCCATTACTTTTTTAAAACAGAAATACGAATCTTTTACATTATCGTATACGAAGTATGTACAAAGAAAAAGTATTTTAATTTTCAAAAAATTCGAATTCTAAATTTCAACATTTTAGAATACTCGAAACCTAAAAACAGTTTTTGGAATTATGGCTGTCTGTTCGTCTGTAAACCAGATAACTCAAAAGCAGAAAGAGCACCATACATATTATCTTTTCTTTACAAGAAAATAAGACTCCAATAAGATATTTACGGAAATTTATAAATTCATTATAACCAAAATATTAATAAAAATGATACTTTACATAAATTTTCAATGCAAAAATATATTGGAATTCAATGGAAAAAATATTTTGTTCCAATTATTCATTTATTTATATCTGAAATGCAAATAAATCATTCAAAAAATGAGTTTCCATTACTATGAAAAACAAAATTTTTGCTTCGTTCAGCATCGTTGCCAACAGCAAATATGAAACATGTTCGGCGTGAAAGGATGCCTAGAGATCTGCTTAATATAATAATCATTAAAATAAAATTTAAAAAAAAGTCCTCCAAATATTTTCATTGAATGGTAAGTCTTTTTTTTTTTGAAATTCAAAGAATCATCATTCAAGTCTGATTTTTCTTTTTTTTTTAATGTGATGGCGGGTGAAAAAAATTATAAAAATTCCACTGTTAGATAAAACTGCCAATAAGAATATTCTAAGAAAAAAAAATTTCTTCCAATGAAAACAACTTTTTAAAAACTTCGAAATAAAACGATTTTATTACTGATTTGTATTTAATGTCATTTAAATGTTAGAATGCAGACTTTATATTCATTAACATTTTATTTTTCATAGGTTTCTTATTTCAAGTCTGAAAGGAAGAATGCAACATAAGTCAAGACATTATTTAGCTTTTTGAGGTTTTCAATAGGAATTATTTTTATTATCTTAAAATTATTTCTTCTAAAATATTCAATAAAATGTAACTTTTTTGTATTTATCTTATATATATTATAAATTAAAGAAGAGAAGTAAATGCATCTATTTTTCAAGTTTCAAAAATGTAACAATGATACAATTTATCTTCAAATATAAACATTATTGCAAATTTTCAAAAACTGGTTCGAATCGCTGATACAGTTGATTCCTTTAACCACAAGAAAGAATGTCTCCTTGACTTTTTTTTTCCTATTTTCTCTGTGATTTTAATGTTTAAAGCTGTTAATTACATTCAATAAAAGAATTCGTTTCCATTCTTCGAAAAAAGAAAAACAGAAATCGTTATCTCCTTAAAAATAAACGTTGATAAATTTCCATTAGAACATTCAGTTGTAAAAGCAAATAATCTAAGAAAGTTTATTTTAATTTTTATGCAGAACAAATATGCTGAATAATTTTCTTCGCCAAAACAAACAATAAAAATGAAAGTTGTTCCGAAACAAGCAAATGTACGGAACTGTTCTGAGAATCTTTTCGCTTTTATTATTATTTGTTTTATCTTTTTGGAAATTGCTATTTGCAATTCTTTCTTTTCATGCGGTTCTTTTTAATTACGATATTATTCATTTAATATCTTAACATCTTATTATAATATTCACACCTTTTATTGGTTCAATAAATATGCATTAGGAAGAGATATTATGTTAATTAACATATACTATTAGGGGCAATCAATTAAATATTATCATATATAAAAACATGCAATTTTGTGTTAATTAACATTACATTTAAATCACATAATATATTCTTAAGCAAATGTATTTGCTGTCATAATATTTTCATTTAATATTTTACATCTAAAGTATCATACATAAAAAAAATACTATCCACCTTTGTCGACCAGCTAGTTCGCCTAGATTAATGGTTATTTTTTCTTTCAATTACAGCTCTTATGTATTACTTAATGTGCGAGATTCCTTCAAAAATATTTATTAATTAAATTGTGACAAATGTTGAAGCCGTTCTTTATTGTGTCAATGAATCATCATAACTGAATCATGACTTCATAGTGCTACTAAAAACTTAAAATTATAACTCATATATATATTCATCTTTATTCCACAGTAAGTATTCGGTATTTCAATTTCACTTTCTGATTTTTATGTAAGATGTACAAATATTAAACAGAATTCTTTTTCCTTGGTTTTCTAGAATAGATGAAACAATGAAAACATATTAAAAAAACAATGCAAATGGTTTAAATTGTTGAAAATTACGTAAAAATAATATTTTTAAAAATAGCTAAAATTTGGGAGATTTTTGATTGCCAATTAAATTAGTGTTATCATAAAAATGGTGGAAAAATTTGGTTTTAAAATAATATTTTTGGTAGTTATTCCGGGGAAAAGGCAAATATCGCTTCGATTTTAATTAAAATTCTTTTTAAATTTTCACCTAAACCACTCAAAATCATATTTTTTCCAATTTCATAGTATATCTATGCCAAATTATATATATTTTATATTAGTTCAATACAGCGCCAACACCTCATTAGAAGAGGTAAAGATTACTGACAATTCTCAGATATGGAAATATCTAACTGTTTTGTGCATGTCCATAGGCGTTTCAGTTAATCAAAAAAGGAGTGAGATGAAAGAAATTGCGTCAAAAAGGGCGGAAGTTAACATCAATGAATATCGAAAATCCACATATCTTACTGCGTATCACCACCTGGCAGAGTTAAAGCTTCTGAAATTGGTAATCTCGAGATCCTTTCACTTATGAGAAGCATCTCTTATAGCATTTCTTTAGTAAAATTTTTTAAAGCTATGAATAACTTTAATGAGATATTTAAAGCTGAATGTTGAACATTAGAAAATATTTATACAGAATGTATAGCTGTATCTTTATACAGGGAAATTATCCAAAGAACAAAGAAGCTAAGGAAAGTGATGCATTCCTTTTGTTGGATCTTTAAGCGATCACTTGAGGCTGATAGCAATGCAGCGCAACATGAATAAAGGAATTTGCATCGAAAATTATAACAGAAAATAAAATGAATCGATTTTAAATAACCGGGAATCCTTTTTTAAACCTTTAAACATATTTAAATATAGCGTATTTGGCTCTAAGCCTCATCCTATAATGTGGAAAATAACACTTTAGAGCAATACATCTTACCTTTTATAACTACGTGCAAAGTCTGATATTGGTTTACAAATTGATATAAATATTATATATTAAAACTCATACATATAGCTTATTATAAAGGGCGTCCCAAAATTAACGCAAGATTCGAATTTACCACCATTAGCGAAATAAAATGTTGGCAACCCTATTAAAAAATTTGACAGCTGATAGCTTAGGGTTAGTAAAAATGGAGAGTTGTACTATAGAACAACGTGTTAATGCAAATTTGAATTCTATAAAAGACACAGTTTTTTTAATTAACTTATAATATTTTTATTGAATCGTAAATTACACAAGAGTTATGTCTGGAATAACACGTGGGCAAATGGCCTCCACGGCTCTGCTGGTACATACGCACTGTTTTGTCGAAATTTTCCATGACCATTTTGCATAAATGAGGCTGAATTTCGTTGGTGCAGGGTTGAATTTCAAAGCATGCGTGCTTGTGGGTTTGTTGACATAGACTTTTGACTTCAATTAACCCCGTAAATAGAAATCAAATGGTGTGGAAAATGTTACATGATCTAGGGGACCAATTCTCAAATTTTTGATCTGTGGCTACCAGACTTTCATTATTTTTGAAATTTTGTTCAACAATGAAAACACTTTGTTCTATCGTGAAACGCTACATTTTTTCTAACCCTAAACTATCACTGTCAAATGGTTTTATTAATAGGGTTGCTAATTCATTGCTGCAGGAAAGGTGGCAAATTTGAATGTTGCTTTAACTTTAGGGCATCTTTTTCTTTTGAATTATAATGTTCAATTACACTCGCATAGACAGAGCAATTAACAATCAGCTCAATAATTAATTTCAATCAAAAATCAAAGACTACAATTCTAAAAAAAATGTCATACGTCAAATCTGATCTGTCAAGATTCTTGCCTTTCGGAGCTACGTTTTCAACTACTTATGAACTGACAGATTCGCACCTTTTCATTTGATTGTTTTCTTCCAACTTTTGTGATGTAAAAATTAGTATTACATCACAATGGTGATGTAAATTCATCACCATTATTTTATTTATAAATCACATCAATATCTTGTTTATAAGGTATAATACTAAATTTTCTAGTTCATTGTGTTTTTAATTTATCACGTTCTTGAACATATTTTATGAAAAGAAAAAGTACTTTTTCCTTTGCAAATCAGAGACATCCGATTTATCAAAACAGGTAGCTGTAATATTTTCTTGCGCTTTGTATACTTTGCATACGAGAAAGACAAATACAAAAACTCCATTATTTTGATAAAAGAATTGAGATTTTATATGTATAACTTATTTAAAGATTCTGAAATCGCTATTATACAAAACGAACACCAAAATTTATACTTTGTGTTTAAAAAAGGTTTTCTTTTGGATCAAGTTTTATATTGTTCTGAGCATCATTTTTGTTCGAATTTATTATTTTTTATTCAATTACAAATGAATTACGAAAAGTAATTAACTAAATTTTGTTACCTATTTACTGCATTACTCTGTTATTTTTTGGCACTTAATATAAATAATTATCATTATTAAGTGAATTTTAATGCGATTTCAAGTCTATACTTTTCCGTTAGTTGATCTATCAATAAGATAAATTTTCTTTAAAATATTTTGTTGATTGCTGTTCCAAAATTTAAAGCATCAAACTGAGTATTCTTTTTTTTAAATTTCTGTAGTGAAATAATATAATGAAATAATAGAAACAGTTCCTAAAATACATTTCTATCACTATACAAAAAGAGAAATATGAATGAAAGTAGAATAGAATTCTAATTATTTTATTAATTTTTTTAGTTTTTAACTTAAAATTTATTACTAAAATTGATGTGGAATCTGAAAATCAGTTTTTCGGATATTGACTAGGAATCAGTGCAACTTGTATGTAATAAAGATTATTCGATTAACTGACAAATAAGTTCTGAAAATTTTCAAATAATTTGCACTGCCATCGAAAACAGTCGTGTATAAAATTTGAAAATTCTAGCATGTCAATAAGTGGAAAATAATTTAATGGCAAAATCCCATTTTTATAAACTTGGAATTTGTCATGCTAAATTAAGATACATACATAATATAAAGAAGCCAACAACAGAAAACACTATTGCTTACTTTTTATTCAAAATAAATTTTCCTACAGAATTTTCCACACTTTTTTCGCTTTCTTAAACACCTTTTGAATATTTAAAAGTTGAAGCAGACAGAATTTTCATTAAACCTAACATTTAATCTTAAAAAATTCCTAATTCCTAAATTTTAGCTACAAGAGGCAAAACAGCCATAGCAATCTGAATTTTGATAGTTAAATTTGGCAACGTGACGCGTTATTACCGAAGATCATTACCCAGATTTCCAGAACCCTGATCGCATAAAAATTTTCATTGTTCTGAATAATAAAACGTTCTTATAGTAATCTGGTGGAAAACAACTGGCGCTGAAAGATATCGATTCCATCCAAAACACTGAAATAGAACCTTAAGAATTGCTGGTTTACTTTTAAAGTGTCCATGCTTTATTTTCTTTTTTCTTCTTTTATTGCTCATGTATTATGGAAATGGTTTCTGATAAAGATATGTTTATGACATATCAAAAAATAACCGAACACGTAGGTGGGATATCTCGTTTCTTTTCCTTGAATATAAAATACTTTCTAAGTTTATGAATAGAATTTTAAAAAAAGTCTAAAAAACGGAGAACACGCTTCAAGGATAAAGAATAAAAATAAAACAGCTAAAAATAATAACATTTAATAAATTTTAAAAATAAATTAAAATTTCAAAAATTCAAATTAAATGTAATCGAGTTTATTGTGATATATAGAAATTTAAATGAATGTTTAATGCTTAGAATGGAAATAAAAGGACGTCAGGTACAAAAACCATAACTTTAATTCAGGAAATTAAGCAAACAATAGCTACTGAAAACTGTAAATACGGTCATATTTACACGAAAAAGAAGCCATTTGTTAAAATACGTATGAAGATTCATTAAATGCCTAAATGTGTATTAATATTATATATAAATAATATAATATGTATATGTCTATATTTTAATTGCTAAAAATAAACTTATTCGATTGGAAGACGTCACTGATGCCAATTGCCACACATTTACTATAAGTTTTACGAAGAATATTTAATTGTAACATCTTCGATTTTTTCTCTGAAAATAATTCGATTAATTAGTAAAATTTTATTTTTACCGCATTTGTATGTGGAAAAGAAACAGTTCTGTTTCAATATTCTGTTTCCATATCGTCTTCAACGATAAACTTAATTTGGCATGCGTTGTTTATTTATATTATTTATTATTTTTGTTATCATGCAATTAAATTTACTATCAATTATAGAAAATATTGTAAAGTTTCAGTATTTTTATATATTTTGATGCATTTGTTTTTAGTTAGATTTAATATATCATTAATTGCTGACGATTTTTATAAAGTTGCAGTATTTTTATTTATTTTATTGTAGTTACATTAATTTAATTTTTCAGAAAATAATTAAATTGAATTGAATTTTCTCCGAATGGCAATAAAATGCAGTTGTTAAAAAAATATAGGCTCGAAAATAAAAAGTTGAAAGAGGAACAGAAATTTAAAAAAGCGAATTTATGATTATTCGATTAAACCATTCGTATCATTTTTAATCTAACCATGCGTTATTTTATTGTTTTATGTTAAAACACGTTATTTTATATACACGTTGCCATTAACTGAAGGCGATTTTAGTAAATTTGAAGCCTTTTAATTTATTTTATTGCTGTAGTTTAATTCCATTTCCTCATAACAGCAATAAAATGTAATTGTAAATAATATATGTTAGAGAACAAAAAGTTTCAAGAGGAATAGAAATTTTAAAAAGTGAAATTTTGATTATTCGATTGAACTATTCATATCAAGTAATATCTAACCATACTTTATTTTATTGTTTTACATTAACATACGTTATTCTATATGAAGTCATAGAATATTCGAATAGATTTCGCATTTGTATACGCCTAAATAAAACTGGGCTAGAAGATTTAACGTATATAATATAAGTTAATTGGCTAAATTACGACTATAACTTAATTATTTTTGTTATAAAGGTAAAACTCATTTATAGCTGAAAAAAGTAATAATGAGACAGAATATACTTTTTTTATAAAAGTATTGCGATTATTTGTTGAATAACATATAACTGATGTTTTTTACTTTTGTCCGTGTTCCTTATTAAATTTGATATTTGATAATCATTCAATATTAATAGCCATTTGGCAACCGTTTCATCAGAAATATGGCTAGTTTTCATTGACAGGGTAATTAAAACCCATTGCCCAGTAAATTTCAATTCCTGAACTTGCGGCCAGAAAAAGTTATTGATATAAATATTTAAACAAGTTATTTTGTCAAAAAGGCGTATTACTAAATCAGAATTTTCAGAGCCCCAGGAAAAAGCACATTATTAAAATATTTATCTAATCATTTCAAGATTTTAGACAGTTTTCATATTTGAATCTGTAGAGACCAGAAATAAAGAAAAATTACCATCACATCTTACACTCAATTCACTTATATTATGAAATGAGGGACAAAAGTGATACATTTTGTTAATTCCAAAAGCTGAGATTCCTGGAAGTCACAAAAAAATCTTACTAGGGTTGCTCCCATTACGACTTTTTTCAAACTCGTTTGGTCCAGTTAGTAGAAATAGCAAGCTTGTTATCACATTATAAATCAATGCTGATAAAAATGAAATATTGTGTTTTAACTTTGAGTATGCTTACATTGTTGAAAACTATATTCTCCAATTGAGAGATTTAAAAAGAAATAATTCTAGATTTAATACATTATAAAGTATGAGTTTAATAAAAAAAGGTTCAATAAAAATTTCTATTGCTATGAGACATAAATTTCAACTTTCAAACGATTATCTCTGAAGAAATTTTAAATAATTTGAATTCTGTATGAATAACCTAAATAAGTCAGAGTCTTAGACATAGATATGGAATTGTAAACTATTTTCTTTTATAGATTTTGAAAAATAGTTCGTTTAAAAAAAATAAAAATTTAATTCAGCAGGTTTCGAAAATTCAATTCAACGTTGCATTTCAAACAGCCGTCTGCGCAATTAGTTTTCAAAACACGTCAAGAAAATTCTACTTTTATCCAAAATTAATGTACTTCAAGCAATCGGTTATGCAATTAGTTTTCAAAACACGACAACAGATTGAATTTTACATGTTTCCACAGTTAATAACTGCACTGTAAGCGATCTGTTTAGCAAATGGTTTCAAAACATGGCGAAAAAATATAATTTTCCATTTTGCCAAAATTTATATTTCTATTATATATATATCATATAATAGAAAAAAATTTATAAAACTTTCCAAAATTTATAATTTTATTATATCTATTATATATTATTTATATTTCCATTAATTTATTCAAAGTAACCAATACATATTTATGCATAGCTTAAAATAGGGAGGTCCAAATTTATAAAATGGTGGTTAGTTTCCCCACAAAATAACTTTGTTAAACTATTTCTTTTAATTCATTAAATTTTCATCGTTTCATGAATTTTAACGATACTTTTTTTCACAAAGAACTTCGATTAAAAAATAAAATGGCTAGGATTAGAAGTTGAAAAAAAAAAGAATTCTAGAATAAATTGTTTCTTTAAAGCAACTAAAGAATTGATTCGTAATCCAAATTAATTGGAACAGCTCCAAGTTCGAGGATTACCGAAAACCAAACAAAAGATTTTTCTTTTTTATTCATGGAATCGAGTAAAATTCCCTTCTAAAACAAAGTTTCAAGATAAAGTATTTTGTGTTTTTTAAATACGCGGAATTTTAAATAACTAGCGCAATTAGATTTAATTTACTGCCTATTTCTTTTATCAATAACATTTTATATTTCTATTAATTTCATATACAGTGGCTCAAACAATTGAGAGTGCACCTTGCTTTTACTTCATAAATCCGAGTTTCAACAACACATTACCAAGAAGCGCAAACATGTTTTTATTTTTACACATAACAAATGGTTTAATTTAAAGTAAAAATAAAAAACAATCAACGAAACATTTCTAAACTGAAAAGTTTCAGAAGCATTTTGAATAAACCTAGATTTTTGCCTCAAAAAATTGAGAATACACCAATGATATTTTTGTAATATCTCGCATAGAAGAAAGTGTCAGTATTTAGTTGCATGTCTTTTGGCTTTTATAATGGCCTCTAATCGTCATGGTAACGATTCGACCCATTTTTGGTAGTATTTGAAGATATTTTACCTCATTCTTCTTGCAGCACTTGTTTTAAATGGGTTTTGTTTCTAATTTTGTGTTTTTGTATCACTCTTTCGAGTGCGTTTCTCAGATATTCAATGGTATTGATGTCGGAGTACTGTGATGGTGTGTGTAACTGCTGTTTACAATGAAAAAGACACAACATTTTGTCGTTCCGTGCATTCTATTTGGAGTTGTTTTTCTGCTGGAAAATGAAATTTCCATCTAAACTCAAATTTTTTGCACATTCTTTTAGATTGCTGCAATATATATCTAACTAAATAATATGGTTTATAATGCCATCTATAAGAATTAAATTTCCTACCCCAGATGAAGCCATACAACCACAAATCATGACGGAGCCAATACCATGTTTAACTGTAAGACGCAAATTTTTTTGGATCCAAAGCAGTATTAGGCTTTCTCCATACTATGTGACGGCAGTCATTGCCAAAAATATTGAGTTTTCTTTCATCACTAAATATAATTTTTTTCAAAAGTTATTGGTCTTCATTTGATCAGTTTTTGCAAACTTCAAGCGCTTTTTCTGAATTTGTAAGATCTGAACAGTTTCTCTCTTAAATCTAGCTTGTCTAAATACATTTCGCACAGATTCAGCACTTACTTTCTGAAAATAATTTGATTAATTTCTGCGACAAATTAGATGAGCCGTATGGATGAAGCAATCAATCTAAAGGAATGTGCTAAAAATTTGGGTTTAGGTGGAAATTTCATTTTCCTGTAGGGAAGCGACCCCGAACAGAATGCACGTAACGTCAAAATGTGGCATCTTTTTTTATTGTAAACAGCAATTACACACACCATCACAGTACCTCGACATCAATGCCATTGAATATCTGTGAACCACACTCGAAATAGGAGTTCAAAAGACAAAATTAGAAGCAAAAACCCATTTAAAGCAGGTGTTGCAAGAAGAATAGGGTAAAATATCTTCAGATACTTCCAAAATATGGTCGAATCGTTACCACGACGGTTAGAGGCCATTATAAAAGCCAAAGGATATGCAACTAACTATTGTCACTTTCTTTGTATGCCAGATATTACAAAAATTTCATTGCTGTATTCTCAATATTTTAAGGCAAAAATCTGAGTATGTTAATTGGAAATGCTTCGGAATTTTTTCAATTTAGAAGTTTTTCGTTGAATTTTCTTTATTTTTACTTTAAACTATTTGTTACGTGTAGAAATAAAAACATGTTTGCATTTCTCGGTAATGTGTTATTTATATTAAAAGTCGGATTTATCAAGTAAAAATAAGGTGTATTTTCAGTTGTTTTAGCCAGTGTACTTGTCTTGATTTCTTTCTTATAGAAAATTAGAAAAAAATTACCTACTTGATTAAATTTTAATCCGAAAGTTTTGATCTTTGGGTTGAATCTTTTGCTCTTATGTGTACGCTTGTATAATCACGGAAGCACAAAAACAAAAACAAAAAAAATCTAGATGAATGAAATTTGCCGTGAAGCCAAACTTGCCTAATTGTAATAAAATTCAAACTTCATAAGAGAGCAAAAAAATATTTTTTATTTTAAAACGCACTTAATTTTTTCATGCATAATGGGAAAACGTAATAAAAAAATTCGCATTTATAAACCATTCCAAGATATGCTTTTATATAAGGTATGAATGGGTCTGATGTTTCAACGACTTCTGACTTAACATACTAAGCTTATGCTTAGAATACTTTTTCTATTAATTTTTAATTAATTGTTTTTCTGAGGGGTTGAAAGATTTTCTTTGCTAACCTAATACTTCTTCGATGCTCTCAGTAAGAACCAAACTGAGAAAACAAATATTTTGTAAATTATTTTTTTAAATTTTAATGCCATCATTTGCAGCAAATTTTCTAATTTCACTGAATTTATCTATCTATTTTTCTTTTTTAGTGCATCTTTATTTTTGTTTATTTGTTTCGATTTTTATCGTCTGCATCCGTCAGCCGATATCACTTTCACGAAAAATAAATACATGCGCAAAAGCAATATTATTTCTAAAACTTATTTAAAAAACTAAATATGTAGTTTTTATTAAATGCTGAATTTGTGAACGATTCAATGAAAAACATCAAAAATTCAATAAGGAATCGATCTTCATGTAAAGAATATCATCTTTAAACGATAGTGTATTCCTTCTTGTAATTAAAACCCATAGCAAAATTTTAATTGAAATGTTATTTTTAAACATTTTCACCTAGTTAAACAATTCCTAATTCTATTTTTTTATATAACAAGGCCTAAGGATTTGTTGAAAAGAACTCAAAAGCAATGAAAGCGACAATTTTTATAATGGGAATCATAGCTAAATAGATATGTAAGACAAAAAAGTTCAGTATTTATATGACTACCTATTTAGCAGAATTTGGTAACGAAAGATGTTATAAAAATTGAATTTGAAATTTTTCTAACTAAATTTGAATGTTTTAGGGTATTTATCATAGAAAAAGTGGAAAATTCCTGGTTCACAACATGGAATATGAAAAGCATCGACGAAAATAATCATCCATTATAGCAACGATTTGGTTTTGGGTAATTATATTTATGCCCCGTTTTGAAGCAACATGAAGGCTACTTTGATACATATGTCGTAATTTCAAGACTTCGGTAGATAATAAGGGACTATACCATATCTCCAAACTTGTGCTTGAAATGTGGCCCTGTCGAATTCAACGTACACCACCACTGTTTAAAGGGTGGTTTTTAATCGTGTTTTGAAATGAAACCCTCCGATTATGATGTCGAGATCTTATCATCGGGCCATTATTGGAATATTATCCGTTGTAAAAGTAAAAGACGATTTTTGAGTGCTTTTACTAATTATTTCAAATGTTGGTAACTGATTTATGGGCGCGTTTTGAAAA
Organism: Argiope bruennichi; assembly: GCF_947563725.1. Taxonomy (NCBI): domain Eukaryota; kingdom Metazoa; phylum Arthropoda; class Arachnida; order Araneae; family Araneidae; genus Argiope; species Argiope bruennichi. The sequence goes on along the minus strand of NC_079156.1, from coordinate 20,690,974 downwards.
TAAACTTTAATCTGGGCGTGTTTTTTAATCAAATTTTTACTTATATGCAAATCAGAGGGTTTATGTCTTCGAATATGTAGTAAAATTGCAGTTTACTATTCCCATTTAATACTGATGAATGTTTATAAAGATGAATGTTTATGTATCTGTCTGTGAATGTATGAGAACCTTGTAGCAGTTTTTATAGCGTTTTTCTTATATTTAATAAATTAAAAATTATACTAATCTTGGTGTTTTCCGACAACAAAACGACTTTTATATCGTTTCAAAATTGTCTATATATTGATATTAATTTAAGAGATGTAAAAAGGCTTTCTGAAATTTGTTACGTTTTAAAATTATTATTATTATTATTCAAATTAATTAATTATTATTAAAATACAAAAATTCAAACCGCTTTCATTGTTTCATCAAACATTGAATCGGGTGACTTTTGGCTACTGCTGAAGACTAAAAAGAATAATTCTGTTAAATATCTATGTAATTTAAACGACAAAAAAAATTTTGATATTTAATAATATCGTAGCATGTCAAAAAAATGCATTTATATTATTAAATATGCCCGGAAAAAAATTGCAACCATCTTTTTTTTATTTTTCTTGTAAATTAAACAGCTATTAAATAGAATTATACTTTTTTAGCTTTCAATAATATAACAAAATTGCCCATTCAATATTTGGTGAAATGATGAAAGCGGTTTGAATTTCAGGGCGATTATATCGCGAAGATAGATTCATCACCTATTGTATGCCAACGAATTCAAAAACCCTATGCGCTTTTGTGCATGTTTTAGGATGGGTTCAATTCTTCAAAATAGTGGTGAGAGGTAAGATGAAAGGAGAAGATGTTTACATTTAACAATAAGATTACTCGCAGACTAAATTAAAATAATAAGATCAGAAACGACACGATATTCATATAGAAATCGGAAAAAAATGAACGAAAAAGTATCTAATAGGGCGGAAATCAAGGTCAAAGACTGACGAAGAATTTCGGAAATGCGCTCATCCTTCCCGCGTGTCACCCCTTAGTGAGATAAAATCGTCGTAAAGTGGCCGTTTCAGGATACTTAAACGACCACTTTACGACGCAATGTTTCAGTATGCAACTGAATGTATCAGTGTGCAATCAGTATGAAACGACCACTCAGGACGCAATGTATCAGTATGAAACGACCACTCAGGACGTAATGTATCAGTATGCAATTTTTGAAATATTTTTTCGAACTATGAAAAACCAAAAGTAGAAAGATAAAACAAATTACAAAAAAAACTATTGCACTTATATAATGCTTGCTCTTAAATTCTGTTAGCAAAATATTATTCAGTTCATATGAAATGAATCGTGAAATCCACAACGATAGTATAATCAGAAAATTTATACTCTCATTGCTTTTTGCAGAACCTTCATTATTTTGTTTCTGTAGCAAGTTAAACAATAATATAGCATTACTTAAGAACTGATATCCAGTTAATGGAAAAACAGTTTTAAATAATAGCTCAGCTCTGATATTATAATGCAAAAACACGCAATATGCTTAAAAAGAGATAAAATCAGCACAAATATCTCTTGCCTTTTGCTTCAAGGTAATTTAGCGTGAACAATTGTATTTTGCTTTTACATAACTACTTTCCGTTACTAGGAATAATTTTTAAAATATTCGAATATTGTAATTGAGGAAATGAAGGTGCATTTTCCGCAAATGTTTCAGAACAAAATATGGCTGTCCATAAATCATGCGACCAAAAATTCTTTTTTTTTCAGATTAATAGTTATTATCGCCTGATTGTTATTAAGAATTTAAACAAATGATGATTTAAAAATATAAATGATGTTAAACTGTTTTCTCAATACTAATTACAAATCACAGACATTTGTTTACATTTCTTCATGTATGCTATTTTTAAAAAAAAACACCTAATTTTTAAGACAAAATATTAGATTTTGATAAAGGTAAGAAAAAAAATTCAACTTTGAAAATGAAGCACAACTCATTTTCTCACAGTCACACAAACAACAGGAAGATAGGAACATTTTAACATACATAAATGGAAAAACAATAAATAAATATTATAATCTAAAATTAATGAAAAAAATTTAAGCACTTACAAATTGGTTTCATTTAATTGAAAATGCATAACACTGGTATTGTTCAAGAAGTTTATATAATGATTTAATGAATGTTATTTCAATTTTAACCAAGCAAATTTAAAATCGTTTGAGATTCGAATTAAATCAGAACACTGATTTTAATAACTGTTACTGCAAAGTCTTACGAACATAAGAAAAATTGCAAGTATTGCAGAATTTTTCGATGATTTTATAAAAATTCAGTGAATATGATCATGAAATAATAAAGTATATTTGAAAGAGTGAATTTAAATTACGTCGAGAAAAAAATAGAGATTTTCACTTGAAAAAACAAATCACATTTTTGATATATTCAAAAATTAGAGATGAAAAATATTATTTATTACATCACTTGAAACAGAATAAAGAACATTTTTGGCATTATATAAACTTCTTCGATTCACAGATAATAACTGATCAAAGAATTTATAAACTATTTCTTTTAGTGTATAGGCATGGAGCGTTAAATGTAAACTATTCATATATCATCAGCTTTTTCTTTTTTTTATCTCTTTATTTTAATTCAATTTTAATGGCCTTCTACATATCTGATAAATTTTTAATGCATCTAATTTATTAAACCTTGTAAAAAATCGTATCGAAAACTCTTTAACTAAATTAAAATTCTTAAATAAATTTTAATCTCTTTTTTAATCAATGAATTTTATAAATATTTGTATTTTAAGTGCATAGTGCTTTCAATCATTAATTTTTAATTTTAATCTCCATTTTCACTTTCTAATTATAATTTTTAATATTTCAACTTGCATCAAAATGTAATTTTCTTCAAAAAAAATAGTTTTAGAAAACTTTTTGTAATAACTGTTACACGATAATATTAAAATTTGTTTTGTTTATATTTGTCAAATATTAAGGCATTTTATTTAAATTAAGTCTTGCAGTAGGTAAAAGAACTATTTATATTTAATCACATTTAATATTAAAGAACCTTTTTTAAAAAAATATTATTTTCAATTTATTAGAATTGATTCATTTTTTAAAGAACAATATTATCCATCAAAATAGATTTGAAAATTATCGTCTGCACATTTCTGATTAGTTTTTGTGAAAGGATGAATAAATAATTCATATTACATAACTTTTCTGATAAAGTTTAATTACTAATCTTAATTAATTCTATTATTTCATGAATATTTTCTGAAATTCACATTATTAATTAGAAATTAGTTTTTAAACCGGCTCAAAAAATATTTGCAAGTAATGAAATTTTTCGACTCGAATATTTTTATTCTTGTGTATTATGAATAAACACGATCGATTTCATTTCACTTACCTTGGGAATTAAGGATTAAAAGCCCGGAGACGCGCAACTGGTGTGCTTCGCGATCAATGTGGATGGAAAAGCTGAATTTCAGTCTTCGCAGACGATAATGTAGGGTTGGAAGGGGGCGCCCCGGACGCTCGGAAAGACGGAAATGAGACGAGCGCGGGAGTCATGTGAGTTTTTTCTCCCCCTTTTGAATGCGATGATAGAGTTATGTAAACAAAGTATGATTTATAGACTAGGGTGAAGACGCACTTTAAATGATATTTGAAGGTAAATTTCGTTTTGAATAATAATGCTTAGCAAATATGCTTATCAGAGTTAATAAACAAACAGAAAAGATTTTATGTAGGTAATTTTATGAATGAGGCAAAATGTGTTATTCTTAAACTTTTTTTAGAATTTCGACCATTGTATAAACAGCGAGTGATAGGGATGATAATGTCGTGATCATTAAAAATCATCACATAAAATGCCAACATCATTTTAGACAATACGTAGATGTCACAAAAATACAGGGTGGTAATAAAGGAATCTCCGAATTTTTCAGGGATATTATAAAAAAACCAAAGCAAAGTACAGCCTTGCTGTTCATCTAAATCAAAAATAATATTTGAAAGTTGAAATTCGACACAATTATAAGTGTTTAATATGAGCCTCCGAAAATTCGATGGACATCGAAGCATACTCATTCCGGAATTTTTTTTAATCATGCCTGGCGCGAAACTGTTAAAGGATGCAAGTAAGCGCGTGTGGCAATATTTGGGAGGGGGGAGCTACATCAAACGGCAGGTATTTGTTTCATCTCTACCAAATGAATTTAAAACATGCACATTTGTAGCTTTCAAAGCATCGCATCAAATGTTGATAAAAAAAAAAAAAAAACTTTGGAATGAACAATCGTTGAGCTTTGATATTGTTTCCATTGTAAGAGGAACTTACATTGAATACTTATAACTAAGTTGAATTTAAACTTTCAACTGTAATTTCTGACGTACAACAAGGAGGGATATTCATTTATAATCTATCTGTATTGCTGTCAATGTTCTTCCATTTTTACAAAAAAAAATTAAACATTTATAGGAATAATATATTTTTTGTATAATACAAGACTATACAACGTACAATAATGTAGACTGTACAACGCAAAATTACAGATTTTCTATACAATTTTCGATATGTGTTCAAAATCAATAAAATGACAAGTTAGTTTTAGTCGTTATTTTTTCCTCGTACGTATAATTTAAGAATATCTAGTTAAAAAATTTTCTTTATTGAGAAATTTCAAAGTGAAATGATAAAACTACAATAAATGGACTCTATGATAACAATAAGTATGTTATTTTAAAAGTAAATTAGTAAAGAAAGAGTTAAGTGTTAACAGCGAAATCAGTTAAGTTCGTTTACTATGTTAAACAGTCGACTTTTTGCTAAATTATGATTTTTTTTTTATTTAATATCCTTAATGTTTAAATAGGCTTCTTCAAATCAAACCTTTTGAATTTTGTTTCTAAGTATATTTTTTTCGGGAAGTCAGTGATTTTTATATTTGCATTTCCGTATGTCTAAATTCTGTTTTGCTTGTTTAGATTTCTTTGTTTCTCAAATTCTATTGTTTGGTAGTATTTTCTCACAAAAAAAAAACCATAAATTAAAATTTAATGCATATTTTTTATTCCATTCAGGTATAACAATTTCTCAATAAGTCTTGCAATTCCTGAACTAGAGAATAAGTAATCTATTCTTCTAGAAATATTTTATAGCTGTTTTAATGCTTCACAATGTGAAAAAAGTCGAATATTTCTTATCATTTATCAGTGTAACACCATTATTTTAAGAATGGATAGAAATATCATTAATATTTTAATTCAGAAACTCGATATACATTTCTTAAGCAATCTGCAAATGTTTTGACAAACTTCAAAACTAAAAGATTTTTGCTTTAAATCTCTTTTTAGCGAAAAAAAAAAGTCCATACGGTTTTGCCATTTAACTTGTATATTTTGGGTTTACAGATGTTTCTTCAAGCTTCTTTATGCAAGTATTCAAAAATATATTTATTTTCGAAGGTTTTTTTAAAAAATCATCTCGAAATTAATCACATACTTTCTTAAGGATGCTAATTTGAAAATTATCGACGAAACCAGTTAAAGTAAGCTTATAATAAAGGATGCTAATAAAATTGTTGATCACACAGAATTTTAATACTATTAATAAAAGAAATTCTAATATAACATAAAAAAGTATTAGAACATTTTCCTGTCCTCCATGTTATTTATCATGATCCAAAATGGAGACACGTTTCATATTTACGAAATCTTATTTTAAACCATGGAAACGGAAACAGCCTGTAAATTCACATCAAAAGCAATCTTTATTCCAGGAATTCGAAGAAAGTTTTCTTTAAGAATCCGCTGGTTAACAATCAGATTCCAACAAACGATATTTAGAGTACTCCCGCGTTTCCAGATGCTAATCATCAAGTGGCAAACTCCTTCAGAATAAAGAGAACGCTGCGTCTTCAGAATTCACTCCCCCCCCCCCAGAGAATCGTCTGAGATGTTTTTCATCTCTCTGGAGCAGATCAGAAGAGGGGGAGGTAGCACTTAAAAATCTCTTCTCTTGAGAGAGCGGGAATTTGCAGACGATTTGCCTTAAGGTGGTTTAAAAAAAAGTCTTTCATCCTTCACATTTCTAAAGAGCTTGATTCTCTTTTGTTTTTGACTTTAAATGAATAGAATTTCGAAATGATATTCAAGAGTTCGCATGCTATAGAATAAAATTGGATACATTTCACAGTGGTGAGGATAGCGAGATTTTTTCTAATAACGAAAATGAGATTTAAAAAAATGTCATTAATGCTCTTTAAAATTAAAAGGTGAAATTTCTACATTCAAATATTGGTATCAATTTCATGCATTTATTTCATTCATCTTTAGATTTTATGTATTTTAATCTTAGATAAAATATAAATAGAAGTACAGATCTCATTCTGTTATTGTTAACTGAGTATGAGTTTAAGATTTCCATTCTAGGAATACGTTTGTGAGTACTCTAAGTAGAAGAAAGATGTCCCATTTCCTTTATGTATACATATTGTTACGAAATTTCCGGGGTTCGTTTGGATAGTGGTGGTTATATGGTGTGAAGAACGCTCAATCACCAGGCGACAGTAGAAAATAAAACACGACGTTTATTTACACGAAGACAAACAGGACAGTACAAGGACGACAACTATATACAGCACAGAAGATGATTATCTTCAGCCGAGACGTGCAGCATACAACAGTATACACAACAGCTCTACTCCGTCGCTAGTCCCTGGAAGACGAGTTCTTCACCGTCTCTTCCAACTACTCCTCGACTCCACTGGTCTACGACTCAATTCACCACTACGACGATACCACTGGTCCACGACCACTCTTCTCTGTCGCTTCCGACTACTCAATTCACCACTCGACTCACCACTACTCTGCTCTGCTCTTTCGCTTCCGACTTCTCCTCAATTCACCACTCGACTCACCACTGCCAAACAGCTGATGGTGCTTCCTATTATAGGTCTCAGGACGCGGTGCTAGAAGCCTCTCAACCAATCAGGAACGTTCGAGACGTAACTCGGTTCCTACTGGACCGATCGGGAAAAGTCTCGATGTTTAAGGTATAATCCATTTTATCGCCAACGTTGCCAAATTCGTCGCCAAGTCGCCAAATGGTCGCCAAGTTTGTCGCTAAGCTCTGGTACCTCCTATGGAACCGACTATGCTGGGAAGCCGCCTTACAGATTCGTAACAATATGTTTATTATTATTTTAGTGCTTTCAGGATAGAGTTCGCTCTCAATACTGGTAGAATTTTGCATTAGCCGCCTTTTTTTTCAGTCAGTCTCTGGAAATAATAATTGCATCCAATTCAATCTTTTATTCATATCTTGGTGTACATGATTCCTTCTACAAATCGCGATAGTGAAAAATATTTTAGTTTGTATAGTTTGTATGCTTGCATTTCCTTAATAGCCTTGCGTCTGTTCTGCTTATTTTGTACATGAACTTTCCTACTTTACTTTGCAACTTTTAAATGGCTTTTTTCATACAATATTTTTATAAAACATATATAAGGCAATCGGTAAAAACCTTTTAAAGCCATTTAAATTTTTAAAAAACGACGTCTCATATAGTAGGGAAGTAACGTGTATCTATAGTAAAATGCCTATGTTGAATTTATTGTGACACATTGCAACGCTCCTAGTGGTGAAATAAGGAAGTTATAAAAAAATAACTCAGAAAATATAAGACATCGATTAAAAAGTCCGGTTATAAAGGTGTAAATTACATCACAATAAAAACACAGGAAAAATATCATGGGTTTAACTTTAAAATCGGTGGAGATATTTCAATTAAAATTATAAGATTTCTGTAACTTATAAAAGGGTTTGTTCTGAAATTGAAAAGTGGTATTCCTCCTTAGAGAGCCTTTTCTAGATTTTTATTTTTATTATTTTTGTTTATTTTCTTCTCTGCGTCAGCGTTAATTAACTCGGCCAAACTGTATGATATACAGGAGAATACATTTTTCAAGACAAGTAATTTTTATAATTTTAACCGCAAATATCTCCGCAGATTTTACAGGTAATTCCATGAAAAATGTTCCTACATTTTTATTATGGTATAGCGTACAATTTTTTAACTGGACTTACTGGTCGATCTCCTTTATTTTCTTAGCGATTTTTTTTTAATTTTCCATTATGTAATTACAAAATTGCAATCGCAATTTTGTAATTATTTTCATATTTTTTAAAAAAAAAAACTTCCTTGGTCTGCTGCTTGGAGTGCCATAATCTGTCCAAACAAATTCAGCATAGTTACTTTACTATAAGTAAGCAGGTACTTCATTTCACTTTCCTGGCTATGCGAGACGCTGTTTTGTATTTAAATAGCTTAAAAAGACATTAGCAATCAGCCGTTTATGTTTGTTGTAAAACAAATATATGTACATAAATATGTGCTGTATGTGGCATATTTATAATGGGGTTTTGAGAGTAAAGTATGGAAAACATATAATGAGATAAGTTAATGAGATAAACTCCTAAATGGGATAAGCAAAATCGATAATTCTCCTATGAATTATCTACCTACAGCATAAACCGTGGCAGCATCATTTCTCATTCGTTTATCCCTCTTATGATCTTTTCCATCGCTCTCCAAACGATGAATTCATAAATAGAAAAGAAAATCATTTGAAAAAAAAATCTCTCGTTAAGGCCATGACAAATCCTCCTTTTAGTTAAAACCCTCTTCCATTCCGACCACCCACTGCCTCTACTTGCGGCGGCGGAATAAAAGCGATTTGTCATTTTTAAAAGCAGGAAAATGGATCGAAGTAGGGATGTAATGGATTTGTTGCTATTCCGTGCGATAGCTTTCGTTCGAATGTTTATTCTCTTTTTAACAATATTTTCATATTTGTTAAGAAGAGGATTTCATGAAAATTTTTATTAGTAAATAAATTAAATTTGTTGTGCAGAGAGCGCGTAAAAAAACAGATATATTGATTATATTTTGGTTTAATTTAAATATGCTTATATCCTGTTATGAAATTAGCCAAAACGGTTAGTTTAGTGGGATTTGGTTGTTCCGAACAATTGTAAGATGATGAGGACGACAGCTGAGTCGACACACTCTCTCTCCAACATCTACAAAAGAGCCTCTTCCTTGGAATCGGTTTTCGAACTTTTTATCCGCCATATACAAAACAAAGAGTGTAACAAAATAACTAACGATATCATATGTAAAAGCATTAGTAATTATAAAGTGATAATCTTGTTCCCTAACTTAAGATAAGTTGTGATTCACTGAATTAATTTTGTAGTTTAATTAATATATATAATTATCTAGCACCGTCTGGTGGACGTTAAAAATATCCCAGTTCTTTTTATCTGCATTATTAATAGATGTTAAGTTCCAACTTCTATCATGGTGTCTATCGAATGAAGTAGTTTTTCTTTATTTGATTGATTTATCGATGGGCAAATAAAATTAAACATGTATAAAAATTAGTTATAAAACCTTAAATTTGTCGCAAAAATAATCGATGAGCTGAGAACTACACTTTTTGTCACTTCATATTTATGCTGATTCATTAGTTATTATTGCCAATATTTTTCTCGCTGATTCAATTTAATCATTTAAAAACAGCTTATCATTAGCATAGAAGGTAAAAGCCAAGGCATGGGATTCAGACATTTGATTCGAAAGAAGAATGTTTGAGATCTTTCTTAAAATCGAATTTCGAATGATAAACCAATATGAATTTTTGAGTTTCGAATAATAAATTATGCAATACGATCAAGTTGTTTACTGGAGATTTTCATGGTGAAGAGCAAATTTAAACCAGTTTCTTATGAAATTCCTATAGGAGCGAAATCTAACCCATATTTGCTAATCACCTCTGATTTATATTTCAGGAATAAGATATGGATCGTTGCCCAAGTGTCTTAACCCAAGGGAAGTGTCTCACTTTTCATTTTATAAAGACTCTTAGACTCTTTGACTCAAAGACTTGATTAATTCCGTTAGATTTGTGAAATTAGTCAAAAACGGTCACTTAAAAGAAAATCTATGTTTTGTTGCAGGTTGCATTCAGAATAAATACTGTCACGGACGTGACGACTGAAAGGTTGAAAAAAAAATAATCTGCCACGCTGGGTAATGAAGCTTTATTTCACGAATTTTCTAAGGAACAGGTAACCAAAACAGAGGCAAGATGTACACAAAGAACTATACTTGTGGACACTAAAAATATAAGTCGCTAAATAGAAAACAGTTATAGAGTTAAATATAAATAACTAGATAGCTCGCTCAACGCTTGAAAGAGATAATCACTTCAATTCCTTCAGCCTCTAGGGCTTATATGTGTCTTTGGACAGGGAATTACGTCACATGAAATTTTCTAGTAAAATCTAGAGATCTTGATTCTTAATACAGATAAAGGGATTGAATTCTTGCGTTTTTCAGGCCCTTTAATTTTGTCATCGGGGGAAGGGAAACTGTATTCGTAACCAGGCGTTCATTCGGTATCAATAAAATATTCCTGTCAATCTCTCTTTCTAACAAAGGGACTCATGTGATGGGGAAGGCAAATTACAGAATCGAAACAATTTAAATAAGTTTTATATATCTCTTGTTATAAATTAATTTGCATCATTTGGTATATTAACTAACATTAGGGGTCATAAAAATTAGGATTGAAAATATAATTTTTAATGCATAAAAATTGTTAGAGATTTGGTAACTCATAGGAATGCGGCAAAAATGGCTCTATGTTTACTTCTAAAATAGTTTACCATCTTTTTTTCTGTCCATTTTTACCTGCGAGGCACGTAGAAATAGAAGAGAAGAAAGAAATCTTTCCTTTTCGAGAAAGTTTTTATTTTTTTTATTTTTCGTACTTTGATGTGGTTTGCGCGATTTTTTTTCCCACCTCTGAGAATTTCCAAGGATTTGCAAGATTTATCTCGTGTTTATTTCAGAGAAAATAGGAATGAATTTAATATCCTCGCTTGAAGGAAAAAGTAATTTGTATCTTCCTACGTTTAAAACAATGGGAAAATTTAACACATCAACATCATAATTAATCAGAGGCGAATTTAGCATTTTGTAGACTTAGGCAATGCATAATATGAGGACCCTCTTCTATTAAATTGTCAGCTTAATTTCCCATTTCAGCAAGCTGAAAACAAACACAGCGACAAAATTACTGAAAAATTAATCACATTTATTACTAGTATTGCTTCATGGTTTCCTTTTTTACAAATATAAACATTTAATTGTTTAGAAATACTGTAAGGAAATAACTAATTTGAAGCAAATACTGCTTTAAAATTTATTTTATAGTTCATCTGGGGTCACCACTGCTGAACTAATGAAAAGATATGCACACCTGCAAGCCTTCCAAACACCACATCAAATATGCTGAAAGAATATGGGATGAGTTACCGTATCGCTTTGAAAGCATTCGTATTTTTGAAGGAACAGATAATGAACACTTATAGCAGCATTAAATTAAAAATTTTAATTGTTATTTGTAGTTTATAATAAATAACATGGCTGTAATTCGTTTTATCTATTAAAAGCACTACGAGGTTGAGATATTCATTTATATTCTCTGTATTATGAAATTCTATAGATCAGTATTTTCATGTAACTCCTTAATCATATGATAAGCATTAATATGGATGGGATATAGTATTTATAGATATATTTTCTTTTCTGTTGTTCATTCCCTTCCTTCAAGAGGCACAATGAATTGCAAAATTAAATGGGTGCGTCTTATTTCACGTGCATCATGTGAGTGTTCAACGGCATTTATTAAGCAACAAATAAAGTATTTAACATATTTCTTTAACCTAATTATCAATTGGCAAATCTTTGAACTTTCAAACTTTCATCTTCCCAAATCCCTCGCCAAATATCGCCAGGAATCCTTTTTACTCTTAGCTCTTTTAGAGGAAGATAAAAAAAACATTTAAAAAAATATTTTTCTGTTGAAAATTCTTGATAGAAAGAGCATGCTAATTATTTCACTCCGATGCCATCATTATTATTTCTTATTCCTTCGAAATAATTTAGACGTTCTTTTCAATGCGTTGCAAAGAAAAAGAAGAAATCATAATATGAATAGTATGTCGCATTTTATTCTGTATGGATAAATATGGCTTCATAAAAAAACCTCATTATTTTTAAAATAATACCAATAGAATATGAAAAAGGAATGAAAAAAAAGGCACTCAGTTCTCTTTGTTTTACAAAAATTTGTAAAAGAAAAAAAAACCCATCTTTTAAACAATTCAGGTTAAAGTAACAGCTAACAAGGCACTGACTATTTTTCTCAGCAGATGGCGCAACGATTTTCATCTTGAGTGATGCTGTTACAATTTGACCCAGTGCATCTAATAGTTATTTCTTCTTTTACGTAGTAATATTAAAGTGTGTGTGTGTGTGTGTGTGCGCGCCTGTGCGTGTGTGTGTGTGCGCGCCTGTGCGTGTGTGTGCGCGTGCTCGAGCATCTTAGGACAGGAATAAACTCACTTCTTTTTGTAAAGTTCAGGGATTTTTTTTCATAATTTTTAATTGCTTATACAGATATGTAAATCTTCAATTTGTGTTGCTGTATTTGAATTTTTTGTTAGTAGTTTTTTATATATTTATATCCTTTGCATATTTATTCTTTTTTTTTTCCTAGAGCTTTTCAGTTTTATGGAATTTTTATATCCAAAGAGATCAAATTTTGAATGAAAATCAGATCTCTAAGAGAAAGAAATTATCTGTTTGAATCTCAGCCTGTAAGTCGCACTAAATAAAATTTTCAGGCCGGCTTCATTTTTATTCCTTTTTATCCTAATAATTTGTTAATGGACTCTAGACTCTTGACTTTCATATATATATATATATATATATATATATATATATATATATATATATATATTATAAACAGAGAATATTCTGATGTGTTAATGGTAACCAGAAGTCATAATAGTACATAATAGTACTACGTCCATGAAGTGTACCATGTTGTCACATAATTTTGTGACATCACGGTAATTATTACGCTGATGTAGTGGTACCAATTCATGATAGCATTTTAGCTTCAAATTCAACACAAGAGTTTAAAGGAACTGGAAACATTTGTACCTTAAAAAAAGTTGATTTTTTTTCTTTCAATTTTAGTCAAAATTAATAGTGATTATTTCAATGATTACAGAAATATTTCATTTGTATTGTTTTAATAAATACGAAATTTATAAATTGCCTATAAATTTGGAATCTAATAGGAGTTTCTTTGAAAGAAATAGAGAGTTGTTTGCCTTTTTCTCGAAACATGTTTTCTTCCAATTTCGGTACGCATAGAACCTATTCTTTTCATATTTTCATATGAAATCTTTTAAAACATTATTTACAAATATTGTGAATCTGTTAAACATATTTTTATTTTTTCTGCTTAATGGCATTCATTTTTAGAAGGTATTTATATTGTAAAATATTATATATGTTTTAGATTTTCAAGTTACATGACATTCATTATTTTTCCGAATTTTTTAAATATCAGCGAATTGGAATGAAAATAAGTTCACTGTAATTATTAATCCTATGCTTATATATTATTATTAATTTCGGAGTGATTTTACTTAGAATTATTTTTTTCTGAGGGTACCGATTTGTGGCTACGAACATGAAAGTTATCGCAGCACATCACATATTCGATTCACCATTAAAAAAACAACTATTTTAAGAAACATATTTTTCTACTGTTTTACAATTAAAATAAAACATTCGTCCGATATATCCTAAATTTTAGATATATGATAAAATTGACTGGCGAAAAAATCCTCTTTATAACAGAAATTTGACAGCTTTCGTTGTCGGAAACATCCATTTCAGTTGCTGAAAAAAAGGGATGTGACATCCAAACACAACACAAGATAATGCGCAGTTACATTTGTAGTGTGATTTTATATCATAATGATTCACTTGCTAATAAAATAATTTTTGTGATATCTCAGAAGTACAAAATAATTGCATTTCACTAAAGAAATGTAAAGTTTTAAAACTGTTGTAGCTATTTTCGAATTTAATTTATTCTAAATTTTAGCTGCAAAATATTTAGATTTGTCAATAAAATATAATCATTTACAAATATTTTATGGAGATAGAACAGTCTATAATCCGTCTTAAGATTATGTGATAAAGTCCTATTTATATAATCTTACGAACGCTTGTGAAAACAGGAAATTGTAAGGTGACGGTAATTCAAAGAAAAATTTTAATTTGTTTTATCTGTTTAATTACACAGTTCAAATTTTTAATTTCAAGTTTCAGTACAGGTTCACAGTTTAATTCCATAGTTCTAATCAATAATGTAAATATAATGTTGATTTTCGGTAATAGAAACTATAAAAATTCAATTTTGAAACATATTGATATCTCAGTTACGTATTTTATAAACTCCATGTTATTCGGAGAGCCAAGACAATATTTATAATTATAATCGAAAAATATTTTCAATATACAGCATATGGTTTTAATAAATGCAAATTATATTGCTTTTAAAGTATTGTAAAAACCTTTTCGTTTTATTAGGCGCAAAAAGTTTTTCATTCCGAGAGAGAATATTGAAAAGAATTCGTGTAAGCTTAATTTTTCCATCCATGCGAGAAAAAGTGTTAAATTTAAAAATCTCGGAGGACATACAATGTTTCTTCAAGATCCTCATCCTTTCATTGGGCTTAAGACGTAAATAGAAGCTATTGGTGACTTAGTTATATGGCTTCGGAATCTGTTCTAACTCTACAACACAATTATGCCTTTTTCCTCATACCGAATAAAGAGTACATCTCTTTTTCGTCCACCAACAATCCTATATAATAACACCTAAACGCGTTTTCTTGGTTTCTGTTTGTGTAATAGTTTGTTTTATTCGATCACTCCAGCTATCAGGAATCTCCTAAAGGGAAAAGAACTAAATAAAGTTTTCTTTCAGCAAGGGAGTAGTAAAAACCCTCTTATTTTCAGTACAACACTCGAAATTCAATTAGCGTGTGCTAACACAGCGCCCACACACACACGAATGACGTCGCTTTCTAACTGGCCTATCAGATTACGAGTAGTAGGATTAATTTAAGAGGACTAAGCGATTTGATTGGATGGTTTCAGTCAATAGTTCAAGATGCAGGGCTTCGCCAATGTTTACTTCCCAGTGAATTTAGTGGATTAATATTGAATGGTGTTGAGATTTGTGATACATTGCTGTGCAGTTGAATGCATCGATGTTCAATCACGAATTGTAGAATTGTTGAATACAGTTATTATGAATAGATCCATAGTATTACAGCAAAGACACAGAAAGCTGAATTATGATGACCCTCATGTCTAACAAATCAATTTCATTCCGAAATCCAAACCGAATTTTGCAGGAGAATAAAATAAATTTAAACAATACTTAAAAACACACTTTTATTTTATTTGTATACTATTGTATTCTATTTTACTTATTTTTTTCGTATTTTAACTTTTAATTTATTATTCATTATTAAAAATATTATGAAATCGGATAATCAGTGTCTTTTTTTTTTTCAAACTTATATTCAAGTGATATTACTGGTATCAAATAAAAAAATGCAACTATATTAATTTATTAACCAACAGTTACATTTTAGAAATAATAAAATAGAACTTTGTTTTAAAAAAAGAAATACCCAAAAATTCATAACGCTTTAGAAAATGAATGTTGAATCGATAAACATTCTATTTTTACTCGTACGAAAAATTCAAAGAAAAAAATTACTTCGCATCATGCTCAAATGATAATTAGAGCCCCGTCTCCATTGAAAGTTATGCAAGTTCGAATTTTGTTGAAAGTATTCTTCTATTCTGAGTCGCAGTCAGACGACGGTTACAACGACTGAGATGTCAGTTCGTTTCAAAAAAATACCTCACCTCTCCATCGAGAGGGCATGTAATCCCTAAGAGATGTTAATAAGCATGTAGATTGCTTTATCTCTGTGGTGGAATCGGGTATCAAACACGGCATCTTACAGTTTTCACACCAGTAATCCATTGCGTCCCATTAAAAATCTTTAAAAGTGAATTTCAATGGAGTCGTGCTCACTTAATAGATGTCTAAAGTGTTGTATTAAATTCATTTTGTGAGCATCTGCTCAATCTAAAGGAGAAGAAAGAATGTTACGTCAAAACACAGGATTTGATAATGTAAAGCGAAATGCATAGTGAAATTTATCGTCTGGGACTCCAGCATACTTAATTGACTCTGCAACCCCAGACCTCACAGCAAACTGCAATCGTGCAATTCAATTCGACATTTTACTTCGAAAAATGATGCAAAATAATGTAAACATATTCTCATGGAAAATATTTTGAATGTTAAGTATGAATGAAAACACAAATTTTAGAAAAATATTTATGGTAGAATGTAGTCAAAGAATATCTTAGTCTTAGCTCATGTAAAAATTATTTCTTTCCTTCTTAGAAAAATATTTGTATTCTTCTTCATATATACATATATGAAAAGAAAACTTCTACATGATTAAGGCTAAAAAAGTGAGGACCCAAATTTGTAAAGATGTAAGCGTTGAGAAAATTCAACTATTGTTTTTCACGTTAAAGTGC
Source organism: Argiope bruennichi (assembly GCF_947563725.1). Classification (NCBI taxonomy): domain Eukaryota; kingdom Metazoa; phylum Arthropoda; class Arachnida; order Araneae; family Araneidae; genus Argiope; species Argiope bruennichi. The sequence continues at coordinate 20,674,382 of NC_079156.1, read as the reverse complement.
CAAATGATTAATTCTATAATATGGAAAACTTAAAAATGGCCTAGTCATTTTCTAAATAGTTCAAAAGAGTGTATAAAGAATCGCTAGTATTAAAGCTCCTACGGCTAAAACGAACAACTTTTTTAACAACTCTGAGTTATTTCTATTTTTAACATTTGCAAACGTTTGCAACCTTTCGTTTTCAAATCTGAATATGTAAAATATGCTTTATTTTTCTTTTTAATGCAAAGAAACATTTGTTGACAATTTTAAGAACGAGTTTTATTATTCCAAGAATATTTAGCTCTTAACTTGTACATCATAAACGTTTTGTTCTAAGAAACTTTGTCGGAGATAAAAATAATTCGATAGTGACATAGAGCTAAAACATTTTAAACTCAACGCTAACAGAGGTGAGAATTTAAAAAATTGTTAAAACTTAAACCGTGTTAAAACGAGTTGGTGTAAAACTTAAAAAATTTGTAATTTTGAAGCTATATCCACAGACGAAGAAAAAAAGGAAAGAGAAAATGGCGCAAAAGCAATGCACTTTATTTTTCTTAAAAACTCTTCTCAGCAAATTTAGAATTCTTTCTCTTAAAAACATATGAAATAAATAGTCAGAGAAAAATGCAGATATTTTCCCGCCTTTTCATCTTTCGAAAATCTCCAGCTGCTTATTCTCCGAGGATTATGTCGAAATTGCCTCACGAAATGCTAGTTTCCTTTTTTTTAAGTTACTTCAGAGAATACATTTCTGAAGCGCCACGAACTTTTAAGTTTATTTAATAGATGGTTTGTTGAGTCGATTAGACTGTTATATAAACTTCGAGGGAAAAAAAAAACTTTTTTTCTTTCAAGCTGTGAAATACGTTGTTCTATTTGAGGAATTGAGTTGTTTCTTCATGCATTTGTGAGCAAACGATAAAGCAATTTGCTCATCATTTATACATAAAAATAAGAAAAAAACTCATTCAGTGTAAAGACAAATTAATTCACTCATTTCCTTTTTTATAATTGATATTTATTTATTTATTTTGAATTTCCAAATGATTTATAATAACAATCATTAAATATTTAAATATATTTGAATAATTTTCATAACTGGATATACGAATAACAATAATTAAATATAATATTTCTATCGTAAAAGTTATATTCCACGAATTCTTGGTTTATGAAATAACTAGTACGAAGGAAAGGAAGAAAGTTTTTTTTAAATCGACATTGTTCTCAGCTTTTTCATCTATATCTATAAAATAATACATTTAGTTCCATTACATAGTTAAAATGTACATGTAGACATTCTAGAAAAATAACCTTTTCTCCTTGAAAGAGTTAGCTTAATTGGCTACAAATTTCTCGCATTAATGTTATTCTAAATTTTTCCTATAGTTCCTTGAGTGTGTCTCATCAATTTTAATATACATGGAAAAACTTACAGTCTATCATTGAATCAATTGTGTCTAAACTTTAATCTTAATTTGAATTCACACACCAATATTCATCTTTTCAATTCATCGCAATCTATTGCTATCGTTTTTAAAAAATAGATAGAAATTTCAGAAACACAGCAAGAGCTTGAACGATAAGAATCACCGAGGTTTCCAGATTGAATATGACTATTACAATAATTTGTGCATAAAGTTATATATATATATGTGTATATAAGTTTGCAGATAAGAGACCGACAAAAAGTAAAGTGGCGAATTTGACTTCAATTTATTTTTCCATGGAAGAATATAAATGAGAAAAGTGAATAATGGTGGAACGCGTCTGTTCGCACCTGGATACAAGAGAGAAGACCCTGAAGTTTTTTCCCCTCACTGCTTTAACTGTTGGATTCTAACAGGGATTTCTTTGAAAAGTGACAATTCAAGAAAGGGAAGCTTAGATATTTTTGGAAGAAATGCCGTGGGTGTAAGGCATTTTTATTCCTTCCCTTACAGCGTGAGAACTACAGAGTCATCAGCTTTTCAGTTAGATCAATTACTAGAAATAATTAAACGAAAAAGAGGAATTTGGATAAGGAAATAATAGATAATTTTAGAATAAAGTAATATGGACTAATTTAATATAAAAATTAGGAAATTCATTATAATTGGAATTATACATATGAATGAAATCAATATTATACATATATGAATGAAAAAGATTTATTAAAATTGTAGCATATTAATGTAAAATAAATTGGCAATACATCATCACTATAATAACTCAAGTTTATTTTCTTTTAGACAGTTCAGCATCCTTTTAAGTTCTTGCAGTATTACTATGGCTTTTTATGTGTGCTTTTAAAAAATCTTGTCAGCTTAAATAACTTGCTTTTAACTGAAACATCCTTTTAAATTCCGCTATACGGCACTTTAGACATGTGAAGTTCTCTCTTAACTTTGCTCTTCTTTCATTGGAAGAAGAGCAAAAAAATTTCATTTAGAAAATGTATCTCCACCTGCACAGTCAAGTCTAAACTTAGATTTATTATTATTATTTTTTTTTTTTTTTTTGTCTTTTTAGCATTTGTTTATTGAGTGAGTGCTGAAAGAGCCACGGAAAAAAGAATAGACCTGAATTTTATTCTTACTTCAAACAGCAATGTGTAGTTCGAATATTTTCAATTTTTAATTCCTCTCAAATAATTTATATTAAAATCAAACAGCAGAATAATTTACTTAAAAAGTTTATTATCTTAATAAATATTTTTATTAAAAATTTTTAATTCCGATTGTTTTTCTTATTTCATTTAGATTTAAATTTTAATTGAAAATGTAAGCTTAAAAATAAGTCTCTCATTTATTTTTCATGTTCTGTTTAGATTTGATTTAACACACGTGGTCAATTTATTCAACAGGTAAACATTGATTTTGTTTTGATTCAAACAATATATTTGTTTTCAAATTTAAATAAGTTAAAAGTAAAAATATGATTATGGCTTATAACTGAAGAGGCATAGATTTTATAATGCTATATAATTAGGTATATCAGTTTGAAAAATATTCATACGGAGAGAATTAATGCAGAAATTCCTGATTATTCATGTGCTAGATATTATCTACATTATGAGTGATAAAATAGGTAACTATATGCTAATATCTAATATCATAATCACTGATCAGATTAAGTTCTTTAATCACATTATAGAGGACAAAAGAACACAGTACGTTGTATTACAATTTGCAAAATGTAATGTGATTATTTTAATTATTTTGATAATACTATTGTTCGGCATTTCTATGAAGTGACGTCATCTTCAGGTAGCGTTATTAATTTATCGTTTGCTTCTTACTTTTAATTAATTAATCTCGCGTTACAAAGAATTGCAAAAAAATCGTTTGGTGCCTTCGATTTTTAAAAAAAATATTTTAACTATCGCACTCTTGTAATACGTAAATTATGCTTATTTTAAGGGCTTTTTGTATACCTTATAACCCATTTTTTCGACTTTAAACGTACTCTTACGAATTGTTTCTCAAAGAATCTAAATATGTTGTAAATTTTAGAATACAATTTTTGAATTAAACAGCATTATGGTCATTGGGTTTTCTCACACACACATTGTAGCTTCCCGAATATTCCAATAATAGAGAATTTGTGATCGAATTTTCCGATACTATTTATTCTATAACATAAATGTATATAACTTTCAGAAATATTCTGATACAAATATCTTTTTAATAATATATACAGCATAAAAGTTAAGTATAACATTGCTAATTATTTTATTTTATCAATCCTCTGATGATCGAACCGTTTTTCATTATCTTTTCAAAAGCAAGCAATCCCTATTAAATATATATTTTTTTCAAACATTCATGAGCAAAGTATTCTTTATACTTAAGAGAGATGAATAAATATAAAAACAGTTTTGTTCGATGACTATGGCAACTTATTCTTCAAACCTGAATTCTGAACGATTAAAATATTTACTCCTCTCATGAATAATTAAAAAGAAATTTTTATAATTCCGTTTATTTTTGCTATTAATTATATTTAACTTATCTTTGAACTGTAATAATAATAACAGCAATAAACATATTAGAGACAAAAAAAATTATGCTGCCAACTAAACATGAGAACAATATAACAAAATTCTGACAAGATGCCAATTTTCTCTGACTGCAAAATATTTGTGAAGGTGACCTTAACCACAGAGGGAATTTTTATTAAAAAATATCACGGATCTGAGGTTATAGGTTAAGCGCATGCGTGGAAATTAATTTTTTTTTATCTATTGATAAGAAAATTCTAAGACATAAATAAAAAGAAAAATAAGTGATATTTAGTAAAAATTTAGTCTAAATTTTTAGTAAAAAATTCATTTACTTGTTTTGTCACTAGCGGAAAGATTAAAAAAAAATATTCATCTTGAAACTTTAACTGCGATTTAAAAGTTTTTTTTTTATTAAAATTATTCGATATGCCATTTGAACTCATGTCCAGAAAACATCTGAATATTTTAAAGCTGATGTATTGCAGGAAATATTGAAATAAGAACCTATTGTTAATTTATTTTATCATATATCTCAATAAGTCTATAGCAATCTTTTTTTTTTAATTTGTAAATTAGTATTCATGTTCTTTAACAAAGTAAAAATGTCAATTAACGTCAAAGGATAATATTTCATAACTATTTTCACGTCAATGTCATTCAAAGCATTCTTTTCTATAGTACTTTATTAGAAATTGTGCGAGAAAGCTTTGAGGTGGTCATTCCAGATAGTTTTGACAGGAATTGCATATTATATTTAAAGTGAATTAAATATATCCTCAAGATACTAACTGTCAAGAGCAACTTCAGTTTTTTTCTTCGTGCCTCCCTTTCAGACAGAATCATTATCTTTTTGAAACTAATTTCAGAATTTTGTTAAAATACATCATTATCCAAAGTTGAAAGAAAGGTTGATCAGCTATTCATATTGTAGGAGCACTTCATTCTATTCTCGAATTTTTCTTGAAAACACAGATAAAAGAATTATGGAACCCTTTAGAAGTATAAAAAATAAAATTTCCTAACCACCTCGAGGCGAAATGGCATTGAAATTTCATCATTTGAGAGAAAAGGCAATTTTTACGTTCTTCTAACTGCGTCGGTAATAAATTCTAACCAAAAAGGATAGCAGACGATTCTTTAGATTGGATTCTGATGAGGAAGCGATACTTTTTTTTTTCTCGCCAAAAGGAGATATTGTCATTCGATGATTAATAATCAGCGCAAAACATTCACAGAATCCAATGAATTTTCAAATCGTACAGAGTCTCAAATGCTCATTTTTTTTTTTTTTTTTGTAATTTCTGTTGATGTATTCGTCCATGTGTGAACATCATGAAAGCATGCCCGAACATTATAATTCAAAAATTTTTTATTTCCCGTTTCGCTTTCTAGTATACAAAGTACAGAAAAAAAAGTCATAACAGTCAAAATATTTTTTCGACATATTGCAATAACAAGAGATTTTGATCAATATTCATGTTTCAGACTCCTTGAATTCGAAAATCACATTTTTGACATACATTTCTGTCTGTTTGTCTGATTACTCTTAAACATTTTATGCTATACAGATGAAATTTGGAATATGAGCATTCTAGAAAATTCATAGATTTCTATCAAGTTTTGAGCAAAATCCATTCTGGAAGTCTATCTGGTTGACTGTTTGAATACAAGCGAAATTGATAAATGTAAAATGTAAATAGCTGGACAACTAAATTTTGTTAGACAAGTTTAGCATCCAAAATGTAGACTCTTATTAAATATTAAAACAAATCTATTAAGGTATTGCTCGTCTGTAAATCTGTACTTTGGCATGCATTTAAACGTAACAACTAACAAACACAGTTGATTTAAATCAATGATATCTGATATATAATCTTATGATTACAAATCCATACGCCGAAGTCCGTAATTCCGTCTCAAATTGTGATTTCAGTCTTTTCCATAGATGTATATTATCCATATATTAATATTTTGTAACTACTGTTCACTAATGGTATGCAAGGCATTTGGCCGTACCCAAAGTGCATAATTTTATGCTCATGAAGAGGGATTAAACCTTTATTGAAGAACATGCGAGAAAATTTCGGAGAGGCCAATCCCACAGATTACAACTACGATGAATGTTTAAATAGAAATGCAATGTTTTTAATAATTACATGCATAAATATGAAATCGAAAAATTCATGACAAAAAGATTTTATCATGAATGTGAATAGCATTAAACGCTCGAGTTAAGTTTAGTTGTAATAGTGTCCTAGTTTGAAGTAACATCTGGGCTATTTTGGGGTGGACCTTGTCATTTAGAATCGCTGTCAGATTACCAGAATAGCACCTTAATTTTCACTCCCACCTACTTATTAAGAGTATGACAGAATAGGATTAGAGATTTTTCTTTTCTTTATTCTTATGAAATAAAAATACACCGATTATACAAAAAATTCGTGGACAGATATAAAATTTTAAAGCTTATTAAAAGCGTTTAAATATACTTCATTAAAGAGATGCCGTATAACTTCAATTCGCTCAAAAATATCCGCTATCGACAGATTTTTACAACGAAATTCACATTTCAAAAAAAGTGCTTAGAAATGAAAGTAAACTCGTCCACAAATTAATGCCATTTTATGAATTGTAATAAATTCCTGAATAACTTTTACTCCAAAGAATTACTATAAATATTCATATTTTTTCATAAATAAAATATTTTTCTCAAATATGAATTTTTTAAAATACTTTTTCCAAACGTTCATCAATAAGTTGAATTTTAAAATTCAATTATAATCTGCAGAGATTTTTTTTATCCATAAAAAATAAGCATGATGGCATTTTAACGTTATTTGTATTTATTTAAAATTAACAAAACAATAATAATTTTTTAATTAATTTGCTCAAATAGTTACTTTGTCGATCAATTTGCACAATGGAATCGCCACTTAGAATAATTATTGATCCGATATTTCATAGAAATCGGCTGAAGATTCACGCCATTTTGAAAAAGGTCACAATTTGTATTAATTTAAAATTAACAAAACCACAATAATTTTTTATTAATTTGTTCAAACATTATAATTATTCTATAGATCAATTTGTACAACGGAATCAAAATTTAGAATAATTATTTATCCATTATTTAGCAGAAATCGTCTGAAAGTTCACTTCATTTTAAAAAAAGAACACAATTTATATTTATTTAAAATTATCAAAACAATAATAATTTTTTAATTATTTTTCTCCAACAGTTACTCTATCGATCACTTTTCGTAACGGAATTGCCATTTAGGATAATTATTTCACCATTGTTTAATAAAAATCTTCTGAAAGTTTACTCCATTTTTTAAAAAAGGGCGCAATAAAAAAAACATATCCCCAAACATATCAGTGAATTCTTCAAGATTAAAAACTATACATTTTTTTTTTAGATTATAGTTTAAATTTCTCATACTTAGTTTCAAATATTATTTTCCAAGACTTTGAAAAATAATATTTTATTCAGAATAAACGGTTTCTCGATTTTAATTCTGATTCTCAGAAACAGATATTTATGTATCTTAAAATTGAATTTTTTTTGTAATATATTCAAAAATGTTTTAAATATCTTTTAACCAATAAGTATAATTAAGTAAATGTACCATTTCGATTCCTTTTAAGCGTTAAAAAAAGAATGATTTTTCTATCGAGAACTTTAAAACATTTGAAGGAAAAAATTTAAGTACTCTTCCCAAGACCATTTTTAGTTCTTTCCTCTTTTAAGCGTAAATAAAAGTAAGAAATGCAGTTTCGTTCTTTTTTTTTTCTCGAACAGAATGGTTAATCCTGAGAGGGTGCTGCAGTAACACGTTCTTTTCGAACATTTCATCGCAAGGCATGTGGGGATTGTCAATTTCAGTTGGGATTTTAAAAGTTTCTTCACTTACTTGCACCATGTTGTAAGATAATGGGAAAAAAAGAACAAAGAGAAATCATCTGTTAAAAAAGTTTCCAAATGACGGCATCAACTTTAAAATAGTGAATTCTTAGAAAACTGGCGGTTTCTACACGTTCTTTAGTAATATTATGATGCAAGAAATAGGTTTTGATGATGGGCCATCTCGTTGAAAGTACAATGAACCGATGAAAACGCAGCGTAATAAATATTCTGGTAACCATGGTAACCCATTTGAAATGCCGAACTGCAATTAGACGATGTTAGACAATCTGGAATCATCTATAGTTTCACGGCAACTATATACAAAATTAATAAAATATAATAAGAATTACGGACAAGCAAATTTATAAACAAATTTAAGGCTTTCATTTCGCGTTTCTAATAATTTGCTATCTAATGGTTTAAAAGCTGAATAATTTTATTTGAAAATATGCCAAAAAAACACGGAATTGATTGCGACTGATTGGAGAGAAAAAAATTCCAAAATTGCAGATCTATTTGATTACAATTATTGTCTTGATGCAAATTAATCGATAAAACTAAACTAAGTATAAAAATTAAAATATTTGAATGAAAAATAAATAAATGATAAATTGGAGTGCTAACACAGAATAAAGAGGAAAATCAGTTTGTTTTGAATAAATATGAGCAGTTACAGTTGTAGTGTCACAACTCAATCAAATAGAATGTATTAAGAGCTGGAAAAATAATGATTTACCCAGAAGATACCACAGGAAGAAGAAATCAAGGAGAGAAACGCGTAATTAAGATATTCGCTGATGGAGAACAATTTAGTGTTGTTCAGTATATATAGCTAAGATCAGCAAGAATTTAAAATGCAAATTCTATATCATACAATTAATATAATTTCCGTAATTTTGGCGATACATTCACCGAAAAACTCTGAAATCTGTTCCAAGAATATGCAGTCAACATCATTGGAACAAGATGCTCATGGAACTCTAAAAATGGTGTTTTCAATGACATGGGGTGGTCCTGAAGCCATCGAATTTTGATGACCCAATAAATCTGACGCCGTTTATACACTCATTACAAATATATAATATTGTAATGTATAATTACAAATGTATATACATATTGGTGATCTTAAGTTACACAGTTGCAAGACGTTTCACTTTTGTAAATATTCCACTGCTTTGTAAGTAAATGCACATGCATCATGCTAATTTCAAAATATATGTTCACCATGAAGAAATTTTTTGCAATGAAATTGATCTTAATGGAACTAATAGCTAGTAAGACAAAACGCTAATCTCTTGTTTCTTTTAAACTGGCAATTTTGCAATGCCCCCACGTACGGCTGAAAGAACAGAAATATTAAAAAGAAAATCATTTAATATCAGATTTATGTTACCTCATTTCGCTCATTAAATTCCTGTATTATATTCTCACGCAATAAGGCATGATAATTATCCCAGAAAGAATATTTAATTATAATTTTCCTAAATATTTAATTAGGAAAGAAATGGAATATATACAATATTTAAACAAATTACTCACTGAAACACTTATAGTTCTTTCCTTTAAATGCTCACCACTGAATGTTTTCGAATTGAAGGGGATCTGAAACGTGTAGGTTCATTCAAATCTCAAAATTGGATTTTTCAATATCTGCAACACTATCTCTTTCTATACATTATATATGAGAAAATAAAAGCTCAAAAAGCGGCAATGCATTATCAAGTGCCAATCAAACATCAGTAATTAAACGCTAATTAGACGTGGAACAACTGTTCACTGGTTCCACTACCTCGCAGCTACCAAAGATCGCTAAAGATTAATTAAAAATCCAACATATTCACAAGCGTTCGCCGAGGCATCAAGCGTAGGAGCAAGCAAAGCCAATTAATTCATCGGGAATTCATTGAGCACGAAGCAAACACGATTTAGATGAAGTTCGGAATATCGAAGGCTGTTGTTGGTACATTAATTTCCCTTCAATATTAATTAATTTCTATGTTCCTGCTTACATGCTTTAGATTCATAATTAAGTGGTTTATAAAAAATTAACATGGAATTATTCTGAATTTTTATTTAAGATTGTTATAATTCAACTCCTTTTATAATTTTATACATTTACGTTGTACTTGAGATTGAAAAACTAACAATTTTTTTGAAAAGCATCAAAAATTTTTTATAAATTTTGAATTAAACCAAATGAAAAATCATCTGCGCGAAAGCATACGTTATCAATGAAAGTAAAAAGTGTTTTAACTTCAAATAATAAAATAAATGGAAATAATATATTAATATGGAATTACATAGCATTTGTATTTATGGATGATATGATTAACTGTTTCTGATATATTTTTATAATTTTATACATTTATGTTCATTTGAATTTGGGAACTTACAAGAATATTGCAAATTCTTTAAAAAATTCTAACAAACTTTGCATAAAATTAAATGAAAATCGTCTGCACAAAAGCAAATTGTTTAAACTTGTAATAATGAAATAAATCAAAATAATATATTAAAATTTAATATATTTGTCTAACGATTTCATTTTAAATTATTTGATTTATTTGCTACTTGGTTCTAAAAATTGAATTTTGTACCGATCATTTGCTGTCTTTTTGATTTGTTATAATGTGACATTTTACCCACTTGAGTATTTTTATGATTGTATAAATATTTTTTATATTTTCATAATTCAAGTACGATTTAACAGATTAATTTAATTCAATTTTGATTTCATATGACCGACACACCATCTATTAACGAATTTCAGAATAAATAGATGCCATGTTTCCATTTTATAAATACAAATCAAGAACTAAAAAAATATTTAAAATAAGACATTCTTCTTTTTAGATGAATCAATAAAAGCACGTTTTATAAAAATTATATTTTATTAAATTTTATTGCAGTTCTGGATTTTGCTCTGATCAAATTTAATAGATAATTAATAAAATGTTGAAACAACTCTGTTTAGGTAAAAATATTTTAAAATAACTTTTCAAAACAATGTTTTTTTTTTCTTTTAATAATTACTTCATAGTTGCTCTACTACAAATTTGGCGGTAATGGATGTATTTTACATAAATGTTATTTTGTGTTATTTATAAATATATTAATGGCTGATCTCTTCTAAATTTGACTATAAATCCAGGTGAACCAAAGGGCCGCCGAAAGTAGCTAATTATTATTATGAAATCTCGATACCATTTTTTTTTAAATCGAATCCCTAAAGATGTCGTCATTTGTATGGAAGCAAAATTTATTTTTAAAACAATTAGTCAACTGAAAAAATTAAAATAATGTATTGTCATCGGGAACAAATATACAAATGCAGGAAGTGAAAGAAAAATCGATAGTAAAATTTCATCTTAATTAATCTAAAACAAATCAATTGGAAATGAGTAAAAATAATATGTTTCACTGAAAAGAAATTATTCTTCATTTCAATACATTCTTATTTTCTTATAATAATTTCGATTACATAATCCAGAATAAGAAATTCCAACTTTATTTCTATAACAGCTACGTCACATATGGTTTCAGATATATTTATGTATGGGACTTTATCTAGAAAGAAATAACCTTACGAAAGTGAAATATATGCCATGAAATGTATGCCATACCAACATAAGGAATAACGCATTCTATTTTTCTACGCCTAGAACAACAAAATAGAATTTTTACGGTAGCGACCTTACTGTTTTGCCTTCCAGAGACAGTTTGGAATATAAATATTTCTCAACGCTCTAGATGATATATTTCTAGAAACGGTTTTATTGAATTTGTTCGGCATTTTTATAAATTCTTATATGACAAGTCCATACATGGAAATATTCTTTAATAATGATAATAATTATATGAATAATATAATTTTTAATAGTTTTTTTTCAAGTAGTGTGATAATATATTATAATAAAATAGATATTTATTTTTAATCATTTTGTAAGATGAGCAACAAAAAATTTTAGATTTTCTAACACTGATTTTCGGTTAATATAAGCATAGCTCAGATGACGAGGCGGACGCCCGAGTTGATATTTAATTTTCCAAACTTCCAAGCCAAATTAGAATAAGGATCTTTCGCAGATTTAACTTACATGATGATAATATACATAACAGATCTTAGATGGAAACAGGTGACAAATGTACGGCCCCCGACTCCCAATGTAGAGATTCTACAGCAAATTCATCGCGATTGCTATGGAAATCTTTCTTAATTTAAAAATATTTATTCTCTCAACAGATAATAAATTTATCAAAATAATTTCAAAATCTGTATGTTTATGAAAATTATATATAAGCATTTGCTTTTAAATGATAGCAATACATTTATGCTAATAATAAAGGAAAGTTTGTGTCAATATTAGTGCTCTATTGACCTGATAATTTGACCTCCAGTTAACAAATTTAGTACAAATATACTTTCGAGGGTAGGAATGCGCATCATGGATCGATTTTGGTTTGGAAATTTTAAATGAAAAAACTTACTTAAGAAATAAGTCGAACTTGAGACTTTCATGTAATAACCTCTAAAAATATTATTGCTTATAATTTATTGTCATATCGTTGTAAAATTTTAAAAATTGTATTTTTAATGATAGCAGTTTTATTTTGTGTAATTTTTTCTACATTTTGAGAATTTTAATAATTCTTAATTGTTTGCGTATGCTTTCATCAATATATATATCATTAATTCAATGAAATTCAAAACAATTTCATTGTTTCACAGATATACTTATTTACATAAATTTCTTCCATTGTAATAGCAAAAGAAAAAAAAATTCTTTTAATATTTGCTCTTTTTACATGAGGAGTATTGAAATGGAAAGCCACATTAGCGCTATGACGTCATGGGACTTGACACAATTAATGAAGTTCATTAAGACAAAAAGGCAAATACGTTCAGAGATGTATTTCATCGTTACTAGAGAAAAAAGATGACAAAAACCATATAGCATCTGGACTATAAAAGTTTTGAAATGTTTTATATTTTAATATATCATTTTTTGGATGACATAATATCTCTAAAACAAGAAAAATTATAAATCTGCACTTCAAGAAATAAAAATTTATGTATTTCAAGGAAAAAAATTCCAAATTCTGTTGGAATTCGGAATTTCTCGATTAATTGCTAAGACATCTAATTTCATGATTAATTAATCTGCAATAATTTTTCAATTTTTTAATTTTAGGTACGAAAAAAAATACTTTATATTCTTTGCTAATGGTATCTCAAGATATGTGCACTTCAACTGTTTTGTTTTCATTTTAGTTTACATTCAAGGAATTGACAAAATCGATTTTAATTAAAACCACATCAGCGAACTGCAAGGTTTCTTTTAATCATTTTAATAAAATAAAAAACTGTAAAACGCAGAAAAAAAATTCTGTAAAAGAATTTGTGTATAAAATTTGATTTCAGAAAAAAGTTACATTTTTTTAAAATGAAATCTCTCTGTGTGTGTTTTTTTCTCCCTAACATTTTTAAGTTAGTGAAAGAAATAAAATTTTAAAACCAAATCATTCAGTAATTAGTTTACAAAAAAAAACTTTAAAGGTATTTAAAACTTGACTAGCACTCCTAAAGTATTCAGTTTCAATATTTAATTAATGTTTAATGAATATCTAACTAATGTTAATGAAAAACCTGCTCACTTAAATTTAAGCTGTATAATTAGGAAAAAGGAAACATTTAAATATTTATTTCAGTCAAACTGGTGTAGCTGAGATTGAATTTAACTTAGAAATTATTTCAATTAAGCACTGTTCAAAACAAATCTCATCTCATTTTTCATCTATTTTCAATAATTAAGAAAGTTCACATTTCAAAACAAATTAACAATAAATAATAAATAAATAAGCATGCAATTTTATGAAAAAGAATTTTTATTATAACAAATTTACAAAATGACTAAATTTATATTACACTAATAAATATTTATATTTTCTAGTGTAGATATATATCTGTACTTATAATATTGTTATGAATCTGTGATGCGGCTTCCCAGCATTGTGTGTTTCTTTAAGAGGTCCCAGAGCTTGGCGACGAATTTGGCGACTTTGGCGCCAAAATAGATTATACCCGAAGTATCTAGAATTTTCCCGATCCGTCCAGTAGGAACCGACATATGCCTCGAATGTTCCTGATTAGTTGAGAGGCTTCTAGCCCCGCCTCCTGAGACCTAAAGAAGGAGCTGCAGCTGCCGGAGAGTCGTCGTGAACCAGATCGGAGAGTCGTAGTTGGAAGCGACAGAGTCGAGAGGAGTCGGAATCTACGGTGAAAAACTGGTCTTCCAAGGGATAAGCGGAGCAGCGACGGAGTCAAGCTAGTGCTGCACTAAGCAGTGCGCTACTGTCTGCAGTAGAGTCTTATTGTATGCTGCACGTCTCGGCTGAAGACAATCGTCTTCTGTGCTGTACAAAGTTGTCGTCTTTGTGCTGTCCTGTGTGTCTTCGTGTAAATAAACGTCATTGTTTTATTTTCTACTGCCGCCTGCTGATTGAGCGTTCTCCACACCATATAACTTCCACTATCCAAACGAACCCGGGAAATTCCGTAACAATATATTACTATATTTATATTAATATAACTATACTTATATTACACAAATAAATATCAGTGTAATATAAGTATAGAAAAGTTTTTTTCTGTGATAAGAAATTTGAGTTGAAAATAACTGTTTATGTATAGAGAAATCAAATCAAAAACAATGAACCCTTATTATTTCAGTAATACCATTTATCCCAGCTACTCAGATTGCAACCCCACATGTTGCTCTGTGCTGTTGTAAACTTATACAGAAATGATTTTTCATATTCTAGTCAGGAACAAAAAAAAAAAAAGAAAAGAAAAGAAAAGGATAAATGCTCAAAAAAAGGCAAGTATTGACATTAACTTCTTCTTTAAACTTGGGGAAATCGGAAATAAAAGTTATTTACACATAACAAATGTGCGGAAATGACTGACTGTCGCAAATACAAGTTTTCAATTGGATTAAAAGGCTCAAATTAGATCGACAAAAGATTTTTAATGACCTATACCCTGGCAAACCAAAATTTACAAGTTATTTTCCCACATCAGAAAGACTTAACACATTTATTGAGCAGTTGAAAACAGCAAATCAACAATATAATATCTTGTCTCTCACAAATAGCAAATCAACAATATATATCTTCTATCTCACAAATATAAAATCAACAATATAATATCTTCTATCTCACAAACAGCACATCAACAGTATAATATCTTCTATCCCACAAATAGCAAATCAACAGTATAATATCTTCTATCCCACAAATAGCAAATCAACATTGCATATCTTCTATCTCACAAATAGCAAATCAACAGTATAATATCTTCTCTATATGAAAGGATTTAGAAAAAACGACTTGATCTTTGTAAAGCATGTTATGGATTCTTCACCAAGATAGTGCCTCAGTCTTCATTTCAGTGCTTCTGTGAATATATTTTAAGTCAAGTGCAGAATTCCCTTCCCAAAACGTTGGTGCTATTCACCCAATGTTGCCCCCTGCGATTTCTGTTTTTTAACCCCTTTGGTCAAGTCAAAATTCCCTGAAACTGGAGATGTAATAAAAATAGGATCGGTAAAAATGATGATTTTTTTTATGAAATAATATGAAGACCCTCTTCGATTAATGAAAAATACTTATACGTCAATGTATTGATCGACAGGAAGAGGGAGGGGGAAATGCATTTTAAGTGGTAGTACGACAATTTTTTAAAAATAAAAATTTTAAAAATTAAAACATGAATTAGATTATTTTATGGACGCAATTTGTATACACTATAAGAACCACTTTTGTCATTCTTTTTAAATATGTGGATATTAATTTCATCACATTTTTCAAAAGTTTCATCTCTTCTACATTATGAAAGATCTAAGAGTAAAAAAAAAAAAAAAAAAAAAAAAAATACTGATTTACGAAACTGTCTGATTTATTTGATAAAACAAACAAAAAAAAAACATGTACCAGTATTCCCTGCCAAACACTGAAAACCTCTCGACTGTGAATTGGAATAACATAAAGTAAAAGAAATTTGAAAAACATTTCAATACTCCATTTAGTTAAAAGTTTTTAATAATTAAGCGTACAATAATAGAAAAATCATCCGTGAAATTCTTTGTTGACATTAGTATAAGTAAATAATTCCAGAAGGAATGTGTTTTCATCGTTCAAAGGAAATAAATTTCTAATTCATAACAATCATGCTACCTTTAAAAATATTCTAATTTAATATTTCAAGAAATAAATCAAAAACATATATTACGAAAATAGTACGAATTAAAAGCGTTAAATCAAAATGTCGTAATAAATCTGTTCTCGAAGTAAATATTGAATCAAATTCTTTGATAACGATTTTAAATTCCACAAATTTCATATTCATGCATATTAAAATACAAAACAAATAAAGAGTTTGAATTAATTAATACAAAATTCGTTTTGATTTCAATATTTTAATCAATTAACTTTCATTTAAATGTTAAATATCGGAATGTTTATTTTTTATTTTTGAGTTTCTGATTGTAATTTTAAAAACACTGCGAAGATGTTCTCAGAAAAACTTTGCTTCTTAAACGTTAGTAATCTACAGAGCGAATGATAATGATTATTGGACCAGCTGGTGACCAAAGAGTTTTCAGTATAGCTTAGTCTACTTTGATTTAATTTTGCTTCGAGACTATTCAATTCAATTCGAAACTTAATATCCGTCCTGACATCTAAAAGAACGCCCCCCTCCCGGCATCGAATATGGTTCGACATCTTCATTTCTTTTAAAGCATTCTCCAGTGTAATGAAAGCGGACACTTTGGGCCCAATTACTAATTTAGTTTAATTTAGTAATATTAACGCCCCGCTTTAAAGCAATACTATGGCTATTTTGGGACGAACCTCGTAATTTGGAACAGTGGTTAGATGACCAGGGCACACCTGAGCTTTATTTACTAATAATGAAGGAAAATTTATGCATGTTTGTATATCAGTCAGTGCTCTGCAGATCAAACCGTAATAGTCAATGAAACCGCACAAATGTACTTTCCAAAGACAGATTATTTGTACATGCTGCATTATTAACAAAGTTAAGTCCCATGACTTCACTGGATTTGACTCGATAAGAAAACAACAATCAAAAACAACATTAAGGCAATTAAAATAACATGATTTTAATTTGATTTTTTGTTTTGTTAAGCCGTTTAAATTCAAAGTTGCATCTCGTACAGATTGTAAAGTAATTTGTACCTATAGTAAAGTGATTATACTTATTTTATTGAGATCGTGGCAGCGCCCCAAGGGGCAAATAAGTAAGTTACAAAAAATGACTCAAAAAATATTTTTAAAAGTATAATCAGGAAAATGTACACTATTTAATAATAATAACAAAGAAAAAAAAACTTTGTGCTATATATAAAATTGGAAGAGATATTTGTGATTAAAAATTATAGACTTTCCGTGACTTGAAAAAGAGTTCCCTAAATTTTAAATTTTTTTAAAAGTATTTTCAGGTATTATCACACATTTTTTCCGAAAACAAAATAACGGCGAAGTGAAATTTAAGCAATGAAGAAAGTAAACAAAAATAATAATATCCCCGGGTAACGCCTTCGGGGGGGGTGAAATACCGGATAATACATTTTTCAGTTTTAAGATGAACTCTTTTTCGTGTCAAGGAAAATTCATAATCTTAATCGCAGATATCTCCGCCGATTTTACAGATAATTCCATGAAACGTTTTCATGTGTTTTTATCTTGGTGTAGTGTACATTTTTCTAAGTGTTCGGCCGATATCCTTTATTTATTCTTTATAGTTATTTTTGTAATTTAATTTTCTCCACTAGGGGTACTTAACTTGTCGCAATAAATTCAGCACAGTCACTTTATTATAGTTACAGGTTACTTTCTTAGCTATACTGCACGCTATTTCAAATTTGAAAGGCTTAAAAGGACTTTATGAACCACTCTCTATATGCCTGTGTAAATTTTGAGCATTTTTTCCTCTGTTTCTTGTGAAATATCGTCGGTGAATGAGGTGTTATAAAATAAAATCTAGTAAAATTTGTGCACTTATCAAAACGAAATCTTGTTAGATCACACAGTTCTTACATGACAAATGCAAAAGCACCAGAACCAGGTTACAACATTTTTATTCATTTATAGAAAATTATAATGATACTCTATATATTTAACCTTGACATTTTTTTATCTACAAAAATATCAATACATTCTAGCGCATATATATCTGAACTTATTATTCGCAAAGAAGACTTTAAAAATAAGAATATCAGACGATAAAGAATCTCTTTTTTCCTTTTTAATCGATTCAAGTTTAGTTTCCGTTTTCACATCTTTCACTTTATTTCTCGCCAAAGTTGTTTGATTAATGAAACTTTTTGACATGCAATTTTCAACTTTTTCTGAGATGACAGGGAATTCAAAAGAATATTTCACCATCGAATAATCAACTCGCTTTAATCTGAGAAAAATGAAATTATTTCCCCCTCGAGCTCGAATGTGCATGATCGGACACGTGATTAAAAAAAAAGCGCGGGAAAAGATTAAATTGAGCAAAAGGGAAGATATGAGGAGACGGTTGCCATCAGTTGAAATTTTCTAAAATAATTTCCGGTTGGTAAGACATTTCATTAAAAGTTATTTTAATATGTGGATAAAAATTTTGGCATCAGTATTTTTTTTTCTTTGATGATGGTTGTGAAGGTAAATTCAAACTTTTCTGCTCAGATATTTTTATCATAACATTTCTGTTTCATTGAAGATTTTTAAAATTCATTTCTTAATTTTTTGGCTTGTTATTTTTGCAGTAATTAGTAAAATCGAATAAAAAATTTAAAGTTATAAAATCATAATGATTGGAATTAAAATTGGAAAGAAAAACTAATCAGTTTATTGATTAAAAACGCTTCAAATAAAAAATAAATGCTACAGAATAAATCGGATGAAAGGAATTTTATTAAACATAATGAAATTAAAACTTAATTATTTTCACTTTTGACATTCCAGTATAAAGAAAAAAAGAAAAGAAAATATTAACTTTACCTATTTTCCAACAACTAACATAACAGAAACTTAAATCATTTTACAATACACAAAAGAATTGTTAGCTTTTGCATTATATTAGCTTAATGTATGCATTTTATTGCAGCAACATCATATTAAACCATTTCTGATTTAATAACCACATTAATTTATTGCGAGACAAGCTGCCATTGGCGACTAGTTGGTTCAACTAGATAAATGGTTGCTAAAAATTTAAATTAAATATTTTATGTGACTTGATCCTAATGGCTTTCTCCACAAAATATTTTTAAATTTCAAATTTTGATGAACATTTGATTCATACTACTTTAGAAGCCTTACAGCATTCTATTTATTGTACTATGATTTTCCTTAATATTCTCCGAATGTCTTTATGCATACAATAATATCACAGAGTTTAGTTATATTATTTAGTTATTACAGGAAGGAGAATTTAGTTTAGTTATATTAAAGTCCCGTTTTAAAGCAACACTAGGGCTATTTTGGGATGGATCTTAAACTAAAAAAAACAAATATATGTCTATCTAATCTTTAAAAATTAAGTTTCGAATAATAAATATCAGGATTTTTTTTTTTAGTGTTATGACACATTAAAAAAACTGTAAAATTTTCTTTAACAAACAGATAGTTTATTCAATAGTTTAGAATATGTGGAACAATTTGAGAAGATAGTATATCACATTTGTTTCAAAAACATACATCAGACTTTAATGTATGAAGCTCATGAGATGATTTTATCAAAATTTAGGATTGAAGAAAATAGCATTTCAATGAGCAAAGTAACATTACACTGTAGATTCTGCAAATCTCTACTAATAATAATGTGTGGGAAAGGGGTCATGTGGTGCCTTTTAATAGTGGGGCAGTTTTCTTGAATTTTGGTAAATTTTTAAAAATATATTTTTGTCTAATTTCCAACAATAGACTTCAACAATACTACATTTTTATAATTCAAACTGCTTTCATTTTTTAAATTAAGTATATGACTTTTCTCAATTGTTGAAAGCCAGAGGAATATGGATTCTATTTGATATCCATGTAGTTTCTGAAACGAATAGATAAGTTACAATACAGCGACATTTAGTAAATAGATGAACCAGATAAAACCTAAAGAACTGTCTCCATTAGAAAAGTTCATGTACACAATAAAGAGAGTGTAAGTAAGAGAATTAAAATAATATTTAAATGTCAAATTACTAGGTGGAATCATATATTGGTACGTAAACATTTTATCTGATAACAAATACAACGAATATTACTGGCGAAACAGCTGGTCCCAAAAAATAAATGTAAATTCCAATGAATGAATGACGAAACAAAATTGAATATTTCTTATAAAGAAAACTATTCAGAAATTAAGAATATTAGATATAAAAATATTTGATATTTTCATCAACTTTGAATCTAACATTAGGTAATTTTCATAAAAGAAACAATCAGCAATAGCATTCCTCTATAACAGTATCACTTTCAGCGAGCTGACGGAACATCAGATTTCTTTTTCTAGACAGAGATGAATTACGTAAAGAGAATTTGTTTCGGAGATTATTTCTCTTGCATTAGAGCAATATTTTATAGAACAGCTAACCAAGGGAAAATAAAGTGCCTTTTTAACAATAATATTTCAAGAAAATTGACGGTATATCGATATTTGATTGCATTGGTATTAAGAATCAGAGCCCGAACCTAAGAAATTTAGCATTTGAAAATCGGCAAGAATTCGAAACAATGTCTCGTTATAACTATGCTTTTTCAATAAGGATCACGATATATCGATTATAATCGATGCATTTTCAATTATATCAGTGGGAGGGGTCTACTTAAAACTTTCTAGTATACTCTTTAATGATATTATCCCTTACTCCGCGCAAAAAATAGTGGAGCATGGGTAAAGCAGAGAACCCCTTGCATGGCATTGGAGTAAATAGTTACGGAATATTCATCTTTGGCGAGAATTTAGCATTTGCTACTGAATCTATAGTGTCATTCTTGAGAGTATTTTGGCGATTCATTCCTGGAATATGGTTAATACTATCCGAAAATCAAATTTGTGTTTTAGATGCATACTGAATTGCTCTTACAGACACCGAATCACATACTAAATTTCTTAAATCATTGCATTTTTGAGTTATCGCATTTGCATGCTTCTGAAAATACAGACAGGTTATCGACTCCTAGTTGATTTTCACTCAAAATTTAACAGTTTTTTACACTACAGGTGTAAATTCTATAGTGTAAACTTCAGATTTTACATCTAAACCAAACTTTATCCATCTAGCTTTCTTAGATTTGTAATTATCATGTCATACTCGAACAGTCGGGCATATAGACTTCCTCTGAACGGATCTTCATCAAAATTTGATAAAATATCTAGAAATTTGATGTAAAAAACCATATATCGAATTTCATCCGTCTAGCTGAAACCATTATTGAAGTATCTTTGCCATAGACAGAAATTTAATGGACAGAGACAGACAGGCATAATGCCAAAAATGCGTTTTTCAAACTCACGGGAATCTAAAACGTTCAGATTCGTCAAAATCTCGAGTTCAAATCTTTGATCATTACAGTAATTTCTCTATATTTCGCTTACGAGTAAGTAAAAATTTTATTTTTTATCTCAATACAGATATAGATATCTGCAAATTATAGCGAATATTTTTTGGCAAAGGAAAGAAAAACTGTATTTCTCTTTATTTTTAATCTACTTCAAAAAGTAACAATTCTTTTTATGTAATAAAACAAGTTTGCTTTTATCGATATTGCGTCCCAAAACTCAATTTCGGAAGAATTACAGAGTTTTGGGTATTTTTGTGGAAAATAAATTGAGTTTTATTTCGAACAAGTTCTTCAAAAACAAAATGGCTCGTAACAAATGGCTTCGAAATTAAAGTTTTAGAAAGACGATCGGATTTATATTTAGTAACTACTTAGAAATAAGAACATAATTTCTACAACGAAGAAAAAAATCGACAGACAGAGAGTACAAGAAAATATGTACATATATATTTATTTTGAAAGGACTTGCAATAAAATTTGTATCAAATTTATCGTATGAATTTCTAGAACTTTTTTTTGGAACATTCTTCAAGAATTTGAAATAAGTGGCACAACAAATATTCTATCTTGTTCTATAATAAAAAAGAGAAGAAACTAGTTCCATGATTGAAACTGTAAATGGCAACAGAAATAGTTCTGTCTTATTGCAGGAAAGTGATATAAGAATGCGTAACATTTTAAAAAAAAGAAATGGAGTCAATTCAAGCTTGTTTAGAAAATAATAAGGTAAACGTAAGAAATAAAGGACTCGTTCTAAAAAATGAATTATTTATCTATTTTACATTTATCCTATACTTTAATCGTAATTCTTAGATTAATGAACTTGGATTAAATTTCTTTTTGGTTCTTTTCATTAGTTGTTAAGCTTTACACAAGTTTAATCTCTTAATAAGCATTATTTGATTTATCTCCATTAGAAGGTTACGCTCTTCTGATAAGTAATGATAAAAAAATCAGTATTTGCTAAATATCAAAAATAGTATATAATTTCTATGTTATTAAATACACTGATACACTTTGAAGAAATATCATTTCATCCTAAAGTTCCTCTGCTGTCCAAAATCTAATTAGATATTTATAAATGATTTGCTGGTCACATTTGAGAGTTTAATTCTTTAAATTCTTCTTAAATTCTTTTAGTGGTCCCCGTAAAATTTTCTAGCATAATTTGCCATTCCAGATAACTCGTTACATAGCATTGGCGTACTATAGTTGCAAAATATTCATTTTTCACTTCAATTTAGCATTTTTACAGAATCTCTGGTGTGATCCTTGGCGAGTTATTTGGCGATTAATCCCTGCCATGCGGCTAATAATACCCAAAAATGGAATTTGTGTCAACTGAAACAAACGTTCGTAGTCACAAAATCCCATACCAAAAAATGATATATTTAAGTCATTACATTTTTAGATTATCGCGTTTACATGTTTGGGAAAGTACAGACCGACAGACAGGGAACCCCGCAGTTGGATTTGGCTCAAAATATGACGGGTGTCTATACTATAGATGTCAAATCTGTGAACCTAATTTTATCAATCTTTTATTTTCGTTTGGTAATTATTGTGTTAACTTATATTCGAACAGCCAGACAGATGACTTCCTCTTAACACATTTTACTCAAAATTTCATTGAAATCTGCAAATTTGGTGTAAAGACCTATACAAAATTTCAATCGTACAGCTCTGAAAGCGTGTTTGAGTTATTTCTATCATAGGCAGACGGACATTCTCCAAAAATGTTTTTCGAACTCGAGAGGTCTAAAACGTGAACATTCGTCAAAATCTCGAGTTCGAATGTTTTTGACTATTACTGTATGTAATATTGATTGCAATTAAAACTACTAATTGTGATCTCAGTAAAAATCCATCTATGTTGTCTGAATAAAAAATAATATATATGTTTTAAGCCTAATATATAATCCAACACAATGTTGCCCCTAGCGGCGTCACTTTGGATAAAAAAGGTTAATTTTTTTCCCCAATTATTATCAGAATCATTCATATTTAGGAGAATTCCCACACTTTCGGAAAGTTAAAGTTAAATGATATAGATGCCCATTTTGGAGTGTTAGAGAAGCTGGAGATGCGAAAATGAATTAATCTTTTTGGAGTTTTGCTTAGAATGAAATTAGTAACTTGTTAAACGCTGAGCACTAATGATGGTGTTATTTTTCTTATATAATTAGTGATATGCCACTTGGACGTGTTTATAATTTCTACTTGGGTACAACATATCTACAATTTTGTTACCTACGTTTCATTTTATTGAGATATTGATGGAATGTAACATCATTTTCCAACATCCAGCTAATTGAACTATATGCCCCATATTGTCCATAGCTAGGCATGATGGTATTTGTAACAATATTATCTACAAATTTTGCATTCGTTAGTTGTTTATTTTTTGTGTTTGAATATGTGCGGGACAATGAAGCATTAAAATAGATAGAGCTTCTTTAGCGAAACATGCATTTTCCAATAAACGTAGTTAATACAGAGTGAACAGGTTTTAGCCAGGGGCGAAAAAAAGAAAAAGAAGAAATGTAGATAGTGAAAGCAAATTTTTTTCATTCTCCTTTCAAGAATTAGACTACTATCATATGTGGTTTGTTAATTATTTTTGGTGTAAGAACACTACTTTTTCGTTTTAAGATTATTTATATTTATTTAATAGATAATATCGATACGTAAAGGAAGAATGATTAGAAATATCAATATCTTGTATAAAAAACAGAATTGAGAATGAAATGATGCCACTTTATTAACGAAATATTTGGATATCTCTGCATTTCATTTTTTTAATATCAAATTAGACATTTACTTCACAATGTCTTGAAGCTACACCATTTTTTTATTGTAAGAATCTCGAGAGATTCCAAAATTCATTCGCCAATGGAAATCGGTTTTTCTCATCGAACTTATTTCTGGTAGAATTAATTTAGCATCTAATAACATATCATTTTCGAATCCATTGGAATGTTCTTTGGATAATCAGTTAAAATAATTAAAGAGAATTCTAGTTTTGGTTAACAAAAGATTTCATTACATTGGATGCATTTTTTACTAAAATGAGCAATCTTTATTTTTTCGCAATTGTTTACACTGTTCAAAAGTAATACAATTGATTTATGTTCATTAGATACAGATATACATTTTTAACTTTGAAATCTCTCACGTGATTTGAAGTTTACTCTCGTAATAGGAAAAAAAATGCTTCACTGTTGATACTATTGATTTTTCAGCCTCAAGATTTCTTTAGTAAAACAAAATCATGATATTAAAGAATTTGAACTACAATTTTTTTTTCGAAGCAGATTATATAATTTATTGACATTTCCTATTTCCACTGGAATAACTCGATTTCATTAATATTTTTAGAACACATTTAATCGAACTTATATTGTTATTTTTTCGAATTTATAATTTATTGATTGATATATTCAGCATTTTATGAAATGAAATTATTTTATTAATAAAAAATATTTCCTTAGTAAAATAAAATCACGATGTACATTAGAATATAAATTACAAGATTTTTCGGGCAGAATATGACATTATATAAATTTTCACCAGCATTTTATCTTTCCAATAGAATAATTTGTATTCGTTAACTTTAGTATTAGAGTATTTGTATTTAGTATTTGTATTCGTTCCTCTTTAGTGATTAGAGTACGACTAATCAAATTTATTGTTATTGTTGTTATTTTTTCGAATTTATAATATACTGATATACCCAGAGTTTTATAAGAAGAAAATATTTTCGCTTCTTTTATTAATAAAATATTAGTAATTTAATTATTCAGTACAATACCTCCATTGAAACCTAGTATATTTGATCGTTTATGACCAAAATTTGAAGAACACTTACAAAGTGATTTATCTAAAGATTAAATATTTATCTTAAAGATTAATTAAAGATTAAAATTATCACACAACAAATCTGTTGAAAGCCTAACAGAAAAATGTATTTAAAATTAGTATTTTCCGGAATCTCAAGGCTACTGTAAATATATAGATATTAAATCTACTTATTATTTTTAATGTTATATGAAATATTATAACACAGAAATTTTTTCTGCATTCTTCTACGTTTCTGCTTTGCATATGTTTCTAATAATGCAATTCCTCTTTAGAAAGTCTATTAAAATAGAAAGCTCTGTTTCTTCGTGAATTTCTCAGAACTTTCCAAAAAGTTATTTGTAAGTTCGTCTGGCATTAAAAATGTTTTTAGAATCATTTCATTCATTATCGAAAGCTAATCCCCACGACAAAATTCATTTACTAAAATGCCAACCAAACTGGTTTATATGTTTGTATTTTACATGACGTTCATAATTTTGCGATTCATCTAAAGAACTCAACTCAAGGGAGAAAGCGTCACTTCTTCACGAAATTTGCAAACCCTCGCCGCAATCAATTCTTAATAAGTTCTTCTGGCGGCGTAAAAAATGGCGTCCGAGGTGTTCTCAAGAATGAAATACGCGAAGAACGAAATCCTATCTCTCTCCCGGAGGCGACAGGAATTTATATTTATGAGGAAAGTGGGTGAAACTCTTTTCCATGATAATAGTCCGGAGGTTCGTGTTTGGAGATAATGTCATTTTCTTCAGTCCTCTCTCTTCTAAGCCTCGTCACAAAACAAGCGCCCAATTCGGGGTGCTTTCCAAATTTTTGACGCTGCATTCATGCGTCTTTGGGACATATTTCATTGGAAATTGTTCTTCGAGGGTTTTTTTCCTTCCTTTTTATCTTTTTGTATATGTAGAAAATTATTGCAATAAAAAAAAATTAGAATTCAAGATTTTGACTAATTACCATTTTTAAAACTTCACTGAGTTTGACGACATTTTTGGAAAATGTCCGTCTGCCTGTCTTTCACAAACATAACTCAAAAACGCTGTGAGCCAGACGGTTGAAATTCAAATATACGGTTTTTATACCAAATATGTAGATTTCTATCGAATTTCGAGTAAAATCTATTCAGAGGAAGTCTGTCTGTTCGACTGTTCGAATATAATCTATAAAATTAACATGATGACTACAAAACGAAGCGACTTAGATGAATAAAATTCTGTACACAAATTTAAAATGTATAATGTAGATACATACCAGAATTTTGAGCAAAATCCAGCAATGGATTGGGTCGTCTGTCAAACTTTTAGAAACATGTAAACGCAATGACTTAAAAATATCAAATTTGGTATGGGATTTTGTGACTTCAAGTGCAGTTTTGTGTCAAATTTTTCTTTCAATCAGATTGGAAAAACGCAACTAAAACGCAAATTCGATTTTAAGGTAATATTAACTGCATACCAGAGATCAACTGCCAAATAACTCGTCACGGATCACACGATAGATTCAATAGCGCAACTAAATTCACGACCAAGATTAATATTTCGTAACTATTGTGCGCCAGTGCCATACAAGGCATTCTCTGGAATAATACATTTATTAGAGAGTAGGCGAGAAAGTTTGTTGATACCACTCCCGCTGGTTCGCTAGAGTTACTTATGATGAGATTGTAGTGAAAGCTTATAAGCCAGTTAACAGCTACGCTACCCGAGCAATTGCTTTTGTATCGTGGTCATGTTACTGGATTGCGAACTACATGGTCCCAAGTTCTATCCTCGCTCATCGCAAATCCGCCACAATATCAATATTTCTCCCACAGATAAAAATAAATATTGTTAAAAAAAATCTGTTGAAAAGGCGCATTTTTAAAATACAATTTAAATATTAAATTATTGGATTGTGAGTCTCTTTTTGGAAATTAGTCAACTATGGATAAATTAGTTATTAATTATATTCACAGTTTAGTTAGATCAACCGTCTCTTTAAATAAATAAGAGAGCTCATTTGAGAGCGGTCGTGTCATTTCGAACTATATTTAGATAACGAAAACCATACTTGAACCAGAAAACTCTCTTCAAATTTCTGCATCATACCATCGAAAATACAATTTACTTCTGAGAAATTTTATCCTGTTATTCTAAAATATAATTAATCTAAAATACGATAATATAAAAAAATCAAAAAATTATTTTATATTGTTTAATGTATATAATATAAAACATATGCGAGGAAATTTGCTTTATTATCATTCCGATCCGAGTTAGTTTATTAGCATAGTTATATCAAATATCAAATCCGTTTTTGAAGCAACGTGAGTGTTATTTTGACATAATGCCATCATTTGAACTGTTTAGAGATAAGTCAAAATTACGTGATTTCTACCAAGTTCTGATCACCAAAATTACATCTTTATTAGGAATAAACAAGAATATAAACAAGAATAATAAAACAAGAATATAAACAAGAATATAACAAGAATATAAGAAGAATAATAAACAAGAATGTAACAAGAATATAACAAGAATAATAAAACAAGAATATAAGAAGAAGAATAAAACAAGAATATAAACAAGAATGCGTTATAAACAAAAATAATAAAAATCTAACTAAATACCGGATTATTTTTTGAAATCCCATTCTTTTTATTTGAATTTATGGGGACAAATTTTTCCCTGGGTCTTTTTTTTTTCTCTCTCTCTCTCTCTCTTCTCTTTTCGACAACATCAGAAATGCCAATTACAGAGATAGTATATCAGCTTTCAAATGCTACGTGCCTTCTTAAAGGTTTTTTTTTTTTTTGCATAAATATTTTTTTGAAATGTATCAGAGAATATTTTTTTTTTATTCCAAATGATTTCAAAATATTATAGAGTTTGATAGATGTGACACTCTATCTGTTTTGCATTCCACAATTCCTTTATTCTCTTCTATATTTATTCGCTTTTCTTCTTCCACGATAATAAATCCAATTCGCATATATCGTTTGACATCCGAATAAAGAGCGAAGATTTTTTTTCCCCATTCTTTTCCGTCAAAGAATGGCAACTGTTTCTCGATTCAGTTGCCAGCTCAGCACACGAGTAGGAATTTGAATAATAATCAAAATAAAAAAAAAGAAACCCGAAGTCAAAACTTTTTTTATACCGTTACCAAGAAAAATCAGTGACAGTTTCTTTTCACAGTTCAAGAATTTCATTCCTGGGTTGGCTCGTGGATTGTGTTGATTTACAGATTCAGTTTTCTTCACGAAGTTTGGACGCGGAAAGAAAGTTATTTATTCTTTCAAAAAAGGAAGAAAGATGGCTGCCGCATCAGTGAATAAATATAGGCACAGATTTTGTTTATTCAGTTCTATTTCTGGTATAAATTTCTCCATGGGGATCATTTCTTCAAGACAGGAATCTTAATGATTTGTCTGATTTTCTAGAAAATCAGTGAACCATGATAACAAAATAATATTCGCAAAATTAAAAAATAAATGATGATTTATTATCTTATTCAATATCTTTCAAAATATTATAGATGTTATGTGTGGAATATGATATTGTTTCGGGAACGACAGAAAAAACTTTATTAATTAGCCCGCCATGATGCTAAAATATGTTGATAACCTTTTCTGTATATAATTTGTTATGATATTAAATTAAGAGCGGATAGTAGCATCAAGCAGGACAAAATGGAATTATAAAATGAAAACTGATTTGTTTCTTTCCTTGATCAAATCAGTGATGCCACCCGCATATACACTTTTTATAATTAATATATAAAATTAAATATTTTACCAAACAGAGAAATGAATTCGATTATTTTCAAAAAATCGAATTCAACAATTGAGATTCCATACAACATTTTAACCCTTTAACAACTGTATAGGAAGTTTCGGATAAGAGAAGATGTTTATAATTTAATAACGAGGAAAACGATTCGTTATTAAAAGGTTAAAATATCTAATAGTAATGCAGCAACTTCATCCTAAGAAAACGTTTTCATAATAACGTGGTATGTAAAGAACTACAACCATTTTCTTTACAGAACATTCTAACAATAGTTTTGCCAACTACCCTAAAAAATAATTTGCTCTCAGGAGAAGGAATGAATTTTTTTTAAAAAGCGAATGTATAAAATGTTTCAGAAGTTCATGTTCCTATCAGTCGAAAAAAAGTTTTTTAAAAAATCCTAAAAATTTAAATAAAAATTGTATTGTCAAGGAAAGATTTTTATGAGTGGTTTTATTTATTTATTTTATTTTCATATATCACGTTAAAAGAATAATATTTTCTATATAACATGATATAAAAATTGCAAGAGCTGTCTTGAGAACATGTCATTCATAAATAGTAGGACTTCGATACAAAATCGAAGACCTAACAGTATTAATGGCAAATCTTAACAATGACTCTACAAAATAATAAAATTAAATATTTTGTTTTTGGAAATCCTTTTTTTTCATACATGTTTACCTGCATTCGATTAGGTAACATGTTTACCTGCATTAACAGGAAAAGAAGTGCATTAGTGCAGAAAGCGGGTAGATAAAAGTATTCTCTTACAGATCAAAAGATTGATAATGGGCCAAGAAAATTATCTGTTGGCCTTCGTCGTGGTCCAGAATCGTTGTTCACAAAAATTATTATATGTGAAGAGAAATTCAAAATAATTTTTTAAAAATCAGAATTCTTTCTTTCTTTAAATCAAACGATCTGATATAACTCTGATCTTGTTTAATATTCAGAACATAAACAGCTACTCCGACCTGTCCGAAGGCAGAAACATAAATCTGGATGATCAGAACACCGCGACAGCTTAGAGAAAACTTTGGTTGAATCTTAAGGGCCATCATCAGTCATGATACAACTTTTCCCATAGGAAGTACGTTCCGTCATCAATAGGGGGTAGCTAACTCCACACCATTTCTGTACTTACCACGGTGGTGTGAATCAGACATGGGATGAGAAGTTTCTCATTCCTATATTTGATCCCCCCCTTGGGATTTATTTTCATTGATAGATTCATATTTGATTTGTATAGTAAACAATATCAAATAATTTTTATAGCTCGAATATTTTGAAAATATTGCTGTTAAGAACACTTAATTTTTTTAAAGTGTTTTAAATGATTGTCATGATAAAATTTAAAAAATTTCTTAGACTATATAGAGTGTAACTTCATGCCCGTCTGAATCTTTCTATTTTTTAATTGCTCCAAAATTTATTGAAAGACATATATGAATGCAAATTTCTTTCTAAAAAAGAAATATTGTAGAAAAATTAGAAAACAAATCTATGAAAACGTCTCCGAATATCCTATTCTGTTAAAACAAAAGTTTTCAGAATGGAATTGATTTCTTCTTATTTTTAAAAGTACACACACATGTATTGCAAGACGTTCGCATTGTGAAATAAAAAAAAAAAAATTCGTTTTCTCACTTGTAATGCTGCAAATTTTTTTGAAAGGATTATGTTACACGGTATTGGCATCGACGCATTTCTGGAAATTCGACGATTTTATAATCAAGTGAGATTTCGAATTAATATTTTTTAATTACTTTCTTCCATATTTTCATAATATCTCTGAAATCTAATAATAAAACGAACACACAATCATCGAACGATCTCGAAACCTATGATTTTAAATCCCTTCTATAATGCTATACTTTGCATTACAGAATTAGTTACGTAATTTTCAATTAGTTACGTTTAGGAAAGTTTTAATTGCAGTTTCAAAAAAAAAAATCTTATATATTTTTTTTATTATTATTTTCCTGTCAATTTTAATAGTAAAGCTTAAATAAGACAATAAGATTTATGCAGATAGCATAATAATTCATTTTAATGTGTAAATTAGAGTGTAGGAAAAAAATCGAAATAAATGTATATAGAATATTTCTTAAAGTTTTTCGTAATCGGGTGTATTTTATAAGACAATGAAACTTACTTTACATTCGTATTCATTCTTATACGAGCAAATAGAAGATGAGCTAAATAAAGCTATAAAATTACAAAATTTTTAAATTTTAGCAATAATATAAGTATGAAATCATTTTTAGAAGCGGTGACAAAACTAAAATTACTGATATCTTTAATATCATAATTAAGAAATGGAGCCCATTTTGACTATCAGCTATGAAAAGTAAGCTTTACTTTCTATGGCAACAGCTAATCTCTGACGCCACATCAGGCTAAAAGGAAATGTATTTGTACGCGGGCTTTAAAGTCTATATATTTTTCTAAAAGAGCTAATGTTTTAAGTTATAACGGGAAAACAATAAATTTCGGGTAAATTTTTTTTCTAATGATTAAAAATATATAATTTTAATGGTTTAGTTAAAATAGAAAAAACTGTTATATCCATTTTCTTATAAAACAAGAATCATACGAAGAAAGCAAAAAACTTTTTTAAGGTCGTCGTATCTTAAATTATATTTTCTTCTCTTTTTCATATTAATATTTTTTTTACACATTCATTTTCGGAGTATGAAATGATAATTGGATTTTTTTAAGTAATCCACCATATAATATCCGCAAACTAATATTCCTCTTTATATAATAATAATATTGATGACGGTTAATTAAAAACTGAAGTGATAATTAAAAGGGTTCCACCATCCCCCTAATTTTTTTCCCCTTTAGAGATATTTTTTTTAACAAAATTTGGTTATGAAAAGCCTTACAGATATGACAGTTTCTAAAAAGCACTTTATTTTATGTATTTATTATTTTTTTTTTCCAATATTTGCTGATAAAAATTTTGAAAATAATAAGATTGTTTTAATTTCCGAATTTTCATGGACGCAAAAAAACTTTAGGAATGTCCGAAAGATGGCAGCACGTAATACCGATGTATGCAAATGTTAATTTTGAGAGAATTAGCCCTAATTTGAAATTTTAACGGATTAATTGAATATAATAAAAAATTAAACATTAGAATAAAATATACAAATCTACTATTTTTGAAAATTAAAATAGAAAATTTGAAAAGAAAGTTTCATCTTAAATAGTCACTCTTCTCATTGCGTCTTCTAAAGCGACATCCTGACAAATATTTATAGATTAAAGTAGCATATGAAATCAAATTTTATGTGATGAAAACATAATATAGTCCCAGCTTTTTGCAAAATATTTTTTTTTCTTTTGCCTAAAATAGAATTTTCTCTTTCGTTTTTCTATATATTATGATATAATATATTCACATATTAAGATACAAGTCATGAAAGTAAATCATAAGCCTAGTGTCTCCATCTAGTGGCGAATATTTTACTCACCACAAGATCACATATTAGTACAATCGTAAAAAATTCGTATATTAGTTCATATATCAATCATAGATTTACAAAAAATCAAATCACAATAATCACTAATCATGTTTTCGAGAAATATTATAAAATATTTATATATTTAAAATATTTATGTTTATTTATTTTATTCTTAGATATTATAATTAAAATATAATGTAAGAAAAGAATGTAACTTTATTCCGAAAAAAAAATCTATGCAATGGGAAATTACGAAACCATTTTAAATATCGATTTGCCCCAACTCTTACTTCACAAGTGTTTATCATTTTAAATTGTTAGTTTGAAGATATAAATAAGCAAAAAGTCATATTTTCTGATAATGTATTTCACATGAGAAAAATAACTAATGACAATTTGTTCTACTTAATTAATCAATATAATTTTGATTTTTTACTAAAATTTTGTTTATTTAAAATATGTTTAAATAAACATATTTTAAATGCAGATAATAGGTAATGCAAGGACGTGGCTTTGACATCTCACAACATTCTAATTAAAACAGCAATTTAAAATAATTTTCCTACAGATGCAGTTATTGTAAGCCATCTGCCCTTTTATAGACTTGTGTTCCGAATTTTAAACTGCATCTATATGTGCGTTATCGATACTAAAAATATGCGATTCTCCTGGACTTAAATGATGAATTTGTAAGAAACATAAAATTACATCAAATTCATGGCACCATAGCCAAAGATATCAAAATTAATATTAGTAAGCTGTAAATTAGGTTAGTTCAAACACATAATTGAGATTTGCAAGAACAGTTTAGATCCATTTTTTTAATAATTTTTTTTAGTTAGAATATTCATGAAATTTTATAATTTGACTTTTTAATCACCTTTTTTTTTGTGCAAGTTGTGCATAAATTAATGTAAAACTATTTGATCTGAATTCATTTTAAAATAGAATAATAAACAGAAAATTTTCATCAATTTTTTTTTTTTTTATTTCACGATGGGAAAAAAGATATAGACGATCACAGATAGACATATGGACAAACAACGTGATGATTAATAAACTTCAGTCGTCAGAATTTTCTTTAAAAAACTCCTTTCTACTTATCTTTCATTCAAAAAAATTATAAAATATTCGTTTGATCAACTCAAAATTTTTGATAACAAAATGTTTTTCAAATTTCTGCACATAATATTATAAATGTTTTCCAAATTCCCTTTTCAAGCATTGTAAAAGCTGTAATTTTTAAAAAAGCGTTCCTCCTCCATTTGAAAATGTCAATGAATATAGCGTATTAAATATCCGAGTCACCCTAGACATATTTGAAATGACCAGTTTTTAAAATAAATATTAAATGACGAGGTAAATATTGTTGTTGCAAAGACCAATAATACAATTATGCAACTGTAAGAAACTTTGAAACTATTTTATATATCGATTTACACCAACAATTACTTCATAAGTGTTTATCTTTTTAAAAAAATCAATATTTGAATGTTTCCCTTTATTGCAAAAAAAAAAGAAAAAAGAATGAACTCAAAATATTAAATCTGTGGTTTACAGCCAAGAAATATTTAAAACGTCTATTTTTTAAAACGCATGTTAAGTGACGATGAACAATGAATTTAAATTATTTGAATTAAATATATATAAATGAATTAAACAGGTCTAGATGGATTAGGTGATTTTAATCATTAGCCGATAGTTTATTAGAATTATGGACATAATGTATACATTGGTTACCATTACCATATTTGCAGTATATGGATAAGGAAAATAATGAAGCTTTTCAGGTCGAGGGTTAAATAAAATATGTAGACAAAATATCAATAGCTATTACAAAACAATAAATGAAATACATTAAAATTGTGTAATACAAATTAATTAATAAAATTGCAATTTCTTATCAGAAATATGAAATGGTCTAGTACGAATTGTTGTCTAGACACAGATGATATTGTCTAGACATTGATGATAACGCCCACCGAATTGCTTGCATCGTTCAGCATCTTATTTGGCATTTGGGCGTATCTTCTTCCAATGTTTGCTCTCATTTTTTTTTTATTGTAACTAACCTTGAGCTATCAACATGTGACTTATCACCCCCCCCCCCATCTCATATCTTCCGCCGTACCCATAAAAGACATCTGAATAAAAACCAGAAGAATGATGGAAAATCAATGTTATCTATTCTCTATGATTGTCTCTTAACAGAATTCAGCGACTTCGTTCGTCGAATTGGTTCTTCAGTCTTAATGGACATTTCTTATAAACATGCTTATTCTACTATCCAAGAATTCTTGGATATATTGCAGAATTATGCAAAAAAAAAAAAAATAATTCAGAATAATGGCATTTCTTAGATGCAGATATTAATAACATGGTTTATCACATTTTATTTCACGATATGTTATTTTTCAGAATCCGATAGATGGCGTTGTATATGGCCTCAGAATGATTTAATGAGAAAACTTCACGTAGCAATCATACCATGCGGTTTTCAAAATACCTGTTAGATTTCTTTTATGTAGCGCTATGGAATTTTTTTTTTTTGTATCAGATGCCTTGCAGCGATTTTAATTCAGTATATCATAGTTACTATTCAAACCCTTACTCCTCAAACATTAGAAATGCATAGCGGCAAACTCAGTATTACTTGGACACAGATTTTACATCGAGAAATATTAACTTTAGCAGTTCTACTATAAGTAATTAAAGGCATTTTGTTTTACACAAGTTTACAAGATGACAAAGATTTCTAGAACCCTTTAAAATATTTACACGAATCTTTTTTTCATATTTTATGTAATTTCAACCTTTTTAATAATACAGATTTTCGTTTCTAAAGTCATTTTTCTGATTCAAACCCCCTCCAACCAGATCGTTCTATTCCGTGTTCTTCTACATTCATTAGATTCCCATTTGCGCATGTGCCTACTAATTTTCTTTTTCTATACTTGATTATTCCCTAAAAGCGATGGCTAGTTATTAATGCATTAACTCATTATTTGCCAAATCTTTTCTTTTTAATTTTTGGATGGAAAAATGATACACAAAGAGTTTTTTAACAATATAATTATATTCAAATTATGTTTCGTTTTGAAAATATTTGAAATTTTTGAAAAAGGGAATCATTACAAAATGACCAATGAAATCATTTCATTAAAAAAAAAAAAAAAAAACGATTGAGTTAAAAACAGCTCGTTACTGTAATTTCTAAATTACATATTTGTGTAAGGCATTTTATTATAATATAAAAACCAAACCAAAAATACAATGCTTCAAATATGGCAAATCTGTTCCGTTCAGTTTTTACAGAAGAAATTCAAATCAGTTCGCTTGTCATAAAGAAACGCAGCACAAAATACACCCTTTCTACTACACATAATATTGACTGAGTCACATATATATGGAATGAAATTAAACTGTCAGATGTGCCAAATGTATTTTTGGCGCCCTCTGGTGAACATAAAATTACAAAATCCTTAAACGGGAATTATGGCAGCTGACGGATTAACAAATTTAAACAAACACATTTCGATCAATATCATTTAATGTTTGAATGAAGTTATTCGAAACGTATAAGCCCTTTTTAGGACGTTCTACATAGTAAAAAAACTTACCTGTACGTTGCTGACGGTTGGGGCTCATCCAATGTATCCTTCAAGAACGAATCTTCCATAATGATTTATGTATATCCAATATTTGCTCACTAAAAAACAAAACGAGAGACATGTAACAAATATTCATTAAATTTTATAATGAATTACAAAAAGAAATGTTTATTTTCCGTTTTTTAGTAAATATATATTTACCATGACCTAATTTTTTTCAATTCCTACTATTAGTTCACACTCTCCGTATATATATTTATATATCTTGTTCAAATTTTCAATCGTTAATAAAATATTTTTTATTCATCCACTCAAGTTCAAATACATTTTTTTTAAACTTGTAGTGGATGACACTTGATGTTTATACAGTTTATTCAAATATTAATTCATTAATTAAATTTAATTAATTTTAGTTTTATATGTGAGAAAAAAAATCCTCTTATATAAGATATTTAGCAGGATATAAATTTAGGAATAAATACCGTTAGTGGCGAAGCGTGTAGATCGCTGAAAAAAAATTTCTTTTTCAGATTCTTTTTTCATTCCGGGTTCTAGTCTGAGTTAAGGAGGAAACAAAATGGAAAATGAAACATGTGAATAAATTAATGAGAGAGAGAGAGAGAGAGAAAGTATGTGTGTGAGAGAGAGAATTTTTTCTAACTTAAAAAAATGAATGACAATTATTTATAAAGGACTTTCTGCAATACAGTGAAAAAAGAAATTTTGACACTTAATATTGTGATTCTGTCATATGTATATACATATTTATATTAATTGTAATTATTGAATAAAAAGTAACTAAAATAAAAATTTTCTTCGCTAACCTAAGTAGGAATTGACTTTCTTTATATTACTTTTTTTCCTTTAAGACAATTTTTAAACTTGATAATTGTCTTGGTTTTTTTTATTGTACATTTGTTTCATTCACAGGGTGTTCCAAAAGATCATTTGTAAATTTAAAGGTCTGATCAGGGATACAGAGGAAATCATTTTTAGCAGCGAACATTGGGTACAAACGCAAAAAAGATGAAAAAGAGTAGTTGTCAGTGAATTAGGTGAAGTAAACGGAAAAACTAAATAAAATATCCGTCGTGTTTTTAAGCAATATAAATTTAAAACTATACAACAACATAGATTCATACAGAAATTTTAAAGCAAAAATGAGGCGGTATTCAATTTCCGCATGGACAGGATAACTCAGCGATGGAGCAAGTTAGACTGATGATATTCGGCACTAAGTTTTCATACAAAAATTACACAATTGTTTTTATATGTTTGTGAATGAAATATGTTAAACGGAAATCAATATGCCTATACTTGCGTATGATAACGTAATAATCAAAAGCACTGAGAACTACGTGGATAAAATTTGAATGAGTTTTAGAATAAAATCTGAAAATAAATACAAAATTTTGGGCTAATCTATTATATAATACTTGATTTTCTCTGTCCGTCTTCCCTCCATGTGTAGGAAAAAAATGGTGATTCAAAAATTGAACTGGATAGACTAGAAGCCAGTCAATTTTTTTGTAGTGAAGGTCGAAATTTAGAATAACATTTGCCGATATAATATTTATGGCATCACTAGACAGCCATTCGAATTATGATTAATATATTTCCCGAAAAAGAACCTTTTTATCCATTAAAAGAAAGATATTGTCTAGGAAATGCATTAATACCAAATATCTTATACTGACGTCACTTGCTTTTTCCTTCTGCGTAATCGTAATGTGATTCAGACTTAAACGAAATTGGATTTCTGAAAATTAAGTAATAATATAAAACAAATTAAAATGACATATATATGATTTATTTTTCGCACTAAATATTCGTTTTTACTATCTAGTATACTTCGTATACCCGTAAGTACACTAATCATTAATAAAATAGTAATAATAAAATGCAAACTAGAGATTTTATCGAATTTCCACGTTTCCCTGAATTCGAAAAACACATTTTTAAAAAAGGTCTGTCTGTGACACAGTTTTGAGCTAGATGGATGAAATTCGGTATGCAGTCGTTACATCAAATGTGCAGATTTCTACCAAATGCTGAGCATATTGCATTGAGAAGATGTCTGTCTGTCGGTCTGGTTCTTCGTATAAAATTTATCACGATAATCTCAAAAAGATGAGAGCCAGATGGATAAGATTCGGTGCACAGATTTTAAACGTACAATGTAGAAACTTTTTTCAAATTCTGAGCCAAAACAAACTAGAGGTTGACAGACTGTCGGTCCGTTCTTTCAGAAACATATAAATGCGATAAGTCAAAAATGCAACTATTTATATTTTTGTTTCAATCTATTGAGAACACATCTAAAATACAAATTCGATTTTTGGGTACTATTAACCGCATGCCATGGATAAATGGCTAAGGATAACACGTTAGATTCAGTGCAAATCCTAAATTCATACCAAAGATTAACCCTTCGACCGGATTGAAAGTAGAAAGTCGTCCCAAAGAATGACTTCTATAAAGACTCGCACATATTTGTTTGTTTGCTTTTAAAGATGAGGAATACCTAGGCGTTCTGGAAAACAGGTTTTCTTAATTTAAAAACCAGTTTTCAAATGTGACAAATTTACTTAAAAGAAACCCTAGCCAAATCCAACCAGCAGCTGATCGTCTATCGGTCAGTACTTTCAAAATCATGTAAATGCGATAGCTCAAAACTGCAATGGCTTAAATACATAAAATTTGGTCTACGATTTTATGTGATAATAAGTGTAGATCTGTGTAAATTTTCTATCTCAATCAGTTGCCAGAAACGCATCTAAAATACAATTCGATTTTTGGATATTATTAACTACGTGCCAGGTGTTAATCGCCAATAATCTCGCCAAGGATCATCTTTGTTTTGATTCATAATACGAACTTCGGAATAAGGATTGTTTTTGACGAAGTCAAGGAAGGAATACTCCGACATTTATTTCTCTATTTTTCAAGAAAATACATTGATCTTCCAATATGCCTTGCATACTCTATTTTTATTCTTCTTTAAATTATAGATGCGCGGTGGAGTTTGAGATAATTAATAACTCTTCCTTATTTCAATGTTAATTACAAATTTATGATAATGCAAGTGCATTCAGTGTGGTTCGCCCAGAGAGAGAGAGAGAGAGAGAAGAACATACTCTTTGTTTAATTATCTACGAAATAAAACTTTTTTTCTTTTGGAGGAGGGGGGGGGGAGCTTCGAGTAAATAATGTTCAGAACTGTCAAACACATTCTGGGATTATTTTTTTTTTTTCAGAAATGAAGAAATAGTTCGCATTGTCTTTTGAGACCAAGAATAATTTGCCGCAAAGAAAATAAACAATAGAATGTTACTGTGCCGGGTATCTTCGAAGTACTTTTAGACTCAATTAGCGAAACCGAAAATATGTTTATACACAAATCTTTACGCTGCATTTGTCCGTTATTTTGTGTAATGCTTTTGTTACTCTGAATTATTAATGTCGCAAATATTTAATGATGTAGCTTACTAGGTTGCTACTTTTCTTTAATAAAATATGCCTTTATATGAATTAATTAAATGGAGAATACTTATTTACAATAATTTGTTTCATTTTGTTGGAGAAAAGAAGATTTTATGAATACATTAAAGCAGAAAAAATAAATTATTCGCTTTATTGTACAGCATTATTTAAATATTCTTATTTTTTTTACCTAAATTTTCAGAAAATTATTCTAAATATGTAATTTTGTAAATCAAGATAATAACAATAAGAAACTGAATAAAGGGTAGTAAGACATGAATAATAAATTTTAATCTCCTACAAATGCGTAATTTGTTCTATACTTATTTTTACTACAACATCTCTGTTTTTCGAACTAGCAATTCATTAGGTATATTTGATATTTTTCGTCAAGCACATGATAGGGTAATTTACAATTATACAAGGGGAAAAGCTTTTAGAGATAGAGACAATTCCTAGTGTTTCAATTAACTCTTTCTGGTCTTATTATTTTATTCATATATATGTAATTGATATTTCTTAATCTATTTTAAATCTTCATTAATGTTCTATTTGTTTATCTTAAATTAGCCAATAATGCTTTATTTAAAAATTTTCTTTTATTTCAGGATCCAAATCCTACTTTTTTTATTTAATTATTTCCATCACGTGCTCTCTAATGTCTAAAATAATTTCATTCTTTAAGAATGGAAACACTAAAGAGAAAATTATTATTATTATAATTATTAGGTTCTTTTGAAAACATAGCTGAAATTACCCAGAAATGGACCACAAAATGGCATTTGCAGATTTCATGTCATTGTTGTTCACCGTTTAGGAAGTGTTCTTGTGACAAGCAGGCACGTGCATTTTCTGTTTCATATTATAGATTCACGTGTTTATCTTTCTTTCTAGAGCTTGCTTGAATCGTGATTGATTGAATGCAGTTTTGGTAAGACACGCAAGATAAAAGGCTTCTTTTTCTCTTAAGCAATTTTAGTTTCTCATATACTTATAGAAGTATAGTAACCGTCGAGAAATTCCAAATCATGTTGTCAAATCTTCGTGCTTTAGGCCTCTCTGAGTTCGAAAAACACATTTTCAGAAAATGTTAGTCTGTATGTAGCAAAGATAACATCAAAAAAAAACCTTTGAGCAGTCTTTAAACGCTTTGAAATTTCGTATACGGTCTTCATACCAAATCTGCAAGTAAAACCTGTTCAGAGAAAGGCCATCTGTCCGGCAGCTCGAATAAAAATGAACAGGATAATTAACAAACCGAGAGAGCCAGATTTATAAAATTCGTTACATAGATTTAATCCTTTCTAGGGCCGTGGGAAGTATGCTTCCCACCAAATGTATCAATCTTTGTATGAAATTATGTAGGTTGCTATAAGTTCTGACACATTTTTTTAGAAGTCAGAAACTTAGATGCTTCCTTTCTTTATCTCAGACAAAATGATGTGTCTTGATTTGTTACTTAATTATTAACCAAATTAATTGATTAATCAAATTAAATTTATCTAATAAGCTAAATGAATCGCTTTACTTATTCTAATTTCAAGACTAAAAATATTTTAGCATAATATGGCTAGAAAAAAATGGCCCTTTAAACGGTTAAGATTAATAGTGTAAACACCTATTCAAATTTTGAACTAAACTAGGAAATGGAGAGTCTGTCTGTCTGTGTTTTCAGAAACATATGATTATTCAAAAATGCAATGGCTTAAATATAGCAAATTTGATTGAGAATTTTGTGACTACAAGGGCGGTATCCTGTAAATTTTTTTTCAATCTGTTGAGAAAAACGGGCTTAAGACGTACATTTGACTTTGAACCGCATGCCAGCGATTAATCTCCACAAAAATACACCACGGATCACACGATAAATTCAATAAAAATGTTTGATTCGCTACAAAAGTTCATAATTTGTAAATACTGTACAAGAATTCCATGTAAACCATTCTCTGGCATGGCAAGTTCATTAGAGATTCGCGAGAAAATTTTGGGGAAAGTATTGCCACTCGTTAAAATAAATAATAGTTATAAAAAATATTAGATGTTTTAGATAATTCACTACTTGATACATTTCTTCCCATGACTTACAGTTTAAAAGAATTTTCCGTCGCTTCGTTTTTCGTTGATCACTAAGATCGTGACTCAGTAAATTTGAATTAAATTATTCGAAAAATTTTAAATTTATGAAAATTAGTCGCAGGAGATTGCATAATAATTAAAAGAACATCAATGGATTGCATTACGTGCATAGTAAAAGTATGTGCATTGGGATGAAATAAAACAAATTGAAACACTGTCTTGAAAACAATATCCAAAACAAAAAGTAACATTTCTAATCGCAATTCTACATGTGGCAAAAAAAAACATGAATAAAAGACTTGATGAAAGAAAACTGGTTTGTATTTATTTGTTAGAAATTGCATTTAAAAAGTAGTCTGAAGAATTCTTTAGAGAAAAGATGTTAAACTGCAATTAAATCAGAATCATTAAAAAGATAATTTATTGCTCTCTTTCGGATGATGTAAAAATAATATTTTTGGGTATAAATATTTGGTGAAATTTGGCTGAATTTCTTGGTGAAAAATGGTGAAAATTATTAAATTACATAATGGAAGATAAGATATTTTAAGAATTCATTAATTTCGTAAGTTGAAAATAAAAAGTGGGCCTAGAAATAAATCACAGAAAATTATGCAGAAATTTCAAGTAGCTACCTACAGTTCACATTCAAAAATGAGTTCCTTTAACTGGCATTCCGACACATGTATTTTTTTAATTTTATATATATTTCTAATAAAACATTTTTATGTGAACTGTTCTGAAGTAAATGTCTTCGCTTGTCAAATACAAAAGCTTAAAAAAGTAAGTAAAGCAGCAAAATGTGTATACTACCTCATACATCGAATGAAACAATAATAATCGGAAAATCAAATGAAATTTTCAAAAATTTCATCAAGAAAATATTAAAAATATCCTTAATATATCAAGGAAAGTAAAATATGTGAGTCACAGCTTTAACTATAGAAAAATGATATGATTAAATGACTTGATAAAATGGTGGAAATGGTTTTCATTAATTATAACAATGAAAAATATTATTAATTGGCAAAAAATATATTTTAAAAATTTTGTTGACATCAAGGATTTTTAACCAATTGTTATTGAAATTAAACTGGTTACTACAAAAAGAATGTTGTTTTTTTTCCCAATGTCGAGATGACAGGAAAATTGCTTTTGTGCATTGATATTTTCGAAAAATGTTAACAAATTAAAAAAAACCATTCAACACTTTGATTAACTTTTAATTTACAAAAATCTCAAATAATTTTTTGAAAATATTGTTATTAACAGCACATTTTAGCCCACCAAAGAATATTTATTCTAAATTTGATAACTTCAGATCCAATTATCAGTCATGTTGAGTCGATAGACATAACAAATATTGGTTTTTACAGTGTTGTACACGAAGCATAAAATATTGTAATCGTCAAGAGATTTTGAAATCACGTTTTGTATCTTTCCGAGTCCGCAAAATGACTATGTCTATTTGTTTCGCTATGTCTATTTATGAATGCGATAAATGAAAAACTCGTAGAGCATAGCGATTGAAATTTTGTATGTAGAATTACGACCAAACTTGCAGATTTTCATGAAATTTTGAACGAAATCCATTCACAATGAGTTTCTCTGTCTGCGTGTACAAGTGAACTCGACAACTGCAAAACTCAAAGAGTTAAGGATATAAAATTTGGTAAACAGGTTTAGAGTCTAATCGATATTAAAATGTGAACAAAATTCATTAAATAGTTGACTATATGTCAGTCTATAATTTTGTACGCATTAAACTTTCCGGAATTCCCCTGATACTTTGGAATTGCCATTGGAAACCGATCATTTGACCTGCTCGTGGTAGCTTTAGTGTTAAATGCAACAATTCATAAACACAAAGACTTAAATAAATGAAGACATGTTATCCCGCGATTAGTTTCCTGTCCAATTTTTTGTCAATCAATCAGCAGAAAAGCATCTGAAATACATATTCTCGCGATATATTCAGTAAAAATGCCAAATCAGCACCAAAATCTATATTTCGTCACTATCATTCACTAATAGTATCCAAGGTATTCACGGTTTCAACCATGTTCCCCCAACTTAATGCGAATAAAAGGAAACTAAGATATTTATTTGAGAATGTCCGTTAAAGTTGCAGGGAAACTACTCCCGTCGGTTACGACTTGTAAAATTTGAATAATTAGGCATTTTAACATATATTATATTTTACGTTGAGTGCCCTGTCACCCATATCCTGCTAACAGCAAAAGTTCTCAATCAGTGACGCGATTAGAACAAGCCCTACGTTTGGTTTATATCTCCTTGTTTTATTATGTTGATCATAATGTGAACCACCCGAGATTCATAGCATCTATTCAAATATTCTCTTATCAACTACAGTTAAAAGATATCAAAGAACTAGGCATCTGATTAGACAGTGGTCCGAATCACAAACATGAATCATGTCAGCGAATGTATTAACAAATGAATTATTGTATTAGTAAAATCATTAAAAAAACAATATACACCAACAGTTGATTAATTATATAATCGATGGAGGGCAATCTTATATGCTAGAACTTTACTTCACAAGTTACGATGGGTATAGAAAAAAAATAAACTGTCAATGTTTGAAGTGTCAGTGATTTAGCTGAAAAATGACACACACCAACATTTCAATAAAAAAAAAAATAATGATATTGCTGCCCATGAAGAAAACATTGATGATTTTCTTCATAACAATCAGCTTTTACAAAGCATTTTAATAAAATGGTCATTTTATTAATTTGCGAGCAA
This sequence comes from Argiope bruennichi, assembly GCF_947563725.1. Taxonomy (NCBI): domain Eukaryota; kingdom Metazoa; phylum Arthropoda; class Arachnida; order Araneae; family Araneidae; genus Argiope; species Argiope bruennichi. Next base: position 20,629,830 of record NC_079156.1, on the reverse strand, counting down.
TCATTGGCGACTCGTTAGTTCAGTAATTAAATTTAAATAAATATCTTATAAATAACTATATTTACAATTTCCCAATATTTTTAAACGAAAAATTATGTTAAGAATTAGAGTTGTTCTGTTTTAGCAGTCTTGCATTTAGTCCGTATATTGGGTACAGGAACAATCCCTAATGGAGTCAAGAACCATGACGTCAAAGAGCCATTAAAAACGCAATTGTCCGGTTAATCTGTCTTCTAATTGCACTTGTCTTTCGCGGTACAGTCATTCCACGATATTTCTCAAGTAAATTATTCAGATAATCGACATCATCTTTCTTCTCTGGCTTTTGACAATGAAAGAAAATTACGCTATGAAACACCGAATAAAACAATGGAAACGATTTGAATTTCATCGATGAAAAATATCATTACAAATATTACATCTAGTTATTTTTTTAAGTTGCTAATATTCTGAGAAAATATAGTACATCAAATATATAGGTATCATTAAAAATAGTTTTAAATTGTAAAATGGCTTAGAAATGTAATATATTTATGTTATCAATTGATAAATGGCAAAATATGCATAGTTTCCAGCTAATTAATTTTTTTTTAAATCACATAAAAAAAACGCAAATCCAAATTTTTAAAATTAATTTATTGTAAATTTAGTAGCTATATATCAAATGATCTGGCTTCAAGAATTCAAACACACTCACTTCTTTTTTATTAGTAGCGGAGAAAGAAATTTATGTTCTTTTTAATACATTAAATACAGCATAATAATGCAACGATTCCTTACTGATAGATTTATTTAAGGTATTCTACTAGAGGAATAACTTCAGATATTTAAAAGATAATCGAATTTTTATTCCCTGCCCCCCAGTCTACCATCTCTTCATTCACAGACAGATCAGTAAAATAAAAATAAAATGAATGAATAAAGACTTTAACCTTATTTTGGGACTCGAGGGAAATCCATACCATGCAGTTCGTCAAAATCTAGATTTTTGAATTTTTTGATAATTACAATACCTTTTCTTTCATATTTAGAATGGAAAAAAGTTTTTAAAAACTTAGTAGAAAAGGGGAAGAAAGCATTAAGTTTTGCTTCCTTTCATAGTTTTCTAAAGTTCTAATCTAAAGTATAAAACAATAAATAAATAAATAATTGAATTTGTTTAATTAATTAATTTTAAGGGGACTGATTTTAAGAATTTCTAATCTTAGCAAACTAAAAAATTTTATTTGACATTCCTATTAAAGGGATATAAAGAAACGGAAAAAATGAAGGATATCAGCAAACAATTTTTTTCCCTGAAATTTCCTGTAATTTGCAAGCTAAATAAAAGGGAAAAAAACACTCTAATGAATATTTAACTTGCCTAAAATATTTAACTTTTAAATTAATTGAGAAATAATTCGCAGTCAAAGTTTTTCATTTTTGTTTTTAGACATAGCTATCCGAAATTTGCACGAATAACAAAGTTATTTCACGTTTTGCTGTCAGAAATTTAAGCTGTAAAATGCCTGTCAGAAAATGACAGGAATGTGTAAAAAAATATAAGAATTTCTGAAAAAAAGGGAAATTATTAGGAATATATTGAAAATATTGGATTACCTTTCCTTTTTTTTATAATTTCTGATATATTAGGAATAAAAAAATAACCTTTTGCAAGTAGATACTGGAATGGCAATGAAAACTTGAGAATAAAAAAGATTTAAACTTTCGATGATTATAATAATGTATTAAAGAGTAAAAATAAATAAATAAAAATTTTTACTTTTAAAGAACTAAATCAGGCATTTCTTAAAAATGTTTTTATTATTTTATCGTTTTTTGATTAGGATTATTTTATTTTATTCCCTCTATACAGTCTTCACAAATGATGTGTATACCGATTTTGGAATATTTTTTTTACTTTTTCCTATAAATACAGAATATTATTGTAATGATTAAAGAATTTGACAATTTTCGAAGCTTTAGGCTTACTTGAGCTCGAAAAACACGTTTTAAAAAGATGTCTGTTTTTCAATTAATCTGTCTATGACAAAAATAGTTCAAAAATGCTTTGAACAAAGGGGTGGAATTTTTTATATTGTCTTTACACCAAATTTGTAGACTAAGATAACATTGAACATAAGGCAACATTTGAACGTCAATTAACACGATAACTACGAAATGAAGTGAGCTAGATGGATGAAATTCAGTGCAGAGATTTAATATCTATAATGTAAACATCTATCAAATTTTGAGTTAAATAATCCAACAAGGGGTCAACCATGTATTCTCTCTATTTTCAGAAATGTGTAAATGCCATATTGACTTAAATATTAAATTTAAAAATAATAATAATTTTTATTTAACTAATAATTTTATTTAAATAATAAATAAAAAACGTACTGACTTAAATATCTCAAATTTGGTATGGGAATTTGTGACTGCTAGTATCGTTTTGTATCAAATTTTATCCCCAATCGATTAGAAAAAACATTTCTAAAACACGAATTGGTCTTTCAGGTGCCATTAACCGCATGCCAGGGATTAATCGCCAAATATCTCGCCAAGGAACAACTCAATAGATTCAGTAAAATTACTAAAATCACGCCGAAGTTTAATACTGCGTAATTACCGTACGCCAATGCCATACCATGTCCTGCCTTTTCTGGGATAACACCTTTATTAAAGAACATGTGAGAACACTTTAATAAGACCACTCACACTTTTATTTTCCACCAGATGAGTAACGAAAAGCATTCACTTCCTCAACCATTTATCTATGCAAATGGAATATCTTGTTTGCACTGCGGTATGCAACTCAAATACAGAAACAGGATAGAACGAAATATTATTTATTGATTCAAGCGCCAACTCATCACGCTGAACAACATTCATGCTATGCATAGAGATGAGCTGATTTATCTGCAAATGCAAGAATTCCTGATTATATTTGGTCAGAAATGTAGTGTTGCGGGTTCGGCGGTAATGGCTTGCCCCGGGTAGCACTTTTTGGGGACAGCAAAACCTCACAATAAATAATAATATCTTATATTCCGACTTAAAATTTTAAACCAATTCTTTTCATTTTTGTGTCCCACTTTGCAATTCAAACCTATTAACTGCGTATGGAACTTTTTATCATTTAATTTATGGTGGAACCGGAAAATCTCCTTTTTACTTTCTCATATGCTTAGTATAGAAGAAACATTGCAATCGTCTAAAATTCGATCTTGATATTTTTACGAATCTCCGCATTTCAGACATCTCAGAGTTCCAAAAACACATTATTGGGAAATGTCAGTCTGTCTGTCTGTCTGTGAGAAAAATATCTCGAAAACGCTTCGAATTAGACGTGTGAAATTTTGTACAAGGTATTTACACCAAATTTGGAGATTTTTATCAAACTTAGTGTAAAATCTATCGTCAGGAAGTCTGTCTGTACGACTGTTCGAATGTAAATTAGCACAATAATTATAAAACGAAGAGAGCTAGATAAAATTCGGTGCACAAATATAATGTCTTCACTATAGACACCTGTGAAATTTTGGCCAAATCCAACTAAAAGTGGACCCTCTGTCGGTCTGTATTTTCAGATAGATGTAAAGATGATAATTCAAAAGCGCAATGACTGAAATATATCACATTTGGCATGGGATTTTGTGACAACATGTGCAGTTTTGTTTCAATTGATTATGAAGAAAACGCGTCTAAAACACGAATTCGATTTTCGGATACTATTAACGGCATGCCAGGGATTAATCGCCAGATAATTCGCCAAGGATGACAAGACAGATTCTGTAAAAATGCTGAATTCTTCCCAAAGGATAATATTTCGTATTTATTGTGCGCCAATGCCATGTAAGGCGTTCTCTGGCATGACAGGTTTATTAGAAAATATGCGAGAAAGTTTTGGGGCGACTACTACCGCTATTCTTTTAGGTGAATGTAATCATCTTGCCCACTTTAAAGACTGACAACGTGTTTGAATGTTTGATATTATACGAGTCATTGCGAAACAAAATTCGGCCTTACATACTCACATAGAAAACGATACCAGCTTCATTAGAGGTACCTTTTCAGAACTGATGCATTTAATAGTTAGTGAACACCTTGTAAGATCTAAAAGGGTCACCAAGTTTCAACCACAAGAAATTCTGTATGAATTTATAGAAATTGTGAAAGATAAAATTTCTCCAATATATCATTAAGCAAATAAGAAGGGAGAAAGCATTATTCTGTTATATTCTAGAGTACTCCGAATGTTTCTCATAAAGACATTTTTTTTTTCTCATTTTTTTACATTTAAATTATTATTTACTTTTTCGTATATGCAATGTTAAATATAATCGTAAAAAATCGATTTCGAGATTTTGACTCATTTTCATGTTTCAGATCTCCCCGGGTTTGAAAAATACATTTTCGTTGCAATACAGTAACTTACAAACGCTTTGAGCTAGACAGATGAAGTATTTGTATGCATCCTTTATATCAAATTTTACAAAATTCTATTGAATTTTAAACAAAATCCGTATACAGGAAGCTTATTTGTCTGCTGAAAACAAGTAACCGCGATGATTGCAGAAAGTAAAGATTTAAATGGATAGAATATGATATCCAACCAAATTTAAGATCTAAAGTGTAGCAAATTTAAATCCAATCCTGCCTGCCAATAAATAACATTGATCCGTCTATACACATTCATATGCTTGAAAACGCAAAAACATTAAAAATGCAATAATAAATAGAATTTGGTATGTGACTTCTAGTAAAATTGCAGTTAAGTGCCAAATTTTATTTTCAATGTTTAAAAAAAAAATGGATCAAAATGTGAACTTGTTTTTCTTCACTATATTCAAGAGTACAAAACCCTCACGTGCACAATTTTTTGTTTTGTTTGAGAGAGATAGCACCTTTATTTGGGAGACACCAAGAAATTTTCAATATGCCCACTTCCACTAATTCTAATCAAAATGTAAATACGATATAAAACGCTATATATCCGGCGCATGCGCACTGTGTCATATAACGAAATATTTTAAAACATATTTATATTCACACCACCTTTTCAAAACTTGAAAATAAACAATATATACCCTATTTTGTCTCGTCACTATAAAATCAAAGAACCCCAGATATTACCGATAACAATCACAAAAACATTGTAATAAATATAAAAGAAAATAAATATCTACTTTTTACAAAAAAGATTGGTATTTGAGCTATATTTAACATATACAACATTATCCACATTTCCTTCTCTCTGTTTATGACGTAGAAATATCAAAGACATTATGTATATTACAATTCTATGAAAATTTTTAGGCTTGGCATTCGTCTATTCGTGTTTACATAGCAGTCAAAATTCTAATTCCATATGTTGAGTCATGCATCAGTTCATTTTTATGGTTTGTAATAAAAAGTAGCATGATGAAAACATTGTACAGTGAAAGTGGGATGATGATTGTACGATAAACAACAAAAATCACGATGCAAATCACAAAATTCTCTTTCATCGGAATAGAAACGTGTTTGATAGCATTCGAACGATTTTGTTTTATTATCCTATTTTCGTGATATTGCGCATTTAACTTGAGATTGGAAAGCGTTTTATTTTCGTCTTTTTTTTTTTTTTTTCCTACTTCTTCTTCTTGTCTTTCTTCTTATTGAAGTAGCTTATATTTTGCAAGACAGGCCATTCTTTGTTATTTCCATATTTTTAATTGATTATTTTAATTCTATTTCATTGATTTTGTTACTGCTATAGTTTGATAATTTGTTTTTACTGTATTTTTAAATAATTATTTTAATTATATTCAATTCATTTTGTTATTTCTATATTTTTAAATAATTATTTTAATTATATTCAATTCATTTTGTTATTTCTATATTTTTAAATAATTATTTTAATTATATTCAATTCATTTTGTTATTTCTATATTTTTAAATAATTATTTTAATTATATTCAATTCATTTTGTTATTTCTATATTTTTAAATAATTATTTTAATTATATTCAATTCATTTTGTTATTTCTATATTTTTAAATACTTATTTTAATTATATTCAATTCATTTTGTTATTTCTATATTTTTAAATAATTATTTAATTATATTCAATTCATTTTGTTATTTCTATATTTTTAACTTATTGTTTTAATTATATTTAATTGATTTTATTATTTCTATATTTTTGATGATCTTCATTATTTCTATATTTTTAATTAATTGTCTTAATTCTATTTAACTGATTTTGTTATTTCTATACTTCTGATGATCTTCATTATTTCTATATTTTTAATTGATTATTTTAATTCCATTTCATTGATTATTTAATTTTTCTTAACAATTTAATTTCACGCAACTATCTTTTTTGGAATTAATATTGAAGAAAAAGAAAAGACTGATAAAAATCAAATAGTGAAGCATTTTAAATAAATCAACTGGCATGTAAGACCAATTATACATTAGTCTTAGCACGTTGGTTGTCTCTGACACCATTTGACTCGCTCTTGAAATTTATATTTGCTAACAATTACATGTATTTTCTACTATAGAGAAGAGACAGTAAAGAAAAGATTATATATTTATATTAAAAGTGTATAAGGCAAAAAGTAAGTCATGGATGTGAACGCTTAATTGAAATCATAAATAATTAAGCAAGAATATATTTTCTAAATTTTTGAGAGGGAACAATACGTTTCCTATTGATTTCTTAAAATTATTAAACTTTTATTTTTCAAATACAATATGGATTCTTATAACACGAATTCATTTCAGATTGGATTACATTCAATACATTATTTATGGATGATCAGACTACTGTGTAAATGGGAAGTTAATTAATTTGCACAAAATTTGAAATACGTTTATGTTATTGTTATAATACTAGCCGTCTTGGCGACTAGTGGTTCACTGATTGTTAAAAATTTCAATTCTTTCCTCATCAAAATATTTTTAAACTTCAAATTTTGATATATTATATAACTTATATCATTTAAAAAGCTGTAAACAGTTCTGTTCATCGTGTTTCCCATTTAACTAATTTTTTTAACCACATCTGTATATCATCCAATTCTATCACAAAAAAAAGAAATATTTTATACTGGATGTATTTAAAATGCTTTCCACCATTGTCCGATTCTGAATTTAAACTTTAATTTTGAAATACGACAAAATTTTATAAAGTTATTAAAAGTCATGTCATACTGAAACCTATTCAACACGGAAAAAATAACCTAATCTTCATACATTTATCTCAGTAATAGAAAAAAGAGGGCAAAACGAAATATGTAATATTGGTAGCGATGCTTGAATTGCACTTCAATGTATTGTTGTAAAATAAACATCATATCTTTAAAAAAATAATTAAAAACAGAAAAAAAATTTGGTATAATTAAGATGGTTCATCTAAGATGCGGGGAAAATTATTTTTTTATTGTAGTAAAAAAAATGCCTAAATTTCTTTTAATTTTTAATTAATGAAAATTCTTTCAAAAAATTACTCCGAGATGCATCCTCCAAAATATGTTTTTGGTAGCTCTAGGTCAATTGGTCTGGCCTGTAGAGTGCCAAAACACACATTCTTTATTATGCATAGAGATTATTATAATATAAAGTACATAAGAAATTCTGTTTTTTCCTTATTACTCTAAATAAATTTACTTAGAACAAAACTGTGTATCATTTTTTAATTCCAATTAAATGTTAATTTCGTTTAATGTGTAATTAACTAAAATTCTTTCAAAGTAATCGATCCGAGTCGCACATTCCGACCCAATAATTTATATATGTGCTAGATATATACTAGTCAGATAAAAACACTGTAAAAAAAATCTATTTTAATTTACCTAGTTAATTAACTAGGAAACCTTACTCATTAATATTAAAAATAAAACAAATAACTTAAATATTAATGACACTCTTGGAATGCGGTTTAGAAGGTCAGTGGACATTGAAATAAGCGAAAAAATGAAATTTTATTTTTTATTGTTTTATCACCAAAATATAAGTTTATATTCAACTAAAATATCATCGCAAAATATATTATTCATTAAAATGAATATTTAAAGGGCCTAGAGAAAAAAACATTTACATTTTAAGGATTTTTCCCAAAATGATATTCTGATTAGACTTAACTTTGAAATGTCCCAGATGTCTTACTTTTTATGAAAATTAAATAAAATTAATAATAAAGATTTCAATTAAACGTTAAAAGAAATAGGGCATACTTTCTATGTTTCGAATTTTTTTTAGAAGTTAAAAGTTAATTTTATTTTTGAAAAACATATAATTCTTATAAAAATTCATTGTGTTCGTATTAAAATATTTTTAAAAAATTAACATTTAATTAATTTTAATATTTAAAAATTATACACAGTTTTGTTCCAAATAAATTTATATACGGTAGTAAGGAAAAAAAAATTTAAATGAAGTCGTCTGAAATATTTTGAAATTTTAAAAAATGTTTTTAAAGAGTTATTTTAAGAAGTATTTAAAGATAATTGATGCATTTACTTTTAAATATATATGCATAAAAAAGTGCGCAAAAGTGCCTAGTTCGCAAAAGTGCCTATTTAAATATTTCTTATTCTTTAGAAAATCAAAGAAAATTCAAATAATTGTTTTAAGGAATTACTTTAGAAATAAACTGTATTTGTCATTATTACACCATTACTTAAGAACTCTTTTTTCTTTAAAGGATTTTTAAAACTTTGATAACAACAGAAACACTCACCATAAATCACTTTCACCAATACCGATAAACGAAAGGGTTAAACGCCTTACCTCCACACTGTCTTCTGCACGACTTTGCTCGGAACCGACGAAATCGGAATCGCGCCCCTTTTCTTTGTTAGTAAATAAAAGATTCCGGTTCTCACTCAATTAAAAAAAAAGAAATATCCAGGCGGTTTAACAGTCCAGAAAATACAATTTACTGACACACTGGGCAACAAAAAAGGCCAGACACATCCCCAGCGGTTAAGTTCACACTGAAGGCCCTCGGCCCGGTCTCACGCATGGCTGCAGATCAAAGAAGGGTTTTGAACCGTGTCCACTCTTACCTTCCGAGTCCCGTCCGAGCGAAGTTCTTCCCTTGAAGAGAGTGGAAACAAAGGGATGATTATCCTTTTCCCCTCAGCACCTCAGTAAGGGGTTATACACAAAATGCGCCAGTTTTCCAGTGTGTTTAAGTCGTTGATCCTTATAAACGTCGGGGTGTTTAATTTATATTACATTGCTCAGTGGGGCCTTTCAATAGTATTTAAATTTGTTTTAGCGCTTTGTTTACTATAATACAAATTAGTTTATAAATATTTTATGATATTTATGTGAATTATTTTATTTTATACTTTATGAAATTGTCATACTATGTTTTTAAGATATGATAGTCATTATTATTATTATTATTATTTTAATATTTCAATTCAAAGTTTCAAATTTTCTGTTCTCAGAACAATAGACTACCCCTTTTGAAGATTAAAGATCAAACGGAATTTATAAGAGATAACAGGCTATGGGAACGATCCTATCCCCTGAATGTTACGAAACAAAATAGGTAACAAATTAATATGTAAAAAAAAGACTAATAAATGCTGTTTGGATTAGCTAATGTGCAGGGTGGCCATAAAATAATTTCCCCTTTTTGGCGGCATCTGCAGATAAAACGATTGAATGAAATGAAACCGTATTTCATATACAGACTGGGAAAGGCAAGGGAAAAAAATTAGTACCAAGAGTTGCCGATAAAGGAAATGCTGGCGCTGTGGGAATACAGTTATGAATGAACTTATGAAACTCACAGAAAATATTCATTTAATCATCAACATTAGGGTCCCCTGGACGCCTCGCAGCATTTTCATCATGCTGACCTTCTCTCTGTACAACATACTGCATGCATTGCAATCTTTGTTCTTTACTGCTGCGTGTAAACTGTCGGTTTCGATGTTCATAACAACCTATCGTGTTTTGTTTCAAGACGTGCAGAATTGTTTAACAGCAGCCATGGCAATACATTGTTTAGTGTGGGACAGTTTTACCAGTAAAGCCACGACCTTCGTAATACAAGGCCTCACAACTCCCAACGCGTTCAGCCCGTGACGTCACGAGTTAGGATGAATTTTCAGGAAAATTCTAAAGGCAGCTGGTGTAAAAGCACGACCTTCGTAATACAAGGCCTCACAACTCCCAACGCGTTCAGCCCGTGACGTCACGAGTTAGGATGAATTTTCAGGAAAATTCTAAAGGCAGCTGGTGTAAAAGAGTGCGGTTAGTCACGGTAGATGTTGGCGTAGCGAAGTGCGGGTAATGTGTTACTGGTTTTATTTAAAAGTTTTCTGATCTTTTTTTCATATTAATTTTAATTTATTGTAATAAAGATGCCTAGTGCGTGCTGTGTTCCTAACTGTAAAAGTAATTACACGAAAAATAGCCCCAATATTTCAGTATTTTCGTTTCCAAGAGATGAAAACACTAGAAGAGCATGGATCTCTGCAATAAAGCGGGACAATTTCGTGCCAACTAAATATAGTAAGGTAAGTTTGATTCTTTTTTGTACAGTTTTTAGTTAATTAATTCTCTTGAACTGTGAAACATTTAAAATTATGTATAACTTCCATTTATCTTGAGTCATTTTGTTTTCTCTACATTTAGTTGCTTATGCTTCCAATTACTTTGGTATTGTTTGCTTGAGCTAAATAAAAAATTTCTTTGTTTTATTGTTATTTCTCATAGTCTTTTTATTTGTTCTTAATATTTAAAATGTTTTGTTTCTGTGTCTTTTTAATTATACTTCATATATATTTTTTAAAATTTGACTTAGGCCTAATATTTGTTTGATATATTATGTAGGTCTGTGCTAAACATTTTCCAGAAAATCAGTTTTTAACTGTTAGAGAAGCGTTTAATACCAGTACAGGAGAACTTATTCAAGTACCAATGGAGTATAAAAGGTAAGTTTTTTTTAGAAATATGTAATAATTATCACCAAAATCTTACAAAGTACTTAAGTCATTTACTGTTATTATACTCTTATAAAAAAAAGGTTTAAATCATCTAATGAATAATAAAACTTAATTTTTTATTATATATATCATGACTATAGATTGTAGCAAATTAAATTTATAATTTGTTCTAAAATATTTTGTAAAAAAGTTAGATATAGTTGTAAAACAATATAAATTGCATGCTCATATAGGTTTAGAAAATGTAGTTTTTATTTGTTTATCTATAAATCATCAGATTATATATAAAACAATTAATATTTATTATTTTTAAATATCATTAGTTATACACAATCTTTAATTATAAATGAATGCAACTTTTACAAAATATCTTAAACTTTTTTAAAAAAGTAATGAAAAGTTAACTGTTTTTAAATCAATTTTTCATACCTTGTAAAATCAATTGATTAATTCATGTAGAATATTGTATTACTTGAATGGTAGTAATAATAAATTATTTTAGATATTCCAACACAATATTGAACTATTTATTTTGGATGAATGAATGTTTCTGTTGATTTTAAATTTTATTATTTAATAGTATGATTTTATTTAATACTGTCCAACATACGTTAGCTTTCAGTTTATGCATTATAAAATTATTAATTTTTTTTATCTAATGAATTCCACTTTTTTTTTCTAGGCTTGTACCTGGTGCTGTACCTTCAATTTTCCCTAATTTACCCTCATATTTTTCTTCGGAATCAAAAGCAAGAAGAGAAACTCCAATGGATAGGGCAACATGTAAGGATATGGAAAACTTAAAAGCAGCTTTAAATAGCAGTTTCCAGGACATAGCAAAAAAAGAGGAGTTAGAAAAAATCAAACTTTTTCTGATTTAATTTTAAAATTTAAAAACTTTGAATCAAATATATGGAGTGTAATTCAAAAAGCAAACAAAATAATTTTTATTTGTCTAGACACTTCTCAAGCTCCTAAGGTAAGTCATTCTTTATTAATTTCTTCCAAATTAGAAGCCCATGCATATGTTGCAGATCATGAGGTTAGAAGTTTAGGCAATTTTTCTTTTCCATTAGTCATAAGTAAATCAGGTACAATTATAGAAATTCTAGATCATTTAGAAAATTTTATGTATGAGTTAAAAGGGAAAATTGAAGTAAAAGATACAGTCCAGTTAATATGCAACTTATTAAAGGCCCTTTCGGAAAATTCTGAAGTTAGCTCGCAAGCAATTTTTTGATGGAGCAAGTTTCTTTTCTTGGAAATAAATATGCACGCAGATATTCATCTGATATAATGATATTTTCATCTTTACTGTATACTATAGCACCATCTGCATATAAATTCCTAAGACAAAGTGGATATTTGGTTCTGCCTCATCCAAATACTATAAATCATCTGTGTTCAAAGTATAATGTAAGCCCACAATTAGAACAGCTAGATTCATATTTTTTGTTGTACATAAAACAGAAATTTAAATGTTTGCAGGAGAAAGATAAAATTGTGACTTTATTGCTAGATGAAGTTCACATAAAAGAATATTTTGAGTATAAAGGTGGTTGTGTAACGGGCATGCCGTGTGATTCTGAAGCTTCTGCTTCTAGTGCCGAAGTTTTTATGGTCAAAAGCTTTAGTTCAGAAAAAAAACCTAGCTGTAAAGAAAACTGAAAAAAGAAAGGAAAAAAAATTAAAAATTACTAACTTTAAAAAGAGGAGGGATGATAAAAATATTTAATATTAAACTTTCAAGCATAACAAGTAATATCAATTTAAGTTGTTAATTGACTTTTATCACAATTGTTTCTTTTAATATTGTTATTAACTTTTATTTATAAATTTGTATTTTAACTTTATTTAATATTATAATTATTTTCATTTGTCTGTGTGAAATTTATAATAAAGTTGGGAAACAAAATGTATTTTGTTATTGTCTCTCTGAAAATAAAATGTTATGATTCAAATAGTGTGTGATTTTTTTTTATTTGTGTTATCCTTTATTGTTACTTCAGATTAAGTATAAGTGCATTAAAATGTGAAATCAGATGTAATAAAAGCTAGTTTATTAAATTGTATGAATTACTAATATATTAAATGAAAACAATTCTTAATGTGAAAAAACAAGGTGTGAAAGTAATTCTTTTTTATCAACAGAATTAGTTGGTGTAAAATATAAATCTGATATTAAATACATTAATGTTTTATTTGAAAGTTCATAAGTAATTTGAGAAGTAAACAATTATATGTTAGTTTATAAAATACATGGTTAGTTTATAAAGTACTTACCTGTCACTACAATAAAAAAAATCATCAAAAGCTTTAAAAAGTCTTAATGATTAATTTAATTTCAATCTTTAAAAAATATTTTCAAAGGAAAAAATAAAACGATTTTTAACAGCTTTTAATAAAATAAAAAAACTATTAAAACAAGAAAACTAATCTATACCTCAATGTATATATCTAATAAATTTACATCTTCGAAAGTTTGAATGTTATTAAATGGTCAATACGCTATAGAGGACTTTTAAGATTTTCTATCATGCCGTTTCTTTTATTCACACGGGAAAAAATAAATCTTGAATTTTATGCAAGATTCATGTCTTAATATTAGGAATAGTAAGTTATTTTTAAGTGAATTTAAAATATACCTACACATCAAGGAAGAAAGCAGGATTCTGCTCACGGCAGGCAATCATCCTAATTGTGTGACGTCACAAACTAGTTGTGAGGCCTTGTATTACGAAGGTCGTGGTAAAGCATGCTATGGTAGGTCCACATTAAACCTTATGTTCATTTTGTATAGTATACCATACTATACTATACAAAATGATGCATACTATACAAAATGTATAGCTACCTATATACAGTTTTTTTGTTTGCTTTTCTTCAAAAAAGCAATCTTGCCACGATAAGAGTTAAGAACACATCAACAGTCAGTCAAGAACACATCCACAGTCAAGAACGAGCTGCTATCATGTCTTCCCTTTTTACAAGGAATGCATGGCGCTTCTGTCACTCGTGCACTAGGAATTTTACATAATCCATCCAGATATGCACATTTCGTCATTCATACGTAACCACAGCGCCGATATTTCTTCTATCGGCAACTTTTATTACTAATTTTTTTTTTCTGTGGGATTTATCTTCCTATGCCTTTCAAAGTCTGCAAATGAAATATGGTTTCATTCCGTTCATTCGTTTTAGCTGCAAATGCTGCCAAACAGGTAAAGTAATTCTATGGTCACGCTGTATCTTTAGAAATTTGAATCGCATCCATAGGAGCAAAGTAAGGCACTACGATAGATTTTTACTTTCATATATACGAAGCATAAAGAAAAATATTGTAATCGTCAAAAAATTGGAATTCGAGATTTTGACGAATCTCTATGTAATAAAACTCCGAGTTCGAAAAAATAAATTGCCATAATCTCTATCTGTCAATGACCAAGATAATTCAAAACCGTTTTGAGCTAGATTTATGAAATTTGGTCTTTATCTCAAATGTATAGATTTCTATCCAATTTAGAGCAAATATCGTTCAAAGGAAATCTTTCTACCCAGCGGTTCGAGTATAAGTTAACACCATAACCACAAGATGGAGAGAGCAAGATGAATGAAATATGGTTCACAGATTTAACATCTCTAGTATAGACGCTTATCAAGTTTTGAGTGAAATCCAATAAAGGGTTGAATGTCTGTTGGACTACTTACAGAATCACGTAAAAGCAATAACTCAAACTTGTAATAACTTAAATATATCAAATTTTATATGTGATTTTGTGAACTGTAATCGTAGTTCGGTTTCAAACCTTGATTTCAATCAGTTGGAAAAATATTTCAAGATCAAATTCGATTGTTGAATACTAATAACCGCGTGCCGGGATAAATCGCCAAATAACTCGCCAAGGATCACACCCTTTAAAAATGCGAAATTCACGCCAAAGTTCTTTGCTTTACCCAAGGTGCGCATGCTTTGTAAAGGGAAAGGAGGGGGAGGGTAATATCTTTATTAGAGAGTATGCGGGAAATTTTTGCTGAGAGACCACAACCACTGGTTTACTATTGTATTCAAAATTATGTGCCTTACTTATTGAGATCTCCTCGTAAAGAACTATGCAGCGTTTAGAATAAGCAAAAATATTTAAAAGCGCTACATAAATCTTTGCATGACTGCCAAAGCTATTTCAAAAAATTTTAAAATCTAACTATCATTTTTATTTTCTTGTGTGAGAAGTACGCAAAGAGAAATGCTTTTTCCATCTTGCATGCAAAGTAAATTTGGTTTAGCGAATCTCCATATTTCAGTCCTGAGTTCGGGGTTGGGGGGAGGTGTAAATTTATTAGTTTAAATTTATTATATTAATGTCCCATTTTGAAGCATCATAAGGCTATTTTAGGATTGACCGCTTAATTATGAACTGCTATTAGATGACGAGGACGGCATTTGAGCTGCTCCTCCCAAGTCAGCTTTAATTCTGAATCGTACCAATGGTAGGACATTTCACCACGAAAGATTTAACGTGCACCACACCCGTTCACATGGTCATTCTTCGATGGAATCGGGTCTCAAACCTGCAACATTTAGGTTCGAAATCGAGACCTCGAGACAAGGTCATAGCGGCCCTGTTAGAGTGAGTAGGGGGTAAACATTTTTGAATTTTGATTGTTTGTCAGTTCCGTAAGTGATTCTTCTTTAACCAAACTTATATACTTTGATAAAATTTTGAATGAAACTTGTCCATGGAAAGTCTGTCCGTCCGTTTATTCATGCCAACACAATAATTCAAAAAGAAGGTAGGTGGACGGATGCAATTCAACATATATATTTATCATTAAAACTATAAATCTGTATAAAATTTTAGAATTCATAATTCAAAGAGCTGAGTGTTTGTCGTTCTATATATGAGAGGTAACCAGAAACTTAGTTCCGTTTTCTATTTTTACTGCGGAAGTGTTGCGTTCCTGATTTCCCGTAGAATTATTGGCGAGTAATTGAAATCATATTCAGATCTCAGAGTATTGCATCGGCTGTATGCTGAATATTTAAAATATTTTTTAAAAAGAAAAAAAACTGAACTTTCCACCACATGTGTGTTGCGCTTTGTTAGCCGATTTCTTAATAATAGGCATACTAAATCAAGAAATTTTCAGACAAATTTGTGAAGTTTACGGACAAAATGCGATGTGAGATTTTATGTTACAGAAGTGGACGCGAAATTTTAATGAAGAAAGTGAAAATGTTCGCGATAAGAAAGAAATTGTTGGCGATCTTTAATGGATGATGATCTTCTAACAAAAATTGAAGAAGTGTTTAAATTTACCATTCACGTCGTGGCCGCTGGCGACATTTTTCTATAACTAGAACGAACAAAATGTCGTACTGTATTAAAATAAATGTTTCAACAATAGTGGCATTAATGTTGAAAACTAACTTTCACAATGCACTTTATTATGTAATAAAATTGCCTTTTTTTCATTATTTAACGAAAGGTTAGCTTCTGGTTACTTCTCGCATGTGAGTATATAAATGATATTGTTGCCAACATTACACATTTGTTTTAAATATTGGATAAAAGAAAGGCACGTAAAACTGATATGGAATATACTTTACTGTACTATATGAATCACATAGCATACATACCATGTTATTTTAGTATCTTAGGAAACTAAAGCAGGTCATTGAAAAACTAACATTCATTTTTTAAATCTTTTTTTTTGGGGGGGGGGGAGTTCAATTTTATCAAAAGAGTTCCCGTTGATTTTATTTCATATTTCGACAAATATTGAATACAAACGATAAAATATTTTTAAGCGCCTTTACCACAGTTAATTAATTGATTAACAATAATACTTCAACTATTCATTAAAAATGCCATAAAACATTTTTTAAACTCACATTTACTTTGTTTTCTTACAAATATTGCTTGAATTTTAAACTAAACGACATTTTTAATGTTGAACAAAAATCATGCAAGTTTTAGTTCAATGAATGTAATAATTGCCAAGGAAAATAATAAATAATTTGATAAGAATTTTTATTAACACTGAGATTTTTAAATATAATTAATAATGATTTGATTTCTGAAGAAATAATATTATATAATAATGAATGATATAATTTAAATAGCTAAATTCTTCATGAATTAAAAAAAGATCTAGTAAAGTAAATAATTCGCATTGATAAAATAATTATTTTTCCATGAATAAATGAAGAGAAATAAAAAATAGAGTTGCTTGAATATTATTTCGCTGTGGAATAAATTGATCCAATGTAATCTTCTTGCTCTTGGATATAAAATCCTGTCTTTCACTTCACACTCAGCGAGCAATTATCCTATACTCCTGAATATTTCCACAGACTTTTACCATTTCTCCGCTTTCTACCAAAGTAAAAATCAGAGTAAAAAGTATCATCGAATATTAAGCTCGAACCTTCAGTCAGTCTTTGAAGGTTAAGCCAATATTTGACTTTCGATGGCAGTAATCGGCGTGTGAAGTGATGCGAGAAAATAAATTTTGTATCTAACGACCGAGTATCGTAAGGGACTGCTTAATTCGGCTTTTATCGAAACATCCAATCTATGTTTCGAACTGCTTTTCAAAGCCCTTTTTTTAAATTACTCGTATAAGAAGTATTGAAAAATATAATAATCGTTTAAAGATTTGAATTCGATATTGTGACGAATTTTCCCGTTTTAGATCTCCTTGAGATGAAAAAGTACATTTTCGGAAAATGTCAGTCTGTCTTGACAAAGGTAACTCAAAAACGCTCTGAGCTAGACGGATGAAATTTGGTATACAGTTCGTACATCAATTTTTTTAGATTTTATGTAAAGATTGTAATGGATATAAGTTTGAGTAAACATTAATTAGAGGAAGTTTGTCTGTCCAGCTGTCCAAATATACATTGACACGATAACTAAAAAACACTAGGTCGATAAGGTCTCGTATGCAAATTTAGCATCGAAAAATGTATCAAATTTTGAACCACGTCCTTCAAGGGGTTGACTGTCTATACTTTCATAAACATATAAACGCAATGACTCAAAAACTCAATGTTTTAAATATATGAAATTTGGTATTTGATTTTATGACAATTATAATTCTATGTCAAATTTTAGTTTAGTTCATTAGAAACATGTGTTCAAAATACCCACTTGGTTTTCCGATGTATGTATATTAGCCTTATCTCAGCGATTTGCTCCAACGGGATGCACCTCAGATATGGAGATAAGAAGCTTTTAGCATGGTGAATGGTTTTCATCATCCGGATTAGTGCAGAAAATGGTGTGGGGTCTACTACCCCTTACTGATGACAGGACGTGCTTTAGAACGTGTTATACCGGCCCTTAGGATTCAACTTTAGTTCACGCCAGAGCAGTCGCGACGATCCGGTCATTCAGATCTTATCCTTATGCCTCAGAGAAGGTCGGAGTTATCAATGTGTGATATCTCAACGATTAATCGCCAAATGTCGCATGCGGCTAGAAGGTTTCAGAGAAACAATCCTATCTAGTTTCTTCTTCGAAAGAGCATATATTAATTAATTTAAAATATTAAATGGAAAAATTCCAATTTATAAATATGCAAAACTACGGGTATCCATAGAGTTAATTAGTGCGATATATAGTTGGACAATGAATATAGCTACAACACATGGCATTCAACATCTGACGAGATATATTCCCACACTGACTGTGACATTCGGAGGAATCTGCAAAAAATCAGAAAACGACTGATAAAAGATGCCGATACCATTTGTATCACATCACTTCCTCAATAATAGCTGGAAGTAGAAGAAATGAAAGGAAATACGGAAAACGGAAGATGGAGCTTTTATGAATTCAGGCATTACTTTAAAAACTTCTGGAAGTCGGAGGGAAGGGGGATGTTTGGCACAATTAATGGGTTTTGCATTCATTTCAAATCATTAATCACTGCGAGTGCTTTATTAATTTTGAATTAGGATTTTTTTTTAATATGCCACGAAAAAAACTAAAAGAATCATTTTTTAATCTCTTCGTCTAATATTGAAAGATCATATTTTATGTTTAAACAGTATTTACTATAGGATGGCGTAGAGTAATTAGAATTAATATATCCTTCCATTCAAGGATATTTTAATTCTAACTGAACAAAGTCGAGAAACATATTTACAAGCTTTATAGAGAAAAATTATTGCCATAAGTAAATTTATTCAAACCAGTCGCCTTTGGAGCTAAATTTGTTTAAACAGAATACTGATTTTTCAGACTGTTAAACTATCATTACAAAATACTTTTATTAAAATTTTATTTTTTTACGAAATCTCTCTACAAGAAATAACTTCCCGGGAAAATTTAAATATTTATACGTTGCAGTTAAAGTCTAGAATTAAATTTATACACTTTAGTCAATTGTAACTTTTTCAAATATTTTTAGTTATTTCATGAAATAACTCATTATTATTTATAAATTTTTACAAAAGATTTCTAGTTATTTCATGAAGCAACTTATTTAATCGTAATTCATAAAATGTGATGCTTTAACTATGTAAATCGTAGAGATTATCTATCCGGTTAAACGTAATTTCGAGATGGTTTAAACTTTTTTGTTTCACGCCAGAATTTTGATTTTGTTTGAATTTCTTTCTTCTGACTGAATGGATGTTTTAGCGATGCGGTGAATCTTTTTCCGACCATTTCTAATAATATTTTGCAACTCTATTAATTAACTAAATAACGCATTGAATTAGAGCAGCTCTAAAAGTATTTTATTGAAGTTGTTTGAAAGATTTGTAGGATGGCTTGCTTACATTTGTCTGTTTCCAGTCGACAAGTAATAACACCGATTTCTGTGTCACGTATTTAGCATTATATATATATATATATATATATATATATATATATATATATATACACTAGCCTTTGACGACCAATTTGTTCTCCCAGATTATCGACCTTTAAGGTTGTAAAGAATTAATATGAAATGCGTTTTTTAAAATTTCGCATTTCAACTGAAAAGCATGATTTTAATTGAATCGGTTTATAACAAATTATTGTTAATGCTCATTAAGAAGTATATATACTACGAAATAAAGGCGGAAGTCCAAAAGAAGATTTTTTTGTTTTGAAATCTTAATTTAAACATTGGCAAAATTATGTATTTCTATATTTTGTATTGAAAATTTGTGAATTTGAAAGGCATTTTAACAGTAAAGATATTGTACAGATTCACTACCAAATTAAATTTTTAAATTATTAAAAATAAATTTTTAAAAAAAACTGAACGAAAATGCAATTGACATCATTAAGATAGCATTTTTTTTTTAAATTTTGCTTTTGAAGAATTATATTATAAAAATATAATATATATAGTGATAAGTAGTCCTAATAGCGTATATAGATATTAAATATAAGCCAATCCTGAGTATATGGTTTTTTAAGTTGAAGAGAAGAGAGAAAAGGACCTGGGAATTGCATTGTCAATGGTTCCCCTACAAATCTTAATCTGGCCCTGTAAATAATCATTCCATTTGTACAACTCCTCTCATTATAATATAAATATATTAGAACACATGGGTTTCTGTCAAGTAAATATTTCTGTAAACCTTCAAAATTTCCCTTTCCATATCTTTCTACATTAATTCATTACAGTGCTCTACTGACATTAACTAGTTTATTCCCTTTAAAAAAACATAATTGAATTAAAGGCCCTCACAGAAAATGCATCCACCAAACGAAGCATAACAGCCTAATTTCGAGCGCCAAGTTAAAAGAAAGGGATGTTGCCACAGGAAAAAAAGCAATAATAAGGAAATAAAATTCCCTCTTTTGACGGGAAAAGGAAAGGGCCAATTAAGTGCGGACTCCACTCCGATTCACTCGAAAGCACTCAAGATAGAGAAAAAGGCATGCCTCTCTTTTGTGTGAAGAATTTTCTCGCCTGGACCACTGAAGTTGTTGTTAGTCACTTTCTCTGGGGCAAGGGGTTATCGCGGTAGAAAAGTGTGAAGGACATTACTTGCTTTGGATTCAAGCAGAGATGTTTTGTTGCTGCTTTTTTTATAGATGAATCGTCTGGAGAAAATTTTACATGTTCGGCTGCAGATAGCAGCATATTATTACTTTCCATTTTCTCACAGATAATGATTATCATCAATGAAAAAAATGAACCATTGGAAACTGAATCATCACTCCATCCATAATCCATGAAAAATGGTGAAAATGAAATGATCATTATCATCATGATCGGATGGGTTATATTGAATCCTCTAAAGGATTCGATATTATTCCTAAAAAAGTTCGAAGAATTTTGGCTTCAAAATTCTTTTATATTCCTACTAACAAAGCGCTGACCTTTGAATACAAATAAGTACTTTTAGAACAAATAATATACAATTATATATCTATATAAACTGCGATGATCTGAATAAAAAGAATATATTCCAGAAAGTGTCTTTCATTATAAGACAATTGCTAAGTAAACAAATTCGAAAATTATATTTATTAAATTATTAAAATGAAAAGCAAAAATTATCTGTTCTTTTTCAATGATTTTTAGTTACATTTTTTCTTTTTATTAGAATGAATTACAGTTTTAAAAAAACACTCATATAAAATCGTCTGAGAAAAAAATAATGTTCATTTATTCGTCTTCTTTCATGCGAGAATCAAATCCAGATTCTGAATTCAAGAACAGACGAAAATAATACATAGTTCGTTTTTTTATGAATTCTTATCAAATGTCTTTCAGAAACGAAAATTGATTTTTTTTGTAATATAAACCTTACATTTTCCCGAGAACACAGATTTCAAGTGTTATTCTAAAAGATGGAAGTAAGAAAACATTTTTGACTATACTCTTACCATGAATTTGATGAGGATAAAATGCATTCGGGAAAAGGTGAAAAAAGAACAACTGGAAAGAAAGTGCATCTAAAAGTGGAATTTAACCTGGATGCATTTTTCTCAACTGGAAAACTTTCCGAGTGCATATTCTTAAAATTTAAAGAAAAATCCGTTTTGCCTAAGGGAATGTTCAAGACACAGCATTTTTTGACATTTCAGTGTTGTTATTTTTTATTTATTTTTTTTTTGTAAAGAAGAAAAAAATACATAAAATCTTTTTAATTTAAAAAATAAAAAATATCTATCATATTTTATGACATGAATAACTAGACTACAAAAGCCATTATTAAAAAAATAATGCAATAAATTTAGTGTTCTTAATCTAATAGTTTATTTGCACCATTGAAGCTAGATATATTGAATTAATAATTCTATGAGCCTGTATGAGCATTCAAAATTGTTTTGGGGCATTTCATATAACTGAATTGATTTACTTCAACTTTTGCTCATAAATATTATAAAACTTAAGGAAGATCTCAGTCAGGCTTCTTAACATTCCATAAAATACTTTTCTTTCAGTTATTAAATTGGTGTTTCCAATCTTTAGAGATTGTTTTATTATTACTGTTAACATTTTTAATGGTTTGGAATGTCTTGTAAGTAAATAGATTAAAAAGTTCCTATGTCTCTGAATAGTTCCCTTCAATATTTAGTTAAAGTTTGCATATTCATTTAAAAAATAATTATTAACTCTCGGAAAAAATTATCTTTTGATGGCTTTTAAAAATTGTTTGGTATAATCTGTAAATTTTTGAGAAGCTACGAGATTGAGAAATCGTTTGGGAAAACAGTTATTCTCTTTTTAACTAAGAATACTTTTGAAGGCAATAAATTGATTTTATACATTATAATGTTTTATGAAAATGTATTTGATAGAATAAAAATAATACACATGAAAATATTTTTATCCCACATAACGTCAGTTAATCTATGCAATGGTGAATTTTTAATTATGCAAATTACACTTCCTTTTTCAGCTTACCGTTAGGCTGAGAAACAGTCGCAAGTAAATCGATTTTTTTAAAATCCTTATTATCCAAATAAATTTCTTTTAAATAAATATAAAGGATAAGATATTAAGATCATATTAATACTTCATCAAATGTAATTTGCCAGGATCCCATATTTTTGAATTTGGCTACCTTAGTTATTTTAATATTCATTTTTAAAAATTTTAGGCAAATAATTTTGCATCCGCCGTTTTTCAATACATGACTGAAATGATAAGTGCTAGGGGAAATTGGCAGATCAAAAATATCACACAGTAAGATTGGACATCTGTGAACATAACGGCAGCATCACATTTGTGAATTTGTGTTTGAATCATTAATTTATTTTCAATGGAAGCTGTTAGTTTTGGAGTAAAATTCTCGCCATTTGTGGTAGGTTTCGATTTTTTCTTTCTTCTGTTTAAAGAAAACTATGACAGAGACCCATCGAATGTTGTCGAATACTTACAACAAGTCTATTCTGTGAAAGAGCATGTCGTGAGGGCTTTCAACTCTTCAGATCAATTCAAGGTTACAACTTTCATTTGGTAGGATCATCTGGGTGCGATATATTATGAGCTGTTTAAACCATATGAAACTATTACAGGGAATCGATATCAAATGCAACTGACGTATTTTAACCAAGGATTGAATTAGAGACGGCGGTAGTAACTGTAAAGACGCATGTCTCAAGTTTGTCCAAGACATACTTGGAAACGCTAAAATGAGGTCTTACCGCACCTAGAGTATTTCCTAGACGTTGCTCCTTCCGACTACCATTTGTTGGGATCGATGCCACATGGCCTAGTTCAACAGGATTTACTCTCTTATGAAGAAATCCAGAATAGATCGTTTCGTATGTCGCCTCAAAAGACACATATTTTCGAGATGTTTCCTAATTGCCAAAAAGATGGGAAAAAGTAGTAATAGCAACAGACAGTACTTCAATCATGTGTCATCATCTTTTTCGAAAAAGTCCTCGGAATTTGGAAAAAATGATGGAAGCAAAGATGTATTCTTCAGATTATTATTATAGCATTGGCAATTATTATTATTATATGTAATTTCAAAAATCTGCTCTAATAATGCGTATAAACATAGCTGTTGAACTTTATGGAATCGTAATAGATAAATAATAGCAAATATATAATAAAAAGGCTAATAAAGTTTTAAAAACTACTAAAAGTATATAAAAATCTTAATAAAATAAACCTAAATTAAGTTAAAAAAGTGCTCAAATGTGAAACTAAATTGGTCATATTAAAAGTGGGTCTTGTGCATTACCAAAGGTTTCAAAATATCTAAATCCGTTATTTATGCGATAGTTTTAAATAAATTTTAAAATCTCACTTCAATATTCGAATAAATAATTATCATTTCAACCATTCATAAAATTTGAGTTTTTTTTTTTTTTCACTTAAAATAAAAAGAATAAATAAAATCGGTTGATATTCCATCATTTTAGGTGTGCAATTTTTATTTAAAAGCTAAAGGAAATAAAGTTTGTCTTCTATATGAATTAACTTGTAACGGACCATATGATTTTAAAAGCATTGTTCATTACTTAACTCTCAAATTTGTAAATATTTTTATTCACATCACGAGATAATAAAGGAAAACTTGTTACATTACACATTTTTGATTTATAAAAAGATTAACAGTTTTGAAGTGAAATCAAGATATAATTAGTTTATTATGCTTCTATAACTGTTGCTTCAGAAGTACACAAAAGTTTAAATAAAAATATACCTCCTGTATACCTGTTAAAAGATAAAATTTTGGAAAGAATGGTTTTTGTCAACAAAAGTTATAATGTCTTATATCTCTTATTAATCATTTTAGGAATTACCAGTTTCATTTATATAAAGTTATTTTAGGAAATATTTATAATAATATGCTCAAAATAAATTTGTAATAAACTTAAATTTATGTAACATTTTCAACTGAATGTTTTAACTGTCAGTTTTTAATAAAAGTAATACTTATTTAGCTATTTTCTACCCTCTTTCAAAGTAGGATATTGATATTCAATTGAATTGCTTAATACACTCTAAAACTTTGTTCATAAATAAGTATTGAAGCTTTTAATAAACTGTATTTATCAAAAAGAAATTAACTGAATTTAAAATGTTTGAGTTTTTAGTTAAAGTTTTCAATTAATGTATTTTTACAGTCTGGTTGATAATCTTTCAGTTTATCTTTAACGTACAAAATGATGAGCTCCATTCCTAAAAACAAAAGGCCGCTTAAAGAGTAATGTTTAATACATTTGCATAAATTATGCAAAATTTCATGAAAAAATTTAAGAAATAACGAATTAGTACACTGGTTACATTTTTAATTATTAAAAAATTTATTTTTATAAATTTTTATTTATTATTCATTTGAAAAAATGTGAAACATTACATGAATATTATGACTGTTTTTATTGAAATATATTTTCTATTTAATTTTTCTATATTTTTAATCGATTATTATATGTAAATACTTTTTATTTATCTTTTTTTCCCTTGTGTATCGACAAGTTAATCTTAAAGCAAGACGAAACTTGTAGAGTGCATTAGGATTAAAGGCTCTTGCATGAAATTATGAAGATAAAATTTTACAACATCTGAGTAAATAGGAAGTTGATTTAGCTGTACCAACTTTGAAAGATCTCCAATTTTTATTTTACCTTATTTCTTCTTTTTAAAACAAATATCTTTCTGAAGTTGCAAAACGTCCAGATAGCTTATTTTAAAAATCCAAATGTATGAAAGATTAATTCTGGATTGCTCTAGTTCGTGATATTTCAATTTAGGAATTACTTTTTTAGATTTTTCTTTCGTCATCTAATAATGTTTTCTTTGTTTAATAAAATAGATTCTTCGAGTACGCATGTGAAAAAATATCCATTTTTTTTTTATGTCTTTGAGGACATTTTTAGAAAAGACTTTATTTATCACATATTTATGTGTTGCATACACATTTTAAGCCTACATTACATATACATTACAACTTAAGCTAAAGCTGATATTTAGAATATTTTTTTACTAGCCGCCTTTGGCAAACAACCGGTTCGTCAATCTCAATGCACGTTAAAATTTTAATAATTAAATATTTCATAGAACTCTCGTTTTGTTTCTTCATTAAAATATTTTAAAACTTCAAATTTTAATTGTCATATAATTCACTCATAATATTATAAAGGCTTTCAGCCATAACTTAATATGTATCGCTCTAATTTTCTATTAGCTCCCGTAGAATTTATGCTTTAAATTAAAGTGGAAATGATTAAACTACAATAAATATAATAATATTTTTTTTTCTACTGAAACGAAGCATTTTTTTTAATATGAGTACTGAAAACAGAGTCGCTGAGTATTTAAACCTTATGGACACTAAAGAATATTTTTCTTAATTTATATAATATCTCAAGAAGTTTTCAACCACATTTTCTCAGATTCATCATGAACAGATCAACTAATTAACAATGTTTAGTTTTAAATGCATCAAACACTAAAAAAATAAACAGAATCGTTTGAAATAATCTGTAGAAAACATATTAAACCTTCAAAACCAAGTCCGTATCCGTTGTCAACAATCAAAACACATCGCATGCGTGAGTTTTCAACGCTAATTATGGTAACGCAAATGCGCTAATTTTCTACGCCAGTTGAGGTAACCCTATGCAGAGACCCTCGGGGGGGGGGCACCTCGAAATGAGGATGAGATGCTTCCGGCATGTTGGTTGGATCTCGCCACCCTGGAGGGTACACTAATAGGTGGGGGATCTGGCTCCTCCCATCGATGACGGGACGTATTTCCTTCGGGGAGGGTTGTACCGTGGCCGGTGATGGCCCTTAGGACTCAACCACAGTTCCCGGCAATTGCTGTTGCGGCGGTCCGGTCATTCAGTTTTATGGTTTAAATCCGTATGCCTTAGGGCGGGTCGGAGAGTTATATGGTTGACTAACCCTACGCAGATTAGAAATTTTTAATTTCCTTTATTCTGTTTTATTTTAATTCAAAAATACTTCAGAATGAATCTGAAAAACCGATTAATTAACAACTTTTAACTTTAAATGCAACAAACCTTAAGAAAATAAACAGAATCCTTTGAAATAATCTGCCGAAAATTTCTTAGCCTATCCTTTTTAGCGTGGAAAAAAAACTGAAGCCTTACTTATTTGGCGGCGGGGAAATGAAAAGTTTTTTTTTGGCGGGAAAGTTAGTTTTTAATTAATAATTAAAATTTTAATTAAAAATTCAAAAAAGGGACCCCAGAAGCACATTCCCGACCTCCAAGGTATGCATGTGCCAAATTTGGTGGCTGTAGGTAGAACGGTATGGCCTGTAGAGCGCCAACACACACACACACACACACATTGAGCTTTATATAAGTATAGATTGTTGATGTGACAATTTGCATGTTAAATTTAGAGTTCACAGGAATTAAAATGAAGATTTTTTTAAATAATCGATTTTATGCTCGAATGATTAGTATCTAAAAAAAAAATACCCAAAAATAACAACAAATATTTAACATAATCATTTATTCACAAGTCTGATACTTCACTTAAGATACCTAAATGTTACAACTTCAATTTTATTTTAATTTGATATTCGAAATGTTTGAATAATTTTCTACATAAATTCGTTTTTCTTTTATTCTCATGTTTATTTTTTGGAAAGTTACGTCAATCTTTTTATTTGCATTTATATACAGTTAAATGCTAATTTACATCTTTTAAAACTATTTTCTCAAATTTTATCCTTTATTAGAATATATATATATATATCTATGAAAAACCTCATAAATTAAAATCTAATGAATATTTTTTGTTCAAATTTGATAAATAATTTGTTAATATATTCTGCTTTTTCTTGAACTAGAGAATCCAATCTTTTCATTTAAATATATTCTATAGTTGTTTAAATCATTCCTAATGTGAAAAAAAAAAATATGGAAGTGTCATGATATTTATCAATCGAACTCCAATATTTAAACAATGGTAAGAAATAAGCTTATTTTTTAATTCATAAACTGGATAATATATTTTATAAACTATCAGCTAAATTTCAAGTCATTTGATTATCTTTGCGGTTAATTATATTTGCGGACACGTTTTATCCAATCGATTCGAAACAAAATTTGACGCAGTCATATAATTACAATTACAGTCATATAATCACCTGCTCAATTGGATGTATTTAAGTCATAGCGTTTTTGAATTTCCGTGTTTCTATATTTCAGAAATGAACATCGAAAATCGGGCAACCACTTGTTGGATTTGGCTCAAAATTGACTAATGTCTATTTTGAGCCAAATCCAACAAGTGGATTTGGCTCAAATGGCTCAAATTTAACATCTACACTAATGTTAAATTTGCATACAGAATTTTATTCATCCAGCGCTGTTGGTTTTGTAGTTACAGTGTTAACGTAGATTCGAATGCTGATCAGACAAGCTTCCTTTTAACGCAATTTGCTCAAAATTTGACATACTTCGTACTAAATGTGTAGATTTCTACCAAATGAAGTCTTAAGTACATTTAGTATATCAAATTTTATCCTTCCAGCTCAAAGCGCTTTTGAAATATCTTTGTCAAAAAAACATACAAACATATTTTTAAAACATGTTTTTCTAACGCTTATAATTGTGTCCTAAATTTTATATATTTAAATCATCAGGTTTACATGTTTTTGAAATTACAGATCAACACACGTCCCATCTCTCGTTAGATATTTCCTAACATTTGACAGGTGTATTAGATGTTAAATGTTAATTAACATCTAACATCAACATTTAGATCGTGTTAATGATCGTGATATTAGATTTTTAAATCCGTGGGCCGAATTTTATCTGTATATTTCTCTTCGTTTTGTAGCTATCGGGTAAACTTTTATTCGAACAGCTAGACAGGCAGACAGACATCCTCTGAATGGATTTTGCTCAAAATTTCATAGAAATCTACAAATTTGGGGTAAAGACTGCATTTTGAGACCACCACATTTCGACGACTCGATCTCATTAAGGGGTGAGACGCGGAACGATGAGTGCATTTTCGGTATTCTCTTTGACCTTGGATTTCCCCTATTAGATACTAGTAAATGTAAACATCTACTTCTTTCGTCTTTCCTTTCACCCCTATTTTGACGAATTAAACCTATCCCAACGCATGCGCAAAAACACGGAAGGTTTTACAATCCGTTGCTGAACTATACCTCAAAGCGCTTTCGAGTTATCTTTGTCACAGACAGATGGACAAATTCCAGAATTGAGTTTTTCGAAATCAGACAGCTCAAAAACGTAGAGATTCTACAAAATCTCGTGTTCCAATTTTTTGAAGATCACGATACTTTCTCTGTACTTAGTATGTGGTAAATTTAAAAGTATACAATAAAAATATAATTGTTTTTAATCAAACTTTAAGGTTCCAAATAAATAGCATAGAAATTTCATTAGTTTCATTCGCTTTTTTCCTGTTTTCAGCGAGCAACCATGTATCCAAAACTTTCATGTACGGTATAAATTAAACAAATTGTTACATTTTCTTTACCTACTATAAGATTAAATTTATTATTTTGTTAGAAATTCTTTGTATTTTTCTCTAGTACCACAGAACTGTAAAATATCTTATTCGAAGAATAAAATTCTTATGTTGAGTTTTATCTTCAGAGTAAAAAATGCATTTTTTTTATTCCAGTGTTTTTTATTAAGAACTAATGGTCAAGAAAGTTCTTTTTTTTCATTAAATTATCTTGAAAAGCTTTTTTGAAAGCATAAAGAACTAATATGATTCTGTTCCGATCAAAATTGTTTCGACGAATGCTATGCCTTTTTTTAGACATCGCCAATGATTAGTATTGAAATAAAAAAATAATACTTTTTTTTTCCTTGAGAAGAAGCTTATTCCGAATGAAGAAAAGCTAATTAAAAATATATTAAGAGACTTTGTCTTTAATTATCGCTCTCTTTTTCTTTTCTATTGCTATTCCGTTTTTTATTACTATTCCTTTTATACACAAAAAAAATCGTTTGCTGTTAATGAAAAAAAAAAAAAACTGTCTTGACAACATATTTTACAAATGAAAATAGTTACTGAAAGCTTTTAGAAACAGAGAAATGTCAAATTAAATATGTTTTATGTGAAATTAATGATAAATATTGCATAAACAATGGCTAATGGAATCGAATGACCGCAAAATTTTACTACAAATAATGGGACATTAAATAATCAGAATAAACTAGCGGGAGTTGTCTTTCTGAAACTTACTTGCATACTTTCTATAATAATGAGGTCAATTTGTGCTTTAGATGTGTTTCTTCCAAACCGATTGACATCAAAATGTGACACAGAGTCTCAAAATTGCAGTCGAACTTATCAATCAATCTGACGGCTTAATATGCGCAGTATGGATTGCCCAAACTAGCGTGACGTTTCCGAACTCGAATTGACGTAATTACTCTAGATCTAAATACTACTTAATTATTAATAAACATTTGCATCATTTAATCACAACATCAGAAGTGTAAGAAACAGAAATGAATAAAATAATAATTGTTTCTAAACAGCAAATTGCATCTTCACTTGCTAAAATGTAAAATGAAACCAACTTTAAAGCGAAAGCATTCAGGTCGATTTTTAAAAAAAACTAATAAGAGATATATGCCTTTTAGAAGAAGTAACACACGCCGTAACTGAAACTACTAAATCGGAACAGACGAAAAACAAAAGAACGGAAGAAACCAGCCACTGTGTAACTAGAGAAGGGAATGCGGAGTCTAGATAAAAAGAATGGTAGAGAAAGGAAAAGAAAAAAAAGAAAGGATAGAAAGAGAATGAAATTGAAGCTGCCGCGGTCAAAGCAGCCGCGTGGTTTAAAAATAAATGGGGCAGATGCATTTCGCCGAACAGAAGGAATGGAAATATTATTAGCGAGGAGGGTCTGTTTGCCACATTTAAAAACATCCATTGGAGGAACGTTTCAGTGATACATGTTTTCAAACTGAATAATATATTATATATGCAGTAAAACCCCAGTTAATTCGAATTCGGGTTATCCGAAATGACTTC
This sequence comes from Argiope bruennichi, assembly GCF_947563725.1. Taxonomy (NCBI): domain Eukaryota; kingdom Metazoa; phylum Arthropoda; class Arachnida; order Araneae; family Araneidae; genus Argiope; species Argiope bruennichi. Next base: position 20,598,956 of record NC_079156.1, on the reverse strand, counting down.
GCAAATCCAAGAGACCAAGAGACAGGAACTGTACTGTTTTTTAACCTATTATAGTATATAAATAAATACCTTGATATTTTTAATGTGGAAATTAAAAGAGATCGTTGTACAAATCGCAGTCTGTTGTATACAATACTTATAAATACTTTTATTTTTAAAGCAACACAGCTATTACATTACATGTGTTGTTGTTGTTTTTGTTTTAAGTTGTCATATGATTTGTTAAAAAAATGACATTTAATGGGTTAATTTTTGGCCGGATAAACTATATGCATACACAAAAATATGTGTTATAGTATAATTATATTCAAATTATGTTTTGTTTTGAAAATATATGATAGTTTTGGACGATAATATCGTTATAAAAGTACCAATAAATCATTTCAGTAAAAAAACAAAATGAGAAAGTAACAGATCGCTATTATATTCTCTAAATTCCATATTTATATACGACATTACATTATTATATAAAACCAAACCAAAATATAATGCTTCAAATACGACAATTCTGTTCCGTTCATCGTATCGACGAAATTCAAGTTTGTTCGCTTGTTGTAAAAAACCGAAGCATAGAATGCCTCCTTTCTGCTATACACAACATTGATCCATGTATATATAATGAAACTAAGCTGTCAGGCGTAGCAAATATATTTTTGGAGTCGAGTGGTGTACATAAAATCAAAATCCCAAGATAGGGATCGGGCAGCTAATGGGTTAAACAGTGTTGTTAGTAAAAGATGGTTGATGAGCTTCTGATGAAAATAAGGCTCGAAACAGTCTGTTTGAAAATGTTGAGAGAAACGCAAGGGGCAGAAATTATTCAGTTTTTTTTTTTTTTTTAATGTGTCATTCTTATGCTATAGATTACAAAGTTATTATTGATATGCCTACAATAATCCTAAAATGTAAAGAATATAGGTTCGTTTTTGAAGGCAGTTTTGAATTCATTTTGCACCCAAAATATTTCTGAATTACATTCTGTAATTAAATAGAAATTTTTCACAAATGGTACAACTTAATAATAATTATTATTATTATTATCATCCAAAATGGCATCAGATCGGTTTGCTGGAGTTTCATTTTACTTTATTTATATAATTTAAAAGACAATGTTATCAAAATTATGGAGATGTAAATAAAATCGTAAAATCCTACGATGCTGATAAAAATACATAAAGAGATTATAATTTTAATTATATTCATAATATATTTCAATCTTTAATAAATAGTTAAGAATTTTCTTGCTAGTGATATACTTTTTAGATATACGATAAAAACGTCCAATTAAAAATGTTTTATATTTTCAGCTTACTTCTAAGCTTAATACTCTTGGTTTTAATGCTTTCGTCATTCGCAAATGTCGTTCGTTAAACAAAAAAATTCGATTTAATGCATTTTAGGGAAATTGAGATGCGCGAGGATAGAACCTGGGATCTTGTGGTTCGCAGTCCAGTAACATAACCAGGATACAAAAGCAATTGCTCGTGCAGCGTAGTTGATAACTTGCTTATATGCTATTCACCACAGCATTAAGTGAAGAATCAATCTGGGATATAATTCCTTTGTCAAATCTATAGCTAATCACATTCGGCGAAATATTTTTTTTCTCCGTATTACAAAGCCGATGCTTTATTTCAAAATAATCTTTGTCACACCAGTGTATAAGTTTCAAAGAATTATTTATCTTAGTGTTTTTTTTTTTTTTTGTATAAAGTTATTATTTTGTCTTTCATATTTTGTTTTGTAAATATTTGGCATCAATTTCATTTGTTCATAGGATTTTAAAGTTTGTGTATTTAATTACTAGCGATCTATAGTGATTAACTCATTCCTGGGATTATTGTTTGAGTTTAATTTCATTTAAATCTCTTATGCAAAATTTGATATGCATGTTTCCTTAATCAAATAATTCTTTTTAACACGTCAAAATTGTGACAAATATTGAAGCCATATTATGTTAAGTGTTTTACATCATTGCATTTAATTTATTTTACTCGAGCCTTCTTAATGGAATCGAGTCCCATCACATCATACTACATTAAAAAACTATATGGATCCGATTCAAAATACTTGTTGCCATCTACGACAATGTAACTACACTTACTGATTCTTTAGATAAGTATAATAAACAGAATTCAGAACATACATTAAACAGAATTCTTCCTCCCTTAGATTTGAACGCTCAAAGTAAACGGAGGGATTAAATATTTGATTAAACAATGAAGATGGCTTGAATTTCTTTGCAAAAATGAAACTTATAATTAAAAATAATGAAATTTATTATTAAATATATAAATTATTTATTAGGAAATTAGTATAGAAAAAAAACTGCTCTAAAAATAAATTGAACTTATTTAAATTATATATATATATAAATTTTAACCCTTTGCACTCGGAGAGCTCCTCTCAGGTACCATTCAGGACAGTGCATCATTTTGATGTTTTATTTATTTTTCAATTTTAATTATTAAAAATACTTACAAAATAGTAAGAAGTTGTAGATTAATTTTTTGGGAAAAATTTAACTTAAAACAATTATATACATTGATTTTTTGGGGCAATAAACGTGCCCTAGTATTAGGTGAATTATTATCTTTCGTATTACTTTTCCGAAAGCAACGGGTTAAATAATCTAAAAATCAATTTTGCACAATAACAGTTTCAAGAATTATCGGGAAAAAACTTCAAAATTTTGCATAATTCTTTATTAATGCAAAACATGGTGTCATTTTAAGGTTGCATAGTTTTTCATTAATGCAAAGTAATATATAACTATTAATATGCATAAACTTTATTTAATACACCTTTGATTCAGTCTCATTTTCGACCACCAAATTATGTGGTAGATTTCGTATCTCTAAATCAAATTTTTTGGTCTGTAGAGCGTCAACACGTATATAAACACACTACTTTAGTTATGTTATTAGTGTTTTGTTAAAAGCCGAACAATAATTTAATCTTTAAATGTAATTTTATTAGGACAATTTACGTTTACAGAGCAAAAAATTAAGCAGTTCAGTCCTATATTATTTATTGAATCAAAGAAAATATCATTTGTTTCAAAGATGAACAATCCTTTTGATAAAACGAGTTTATCACTTATAAATTTAGGTGAGACACTGCCCATCCCTAAAGCATTCTGTGGCAGACATCGGAAAACAAACAACTCAACTCAAGTTGCGGCGTTTGAAAATATGTTGTGCTCGCAGGCCGATGTATGGGTGTTTTGCACTAAACATCTTTTACGATCTCCCATGCTTTCACAGGTGAATGGGCCATTTTTTTCCCTACCCCTTTCAATCTGTTTTCTTCTTTCTCTTGCAGGGCGTCTTCATCCTTTTCTTTATGGGGTCCGCGGTCATAAATTTTCCTAAATGTCGTTCTGATCGGTCTTTCCCCGGATATAACTCCTAACGAAGTGGCCCAAAGAAAATAAAAGTTGAATGATCGATTTTTATCGCTTTAGCATCAAAGTGGTTGATATAATGGCTATAAAGTTTATAAGAAAATAGTCAAAAATGAACAAAGATATTATATTCAAATTGTTAATCTGATATCAGATTCATCAGATTTATGTGCTGTTTTGAAACTATGCAAAAGTTTCTTTGGTGGATCTGGTAAGTCTGAAGGAAAGTTTTGATGAAAAAAGACTGAACATACAGAGAAGCCAACCTGCTAGAAATTTTCAAATCACACCAGCGAAATGATAATATATTAAATGTCAACAAAATTCTAACTACATTGCTGCTTATCAATGGAGCAGCTTAAGATATCCGACTAGGTTCGGAAAGGATGCTTATATGATATATTTTTTTAAATTCATATAAGGAAAAAATGATGTATAAAAGTGAAATTATTGAAATATATATATATATGCAGCTTTTGAAGAAATAGCATATTTTGATGTAAATTTTAGCATTTGTTTATAAAAACCAGAATTGTTCTAGAGGAAAAAAAATGGTAGAGTTTTTCATTTTTCTTTGTAAAATTACAAGTGTAACATATTTTAGAGAGTAACTAACTATTATCTAATAATCATATTCAAAATTAAATCTTTTATGTGAAATATATGAAATTATCTATGAAATTTTGGAATTTTTTTCAGCAATATTTACATAAAATAATCATAAATCCACTTTTAGAGCAATCAGCATCAAATCCATACTTCATTACATTCGGCATAACATAATAAGCTCTAATTATAAATTTCATAAACATATCTTGATTATTTTTATAGATATGACGATACTAGTGTACTAGATGAATGAAAAAACTCGTTCTTCAGATAATGCATTTAACATTTTTAAATGCTTATTTATAAGCATCGCTTGCATATCAATAATTTGATATCACTTGGCTTCTAATTGAAATATAGACAAAATAAAGAAATCGCAAGAATGTATGTATGCACAAATGTACCTATGAATAAATGTACATATACTTTAAAATTGCAAAAAAAAAATAAAAGTTTGTATTTTTATCCAAATTTATGTTTTCAACATAGATACCTTAATTAACCTGTAATTGTATGATTTCAAATATATTATCTTAACTATGTTCTTTAAAATTGGTTTTACTTAATTTTAATCATTTATCCTTAAAAATATTTAAAACATTAAAATTAATTTTTAGCTACAGAAGTAAAGCAGTGAGAGTGGTCTTCAAATTTTCGCCCAAATGACAAATACCTGATCAGAAAATAAATTCGAACCATGGACATGATCAAGAAAACAACGGGGGCTCATCAAATTTTATCCGCCTAGCTCAAATGGTTTTATAGTTATCTTTGTCATAGACAGACAGACATAACTGAAACAAACTTGTTTTCGATGTCAGGGAGATCTGAAGCGTGGAGACTCGTCAAAATCTCATGTTCGAGTTTTTTGACGATAACAATACTTTCTCTGTACTTCGTATAGGAGAAAGTAAAAAGAAGTAAAGAAGTCCAGAGAAAGTTCTGATCAAAATATCTTGGAGACCTTCAGCCAGCAAAATCAATCTATTTCCGTTTGTTGTTGTTTTGCCACGGTAACAGCAGGCAAGAAATTTAATTTCACCCGACTCGGTCCTGTTTGCCATTTCACCTGTTCCAGAAGAATTGTGCTTTCCATTTATTTTCACCCTTCGGCTATTTCCGGAAGCATTCTTTCTCTAAATCCTTTTCTTTTTCATTCTTCTTTTCTGATCAAACTTATCGTAGTAACAAAACAAAGAACAGCAAATGAAGTTTGCGAACTTGGGCTCTTCGAAGAGTCTGTTCTATCGAATTAAAAAGCAAAAACAATAAAAATGACTGAATTTTTAGAGAATCTGCGTGTGATCTTTTTATAGCTCTCTTTTGCATTTTCTCAATAAACACATTTGCACATTAAACAATAAATCGTTTTGATTTACAGCTGTAAACTCATTGTAAATTAAATGTGCATTTTCAGACTTTCCCATAAAACACTGCGTTCTTACTTCGGTTCTGTAAACTGATTTCTGCTGTCACACATTAATAAGTAATCCTCAAAAGAAATGACTTTTTGTTCTTTTTTTAATTTTTTTTGTATAAAGATGTTTGTCAATATATATAAAAATTTATATTTACAATGATATCATTTAATTTAAATCCTAATTACATTTCCCATTTTTTAATCTTAAAATTAAAACATGTTAATTTATTTTAATATTTATTCTTATTTCCTGATCCAAATATTATTTTTTTATTTAATTATTTCTTACACGAGCTCTAAAAAATTGCCAAGTCTGTCATTCTCACTCTACAAGCGAAGGGGAAAAAATCCCTAACGCTCATGGCATAGCTTCCAAAGATACCCAAAGTTCCCTTTTTTGAATCAATATGTGAAGAATCTTTTATAAAAAGCGCTAAGGCAAAAAAAAAAAAAAAAAAAAAGCAATCTTTTTTCTGTTTCGATAAAACAGACGCGTTTCATCGTTTTCCCCCATGTACAAACCATTTCCTTCTGAGAAAAAAAAACTGTAGTTAAATTCCCAGTCTGTCCTTTTTACGGCCATTCATCTGCAAACTTATTATATATAATTTCTGACAGTGCAGTGGACAGTGGATTATTCTCCTGTTGGATGAATGACTCCGACCTATTCAACGTCCGATAAACTTATAAGGTGATTCTTCGGTGGCAGTAAATTTCGAGTATAGAACTTTCTATTCCAGAAGGCGAGAGTTTAGGCTACCATAACTTACATGGTGTATGTTAAATCACCATCGCAACATACCTTTTGATTGCACAGCTAAACTTTTGAGTTGTAGGTGGGGAAAAACGTATCACGTCAAGAAAACGTGGAGTGAGATGAGATATGCAATTATGTTTAGTACATGACTGTTTCATCGTATTCATTTACCTCTAAAGAATCAAGTTACCTAAAAAAAGATGCTACGCTCGATGTTCGCTATAAATATTATATCCTTTGACTCGGATATCAAAATTTCTGTTCGTATACATCAAAATATAAAGGAAAAGACAAATTTACTTATGTATCACTACTTGTGCTTCCGTTACACAGAATAAGAGATACCGAATATGTTTTGTGTTTTCATTCCCGGATTATTCTTTCATTTCAAATATTTGCATCAGATTATTAGTTAATGATTCCTATTTTTCAATTTGCGGTTTGATTTCAACGAGAGATAATCGATATTCTAAAAATCTGTTCCTTTTTACTTTCGAGCATATAAAGTTAAGAGAAAGTGTTACAAATATCAAGAAATTCGAACGCGAGATCTTGACGAATCACCACGTTTTAGGCCTCCCTGAATTCGAAGAACACATGTTTGGCATCTGTCAGTCTGTTTGACGAATATAATTCAAAAAGTCCTTTGAGCTAGATAAAGGAAATATTGCGTATGGTCGTTACGCTAAATTTTGAGATTTCTATCAAAGTTTGAGCAAAATCCGATTAGAGTAAATCCGTCTGTTCGAATATAAACTCACACAATAGCTACAATATGAAGAAAATTAAATGGATAAAACTCGATACACAGATTTCAATCTCTATTAGAGACACTTGTTGGTTTCGCTCAAAATTCACCAACGGGCTGACCGTCTGTCAGTCTATACTTTCAGAAGCATGTAAACTTGATAACTCAAAAATCAAATGACTAAAATATCAAATTTGATATGTAATTTTGTAATTACAAGTGTAATTTTGTGACAAATTTTTGTTTTACGCAAATTCGATTTTCGGATACTATTCATTGAAAGCCAGGGATTAATAGTCAAAAAAGTCAAAAAGGATTACACGGTAGATTCAGTAAAAAGGCTACATTCATGCCGAAGGTTAAAATTACATTAGTTAGCCAATGCCTTCCAAAGCATTATCAAAGATTCCTTATTATGCTACTTAAAGATTCCTTATTGTTCCTTATCGAGATCCACAATTTTTAGAAGAATCAATTCTCTCTGAAATATTTTCCACGAAGCTTATAGGATTATACATAAACAAAGCACAAATGTCATTTGTGTTCTATTGCGATGCCAGAAACGTATTTGAGTAGCGTAGCAGAAATGGCGGGAAAGTCAGCTACGTCCGCTGACAATTCGAATATCGCCTTTCCGATGGCAAACATGAATAATGAATAGAGTGTTTCATGATTGAATGTTCCTTTCTGGAAGTTTCGGAACAATTATCCTCTTGGTTATAATTCGCGTCCATTTTCCATTGTTTGGAACAAAAAGAAATAGAAATATTAGTTACAGGATTAGCAAACTGAAATATGATGGGTGATGGAACATGTGGTCCTTGATTATTCAGCTTTCGAAAATTCGAGAATGAACTAAGCTAGTGTTCCGCAGAATTTCGAAAATATATGCATGTGTAAGCGCAGATCAGAACAAAAGTGAATGCAAAAATTAAAACGAAAATTTATTATTTAAATATTGGCACAGTTAGCAAATATATACAAAATTCTGTCTCTTGAATCGATAAATAAGACTAGGATTAAATATAGTACCCACAGTGTCAACTTAATTTAAAATTATTTTCATATCTAGAGAAAACTAATGGGAAGTGTAAAACAAGGAGCAGTTAGATGCTTTGCATAAAACTATAGGCATGTGAATTGACATCAATAAAACCATATGAAATCAAAAACAAATGAAATTATTTTATCAAGTTATTAAAAGCATCAGCCATCCAAATGAGGCAAATGGAAAATCGCATGTTTGTGCCTCTAAAAATCCTATAATCTTTGTCTTGACAATTTTATAGCAACATTAAAAAAAAAATTTTTTTAACAAAAATGTTCTTAGAACAATAATGTTGAAAAAGTAAAGTATTCTTAGAATAATAATGTTTAAAAAGGAAAATGTTTTTATAGAAATTTATATTGAAACTAGAAGAAAACACTAACAGACATTCAAATGAGATAAATGAGAATATATTTTTGTCGCCTCTACAAATCATATAATGCTTGTTTTGACAATTTTATGTAGACTGCGAATGGCAACAATTCAAGAAAAAATATTCTTAAAATAAAAATGTTTATAGAACAATAATATTGAAAAAGTAAAGTATTCTTGGAATAACAAAGGTTTTTTACAAAGTTATTCTTAAACTAGAAGAACATTAGCAACTCGAAAGCGTAATTGTTTCTAAAGTTGTTCTTAATTCGAGAAGAAAACAATGTTTTGTGATGTAACACCCGCAACATGTTTTTATAATTAAATATTTAAATACTTTTTAATGCATTTTTAACTTTTTTTAAAAGTAAGCCTTCCACTTCCTACTATTCAATAGATAGAATCGAATATTAGCTGAAGTCTCAGCGTGTTCTTTCTGATCGCTAAGCCTATCGATTAAGTAAACGATGAGCGTTTCATATACATATTCTTTCAACAAATGTTTCTGTGTTATAATAATCCGGCTGATTGTCTTTTTCATTTTCCCTGTTCAACTACCTCACTTCTGATAGGGGTATTTTTTTTTCTTCATTGATTTATTATTAGACCATAGATATCACTCTCAAAATTATCAAAATGGTGAAATAATACTTTGCTTTTTATTCAGAATTCCCGTTGCGAGATAATTTTATAGTTTTCGTTCTAGTTTCCTTCTTTCTGGTAAGTATATTAAATGAAAAGAAAATTAATTCCTTAAGTAAAATTAAAAGGAAAAGAGTGTATGTAAACAAAAAAAAAATGATTGAAAAAACATTTCAGGCCACTCTATCGCAATATCAACTTCTGTATACATATTTTTTTTTTCAAAAATTTATCGCAAGCTTTAGTACATATCTGAAAATTCATGAAATTTCTACAAACACTGCTACAAAAAATACAAAAAAAAATGTGTTCATTTATGTAAATTACAAATATCAAATGCATTAAATTGAAATTAGTCCCCATAGATTCATCTATTTCAAGAACATCGGGTTTCCAAAAGCAGAATGTTCCGTTTCAAATATATTCTCCAATTACACTAGTCCACAATGTTTTGATAAATAAAAGATCCTTTTTTATGCTTCTAATGTTAATTTTAAATCTGAATTCGAAAAGATTCCCACAGATTTTATACAATGCCATTTTTTTTTAGGATGACATCTAATGTTTGTTTAAAAAGCCCTAATTTAAACTGTGAATTATAAAACACTATTTTAAAATACAGTAAATTGATTACATTTTTACTTTCTCGTATATGTAGTATAGAGAAAGTATAGCAATCATCAAAAATTTGAACTTGATATTTTGACGAATCTATACGTTTTAAATCTCCCTGAGCTTGACAACATTTTTGGAAAATGTCCGTTTTTGACAGAAACAACTAAAAAAAACTTTGAGGGAGACGATTAAAATTTGCTATACGATTTTTGAACCGAATTTGAAAGTTTCTATCAAATTTTGGATAAAATCTAGTCAGAGGAAGTATGTCTGTCCGGCTGTTCTAATATAAGTTAACACGATAATTACAAAACGAAGAGAACTAAATTCAGTACATAGATTTAACATCTACTATGTAGACAATTGCCAAAGTTTGATTCAAAACCAACTACGGGTTAACTGTCTCTCCGTCTGTACATTCAGAAACATGTAAACACAAGAATTATTCCAAAACACGACGACTTAAATATATCAAATTTGGTACGAGATTGTGTGACTACAATTGCAGTTCTGTGTCGAATTTTTGTTTCAATCGGTTGGGAAGAACATGTCTAAAACACAAATTCAGGTTTAGGATACTATTCACACATGTCAGGGATTAATCGCCAAATAACTCGCCAAAGAAGATACTATAGATTCAAACGCTATTTCACACCAAAATTTAATACTTCTTAACTATTGCATGCCAGTGCCTTGTAAGGCGTTCTCTAGCATGAAAAGTATATTAGAAAATATACGAGAAAGTTTAGGTGAGACAACTCCTGGTGGTTTAATTTTGTTACCAGATTTCCGAGAAATAGCGGCGAGTAGTAACAGATGATAGACAAGTGGCTGCAAAATTGAGTAATAATCAATGAAATTAATTCTAATTTTAGTAATTCTAACCTAAGGAATTAATCAGGCTGGTAACACTTCTATTGCATTAAGCAACATAGAATGATCTAGTTGATATTACAATGTGTCAATGTGTTTATTACAATGTGTCATCTTTATTACTGAATATTTAATAGCATTTTAATTAAAATACATCACGACTTTCCAACTTCTAGGGCATAAAAATAGGAACTCTAATAAAGCAGGCCGCAGTCCTTTCTTAAAGCAGAACTGAAGACAGGAGAATACCACCCAAGTTGCATCGACATTTTGTCAGGCGGCAACATACAGATCTCATGCATTTTTAAATATCTCATTGCTATTCGTAGACGAGGGAATAAATAAAACCTGCGAAATATATTGGGAAGAACTTGATGGAAATGTTTTTTTAATTCTTCCTCATCCAATCACTTTCGCCGTCCCGCAATCAATTATGCGCGAGGCAATGCAATAAAAAGGGTATTGGATGTCATTCGAAGCGTCGTATTCATCACCAGGGGGCGCTTTCTCTTATTTCACAAACAGAGGAAATGGATGGAAAGAGTATCGATGGGCTGTCACCCTTTAGGGAAGTGTGCCTTATTGACAGACTATAGGATTTTCCCGATTTAATGGAATAGGTAAGATGGAAGAAAATATAGATTTTGTATAAATTTTGGAAAACTGAAAAAACGCCAAGAAAACGAGAAATCGCCAAGGGTAATTTTTACTAAATGTTTGCAAAAAAAAAAAAAAAAAAAAAAACCACTTTATGATTACAGCCATATTACATTTACTTTCACTTGGAAGGAAATATTTTAAAAGGAATCATAGTTCTCAAGAAACTAATATTTTATGATTTTTTAAACCGTCAATATAATTTCATATTTTAAATATACTTTGATAATTTTCTATTTAAAAACTAGTCATTGTAGCAATTATTTCTGTTTATCATCAGTAATTTTTTGCACTTGGAGGGGGATAGAGGATTCATCATCGAAAAAGAATTAAAAAGGGATAAATAAATAAAAATGTAATGCAATTTTCGCTATCGATTTCGAACTTCGCAACACTGCATTGATTTTAAATTCAATTATATGTCCTATGGCATTGCTCTTTGAAAGACAATTTTTTTTAAGCTTCCAATTATGCCGCCTTTTTAATAAGTTTCCTTTTAGAAGTTTTTCATGCTCATTGTAGTCAAGTAACATACCAATTGGCCTCATCTAAAAAGGAAAGTTAAATATAAAAGAAAAGATGTTGAGAACCCAAATGAATCCAATAAAATACTCCACATTATTTTTCCAATACATCTTTATTATTCTGAGCCCGCCAAATATTTTTTATAATTTGATATTTTAAAAAAATATTTCTTTAAGAATATTTATTTAAATAAAAATTTTCTTCAAAAGAACAAGGAAATATTTTCCCATCGCAATGAAATCCTATCACATTACTGTAAACAAAAAAATACAATTTGCAAATACAATGCAACAATGACACTTATCGACTTCTTTTTAGCAAAAATATTTACTTAATACAAAACTGAATAAGCAGGATAAAGAAGAAAGAAAAAAAATACAATTTCACGCTTTAATTTTTAACAAGAGAAAAATATAAATAAATGTATAAAGAATGCAAATAGTTTGCATTTATTTAAATCAACAAAAAATGTTTTTTTAAATGCAGTAAATGATATTTTATTTAAAAAAAATACTAAACTTATAGGATAATCTGCACAACTATTAAAAGACCATCACTGAAAAAGTTTTTTTTTCTTAAAATTGTAGGGAAGAGAGTCTTATGGTGTTGTGCAGATAAAAATATCGGTTTTTGGGAATCATATTTTATTGAGGTTTTTTTCTAGATTTCATATCACAAGACACACAAAACATCACATTACATACATATACTTAACATGGAAGAATAAAATATCACATGGTTTCAAGTCACAGAGTAGTGATGTCTTACTAACTGAAAAGCATCATGGGAACTATATAAATACTCTGCCTCAAAGTGCCATCTAGGGGCCAGATGCGGAAAAGACATTATTATATATATATATATACCACAAGTTACAAAATAATTTTGTTGGTGGGTAATTTGCTTTTATACAATAATAATTAATATATAAATAAAATTATTATATTTTCAGTTTATTAAAATTAAAAATAGCTGCTACGAAAAATAAGTTCCCATCTTTCGAAATATATTTAGACCAAATCTAATTCAAACAATCAACCCTATAGATTGAGTTAATATAACTATTAGAAATAGCAACTCCACGATTACTACGCATTAAGAAAATAGTTTTAAAAAAAGAATCAGGCTGTCTATTTTTATCTGGAAAAAAATATTTCCCCTTTCTAGGATATAAAATCCTTTTCTTTATCTATCCCTTTCCTCGAGTTCGGAAACGGAAATGACGGCTGATACGAAATCAAAGCACATTCCTTTCTCCAATATTCTCTTCGCCCATTGGTCGCATGACGCCAAATGACATTCCTCTAAAGTTCCCCGTACGTTTCCGAGCCAAATAAATAAAGATTGATCTTCGCCGCATTTGTTTTAGAGCCACGTTGTGGTGGTATTAAAGCGATCTGTCTTGGGTTTATACCCTCCAGGAGAACGGCTTAACATGTGGAATTCGGATACAAAAATATCTTGTTTGATATCGAATGCAAGGGTTGTAGCCAGGGTGGAAACAGAGATTAAGAATCTTTCTATGTTAGTGTTTTTTATTTGTAAAAAAAATAAATAAAAAAAAAATAAAGATTAATCTCAGTGGCAACAGGATCAGCTCAGAACTTCTCAATGGTGCCAAAAGTATTTTTTGAAAATTGCCTTTCAACCTTTATAAGTCAAACATTTTTCATAAATTTACATACAAAATAAATTAATAAATGCACAACATAGTATAAAATTTCAGTTAATAATGAATAAGATCTAATGAGACTGAATTAGATTTTTAGCTTTCCGAACTACTCATCTTTTAGCTGAAAAAGCACAGTCAAGAAAAAAATCCTCTCGGCAAGCTGGAAGGCAAAGGTAGACAGATTCCCTTTACATCTAAGTTACTATTTTCAAATTCTTTTTAAACCTTAGACAAAAACTCACGGGGAAAACATTCAAAATTAGGGCTTGAAAGTTACTTTTTAGCCCCTAAGATATTGCAATTATCGAAAAACTTTAGATACAAAAGCTGTTCGCCTTCATTTGACTAACTGGGTTTATTCTTTTATCTTCAATATTAAGAAAGTTATAGCGAAATGGAAATTTCAACCCTCACCATTTCCAGTCCCTTTGAACTAGATGGCCCATTTACGAACTCGTCGGTGGTTTTTACATTACTAACAACATAGTCCTAGCCAGTTTAAATCAAAACAGAATTACTCTAATTATCCTGTGTCACAAAATACATGAGCGAAACGTTATATGCATATTGTATAAACTTTTAAACGAAGAGTGGTTAGGGGTTCTAGGGACCATGATCGATGAATAATTGAAGAAATGTTTTCGATGTTCTGTCATGAGAACCATTGCAATTAATAGTCTTTCGTAGTCTTCCTGTAGGAATCTACCTAATTTTTTTTCCTTCGACGTTAATAGGAGTTTTAAAAATTTCTTCAAAATTCCTCACATGAGCGTTTCATGCTTCTAAATATAGTGAATAAAATCAAGTATGCTACAACTATATTCCGAATTTTATCCATCTAGTTATGTGTGTTTTGAAATTATCTTGTTCATTTTGCCCCTGGTCAGATAGACAAATGTCCTGCTAATGGATTTCGTTTGAAATTTGACAGAGATCTACAGAATTTATGAAGAGACACTCTTCCGAATTTTATCTATTTAACTCCAAGTATTTTTGACTTATTGCGTTCGCAGACAAAACACGCAATTCGAAAAATGTGTTTTTCAAAGACAGAAATGTCTGAACAGTGGAGATTTTTGAAATCTCAAGTTTAGAATATTCTATGATAACAATATTTCCTTTTTTATGCATTTAGTACATGATAAAATAAAAATAGCTTATTTTTCCAAAATAATATTATTTACGTTTTTTTTTTTTCATTTTTTTTCAAATAAATAATAATGGAATATAATTTTTATTTATTAAATTCATTTCGAATTCCAGCAACATTGTTTTATTATTCTAAAAGCAAACGCGAGAAATATAAAATTATTTTTATTTCTTTTGAATGAGTTATCGAACGATAATTTATTTGCGATGATTTTGTTTTGTTTGTGATTGTGCTATTATCACAAAAAATGTAATTTAGATAAACTAAAGTCAGGTTAGGGTTTGAAAAAAATATTTTTGCAGTTTTATTTCATAGAAATGAAAACATTTATTTGTTCACTGATAATCTCACAGTGAATGGGAAATAACTTGTATTTATCTCACTTCTTTTCTACATTTTTTTCATTGTTATAAAGATATTTCAGAGTTCTTTCTTTTACTAGTTAGGAATATCAAAAATATTTTTTATTCTATAAAATTCAAAAAATAAATATTTATTTATTTATTTCCTATTTCTAAGAATGATTATTCATATGGCATTCAGAAGAATATTATTAAAATTGGGTGTATGCTGAGAAATAAAAGAAATCGAACATAATTTCATCTTTTCTTACAAATTTTATAATTATAAATTAAAATTTGCAACCATAAATTTTAAGATTATCCAACAAATTTATAATTACAAATTTTTAGATGAATTAGTAGTAAATATCTTCAAAATTCCTTCATATTTTTTGAAATCTGTTGAAATGATATGATTTCAGAAGTAGTGACATTGCAATACCTCTCGGATGAAAAGAAATCATTTGTATGATGTTTTCTATATGTTTCAAACATGTCTATAGCACACTGCAATTCAATTCAACTTATATACTGTTAGGTACATATGAAATCCGAAATGAGTAACAAATCTTTGGTTTAGTTTAATTCAGTTTAATTATATTAATGTCTCGTTTTAAAGCAATACTAAGGCTATTTCGGGACAGAACTCGTAATTTTTCGTCGCGGTCAAATAACGAGGACGACACCCCGTCCCCCTCACCAGACTTCTGCATCACACCAGTGGAAAGACGTTTGGCCCCGATGGATTTAAGAACCACCATACCCACTTGCATGACGGTTCTTTTCTTGAATCGGACATCCAACTTGAAACCCGTCGGTTCTGAAGCCAAGACCTTATCACCAGACCACCGCGGCTAAAATATCTTAAGAAATTTATACCAGAGATATCAACCTGGTGAACCAAAGGGCATTGTTTCCCAGTGCTGTAATTGGGTTTCAGCACTAATCGTTAGGAATAACGAATATATATCAGTTTACGAAATGGCAAGCTTACTGATTTCGTCGCCATCGCCACTTTAAACGATCACGAAATATCAAGTATTTTTGAAATGGCTTCTTGTTTTTGCCCACCATTGCAAGGGATTTGTAACTTTAAAGCGGTAGGATCCTTGCACAATTGTTGCATACGAATGTAAAATATCACCAGATAAGGAGCTTTTACTGTAACTTTACATATTTCTTAGTTCATCGGATATTTCCAATCAAACACTTCGACGATATAATATGGGGCTTCTATAAAAGATTTCTTCAAAACGAGGTATTTTCAAAAGAATTATGTGAGCAAATGCGAGCGATATATGATAGTAAAAGGAAAATTCAACCAATTTTCTGCATACTTTACAATATTCTATGTTCAACCCTACAATCACACAACCCACATCCAGGTCATATCTGAACTAGTTCCATACATTTGTAGCGTCGTCTGTCAATGGTCAACATAATAATATTTGCCCGTTCTCTATGAGATAAATTCTTTTGAATCATCAGCAATTGGCTGCGATTCAAAAAATGGTTCAAAGTATTTCAACTACACATCCAATCGGAATTCCCATTAAATCATTGAAGTCAATTCATGATGAAAAAAATGTAGTTAACGTTTCGCATCAATGTTTTATATTATATATTGCAATAGTAAAAATGTAAGACATGATGCATTGAAAGTTGATTAACATTTGCCATGAGAGCGTCTTTCTACATAAAGGCAATTAGATTAAAAGCAAACGAACAAAAGATAATAACTGGATTCAATGTAAAGGGACTTCTAAATACATATATACATTACGTTTGCAAATTTAGCCATATTGCAAATGAAAAAATTACTAATTCTTTTCGCTGCCTTTGAACTCGATTGATGTTTGAGCATGAAAATATTTTTAAGCTAGATTAATAATAAATCCCCCTAAATAGATAAATAACCATATAAATCACATGAGATATGATTATTGAAAAATTGCTTAAAGTGCTCCAGGATGGACCATTATGCCTAGAGCTAACAATGCTGTCATGTGGTGACTTTTAGGTTGCGGGCTCATTGACAAAAAAAGTTTCATCGGTTTTGACTAAAATCATTTGAAATGTCAGCTTTTTTCCCTCAATGATTTCGGGGCATATTATTTAACAAAGGCCTTTTTACATCATTTTAAAACAAAAACAGCATATAGATACTTTTTAGCGATGTTAGTTTTTGACAGATCATCCTTCTTTAAAATTTCAATAAAATGTTCAAAAATATTTAAATAGGAGAATGAAAGCTTTTATATAGATTTAAAAAACATAAATACATAGTATATATATAGAATTTATATAGTATAATAAGTGCATGTTACAACAATATTTTTCGTTGCTCTATTAACTACATTTATACACATGTTGTAATAATATTATTACAGGAAAGCAGTAATACGAATCTGTAATACTGCTTTTCTGTCACGTTCTACCCATCGCTGGAAAAAGATTTACAAAGACTCTTAATGGATACAGAATGGATTCCTTGTCAATAATCCTGATTTAGCGACAAGCCCACTTTTTAGCGTAGTGCCCATCTGATTAAAAATCTAAAGGTTCACGAAAATACAAGAATTATGGCATTTATCCAATAAGTAAGAGATATCTGGAAAGTCTATTAAAGAATACCATATCATATCACGCTCTGTCGGAAAGCTGTATTAACATGGGAGGCTCGAATAATGTATCACTTCTCTCTTTGAAGTGTTGATCGCAAAATGAGCTCTCTAGTTAATAACAGCAAGAGCGATTATTGTATTCTGTTTAAAGATTTGTTTTCTGCTTGAATTGTTCATGTCTATAAATTGCTGTTTTTAGTGAATGTCTGAATCATGTTTTCGCCACCTGTGTTTCGTACTTTTTAGAAAATTTCGTGGAATCTTATTTTTCCTACTATCCAGATACCTAGAAGTTCCATTATATACTTACCGACGAATTTCTGTAGTAATATTAAACATTCATTATCCCCACGTTATTGTTACTACCAATGAGAGTAATTTTTAAAAAAATGAAATAAACAGACACTCAGTATGATGTTATAACGTTTTGAAGAAAAGTTTAGAATCTTTTTTTAAAAGATTTTAATTTTGAATTCAATGTTGCGAGAAAAAATAAAGAATAATTAGCACTTCATTGGGGTTAAATTAAACAAATTTAGAGATCACTTTCATTATGTCTCGAGAACTGAATAAAATTTTTTTTAAAAATTACAATAATATTATATTAATTTTAAATTTGTAAAAATAACAGTATTGACTTATAGCATAATCCAAGGTTGGTAGTGAAATAAAACAAAAATGTGAGATTAAAATAAATTATTTCTGCTTCGCCACAGTTAAAAAAATTTGAATGTTAATATTTTATACACTTATTACTTTTAAATAATTTCAAATTTTTATTAGACTTAAGCACTTGTGCTAAAATAATAACAATTATGTTGCTACTACATTTTCTAATCATATACTACATGTAAATATTTTTTTAAAAAACTAATTCTTTTATTTACCCAGTCTGTAGAAGATTATTTATTCATTTTTCTCAACGAAAAATTGCAGATTTCTTAGAATATTCAGAATTATTCACTGCAAAATTTCACTACAAATCTCAAAAAAAAAATGCAATAATTTCCATAAGACTAAATTCCATCAAAACTTAAGTTAAAAAACAAATTTTTACTTAATAAAGAAAGAAAAAAATACATGATTAGATTTCACCGGAAGCTTTTTAATCCAAAAGCTTTACATATTCATTATAAGTCAAGTCATTTTTACTTAACTTCTGAGAACCTGTACGTAAAGCTAATTAACGTTTTTATAAACATCAAGTCTTTTCAGAACACTGTTAATCCTATAGCTGCATTAATTCTACTAAGGCCCTTTCTTAAAGCAGGACAAGTTGATTAGCATTACAAAAGAATGAGGGGGAAATTTGTGATTTTTTTTTTTTTTTTACATACTTTCGGAATTTCATGTAGCTGCCGCTGTTTTCTTGGATGGAAGCAACGGAATTAACATTATATTGCAAAGTAATAAATATTTGGTGTAGTTACGTTTTTATTTTTTACATTTAATTCTGGATATTTTAATAATTACTAAATATATGTTAATTATATTTTAAATTGGCTGATATACATCGTGTTAATCAGGGGTGATTTTATAGAAGTATGAAAATCTTAACTATTCAGCATAGATTGTCTCGAAGCATTTTTCAAGATTTATTTGTCAGTGGTGAAAAATATGATTCAAAAACACTACGAGTTACATGCATGAAATTGGCGTGTGTCCTTTCGGCTTAATTTGCATATTGATATTAAATTTTTGGTTGCAATTCGTCTATGAAAAATTCACATTTAATTCTTTGTTGTCATTCCCCCTTTGGATTTCATTTCTCTCTTTGCTTTGCCAGGTATGGCACCTTCTCTAAACCGATTTTGCCGAACTTCTATTATGTATAATGTATTCCCTTTTTCCGCTCCACCTTTTTTATGTTCTTTTATTACCCCCGCTACTTTAAATATTCACATTATTGCTACGTAATTTGAGGTTTTATATTCTTATGTAACTGCTCTGTTTGGTACTTTACTTTCAATATTATTAGATCTTGAGATTAAGAATTCCACAATCCATCCTTCACATCGGCAGTCGATAGTAACTCAAATACTAAGACCGCAAAGAGAATGAAATTAAAGTTTTATATTTATATCTTTAGAATTGAAAAATTGTACCAAATTTTTCAAGTAATCATTTTAAAGGTAGATATCCAAATTCCATGAGATAATAATGTTTTTAATAAAAAAATAAATATTAAGCCAGAATATTTTTTTTAGTTTTATTAAAAATTTATAATCAAAAATTAGTTTATAATAAACTTTTGAAATTTGGAAAACTTTAGTAACTCCTTCGAATCTATACAGAATGAATCATATTGAATGTGACAAAAATAAAACTATGAATGCTGCAATTAATTTATTTTGATAAATCATTTACCATGAAACAAAAATCATCCAAGTTTTTATAACTGCTCTATGTGTGTGCCTTTGGTAACACGACAAATACCTGCGTGGTGATCCAATTCCTGCCACATTTATGACAGAATATCTCCTGTTGACGAGTCTGACGCGTCAGTTAATAGACGCCACGTCTCCGTAACCTATGCCACACAGCTGTTGAGATATATTAAATTTTACTACACTTGCACGACGCGTTGATTGTTTTGGGACGAATTTTTTCAATCGCTTTGATTTTGGCAGGTGGTCATCTTGGGTTAGTTTTCGTACATAAGCACCTCGTCTAGAAACTGATTCTCTCACCATTCGATGCTGTGATGACACAGTGGTTCCTTACCAAATGCCAAGCGCAAATTTGAACGACGATAAACGACGATTTTGGGGCATATTTTTGTGGCGATTTTGTGGCCAAGTAAAAGCATATATAGAATGCTTTCACTTGGATAAGATGACGCCATTTTGAAAATGACGGCGGAGCACGCTTTCTCTTAGCTGACTTCAACGGCGATTTCGTTACTGCAAGAATTTTCATTGTTACCAGATAAAACATTTATAATTGTTACATCAGAATAAATTTATCTCAGCTATATAAATCAATGACAGAAATTCGTACTATTCAAATCTTTTTGTCCTCTTTATTATGAATCGCCCTGTATTTGTCAAAAATAATCGATACATTTCAGGTAAGGAAAAAACTCTCTCCATCAAGATAAAACTTCTCTGATTACAGCAAAAGTTTTCCTTCAAGGGAAAAATAAATTTTTAACGGCCTTGGGAGCTTTTCCAGGGAACTACTGGCCCTTATCTCCTCCGACGCACTGAAGGGAAGAAAATGTTTTTCCAAAAGTCGAATTCAAAAGTTCTGAAGTCATTTAACGAGGTTAACTGGTTCAATCTTTAATTCTCTCCTTCATTCTTGAAAGTTTTTGACAACCATGTCTCCGACACAATCGCCAGTCTGATAGAATTACCGATGCGTGAAGTTTCGCAATGAGGTGATTCTTGTTTACCAACACACTTCTCTTTTGAAACTTTTGGCGCTTCAACTGGTTCGTGTAAGGATAAGTTTGAAAGTTTCTCGTGTGACTATACAGAATTAGGAAGTTGTTTATAACCGATTAGAAACGGAGACATTCTGCTCTGATTTTTCTAGTACATTAACATATTTGCATCATTTGAAAAATCGGAAAATTGGCCCATATAGGCATAATTCTTTCATCGCTTAAATATGGGAAACGATACTTACGTATTAACGCCACCGCAGCTACAGATTTGGCGGTTTTTGCGCTAATGCGCCAAAAAAACCAATCTTGTTACGTACTAAAGCCACCGCCAAATCTGTAAGTGCGAATGCGTTGAATTTTGAAAGTGACTGACGGCACTTAAAAACCGTCAAATCTGTAATTGCAGTGGCGTTAATACGTAAGAACCTTAAAATGATAAAAACAAAAAACAAAATATCGTAAACACAAATAATTTATAATTTTATTTAACTCAATTTAAGTTACACATTGAAATATAATTTAAGAAATTAAATATAATAGTTTTACATAATGCAATAGTATTTGAAACTGCCAATATATCTTTATATATAACATAGGACAATTATCGGAAAAATAAAATAAATCTTTTCACTGTTTTTATTTTTCCATATACGGTATGTCGAGAAAGTATTATAATCGTCGACAATTCACATAATTGGCATTATATCTGTCTGTGATGAAGATAAAACAAAAACGCTTTAAACTAGATGGGTGAAATTTGGTGCGAAGTGTTTTCACAAAATTAGAATTCCTATAAACATTTGAGCAAAATCCATTCAAAGGAAGAATGTCTGTACGGCTGTTCGAATATCAATTAGCACGATAATTACAAAAGGAAAAAAGCCAGATGCATACATTTCAGTACACAGAATTAACATCTGCAGTGTAAGCAATTAATTTTGAGCCAAATCCAACAAGAAGTTGACTATCTGTCTGTCTTTACTTTTAAAAACGCAATGACTTAAATATATTAAATTGTTCTGTGATTTTGTGACTACAACCGCAGTTCTGTGTCAAACGTTTGCTTCTAATGGTAGGGAAATAATGCTTCTAAAACACAAATTTGATTTTCAGATGCTATTAACTACATGCCAAGGATTATTCGCCAAAAACTTCGCCAAAGTTGACAAGATATTGGATAGTAAATCTTGATTATAATAATAGACATGGTGCAATTTGTCGCATTGTGGATGTTTTCCTTTTTGTTTTGTTCAATTATTTCTTCTTGCTTGAAGACATGCTCTATCTACATGAATAGTTTTGAAAATATAGTAATCGTTCAAAAGCACCGCATGAAACCAATAACAAAATAAGCACTAGCATTTTGTTCTTACGGATTATTCCTTTATTACGACCTAAAACGCGAAATTTTAACAAAGAACTCCGTATAAGTTACTCTCTATATAAGTCCAAAATCACAAACGGATTTTCATTTATTTTCACCATTGCGTTTTTGAGTTAAATCATTTTCATGCACGCGAAAGTACAGATCAACACCAGTCACCATGCAACAGATCGGTTTTAAAATTTGATTACAAATCTATATTTTAAAACTTCAAGTCTATGTATTTCATTTATCTGTTTAGATCTTTAGATATTTAGTTATAGTATTTTGTTTTACTCAGACAACAGGCTAAACAAGTTTTCGTTGACTGAATTTTATTCAAAATTTAATACAAATCCACAAATTTGGTGTAAGGTCATATATCCAATTACATCCGTCTTTTTTGTGTTTTCTTCTTCATGAACAAATAGATATAATACATAGACGGAGGTTTTTCAAACTCTAAGAAATCTGAAAAGTTGGAAATCGTCAAAATATCGTGTTTGATTTTCTTTTATTATGACTACAATTCTTCTTATATAAGGAAATAAAAATGGCTGAAAGGATCATTAAAAAGCTGAAAATCGAATGGTTAAATAATGAGTTTTACAACCATTAATAAACTATACGAAATGTTAAAAAAACCTGTATTTCAAGAAAAGAAAAGAGATCTTGATTATATTATTTTTGAATTAATCGTATATTATATATATTACACACAATACCAATTACTAACTGTCGCTTTGATAGCAATTTCTAAAGTCGAAGATTGATTATACTCTGTAAGCAATTTCGCAAAGAGTGCCTAAATTAATTATACTGACAGTATAATTAATGCGTTGTCGGATTAGTTTCGAAATCTCAATTCAGAAGTTGTTTGTAATCCATTTTAGAAAATTATTCAGTTAATAATGTCAAATAATAAACAATGTTTCAAAAACCGCACATTTGCCATCTAATCCATCATTCACTTTTTATATGGATATATTTATCATGATAACAATTAAATTTTTATAACAGATAGGCATATATTTGTTTCTTTAACCAAACTAACATTTAATAAAATTCTATTGAATAACAACAAAAGATGCATTAATCTTTAAACTGTAACCCCCAGATTAAATAAACATTTCTATTGTCCTAGCAAATAATTTTATTTAACGTTTTAAGTGCACTTATTTATATTCTGTCCAAATTTTATGGTGACTATAATACTAATAAAAAGGAATTCGAACCTAAATTTCATTCTAAATTCTTATTCCAAATTTCTTAGCATGAAAACGTTTTATCTCATTTGTTCTAAATCAGAAGATATGCCCGTTTAGACGAGGTGTTATCTTCTTCACACTATCTCAAATCTAATAACACGTGTTGACCTTTGACAAGGGCAACGGCGGATCATTTTCACTTGACACATGGAACTGATGGCGCAGTCATTTTTACATAGATTCAGTTGAATTAAAAGTGGAATGAGATCAGGAAATAAGAGAATATTTTAGAATGACTTTTACATGGGCCGAATTAGGATAAAAATTTAGGGAATTAGTATTAAATTAAGTTTTAAAATATCATTACACACACACACACACATTATATATATACTTCCCATCACATTTCGAATGTGAATATATAATAACATTAAAGTTTTGCTTCCTTGCAGTCGGGCCTTCTTGATCCATAATGTTCACGAACAACCGAATCAAAACTGATCTCTGAAATCTGATTTAAAAAAACTAGAGATCCATTAACAGAAAAAAATGCAATGCTAGAAATGACTTAAAATCTACTTTTGGAAATAACAAACAATTCTTCAGAAAATAACACTGTTATTTCGGAAATAAACAGTAACTTGGGCTCGAACTGTCTTAGGCAGTCAATTGTATTATCACGACCCCCATCTATGCATATTGTAACCTCGTGCTCAGTTGTCAGAATAATACACTTAATTTTTTTCAATCATTTTAATCAAACTCCGTATAACACCCTCTTCACAGATCCACAGAATTTCAGTTAACTAATTAGATATCACTTCCACATTCTGTGCGATGGCATTGTAGTTTAAGTATGTCCCAAAAATATAAGAATAATCGTTCTTTCCTTGACTTCTAAACGCTCAGTTTCAGAAATCCCCCCCCCTTCATTATAAAGCCATTGTTGCAGTTGTCGAACAATCAAAATGAACGACATTATGGATGATTAGCTACTTTTTTTAAATCACTGATTGGATGGTGTACAATTATTTACAAATGGCAGTTTTTCTGTATTGAATAACCTTCTATTTTTGAAATAGGTGAATATAAGAAAAACATTTTACTAATTGACAGTTTTAAACTATGGTGATGTATACAAATTTAATTTTTTTAAATTCCTTACTATCAGCCTCCACAGAAGCCAAAATATTTTCATTCAATTCAATACCTTATCTGACAAAAATTTTGTAAATGGAATATCTCTGCCTAGTATTTATTGAGAAAGAAACTTGCTCCACTATTTGGATCCCTTGTATTTTGAGATTCATTTGTTTATTGCTTGAAAATTCTATTCATAAATGAAATCTTTAGTTCATTTTTGTGCTGTGATGAAGTTTGTTTCCGAAGATAATTTTATTCATTACCATCAGTCTGGTAGTTTATTAGATTTGATTTCATAAGCTTCACACTATGTGGGACAAAATTTGAAAAAATATATTTTAAGAATCTGTGAAATTCATCAGTTTATTTTAGTTTGATTATTAAATTGTACTGCACTGGTTGATTTCAGAACATATGCTTGATGTCACAAGAGCTTATTGATTCATCCTCTGCTTTGGTAAATGGTAACTGAAACATTTGATAACATTGTTCCTTTTAGGAAAGAACAAATGATCTATGATTAACATTAAGACATCACTGCATTCTTAACTTTTCATTATCATTTTCAATGTCTGAATGTAGTACTTTCCCAGTGCCTAATTAAATCAATAAAAGATGAAACACGATAAGAAGAAATTTGATGACGATGATGATAATGATATCGATAAATTAAAAATGTGGCTTGAAGCGATATTCTCCAAAATAAACTTAATCTTTAATTTACAAAAGTAAATTATCATGGAACAAAGCATGAATTATTCAAATAAAAATAAATTTTACTGTTTAGTACATAAAATATCAGTTTTAAAAAATGTATTACGCTTATTTAATTTGTGATTTTTTTATGAAATAAATCAAAACTAATTGCGTTCATCAACACACAGTCTTTGCAAATTCTCCACAAAGCGGATGTCAAGAGTATGGACATGTTGGATGGCATCATCCATTTTCTCGTTAATTTCATGTTGAATAAATAATTTGCCTCCCACAGATGCCTTGTCTGCTCGCAAAAGCATAATTAGGAATGTAAATTGACTTTCAAACTTCGCAAAGAAATGGTAGAACTATTTTTCCCTCCCATTTTTTAGCTCTTCGATTTTTTTGTTTAGTCAGTAAGTTTCTAATAATAGTTCGACAAAACACGCAAGATAGACATTTATTCATTTGCTGGCCATAAAAGGAATTAAAAGTTTTATGGGAATTAAATTTTAAAACTTATGGTATGGTAATCAATCTTTACTTTGTGTAAAAAGAGAAAGATAATGTAAAAAAAATACCCTCGAACTCCTATTTAGTAAAATTTTCACGTTTCTGACTTCCTTGAATCCGAAAAACACATTTTGGGAACTGTGCCTATCTGTCTCTGAACATAACTCAAAAGTTTTTCAGATAGACTGAGGATATTGATAGATAGACTTTACACCACGTTTGTGTATGTACGTCAAATTGTAAAAGAAATTTATTCAGAAGGAGGCTATCTGTCCATATGTCCCAGTAAAACGATAGCAAAAAAATCTGGAGAGCTAGATAAATAAAAACTGGAACACAGATTTAGCATCCAAAATGTTGTTTATCAAATATTTAGTCAAACTTGTCAAATAGTTCTTCGTTCGCCGATCAAAACGTAATGAATGTAAAAGCGATAACTTAAATAAAATTTGTTTTATAATCTATAATTGTTGTTCTGTACAAAAATTTGATTTGAAACGGTCGAGAAAAGGTCTCCAAAATATAAACTTGCTTTTCAGATCTTGTGCTTTAACCAATTGCTGTGGAAAGAAATTCACATGCGCCCGCAATATGAGGCCACACAAAGTATTGATACATTATAAAAATTGGGAAAAAAATTATATTTTTTAAATGAATTAATTTTAGACCTAAGACTGTGCGCCTGTAAATTGTGTTCCGGCAAACTATCTCAGTTGATGGATTACGAACATCATTTTATTTTTCTGTGACGTGTGTAACACGCCTTCCAAGGGCAAGTGGTTAATACCAAATCCTTATGTGTCCGCCAAGTATGTAACAAATGATGCGATATTCGAGCGTAGCAAAACAACTGATCAGAAATTACCTAATACTGAGGCTTTCACTTTGCAAATTTATGTCCAATTTGGAGCTACTTGAGGGTTCTTTTGGACAATATTCGATCCATTTTAGATTATGGTCAGATATCCATTCAGATGCCATCTTTGTCGTTTTATCTCTTAACAACAATCTGTGCGTACGCTTGCTGCGCACAGATCTGACATTTCCTGCATTAAAATACATGCGTTTCTTCACACATCTGCGATTTAAAAAGAAATCTACAGTTTATTCTAGCTTATTTTGCCCAAAATTTCCTCAAAATCTTTTTTTTATCGCACCCTTTCTTCAAACTACGTCTTTTTCTATCCAAATAGTCCCTGTCTGTTACTTTGTGCACCGCTTTTGAAGCCGTCAGACAGCGCAAATACTTGCTGTTCCCTCTTATCTGTTCTGCGAAACATCTCCTGTCATACAAGAAGGATCTCACTTATTTCATACCAATACGCCCCATCCCTCTGAAGGTACTATATAGATAGAAACCACGTTTTTTTTAACCTCTACTCTTGCAAAATCTTTCCCGTTCGAAAGTTTTCGGGAAAATTCCTAGACGAAAAAAAAAAAAAAAAAAGGACAAAAGGGATAAAAGATCAATTTCCTTTCGTATAATAATGGAGCATTAGGCCCCAGCTAAAAGCAACCGAATCGCTCCATTTCCACGGTTTTCCCACGAGGGATCCAAGAGATTTCGCGGGCATTTATACAGGAAAAGAAGTTGACTGAGACGCTTTTTAAAAGTACAGAACTGAGAGAAATGAAGATCGTATTCTTTGGGCATTGTGATATTTACTGAGAGTCACACAATTTTAATTTTAAACATCGAGAAACCACTGTAATGGTAAAACAAATTTTATCTTTACATTTTGAGGAATATCCAAAGAATACTTTTCCTCTAATAAAAGAATCGTAGATACAGATTAACACACATCTTTGGAATGATGTGTGTTAATCTATTTCTACGAATATGATATTCAGAGACTGGAAGATGTAGATTTTGGATAAAATCTAACAAAGGCAAGTCTATCTATCCCTCTATCCATCATCATGCCTGTGAATAAAGTAATTCAATATCGCAAAAACTAGAAAGATAAAACTAAGCATATAGATTCACTATTAGAATTCTTTATCTATATCAAAAATAAATCTGTAGAAGAGTTGACCGCCTGTCGGCTAATTTAATTATCATGTTAATAATGTATTTTAGTTTCACATTTTAGTAACATTGTGAAAATTTTATTTTATTTATATTTTATTATGGATATCATTTGAAGAATAGCTAACGTAATGAAAATTTTCAATTGGTAACTATAATAATTATTTAATAATTTTCTCATTTATAGATAAAGAAATCATAAGATTATTAAACATCAAAAAGAAAAAAATAAATTTCAAACAAATATAAACATTAAAAATTATTTTACAGGGCATGTCAAGTGGCATATGATATAGCCAATTAATAAATAATTAATAATACAATATATTATAGGAATATAGATACTTTTAATTTAATTAATGATTCTAATAATTCAAAGCATATACATAATATAGTCCTAATATTTCATGATTCAAAAATGGTGATTTTCTTACAAATTTATAGAATTAAAATTAGATTAAAAGCATTTTTAATACCCTTGTCTGCAACTCAAGAAAATTGTTTGGTCAGTAATCGGAAATATGCCATGGAATTCCCGAGTGATTTCAGGGAGAGAAAAAAACTAAGTTAATATTTTACTTTCTCGTACTCGAACTTGATTCATTCGAACTCGAAATTTGGCAAATGTCTATGTTTTAGACCCTCCTGAGTTCGTAGCACATAGTTGTGGCATTACGTCTATCTACGACAAAAGTAAAAATGATTTGAGCTAAGTGGATGAAATGTTGTATAAAGTTCTTAGTACTGAGATTTCAGAATTTTATCTCATTTTGAGCAAACTTCATTCAGAGGAAGTATGTCCGTCCAGCTGCTCGAATACAAGTTAATATGATAAATACAAAACGAAGAAGGCTAGGTATATAAAATTCTATATGCAAATACAGCATCTGGAATGTAAACTTCTATCAAATTTTGCTTATAATCCAATAAGGGATCGACTAGCTGTCACTCTATAGTTTCAAACGCATGTAAAAGCAATAACTCAAAAACATATTGACTTATGTACAATAATTTTGGTGCGTGTTTTTGAGACTGTAACTGCAATTCTAAGCCAAATTTTGGTTCCAGTTGGTGTGGGGGGAATATAAATTCACCATTATTAGAAAGTATGCGAGAAAGTTATAATTTCTTCAGCAAGGAAGTCACTAAATGAATTTGCACTCACAGTAATAGTGCGGATATAAATAGTAGAAAAGATGATCTGCAATAAAGAGTGAACTTCTTCCGGAATGCCATTATTTCACCTCGAGGACATCGCATTATTGCAGCTAGTTAATCGTCTCTGCAAATAATCTCTTTTTTCTTGGCGACCGGGTCCCTTTCTGCTTCATTTGGCGCAATTTCCGTCTCTCCCTTCTTCCGCTGATCGAGAATAATTACTGAATTCTGTGACTCATTAGGATCTGTGAGAGAGTCTCTCAATAATTCTTTCTAACAATACGAAAATTCTTCGTTCCACACAAGAAGTACTTGACTATAATGAGAAATGACATTTTTCTGGCAGCGATCATTATTTTCATATGAAGAATTTTCTAAGAGTGAAATAAAGAAATGGATACTCCTTAAAAGTGTTTTTTTAACTCATCGTAGTGGAAACATGTAAATTTTAAACAGCCATTGGTGTTGTACGATGATAAATGATTGATGATAGATGATTGAAGCTGTACAATTGATTCTGCACGATGAAATTTATCTTATATCCTTGATCATCGAGAAAACTTATACAATCAAACCTCGCTTAAGAGTATCTCCCATAATGAGTGATTCACAACGAGCAAAATAAAATGTAAAAAACAGATTTGTTCAACGAGCGATGTTTCGTAGAACAAGCTAGACAACACATGTTGGAATGATTTGTATCAATCTTTATTGTGAGTTTGTTTGTCCTTATATCTACATGGAAGAAATGTGGGCCGGATATCGTTGTCGAACATGGCTCCGAGGGAATTCTGCAATTGCCTTTGGAGCCTTAATCCACGAGATTTGTCTCGGGTTAAGATTATTGAGCTAGAAGTAAACAGAAACAACATCGATGAGCTCGTGAAAAAACATAGTCAGAACTATCGAAGAACTTAAGGGGTGGCATTCTGTGTCACAGCTGAAAGCTGCGGAGGAGATTTGGTGAGGAGAGATGATAATAGATGCAGCAGAGAATCAACTTTCCAATTAATTAACAATGATACTGAAAGCATGAAAAATTATTGCATCGTATGTTGAAAAGCATCATCTGGATGAAACAATAGCTATGAGTTCTCTAACCATTGAACAATGATGTTGTATCTTAGTTTTGCCAAATTTTGAAGCATATCCAAAGATTAGGCAATTATATTATGAAAAAAAGAAGCGTGTATTATATATGATAAATTACATTATTATAGATTTGTTTGAGTACTCCTTTGTGAATGGATTGTTTTGTTCTATTTTACATTTAGTCCTTTTCGCTTAACGCGTGCTTCGCATTACGAGTAAGGTTCGAAGACGATAGATATTCGTTAAGAGATGTTCCACTGCATTTTATAACAATACAAAAAATTGTCATGTTCATTGTTATTCGACCGTTGCGTTGTTCGTAAAAAAAAATGAAATAAGCAATTGAGTAACTTATTCCAAACACCACATAATGACAATAAGATCAAAATGTTGAAAGCTTTAAAAAAGAAAGTAAAATTAATCTTTTAAAATAAATCGCCAGTTTTTTTTTCCTGGTAAAGGCCGTGAATGTATTGATTGGTCAAATTTTTCTTCTCAAAATCCCATAAATGAGAATCTTATGCTACGTAGTGTAATAGAGAAAAACAAGCATACATTTTGGAAACAATTTACAGTCAAACCTCGCTTAAGAGTATCTCCCATAATGAGTGATTCACAACGATCAAAACAAAATTTAAAAAAGAGATTTGCTGAACTAGCGATGTTTCGTAGAACGAGATTATTACCAAAATTTCACCCAATGCTACAATTCTAGTATAAAAAAAATCTTGAACGAAACTTTAATTATTTAAGTCTGTATTTTTGAGACAAAACGTTTACGCACATGAGACAGTCAGACGGTCCTCCTTTTGGCATATTTCTTTCAAAAATGTATACCAGTTTGCCTTATGTCTGCTTAAACTCACTCATACAGTTTTTATTTTTTGTAGTTATCGTGTACTACATTCAACATTTAATGGAAATCTTCAAGTTTCGCGTAAAGACCATAAACCATATCTCATCTATCTAATTCATAGTTTTTGTCACAGATAGACAGCCAATGTGAACGATGTGTTTTTAGATCTCAGAGAGCTCTCAAACGTGATATCTCAAAATCTCGAGTGAGAATTTTTTTGAGATTACAATAGTTTCTCTACACTTTATAGAAAAGAAGTAGGAAAGCTAACAGTTTCATGTCATTATGAAGAAGTATGCAAGCTAAAGTAAATTATTTTTTGTTTTGAAATTACTAGTCTATAAAGTAACTTTAATCATTTCCTAATTAGACCAAGATCTTGTTCCTCCATTAGTTTTGCTCTGAATATTCGGTGGCGTTATATAAGCTTGCTCTAATTATGGATTCTTGAGTCAAAATTTTATCAGGTATTCAATGCCGCTGGCTAAATTTGAAGTTTGAGAAACGAATTTAATCTTGATGGAGCGTGCTGTCTGGATGAAAATTTGTCTAGATGGAACACGGGATGAAAATTTAATTTTAGAGCTGCTCTTAACAGTGAAATAGTTGGTCAAAGATGCGAATTTCTTGTGTGTGTTTTTTTATTATTTCTGATAATTTTTTAAAAAAAATAATAGTTCCTTATAAGTTTGAAAGGGAAGCATATGTATAATTTGCAAACATAAGTTTCGCAAAAATCAAGCCTGATTTGATTTTCTGAAAACTGTTATGTTCTCGATTCCCTACTTTTTAATTTCTTTGTTCAAAATGTAATCTTTACAAATTAAGACCATTTTTTTAATTCAATTTTCGCCATTTTTTTTCTCTGAAAATCGCCTATTACAATACCATTTGAAATTGTAGACATACACTTTTTTTTGAATAAGAGTCCTCAAACTCCCATTCTGATTGATCCTACTTTTTTGAAATTACTTATCAAATTATTTCTTATTGAAATCTCACATTACTTAGCATTGTAAAATCCATTCAAACATGTAACAATAATTGTTAATAGCCGGTTTGAAATAAATAATGAGACTTCTTCAAGATATAGTAGTTATATCCACACAACAAACGAAGATCGCACATAAATCAAGGGACATAAAGTTCTGCCTGTAGCACAGTGAGGCCATGGATGCAGAAAATACAAACTACAGCAACGATACTTTGCACCTCAATAGCGTCAGAATAATGCTTGCTTATTATACAATAGTATAATAAGTAAAAATAAAATATGATGGGACAATATACAAATAAAATAAAATAAAAGTAATAATATAATATATATATTATCAAAAATATTCAAACAGATACGTTGCTCTATCACAGCATTATCAGGAGCGGAGGTGCAGAACCATTAAGTTCAAGTACTCTATTCACTCAGAGATAAAATGTTCAAGGAAATCATTGATAGGCGCGAAAATAGGCTTAACCATTGATAAATGAGTGATCACTATGGACACTGATGCCTATTGACCGTATTCGAAAACACGATTTGACACTAACTTGCTTAAATTTGTTATTTTCCATGCCAAAAGAGGAAGTTGAATTTCGAGCTCGTCGAATTCGGCGTCTCACAATTTGGCTTTCAAGTTTCCATATACTCAGTATACAACAGAAATCGTCCCAGTGGATTATTTTGAATTTTGGCTTATTTTTCAATGACCTTCTTTCTACAATGACTTTTTTTGATCACTGAAAGAAATAAGTATGCATAATATGTGTAATGTTATCTCTTAATTTAATTTAAATCCTAATTTATTTCCAAATATTCATCTGAAATGAGCCAATTTTAACTTCATTTTAAAGTGTCATCTTATTTTCTAATCTAATTGCCACTTTTTATTCAATTAATTCTAACTCACGCAACAACAATGCTGACTCCGGGATGTTCATGCCC
Source organism: Argiope bruennichi (assembly GCF_947563725.1). NCBI lineage: Eukaryota > Metazoa > Arthropoda > Arachnida > Araneae > Araneidae > Argiope > Argiope bruennichi. The sequence continues at coordinate 20,566,109 of NC_079156.1, read as the reverse complement.
TGAGAGAACGGATAAAAAATCCTTAAAACCTAAGCATCTTTTTAAAGGATACTTAAAATTTCCTTGACTACATCGACACCTGTCAAAGAAATCCCTATCAGAATTCCTTAATTAATCTTAAGACATTAATTAATTTTAATCTTAAGACAAATTTCTCTTAATTTTTTGTTCTGGTATCGCAATGGAGACTGGACACAAATAAGACTGCAGACTTTCTTATTGCTTCTTCCTAGTACACAAAAGGCCTCACGCGTAAAATAAATTGAATACAAAAAATTTCTTTTCAGCCAAGAATTTGCAAAATTACATTTACATATTATATTAAGTATATAATTCTATATAAACTGATTATAGAAGAGTGTTCTTCCGATTTCTAGAAGTGATAAATATGTGTTGCTATGAACAAATACAAACTGACTTTCATAAAGAATTTCAATTGGTAATTAATAATTTTTTCAAATATTATTTAATGAAGTGTTGAAAAAAATATACAATTAATTTCAAACTATTTAAAAGAGGATTTTTACTCTAATAGGAAAAGCATGTACGTTTTAATGAGAGGAAACTTAAAAATTCATAATTAAGTACAAAGCATTAAATTCTTATTTTAGAGAGACAATGTCATTTCCAACGTCAAATAACTTTTTTTATTCATTTCCTTTAAAGACTTGACGCTAAAAAAAAAGAAAAAAAAAATTGGCACTGGTCGGTTGTAACGACGACCAAAATGCACCAAGAAAAAATTTCGCCAATTTGGTGATTTTAATCGTCAAACTATATAGCATGTGATTCGCGAGTTCAAAATTTTCGATACTAAATAATAATGCCCTAGAGAATATTTTTATAATTTTACGAAATTTTTTCTTGGCGCATTTTAGTCGCTGTTAAAACCAAATTTTACCCTTTTTTTTTCTTTAATTAAACAATGGCATGTTGGCGACACTGATGTCTTTTGTTTTTGACAACCTGATCTAAGCTACCAGCGAATCAGTTTTCGAATGCAGTAAGAAAAGTAAATGCGACATCCATTTTCACGCCTCCAACATTTTTATTCTTTTCTTCCATTTTATCTTACAGCACAACGGTGAAAAATGGCATTGTAGATGACAAAAAGTTAAATAATGGGAGATGAAGGAAAATAAATCATGTTATAGAGTCCATGAAAGGAAAATAAATCATATTTCAGAAATCCCTTACGTGAAAATGTAGCTTTCAAGACATGCTTCTATCAAAATGGCCAAGTTCTGTAAGAATCTGATTTTAATCTCTTTTGATTATAAAATAAAACATATGAAAGGGTCACCTCGAAACTCGCTCAAGTATTTTTCAATAAAGGATTATCTCCCTTCCAGCCCTCATCAAAATTATAGACGAAGAGCTCAGTTTTTTATTTTCAGATTTCGGCATCTGAACATTTTATGCTTTGTAGTATAATAAAGAAAACTGGGCATACATTTCGGATATCTTCTTATAGTTGATGTTCAACTGACCAAATGAAACCAACCTTTTTTTTGACCAAAAATGTGTCCAAAAGGAAACCAATACTTGAAAAAGTAATAAAATTTTAGTTACAATGTCACATACCAATTTTAATTTAACTAAATAATTAAATTTTTCAACTATCGTATTCACATGCTTGCGAATGTACATCGACAGAAAAAAAAAATTATTCAAAATTTTCAGATCTAATGATTTACACTTAGCATGTTAAAACTGTGTACCAAATTTCATCCATTTATCTATTTGCATTTTTAAATATAGTGTTTATTTGCACTCACACAGATGAAATCCTTAAGGATGTATTTCTTTCAAAAAATATAATCTACAAAGATGGTGTCATGTCAGATTTCATTGTCCTAATTCAAAGATATTTTTAATTCTTATTGTATTTACAAACAGGACAAATTTAATTCCAACCATCCGGAGTGGTCTCTTCAAAACTTTCTCGCATACATTCTAATGAAAGTGTTATCTCAAAGAACTCTTTTCATAGCATTAACTTAGAATAGTTAATGAAATATTAACATTTCACATGAATTGCTAAATCTATTATGTGAACCTTGGCGAGTTTTTTGGCGATTCATCCCTGGCACGCATTTAATAGTATCCGAAAATTGGATTTATGTTTTAAACGCTTTATTCTCAACCGAAAGAAACAAAACTTGGACAGAGAGCTACTCACTCTCTCATAGTCACAAGATCACTTACTAAATTTGATATATTTAAGTCAGTGCGCTTTTGCGTTATTGTGTTTATATGGTTTGAAATGACAGACCGAGAGACATGCACCCCTCGTTGGATCTGCCAAAATTTGACACTGTAGATGTAAAATATGTGTATTGAATTCTATCTGTCTAACTCTTTATTTTGTAATTATCTTGTTAATTTATATTAGCAAAGCCGGACAAATAGATTTCTTTTGAATGGATTTTACTCAATATATGATAGGAATCTCCAAATGTGGTGTAAGAACTATGTACCAAATTTCATCTATATATTTGTTTCAAAATGTATGTCATTATTTGTCCGAAGCACACAAATGGAATGCCGAAAATGTGTTTTTCGAGATATAGGGAAGTTTAAAAGTGAAGTGATATAAAGAGAATACATATATAAAAGACAAAGAGGATGATAATCCTAAATTGACTGCTCTGACCCATCTAAAAGTACATGGAAACACTTGAATGACCGGATGGCCGCGACAGCAACACTGGTGCGCGTTGTGGTTTAGTCCTAAGGGCCACCACCGGTCACGGTACAACCCTTCCCGAAGGAAATACGTCCCGTCATCGATGGGAGGAGCCAGACCCCTACCTTTTCGTGTACAAACAGTTGTGACGGGAACCAACCACCATGCCGGAAGCTTCTCGTCCTAAATTACGAGGTGAACTCCCCCCCCCCCCGTGGGACAAAGAGGAAGATAAAGAAAAGCTATATAAAAATATAGAGAAAAACATAGATAACAAAAAAAGTCAAAATTTCGAGTTTTAATTTTTTTGACGATAACAATACTTTCTCAAATCTTCGCCTAAGGGAAAGTAAAAAAAATTTATGAAATTGGATCAAATATGAAAAAATTGCTTCATTCAAGCTGTCTAAGTTATCAGATCTTAAAAATGTCGAATAAAAATAAATGGAATGTCAGGACTAATATTGAAGCGATAGAGAAAAAGAAAGACAAGGTGAAGGGTTGAGAATCTGCGACTTTTTATTCTGAATCGTATCGATTACACGAGAAAGGAAATTGATCTTCTAACCCACAGCTCCGGATTCCTTTTTATATTTTGCGGATATTTTACTGGAGAGTTCGGGGGAGGGGGGGAGGACAGAAATTCATTCCACCACGGAGTAAGAGCAGAGTGGGAGAGGTGTAAATTCCTTCTTCCGCAGTCGAAATCAGGAAGATCCGTCATTTCTGACAGCCGATGTTTTTCAGTGGGTGTTGAGTATGGGTGTTACGACAGAATAGATGAGGGAGGGAAAAGGTGCAGAGGGTTTTCATATTGGCTGCGGGGTTGATGTCAAAGGGATGAACAGGATCGTGTAGACAGAAAAAAAATTGTGAAAGATGTATTGTACAGACGGATTTTTTTCTCTTTGAGAATGCACGAACGATAGAAGTGGTAAAGCATTTTCAAAACGCATGTTTGGTTGTAACTGCTGGAAGTGAGGAGGGGGGGGGGATGATTTGAAAGAGACAAATAAAAGTTACTTGAAGAATATATACTCTTGCATATGACTACATTTGAAGAAAATAAAGCTTCTCTTTTTATTTCTTTTCTATACTTTGAAATTGCGAAATAAGAAGCACCTACCGTTCGTTTTAGTATCACGAGACTACCACTTTTGAACGATTCTACATAATTCCAAAATTTAAAATGACCTGATTCATGAAGATAATCCGTCAAATTTTCGAATTTGAAATGTTTGATGATTACAATACCATTTCACAGTAAGTCTCGTGCACAAGGGAATAAAAAATGAGGGTTGTTCTATATTCGCTATTAAATATCGATTCTACATTCACTTTTCAGGTCAGATCCAAGCGAAAAGGGATGCAATTATGTCTATTGATAGAACTTGAAGCATTAAACGTCAACAAGGAAATATTAATCTTAATCAGATCAAGTCTAGCTTAATATTCGAATGCGTCAAACAATATATGAATAATGGATCTGCGGTCCTCGATTCTAACTGTAGCAATGGGCTCGGTGATTTATTATTATTTAATATCTTTTTAGTAAACTTTAGAATATTTACATATAATTTAATCATAATAATCTCAAGATTGAAAATTTCTTTTAGTGAATTCATCTATCTATTTAGTATTCTATCTATTAAGTTATTCCTCTATATATCTATCATTCTATCTATTAAGTTATTCCTCTATATATCTATTATTCTATCTATTAAGTTATTCCTCTATATATCTATTATTCTATCTATTAAGTTATTCATCTATCTATTCATTATTCTATCTATTAAGTTATTCATCTATCTATTCATTATTCTATCTATTAAGTTATTCATCTATCTATTCATTATTTTATCTATTAAGTTATTCATCTATCTATTCATTATTCTATCTATTAAGTTAATTTATCTATCTATCTATTATTCTATCTATTAAGTTATTCATCTATCTATCTATTATTCTATCTATTAAGTTATTTATCTATCTTTATCTATTTGGATTCCTGAACTGATATATTAATTAGTGATATTCGACTATGTTTGCACAGAAAAGTTGGAAAATACAAATTAGACGTATACTATAATAGACGTTTAAAGATCAGTTTATGATTGGGTAATATTACATCAGCCAAAAGAAATTGTTTTAGGTGCGAAATTAGTTTTTATCACAACGAACATCTGATACTTCTTTTTTCTCCTATATTATTTATTCAATTATTAAAAATCCCATTACCATTAAACACTTCCCCTCAGGGATTAGATGAATTTTTTTCTTTTGGGTCCTCTCCGAGTTTGAAAAAGTTATATTTTTATCTTCTGGTAGTTTTAACAGCGATATTATATCGTGTTTTTCCGAAAATAAGGCCTTATCAAAAATTAAACCCTAACGCAGTTTTTTTAGGAACAAAATAAATCATAGATAAGGACAAAAACTGTATACGTTCCTTTTGGTAACTGCTGAACGCAACAAGCAAATACAACACAAGAGCACGTTTGTTAAAGATCGGATGTGGAAATCATTAATTATAATCCACTTCCTATATTCAATGGATTTAAAAAGAAAAATATCTTAATCATCAGATAAGATGAGATGAAAAATAGAAAGAGATTTCTATCGACAACGGGAAGTTGTGGGGGACATCCGGTGTAGGAATTTCAAAGCTCTCTGTAAAATTGGATCTTGGAATAATCCGTAAAAATCTATAACCTTCAGTCAACATGCGAACTACGACAATGCTAATGAAGTGCACATGAGGTCGAAAACTGAGTCGGAAAATATCAACTTTGAATGATTTGCTTGAAGAAGAATTAATGTGTGTTTGTTATTAATTCTATTCTTCAAGCATTTACACTTGCAGTGGGGCCACAGTAAAATGTTCTGACTAACTATGTTTCATATGCCTACCTAAAATCTCAATCCATTTTTGTAATGAATACATAGCATCCATTTTTGTTATGAGTTCATAGCTTCATAAAAATGAATGAATTTCACCCTTCAACAATATGAACTGCCATATCTTCACCTGTTTCAAAAATGTTCTCTCTCCGAATAAAACATTTTCTGAAAAAAAAAAAGCCCTGCTTTGTCTTTTAGGGAAAAATTATTATAAGATCTTCGTTATTTCCGGAGAAAAACAGTATTAACAAGATTTTAAAGAGTTTGGAACCATATTAATTGACTCTAATCTGTTTCCTGCAAATCGGGAATTGATTTATTTGATCTTTTCAATGTCTCCACTGGAAACTAACATTAAAACGTATTATACGATAATGACTGTTCTAGCATTCAACCGGAGTTTTGACCAGATAAGTCATATATAAGCAGAAAAAAGTTGTATTTCAGTATAATTATATTCAAAATATGTTTTGTAGTGAAAATATTTGCTATTTTTTGGAGTCTCTAAATTACTTATTTATGCGAGGTATTTCATTATGATATAAAAACTAAATCAAAAATACAATGCTTCAACTATGACAATTATGTTCAATGAATTTCAAATTTGTCCGCTTGTTGTAAAGAAACAAAACACAGAAAACACACTTTTTGCTACACACAATATTGACTGATACATATACAATGAAATTAAACAATCAGTTTTTTTATTTTATTTTTGGCGCTAGTGATGTACGTAAAGTGAATCCCATTTTGGGAATACGTAAAAAGAAAACGGATTCCCATTTAGGGAATCTTAACAGCTAATGGGTTAATATGAAAATGCTATTAGTTATGCAATAAAGTTACGCCTGTTTGGAAGTACTGTTTTTTACCTGTACCTGTTTTTTCCTACTGAACACTAAAAAATAAATATGCCCTAAAATTTGATTTACCTCTCAATTTCTGTTTTCTGCTAAGCTTGAAGTTAGATATCTGAGAGTAGCATGGAATGTTCTGTTAAAACGACCTCTTGGGGGTTTCAACATTAATTGAAATATTTGCCAAAAACACTTACTCTATAGTGGAAAAGACAGAGTCCACAACGAATTGGATGTGTTCAATGTCCTTTCTTGCCGTTGAGGTATCTGTTTGTGCTTGTCCTTGCAGAGCGATCATTCTTCTTTTAATCTCACACGTTTATGCTTTCCTTGCGCAGTTATTGAATTGAATAATTTAGTTAATTAATGTCCCATTTTTTTAAAACAATACAAGGGCTATTTTAGGACGTACATCGTAATTTTGAACCACGGTCAGATGACGAGGACGACACTTGAGCTGACAACCCCTCTCCAAACTTACGTACCACACCAGCGGAAGAACGTTTGGCCCCAACGGATTTAACGGGCACCAGATCCGCTTTTCTTCGGTGGAATCGAGTCTTGAACATGAAACCCTCCGGTTCCGAAGCCGAAATCATACCACCAGGCCACCGCCGCCCCAATTATTGAATTGAAGAAATGCATTGTACTATTGAATTTTATATGATTTTTTTAGGTTCTTGAAAAATTTGTGACGATTTTTTTTAAAAATATTTAAGATTCGAATAAGAATCGCATGCTATTTTATAAACTTGTAAAGAAATTAATTATTGCCTGCAAGGCAATAAGGTGCAACAATTGCAAGTTAACAACTCATGGGTTTTTTTTAAAGATAATTTCGAACCATTTGACCGACTTAACTTTAAGCAGCAATTGGGGGGGGGGGCGATTAGTTTGATTTATTTTCGAATTCATGAAATAAAATATTTTCTTCTTTAAAAGAGGGAATTTGTGTCTTTTTTTAAAATTATTTCCCCCTTTAATAGAACATTATTGAAGAAATCAGGAAAGTGGCCGATTTAACGTCATGGGTCGTATCTTTTTAAAAAAAAGGTAATCGATAAAATTTTAAATTTGTACATGAAAATAAAAATTCTTTTGAAAACCTTAAAAGATTAGATACATCAATCAATTTTTATCATTTTTTTAATTACTACACCCATTGTAATTTTGATTTCAAATAAGACTGATGCATTATCTTCGGATATTTTAAAAGTTCACATTTTTTTTAAAAAGTCACTCAGTATTTATCGTTGAAAATTAAGATGATCCGCTTCATTAACCGATTCACTTTCACTTAACCTGCCCATTTTTCTCTTAAATGACTTATTTTTTCTGCTAAATAATAAGTGACACTTTCTATTTTAGGAATACTTGGTTTTGTTGACCATATAAGAATCCATAAATCATTTCAGGCGTTTGTGGATTATGATTAATTTTTATATCGAATTTAGCGTCTTAGAATGAATTATTTTTAATTTATCAGTTCTAAATGCCTAATTCAATACTTATGAGACACGATAACGACAGTTAAGTGATTAAGATTTTATTATACAAGTAAGAAGTGATTAAGATTTTATTATACTGTATGCACTCAGACTAATCTAAAATTTATAAAAATATTCTGGATATTTCAATACAGTAATAATATAAAAATAATTGCATTTGCATCTAATTACATTTTCAAATGATTTTATTAAATTCAAGTACTATAATTTTTGTTAGTGATATTTTGTAAATGAATTTTTAATTTCGTAATTCTGAAAATTTTAATCACTTTCCGAATTTCCGGATCTCTGAAATTCTGTACAGTAATGGGTTCCAATGGCAGTGAATTATTTTAATATTTTCAAAACTAACTTATGTATTTACCGATTTATTTTAATAAGTTTTGTTTCATTACAAAAAAAGTAAAGTAAGGCAAAAGAATCGATAAAGACGGATCATAAGATTCTTTCTTACTATATCGGTTACTGGATGAAAGAAGTAAATTGCCATTCAATTTTATCTAATACTGCGCATTTTCATTGGTTTATTATGGTAACTAAAAAGAAAATTTCACTTCTACAGCGATAAAAAAAGGGTATGAAATTTCAGTAGCTCAGCTTGATCAACATTGAATTATTTATATGTTCTCAAAGATGACATTGTAGGAAAAATGAGAAAAATACAGATTTCTACATTTTGAAAAAAAAAATCAGAAAAGACTTTGGCTTGTTTTACTTGCCACTGAACTCTAGGAAGATTTAAAGAGTGTCAACGATATTTCCCTAAATCGGGCAATTCCTTTTTGCTAGGCGAGTGAAATTTTGAAATTGTATAATGAATAAATAAAAAAGGGATTGTATTTATACATTTGATGATTAGAAGGCTTTGATTATGGCATCCAAAATCCCAAGATATTGGATGTTTTATCTGAAAATAATTTAAACTTTATTAAATGGTGTCTAGACTTTTGCTAAGATAACCACAGAATACACAGTTAAAATACATGTATTTTATTTTTTAATGAAAAAATATTAGACTTCACTTAAGAAAATTATTTGATGTATACTGATGAACACTAACTTTCAAAAATTTTAAAAACCATATTGCAGAAGATAAGAAAATGATGATTTTTTTTTTATTTACTAAAAATGTGATTTTGGGGTTCCTTTTGTTCAAATTGACACTTCAGTTATATTAGTGAATAATGAATTAGATTGAGGGTTGAAAACGTGGGAAAAAACAGCAATAAAGTAAAATTTAAAAATTCGCATTTCTATTAAATATTTACGAAAGAAATATTTTTTTTAAATACATATACAAAAATCCTTTTTTTTTTTTAATTTTCTGGAGATTAAAACAAAACGCGTAAAAAAGCTGAAGACAATCACCTTAGAAAATTAAGCCATAATGAATACCAAATTAAGGAAAATTGTATAACAGCCATTAAAAATTTAAATATGCTGTAAATGAGATTAAAAATTTATATGAGCATCCTGCTTTTACGATTTTTATTTTTATTTTTTTAATTTTAGAGGCCAGAGCGATTTCCTGCTTTTACTTATATTACTAAAAGCAGATAATTTCTTATAAAAATAAATTTTACTTTATTAACATCTTTATCCTCCCACGTTTCATCGTTAAATCCAGGAAGCTAAAGGTAGTTCTGTTTTTCATGCAATTCCAAAACTTGCTTCATTTACATTTTTCTAATTATAATAATTGCATCTACGAGTTTTCACCCTCTTTTGTAAATATCTCTGCAAGACAAATTTAATGGATTATTGAAAATAATTACTCCGGGTGACATTGCAGATGACATAACGATAGCCACTGAATACAATAATTATCCTTGATTACCAGAAGAAAGAGGAGATGAAAATTGCGCCAAATGAGCAAAAATAGCCAAGAATATTAAGAAAAAGAGGCGACAATTTGTAAAGGTGAGGAATTTTCTCTTCATAATTATGAATTTCCAGACGGCGGTTGCCGAAATTCAGTGACAAGATTCTTAAATAGACGAATAATTTATTGCCAGCCATCTCTTATCCTTTGTAAAAATCGACACATTAAATTATTGTTGTCAGAAGTTGAATAAGAATCTTATGATTTATTTTTGTGTTGATTTTATATTTATAGCAAGATCATTTAAATCCACAAAAAGTTCAGGTTGAAAAAAAAAATATTGTTAATTAGAAACTGAATTTTTTTTTTCAAACCAGCGGGTTTAGTTTAGCTTAGTTATATTAACGTCCTGTTTTAAAGCAACACGAGGGCTATTTTGGGACTATGTTCGTCATTTTGAACCGCGGTCAGATGACGAGAACGACACCTGAGCTGGCACCCTCCTCTCCACACTAGTGGGAGGACGTTTGGCCTGACGAGTTTAACGTGCAACAGACCCCCTTACACGACGGTTCTTCGGTGGAATCGGGTCTCGAACTGAAACCCTAAGGCTAGACCTTACCACCAGGCCACCGCGGCCTTCAAATCAGTTTCAGTGGCCTCTCAAAACTTTCTCTCTAACTCTCGAATAAACTAATCATACCAGAGAACGCTTTGTATGGCATTGGCGTACAATATTTACGAAATGTTAACTTTGGTTATGAATAAACCATTTTTACTGAGTCTATCGTGTCAACCATCTCGAGGTTTTTAGCGATTCATCCCTGGCATACGTTAATAATATCCAAAAAATCGAATTTGTGCTTAAGACACTTTTTCTTCAGTCTATTAAACAAATAACACTAAACTGCACTTGTAGTCACCAAATTCCATACTAGATTTGATATTTTTAAAATACTGCTTGTTTCTATCGTGTTTACACATTTCTGAAAATACATACCGACAGATGATCAACCCCTTTGTTGGATTTGGCTCAAAATTTGACGTCTACACTACAGATGTAAATCTATGCACTGAATTTTATTTATCTATCTTTCTCCGTTTTGCAGTTGTGTTAACTTTTTGCGAACAGCCTGAAAGATTTCTCCTATATGGATTTGGCCCAAATTTTAATAGAAATCTATAAATTTAGTGTAGAGACAGTAAACCAAATTTCTGTTGTCTAGTTCAAAGCGATTTTTTGAGTTATCTTTGTCAGACAGACAGACATTTTTCAAAAATATGTTTTTCAAATTCAGGGAAATCTAACACCTGGAGATTCGTCGAAATCTCGGACTCGAATTTTTTTGGCGATTACTATAGTTTCTCTATATTACGTATACGAGAAAGTAAGAAAAGTTTTTTGTCAAAACCATCTGTGTGACAGACAGATAGACATCTGATACCACAAGCGCACAAACAAATGTTTGATATTTTTTTTATTAAATTAATATTAAAATATTGCAGTTTGAGATCAAATTCCAATTGAGAGAGGGAAAGGAATTCTAACCCAAGCAGCTGATTTTTCTGTAACTACAGTGATGTCAGATCTAAACTCAGAACAAAAAAATAAGTCCGTCTAGACGATCTGTCACAGATTAATTAATGTGTTATAGAAAATATCATGGACATAAGTTGAATGCCTAAGAAATAAAAAGAAGCAATAATTTATATTCAAATATATATTAATAACCGAAGTGTTGCTTCTTTGCAACTGATCTTTTCTAACATTCACGAATATTCAAATCAAAATGAATCACTAAGATTGAAATGAAACAAATTGTAACCTATTTAACAGAAAAAAAATACAATGCTAGATATAAAATTTTTAAAAATTGCTGAAAGAAAATATTGGGAATAAAATTCAATTTGAACCCTTGAAGGAATAATACAATTAATTAATAAATGTATGAAAAAATAATGCAGAACTCATTTTAACGAGTTTTCTTATGTACTTAGGCCCGAACACTGATAACTCAATTTAAACATACAAAAAAAAAAAAAACACTCGACTGCCAGACGCCAAATTAGAAATGACTATTTCGTAACCAATAATTAACGAAACTAAAAGGGCGGGGATATTTTTAACCCCTCCCAACGTCACAGATGGCTGATCATGAATATGTATACCAATTCCAATTCTACTCACTGCTGTTTAATCAAGTGGCTGCAAAAACTGCCAGTTCACACGCCATCCACCTATTACTGAACATTTACACATGTGCTGTTCGCATTTCAAACAGAAAAATCAAATAATGATTTCAAAAGCAAGGACATGCTGTGTTGTCGATATCAAATTACATATACTAAGATAATCCACTGTATCTAGTGCCCATGTGCCAAACTGCAAGTAAACTATTTTAATTTCTAAACATTGTTTTGATGAAAGACCTTATAAAGCTACTTAAGACCTCTTCGGAATTAAAAAATATGCCCCACCCTTCCTCATATCAATAAGAAAATTGATTTTTATTTAATAAAAAACAACAACAAATTTTAAATAAAAAAATTATCAAAAGATGAAATAAACCATTTAATATGGCCACCTTCAAGAGAATTGGTTTCAGAACCACGACTATAAACCAGGGTGAGAGGTCTTCCTAAAACTTTCTCTCATAATTTCTAATCAAAACACATCCTAGAGAAAGCCTTATAAAGGCATTGGCGCACAACAGTTACGAAATATTAACTTTTGGTGTGAATTTAGCATCTTTCCTGAATGTATTGTGTGGTCTCGGCTAGTTTTTTTGCGATTAATAATATTCGAAAACGAATTTGTGTTTTAGACAGGATTTTTGGAACCGACCGAAACCAAAATTTTACACAAAACTACAATTATGGTCTCAAAATCACATACCAAATTTGATATACAGCCAAACATCGCTTAACTTGCACTTTGCATAAAGTGGCTCGCTTGACGAGCGATGTTTTGCAGAACGAGTGGCGTGATCATTCATGCTGGATTGCATTGTATCATTCTGTGTTGAACACTTGTTTGAAGAGAGCTCTCATATCTATATGGATGAAGTTTTAACCGGATAATGTTTTCTGATGCAACTTCGAAGGTATGCGAGCCAAAGCTGTGGAAACTTAATCGATTCTGGCGAAGATTATGGAGATAGAAGTGAATCGCTACGACACCTATGAGCTGGTTGAAGAATGTACCCACTGAACCGAATTACTGAAGAACACTTGGATCATTTTGTGTCACAGCAAAAGGCTGCGGAAGAGATTTGATCAGAAGATCTTTGATTTGGAAATAATAGACTGAAAGCTTGGAAAATTATTTCATTATCCGTTGAGAAGAACGTTGTGTCTCATTTTCGCCAAATTTTGAAACGTACATAAAGACAAATGTCTTGGATAAATGTTTTTTATAAAGAGTCGTCAACCTTTTACGAGATTTAGTTTAAAATTTGATAAAAACCAACTCATTTAAATACTAAAACTATGAACCAAATTTTTATTTAATTTATTACCTTGTTTTTTTTTTCTAAATTATCGAGTTTACATGCATGTAAAAGTACAGATCGACTGATTGGTAAATTTGGTTTCAAATTTGATACAAATTTATATAGCAGAGTTGCGTACTAAATTTTATCATTAACTCTTAACATTCTTTAATCACTGTGAAATTCAACAGCCAGATGTCTTGTGAAAAGATTCCGTTCAAAATTTGGTAGAAATTTCCTAAATATTCCAATCTTAGGGTAAAGACCACATACCAAATTTTATCCTTCTAGCTCAATTTTTTTCATTTTATTTTCTTAATTTTCGTGTTCCAAGACAGACATAATTCCAATACAGGTCTGAATTGTGGAGATTTGGCAAAATCTGAAATGCGAACTTTTGAGCGATTACAGTATACATTCTCTTTGAATTACAAGGGAGCAAAATGAAATGAAATGTTAACGCTTTTCCTCAGTAGTTTCGGAATTTAATAATCTTACAAAAACCCCTTTTTGTCGTTTTAAAGTTTTAAGAAAAATAGTACTTTAGTGATATCAACATAATTTCAGCCCATATTTTCTTTGCTTTTAAAATAATTTAACCCTTATTGTGGCAAGATTGCTTTTTTGAAGAAAAGCAAAAAAAATGTATATAGATAGCTTCTTTACGCAATAAAAAACATCAAAAAAATGAATAAATAAATCGTGTAATAAAAATTGTTTAATAAAACTAAGTTAAAAATTATTTTATAGTGGTAGTATATTTTTATAAAGTTGTATGTATGGTATACTATACAAAATGAACATAAGGGTTAGTAAATATTTTAAGTATGTTTCATGACAATACTTTTCACTTTTTTTAGTTACTGCATGTATTTTTACAGAAGTGCGCTTAGAACTATATTTCAAACACATTTATGTACGTGATCTTAACTATATAATTAAGATTAAATTAATAAAAACTTAAACACATTCGAAAAAAGTTAAAACATCATTATAAAATGGTATTTCAGTAGAGAGTTTCGAATCTCCTTTAACCTTCCAGCCAACATGACCTCTATTCCTATAGCAGTCTGCCTATAAATGCTATTTACTTCTAAGGCTTCCGCCAAAGATAGTGTCCTCTACGATTATACACCCTTTGCCTGCCGTTCGATACCCCGCTGCCCTCCATCAATCGAACATTGAAATTACTATCGCAGGTGTTTGAGCGGTTGTAGTGACATTTCCCGTCAGTAAGAGGACCCGCTATCTCCGTAAAGTTTCCGGCGGCTCCATGCGCAAATTCGGCCGCCGCCTCAATTAATTGATAATCAAGTTCAATTACAGCGAACCCTAAATAGGCTCACTTCATCGATTTTCGGATGCCGGGTGGAGAGAATTGTATTAAGAACACGAAGAATCGATTATTGTCGATATAGATATCTGCATGCTCTACTGGATCATTCGAAAGACTGTCCCAAAATTCATTCACTGTACAGTATTTATGATTAGAATTTATCCTTAACAAAAGCATTAATATTGCATCACATACATGTCATTTCATGAATAATAGATGCAGTAATGTCTGATTGATTCAGAAATAAGGAATATTTTGTAGAATATATTAAGGGAATGCTAAAGCGTACACTAAAAAAATATTTATTTTGATATTTGAACCTAGGTAGATGCATTTTTATATTTTTGATTTGACTACATAAGTCGTTGCATTCTATATGTAAGGAGTTTTACATCACACAATTTTCATAAAGAATGCAAGTCTAAAAATATTACAGAGATTTTTAAAAAATGCGCTTTTTTTATTAAAGTAGTAGTTTGTATTAAATTTTTGGAAAAAACAACTTAGATTAATTTTATTTTAGTTTTTATTTGTTTTGATTTAATATTGCTACAAAATTGTATTAATTTGAAAAATGTACTTAAATTAATGAAAAAATACAATGGAAAAATTAGTATCGCCGAAAAACTTTTATTTTTAAATTTTAAAGTGTTGTAAGGATGGTTGTAATGATAATACACTAGCTATTGAAAAAAAACGCAATCATTGATTCATTTTAAATAAGAATCGCATTGAAATGATGAAAGACGCTTTCTTAGTGAGCACTTACTGTTCATGATACAAATTATAAATAGCATTCAGCTTACTAGCATTATCTAGATGCTTTTTAATATGCATTTATTTAAATTTCTTCCATTAAATGTTAGGTGGATTTTTGACCCTTTCAACAAAGTAGAGCAATATAACTGTTACGTACTTCATGAAAAATACAAGAAAGGTTCGCTTATTATCTTCTGGGGGCTTGTGGGAAGTAAGTGCTCTCTTCATCTTTAAAATTTCTTGACCAAACGCCTTTGGCTTTTAAAAGAAAATTCAGTTAACTCTGTAACACCCCACTGGTGACGCACTATTTTTTTCGCAAGTATTGTTTGGCGAAGCGATACAACTAATATTATAAAACATGCAAGAATACTTGAAAACAATTTTATTATAACGTAAAAGAAAAAACTTTCATATGTAGGACTCTGAAAATAAAAATCTGAGTACTCATGACTTTACTAACATACAGAATTTTATGCAAGAGGATAATAACATTTATTAAAGAGTACATGAGAGAATGATTTGGTGAATTCTCGGTGTTTTTTTTTTTTTTTTTGTATTGAAACAAAAAATCTCTGTGTGTGTAATAAATCGGTATATTATTTTAATTATTTAATCATTTTCCCATCAAATATTATTATTAAATATCTCAATTTTTAATGAATTAAATACTAAAAAAATATACTGAATGCGGGCGTTCCTCCGCAATAATTTCCAAAAATATTTTTGCAAAAATAAAAAAAAAATTACACCATTTCAAATTGTAAACCAAAAATATCTTTTCCATTATACCAATTTAATAATTATGATAATTTTGCCAATTTTTTAAAAAAAGCATTTAATTTGCTTCATTTCTAACAGCGTATTACATAGTTGGCCTATAATCAAAACAGTTTCATTGCTTCATTATGCATATAATCACCCCATTTTCTTCATTTCTTGAAAACTAAAGAAGGATTCTGTTTACTATTCTCGTAGTTTAAAAGATAAATTTAATAAAATGAAGCTATTACGTGAATGTTAAGAGATGGATCCATCGAACATCAGTGTTATTAACAGCGCTATAATGTTGTGAGACTAATCGCCATTAAAACAGTTCATTTATACAATAAACAGAAATTTAAATAAAACAAAATAACAGCGCTTTAATTTCTAACAGTTTGGCGCAATCATGGACATGACATATGTAAGTTTTCTGAAATTAATATCACACTTATTTGAAACTAAATAATATAATCAGTATTCCCGGTGGAGTCGCCGAGGAGACTATTTATTTAAAGAGAAATACTGCGTCTATGGTCACTTAATTCTTTTTCTCAGTTTCTAAATAACAGAAATGACCAAACCATATTTTCAATCTTTACTATTCTAAACTGAATTACGTTATTCATATATTTGCTAATAGTTCTACTCGTAAAATAATCTTTAGTTAGAACGTTTAGATCATATATTTAAAAAATAATTTTGCTTAAATATCCTTTTTTTTAGCTTAAAAATGATAATATAAAATCCAGAAAGGTGAAATGCATCTGGAAAAAGGGAATGATTCCAAACTAGAAATGTATATAGCAAACCAATTTTGATAATAACATTATGAAAGAATTAAAATTATAACACACTTAGCATAAATTACAGGAATGAAAACATATGCATTCTCATTCTTTCTTACACCCCAACGCTAAAATAATAATAATTAATAATAATAATAATAATGACTGTAAAATCACAGAAGCTTCTTCGAAAAAAGTTTAGAAAAAAATTAAAATCTTCATTTATGATGATACTAAACTTACATTAAACTTCATGCAATATACATTAAAGGTCTAATTCTATTTGTTTTGTTTTTATACCTAACTAATGATGCATATTGCAGAAGATTTCCTTGGCTTCAAGTATAAAGAAAATGCTTGTGTTGGCTCTACTGGAAAGTCATATGCATAATCACGGAACAGAGCATTATCTGCCAGAAATGGAAAATCGACCATTTCTCACACCGTTATGAGGGATGGGGGTAGTGTGGGGTGGAGCACATTATTTTCAGCTTCGATCCGCCTCGGTATCTCTCCCCTTCCTGAACCCTGACGAGGTGTCCGAAAAAAGTCCTGGTGGAAGAAGAAAACCGGAAGATGAGGGTGAAAGATCCATTTCCTTCGCTATAATGGATGAAAGTCGAGTCTCAGATAGTAGTAACCGATTCCCCTGCAGTTGCTGGGCTTTGCGAGTTTATGCAGGTAGTATGTTTTCAAAAAGTCGTCTTGACAAGGAACTGACAGGTTAACATTAACACCGGTTGATTTGATTTTAACTTATAGCTCACTTAAATTGCACTTCTGGGATTCATCTTTGTTGAAAAGATAGATTATTTGTAGCATTTTGTTAAAAAAAAATTTCAATAACTGCTTGCGGTGGCAAGAAATTTACAGGCGTGCGTGCCCAAAGAGTCCAATGTAACACACAGCGAGTGCACACAAAGTATCCGAAACCTTATGGGAATCGAGAAGAGATTTATACCTTTTAAATGAATTATTTTTCAACCTAAGACTCTTCTCCTGTAAACTGTGTTTCGGCACACAATCTAAGTGTGGACGGGTCTGGCGAACATCATTTTGCGACAATTGCCTACTGACATGTGTAGCACGTCAATATTGGTATGTCTTCCACCAATCCGATGAAGATTCAAGATTAGTTATAATGCTTGCAACATATGGTAGTGTACTCTATAATCGCAGTACGGAGTCCTAGAAAAGGGCTATAATTTGTGCTTTTCATTAATTTTTTTTACTACACCTTTACATTGCAGTTATTAGTGATGCGTTAATTGAACATCGTAAGAGTCGGTATCCTGAAAACATTAGTCGGTATTAGAGAGTCGCTACATCATGCAATCTCCTCTTTATCTTGAAAAAATAGAAGGAATTGAATGAAACTAACCGGTTTTATCTTCAAATATAGAATTTAATTACACAGTTAATGATTATTGCTCTTTTAATAGATTTACAAAAGAGCAGCTCTACTGTTTCACTATCAATTTTTTTTTTACTGGTACTAAAATTTCATCTTAAGTCATTTCCTTCAATAGAGGTATTTGTTAATTCAAATGACGATTTAAGGTTTCTTTTTATCGGATCAGAACATATATATAACGATGTATTATTGATTAAAAGTAATTCCATAAATGGAGCAAAAGGGAAAAGAATTACTTGAAAAGGGATGGAATATTTTATTGTTTCATCATCTTTGCATTACAGGGATATTTACCGCGTCGTGAACAAATTAAATTAATTGATGACCCAAGAAAATGAATGAACACTTTGAACAAATATTGCAAATAAAATACTATGCTTCTAATTAAATGCTCCAAATTTACTGTAATATTGTTAAGTATTGTTACAAATTTTTAATATTTCTTTTATAAGGTCATCAGGTAAGGCTCCTGGCAAAGAAGAAAGTTTTACAGATATAGTGATGGTTGCAGAATGAGTGCCAAGTCCCTACTCCTTCTCGGTATTGGCAATAAATTTAGCAACTAATTGACACCTTGGTGACGAATGTGGTGACAAAAATGAAACTCCGGATTAATCAAACATCTTGGTGACCAATCCAACAGGAGGGCTCTCGTATGTTCTCAAACATTCGAACAAGGGTCATCATGCATAGGAGGTGAACACTTTTTTTAAATTTCTAGAACAAAAATATTTGCTTTACTATTACTTATTTAAGTTTTATTGGATAATAACGTGTGTTTCTACGTCTCTACCTACCGATGCCATTTTTCACGCTTAAAATACCTTTTTTACTCCATTTTAAATTTTTACTCGAAGGTTCACATTACCGACTTGGTACTGTCATTTGAAAATTTTCTCATTATTACCTAACTGTGCAAGTTGCACAACGGTTTCCCACATCGCTCTAGAAAGCATATTATAAAGTATGTTCCAAAATTAACGCAAGATTTAAATTTGCCACCATTTGTGCAGTAATGGGCTGGCAATTCTAGTAAAAAAATCAATTGATAACTGATTGTTTAGGATTAGTGAAAATGGAGAGTTACACGATAGAACAACGAGTTAACGCAAGATTTGAATGAAATAAAAAACAGTTCTTCTTTAAATAGCTATATTTTTATTTAATCGTAAAATACACTTGATAGGGCCTCCACTGTGCTTTGCTGGCACATTCGCACTCTTTTATTGAAATTTTCCATAACCATTTTGCATAAATGGGAATGAATTTCGTTGCTGCAGCTTTGAATTTTCTACTCAATACACGCTTGCTTGTGGGCTTGTTGGCAAAGTACTTTTATGCAAATCACTTTAAATAACCTTATAAAAAGAAATCCAGTGGAGTTAAATCACACGATCTAGAGGGCCAATTTTCAAATTTTCAAACTGTGGCCCTCAATTTTTGAAATATTGTTCAACAGTAATGCTTCGTGTTTACTAAGTCTAAACTATCAGCTGTTAAATGCTTTTTTTAAATAGAGTTTTCAACATCATGAGTTGCATCTTTGGGACACCCTTTATAATAGCTGCATTTAAAGTTTTATTCTCTTATTCTGAACGATATGCTCTCCAAGGGAACATGTATCGGCAAAGTTATTCTACGATTGTAATGTATATACATAAACATTGTGGCACAATATGCGTTATATCCGGTACTAATAATCAACCAGAACGCTACAGCACAATCTGATAAAGGTTGGAGAACTGAATGGACCTCTGTCTTAATTTCCCTTCGCAAATATGTACCGAGACGTACCTCGAATAATCCTTTCGGCTCTGATAATATTACTCTCACCAGTAAATGTCAGTCTCTAAATTAAATTTCGATACTGCGTTCGGCGCTCTGAGTCTGGATTACGCCCAAATCCAGGATGATGGCATTTAATCGAGCCTGCAGCATTTAAACAGCGGGAATGGGGAAGTCATAATCGGATCAAACGTTACCTATTATTTGATTTGTACGAATATGCATATAGCTTATGTGTTTCCGCTTAACCTGGTAGTCATGGAAACGGTCGAAGTTCCTCATTATGCTTATCTTCAAAGGAATATCATCTTTCATATGCTTTTATGGTAAATTTAAGATGGTGAGTTCTCTTAATACAGAGAAATGCAGGAATATTATAGAGAGTGTCAATTCGATGCATGTTCGAACACTCTAAAGCTAGACAGCCGACGCTCGATGGGTTAATAGAGTATGTCACTCTTTACTTCCAGAATGTGGTATTATGCAATTTAAACAACAATTTTCTGTTTATTTATGTATCGATTTTAATGGGAGGGATTTAATATTTTTTAACAAAATAGCCTTAATGATTATTGCGAAGATTTCATTATTTTGAATCAATATATTATGCCAGTGGAAGCGATATATTAATTTATTACTGTGCTGAATTATTGATTGAAAGATTTAGTGATTATTGGGGAAGCGATTTATTGATTTATTAATCTTATGATGATACAGACATAAGATTTTTTTTTTACTCTTAATTATTTTGTTGTACAATGGCAAATAATTCATTTATTTGTAGTCATTTTGTTGCAACAATGTAACTTCATTTTTATCAGTTTTTTTTTCATTATTTATAAAATTTTACAAGCGATTTATTTATTAAATATTATGGCCCTCCCACCACCGGAAGTTCACCTCAGATTTTGAGTTAAGAACTTCTGGCATGGTGATTCGTTCTCACCGTCCTGGCAGGCACAGAAATGGTATGAGGTTTTCTATGAAGGGATATTCCTCCTATGGGAAGGGTTGCAACGTCACCGGTAATAGCTCTTAGGATTCAATCATAGTTCCCATCTACTCTGTCGCAGATTTCCAATGAATCAAACATTTCGAATATCTACGGTTGAGTCGAAGTAGCCACTTGTGGTTATTAAATGTTAATTGTTGAAACCAGAAGCATTATATTAGAAATAATTAATTTATATAGCTTTAATATGCCACAAATTTCACAACTTTCGGTTAGATGTTTTAGAAATTTCGAGCTTAAGAAATGTTAGAACAGGTTTACTTATTGTAATTGCATTTTCTGAAATAAAACTATGACTATTTAGGGACTGTGATGAGATAACAAAAACGGCACCTCAGCTAGCATCTTGAAATAAAAACTTCTTTATAAACAGTGACAAAAAATTGACTAAGTTATATTCGAGATAGACCAAATCTAGAATAAATGTTTTGAGTGAATTCAATCAGTTATGTTTTGGATAACACAGAAACTAACTCCAAATACAAGACTCGTGATCGCAGCAACAGAATAGATATAAAGCTACCAAAATAACACCCTATCAATCTCTCACAAATGTATGCTTAAAAATATTTTATAAAAGGAATTATTAACATCAATTTACGAGTAAGAGATTAAAAACAGTCAAAACTACAAATGAACAGCTGGTCGCTAAAGGCAGCTAATATCCAATGCGACTAAAATAAGCAGATTTACATTCCAAACTTTTTTACGCTTAAATTCATTAAAAAGAATTTTTACAGAATAAATTTTTATAAAATAACTAAAGTAATTCCTGTAAGATGACTTTTGGGAATAATTTCCCATATAATGACATTAACTGCCTCGAGGTATCTCGAGCCCTTTTGCAGGAAATTATCTTTCACATAAAGGAATTAAGCCGACGGAAATAAAGAAAGTTTCCTACGTAAACTTGTGGGTCTTAATGAACTATCGAATACGCCAATTACTTCTCGATCACCGGCAAATCGCAGAGAAACGGCGCAGAAAATTACCGTAAATGAAGAGGTAATCGCTGCAAATATTTCCCTCATTAAGAGAAAGCGGCAACAATTTTATGGATGAGAAGCAAGTGCTCGTAAAACTGCAGTGATTTTCTAGTTGGGAAAATGGCGATGATATTCTTCTTAAAGATATTAGCGCCTCTTTACAGCTTGTAATTCGCTTTGTTTGAAAATGCACGAATAGCCTCTTGATGTTTCATTTAGAGGAAGAATGCAATCATTAATAGGGAAAATAAAAATTACTTTATCTATTGATAGTGATGTCATGATACAACCAAGTATACCGGAATTTTTCAAACTCGAAGCTTCTAGGTATCAAAAACGATAACTTTATACTTCTAAAATTTTATTTAGTACGAGATGTTTATAAATAAGTAAGTATCTCAATTTTGCAAGGTTAATAAAAGAAAATAACAGTGCATTTGTAATTTCCGATGACAACAAATATAAACTTGTTATTTATCGGAAATTACAATAACAATTGAAAATTTAAAATCAATAAAACTATAAGTTTTTACTGTAAGCCACTCCAAAAATATGAGAGAAAATATCAAGGCGATAAGATAATTCATCTCATACTTTTTCAGCAATTATCGTTTTTCAAACTTCTAATGTACAGACCGACAGACGGTTAATTACTAGTTGGATTTGCATAACATTCGATAGGTATCAGCATTATACATGTTAAGTATGTGTCCAATTTTGTACATCTAACTCTCCATTTTAAAATTACCGCTGTTAATTCATATTCGAGCAGCCGGTTAGGAGACGAAGGTTACTGTTCACATTAAAATACTTTATTGGTCCTGTTGAATTTCACTTATAAATAAAAAATATATAAAAGCAAAACCATTTCTATAAGAGCGAGGGAAAATTAATATTCTTTTAAATAATTCCTTGATAAGCAAAAGTACATCTCTTTATTTTAAATCCATGAATTTTTCACAATCCATAAAGAATATGGCGGAGTATTCCTTTCTTTATTTTTCACACCAACTGGTTTCAATAACAACAAGAACAACAAATCACTTCTGCTGATTTTATTGCTGGTACAACTCGGTTATGAAATCAGTAGGAGTGTTCTTCACAGAACTATCTCGCACTTTCTCTAAACAAGGTGCTATCACCCTCTCCCTTCCCACATAAAAATAAAGAAATTTGCTCAAGACCGTATATGCCATGCGCGTAAAACTATCCATATTAAAATGAGGTATTTTATAATTCTATCAGGGTGAAAACGAATGCATTTTAGATGTTTTTTTGTTGGCTGATTTATGCCAAAAGTTATCCTAAAATCTGAACTACAATTTTAGAAACAGGAACACATACCAAATTTCATTTATCTAAATCGTTAGGTTTTCAGTTATCGTGTTTACCTTGCATGCAAATAAGCAGATCAATAAATGGTCAACCTTTGACAAATGCCATTCAAAATTTGAAATGTATCTAAATTTTACATTGTATATTTAATTTTATTTACTTTTTTTGCTTTTGAAGTTACTGTATTCTTTTTCCTTGTATACTTCTACGAATTTTCTATGAATGATAATCTATAAATTCTGTATTAATGTAGCATACCAAATTTCATCCGTCTAGCTCAAAACGTTTTTGAGTTATGGTGTTCACAGATAGGCATAATTCAAAATTTCAAAAAAGGCTGAAAAGGGGAGATTAGTCAAAAATTCGCAGTCGAACATTTTAATGATTTTTTTTTTGTATTGTCTGTATTTGAGAAACTAAAAATTCAGCAAATCGAATGATATTACTACTGATCGAAATTCTAACTCAATATCAGTCAGGCAACTTTTAGCATCATCCAACGAATTCAAGGAAACATTGTACGAAACAAAGCTTTATAAGCCTTATTAGTATTATAAAACATCAGAAAAACGACATTGTTCGGAGTTTCCTAAAAACAATTTTGAAATTTGTCCAAATCTTCTATAACATTTATTCCCAAATACACAAAATAGAAATGCAAATGATCCTCATAAACGCACACACAATAGAATCCTCGACAGAAATAATTTATTGGAGAAAGAATGCACTGGACACAGCATCGGACACTAGATTTATTAGCTCGGCATTCGAAAGGCTCTATGGCCATTTCTCTTGAGTGGGAGGGTCCTTCACTCGCTTCGGGCCCTTCTGTTGGTGAAGCTCGGCTTCGTTCGAATAATTGATAATCAAGCTCCATTATTAAGAACTTCGAGCTCTAAGGATGGCAATTTTATCGATTCTGCAATGCTCATATCAGATTCATTTAATTCACGACATTTTCAGTTTGAAAGGGAAAAGCTGTTTTTTTTTAAATAATATATATATGTGTGTGTGAATTTTTCAAAGTAAATTTCCATAATTGTAAATTTTATTTCCAGTTTCATGAGGGAATGATACATTTCTGATAATAATAGTGTGTGTGTGTGTAGATGAGCTATCATCCGGTAAACAATATGTTAACTCTGAAACACAGATTAAGTGTTAAAAATTGTAGCAAAAAATATCTCGTGCAAACTGCCAGAGTGCTTAAGAAATAAATAAATTATATATAACACATATAATTTTGAAACAGATTCGTGGACGAAGACAGAAAAACACTTTGAATTTTTAACTTCGTTTTATTTCCTCCCGGGAGGCATGATTATGTACAAGAGGTGCGGACAAGGCACGTCCGTTCACAACGTGACACAAGAGAAGATTAGAGTAAAAGAGGGAAAATAATTTCCCCAATGCGATTCTGATAGGGATTTCCCACACGTGTTGCATTTAGGTAAAGGAATTATAAGGATCTTTTAAAAAAAAATGTGCTTGGCTGGACAATTTGTTTTAACCATTCACTCGGACCGTTTGAAAGTGCAAATGTAAGCATTTTTACAGAGCTTTTATTGAATTAATTAAATAGAACAAGTGGAATGGGATCAGGATTTAAGCGAATATTTTTGAATGAAGTTTATATGTTCTGAATTGAACTAAAAGTTAGGAAATTAGTTGTTTAAATTAGATTTTAAAATATTATTACACACACACACACACACACACACACACACACACACACACACACACACACACACACACACACACACACACACACACACACACGTGTGTGTGTGTGTGGCATACTTCAGATGTAAATTATAGATTAACATTAAAAATAAACAATAAAAACCAAGAATTTTTTTTATCTAAAATTTCATCCATTTCTAGATCCATTAGAAGTGGATAAAATCAAAACCAACCATTAAAAACGGATCGAAGAAAATAATGATGCACTAACCGAAACACAATGTCAAGCATAAAGTTTCAAAAACATGCTGAAACCAAATATAGACTGAAACCCCAATTCGTCGATGAGAGGCGAAAATAATAAATGAACATCATATTATATATTGTTCATATCATATTATATATAGCAGTTGATAAAAGGGGTTGGGATATTTCTAAAGTTCATCAGAGACGGCGCTATACAATTGTATTATAAATTATGGAATGATGTGTTTAGTTTTTTTTTTTTTTTCTCTTCTAGATGGTATTTTTCTCATAAAATCAATGTTTAATGAAGAACGAAAGGAGAACGATTAAATTCCAAAAATATTAAAATTGACTTTCATCGAGTACGCACAAGACAATAAAATTTCAGGACTCTAATATATCAGAAAAAAAGCGAAAAACTCATAAAAATGTCCCATTATTACAGAAAAATGGAATAAAAGTATCTAAAATCATAATTTCCGAGATATTCTAAATTTGAAGTGAAAGAAAAAAAAATATCTGCGATGTGAACAAAATAATGACGTCTAAATCCTGCTTAGGAACATATATCCCGAGGAGAATAAGAATTGTAGAATAAATTGTTATGATTAAAATAAAATTATAAAAATCTTTTTAACTGATTCGATTATTTCCGCTATTGTAAAATTTCTCAAAATTTTAACCACATAACACTATTAAAAGTAATTCGAATGTCCGAATGGTTGATTCATATTGAGGACATTGTCCCACATTTATTTCTACCATTTCACCTATCTGTAAAGTAGATTCTACCTGGAAACACTGCACATATTCGTATATTTTATCGCTCCCATGGGAAATCGAGCATCTCTCTCAAGAAATGAGTGTTCCTTCCTCCCCTAAATGGGATGCTTATTACGTGTCCGGCACTCGGTCGGTTTAATGACCCGGCCAAAATTAATAGCACCCCTTAATGCCCGAGCTTAGCTTAATGCACACAAACTATTCAATCAAGGAGGCAGTATTCCTTTTCTGAACTTCAAGTCGAGCTATAGAAATGCGTTACATAATTTATGTTACAAAGTCCGTCTGCATAGCGATAGCTCCGATGGATATTATTAATTTGTACCGATACGTCAGAATATTCTGATGTTTAATATGTGTAAAACTTTCCTGGTACTTTAATCTGTTGAATTCCATGGGGAGGGGGGGGGGCACCGGTGACCGGCACTGAGTTTGTTTGTAGTGCTTGGGGAAAGGGTATCAATTACAGGTGAACAAGTAATTCCATAATTTTTTTCAAATTTTTCAACACTGAATACAAATTTTCAATATTATTACAAACAAGTCATTATTTTTCTAATATTGTTTAATCATTGTTACTAAAATACTGGGAAGTTATTAATGCAATACAGAACATAAAAAAATAATGTTACTGTATGTACAAGCACTGCAGTCTCCTGACACACATTTCAATCAATCAGAGATTGTCTTCATTTCCATTTCTCAAATTATTTTCCATCTGATTTTTTTAACTGCATCCTGATCTACTATATCATACAAAATAAGTGAACACAGATTATATGTATATTTTTACACATTTTATCTCTCAGCACTATATTTCTAAGTTTATTACTACAAATTATATTTCTAATTTGAAAAATTATGTAAACGGTCTCATCATAATATAATTTCTTATATAATTGTAAATTCTGTAAATAGTTATTTTTGTTTCGTTTTCCTACTGTAAATATTTTGTTAATCAAATAAAATTCCCGTAACATGCCCACCAAACCGTTCAGTGACCAGAATGGTCACGGATACGGGGGTATGAGACGGCGTTCTGTTCTGTATGTATAATATGCGAGCTTAAATATTATTGTGATTGCAATTGCATGTCAACGTCATTAAATTACAGGTGGCCTTAAAATAAATACATTACGAATGATTACACAAAATAATTTCTCTGTTATATTTAATATTTTGCTAAATATTCTACTCATAATGATAAATTAATGTTGGCCAGACGGATTAGCCATGCGAAATGAGCATGACATTCATCATGTTAAAAAGCAAATTCATAATGGATTTAAAAAATTATTTTTACTAAATGTGAAGCATGCAAACTCAACCCCCTATTTTAATCTCTGCTACTAATAAAAATGTGCGTGCGTGTGTATATGCGACAAGCGACTATAATTTACACCTCTTGACACTGTATTATTTCTAAGAAGGCCTGATAACTGAAGCAAGGTTTTTACAAATCATGATTATATTTTGGTCCCGAAGAAATCCTTAAGGCACATAGCCGTCTTCTGACAAAGTTGGTCGAAACGAAGTATAATATAAGTTCAAATCATATTTTTTTCCGACCATTTCTTTTGCGCACGAATTTTCCTAAGAACACCAGGGAGTGTGGTATCTCCAAAACTTTCTCGCATACTCCTTTATGCAGGTGTTATCCCAGAAAACGCCTTGCATAGCATTGGTGTACAATAATTATGAAACACTGACTTTTGGTGTGAATTTAGTATTATTCTTACTGAATCCATCGTGCCATCTTTGTGAGTAATTCCTGACATGCTTTAATAGTATCCAAAAATAAAATTTTTGTTTTAAATACGTTTTTTTTCAATTCGAATGAAATCAAAATAACACAAAACTGCACTTGTAGTCACAAAATCGAGTATTTGGATTTCCTCCCAACAGATTTCACACAAAATTCAATATAAGTCTGAAAATTCTGTTTAAAGACCGTATAACAAATTACATTCAAATGAATGTATTCTCTTTTTAACTAACTGCCGAATTTTTTACTCATTTTATGCATTTAAACAATATGTATTAATCAGAAGAGATATCTATTGCGCAAGATTTTGATTCCTCCTCTGCCAATAGCCAATTCAATTCCTCTATATATTTCCTCGCCGAGTCCAGTGTGTTGCAGGTAGATTACGTCGGCATCCTGGCCCGCTAATCGAGCCTGAAGCACTCCACTCCTCCGAGAGACTTAAATAAGGGAACCTTAATCGGATGAAGTCTGGCGTATTATTTGATTTGACCAAATGGGCGGCTCGTAGATTAACCGGGCGGTTTGTCGCCAAATCACTGCGTCAACGGACGAGATTTCCTTTTCGTTACCTTATCAATGGAAGACCACCTTTCCGCATACTTTGCTGTATTCAGACGAAAACTACTTTTGGAAATGATTCCTAAAAATGGATTTTAAGTTGGATTAACACAAGAGATTTCTGCATTTTATTGGTGTTGTAATTATTTTTGTAATTATTAAGAGGCGCTAATCTTGAATTTAATGATTACTATTTTGAAAAGACAGTTCACGCATACGATTGCACATTCTGAAAACATTAAAAAGAACATTCTTAAACGGGAAGAAAATGTATTCCAGAATTAGCAAACAGTGCCTACTTTTTTTTATTTCGGTGAATATCATTAGCTATAATTATTGGTATAATGAAATGGATTAAGAAAAGTTACCAGAAATAATTTTACCAGCCTTCAACTTCGAAATCAAAGATGAAATTCATCATATTCTTTTTATTTTTTTTTATCCTCCCCCCTTGACAAAAAAACAGCACGAAAAGCCTCCCCTCTTTCCCTAAAACTTTCTAGTACACTTTCATAACGAAGTTCCCCCTCTTCTTCCCTCATTTAAAAATTGCGGACCTTGGACAAACCTATCTTAATCAGGAGTGTTTAGATTTTTAATTTCAAAGCTCTACGCAGTTCAGTATTTCATAGTATATTTTATTTCAAATCTAAAACCTAGTTTTTATCTCCCAATTTAGACCACAATGTAACACAATTTTAGGACAGATATCGTACACTATGTTTGATTCATTATTAACTTAGTAATATTATTTGTTATTTATAATCTTACTGTAATTTATATGTTGTAATGTTATTTATAATGTTGCTGTAATTTATAAGTATGCACGAGTACTTGACATATTTCTAACTTTGATGTAATTCAATAAAATCATTCAAAGGCTCAAGTTTAAACAGTGGAAGTGGTATCCCTAAAATTTGTTAATATAATCTGTAATAAAGGCGTTATTTCATAGAACGAATAACATGACATCGGTGTACAATTTTTTTTTTTTTTTTTGAGTGAAAATAAATTTACAACCAGAAATTGCACATAATTTTTTTCCCGATTCTAAATTTAAAAATTAATGATCAAAAAATTTCATTAAAAATAATTGAAGAGCAAATTTTAATTAAATATTCTACGCTCAAATGAATTTACAACTTTTTATTCTTTCAAATATTAAAAATAGATATTCTACTAAATGCGTTGACATTCAAGTTTTTTTTTAAGTAAAGCCACCTGGTATCTTCCCAAAGTTTAAACAGCTTTGCCTTAAAGACAAACATATCAGATTAGAAACTTTCTAGAAACATTTTTCAATTCACACATTTTTCAAAACATCTGCAAGAGATTAAACTAAAAACTTATCCTATGCTCAGTTTTTAAAATTTATTACTTAAAATAACTATTGAGAGAAGATTTTAAAAAATAGAGAACTTACGATTCATAGAAAAAAACTTAACAGCACAGCTTGTTTGAGATAGATTCTGTTAAAACAAACTATTAAATAAAGCAAACTTTTAAAAAATTCATCAAGTTATTGAATTAAATGATATTAGATCAATATTTATAAAACAGATTTTTTTTTTTAGGTATTTCTCAAGTGTTTTACTATAAAGTACTCTACGATACAATGAATAATATATAAATTATAGAATCTCAGATATCTTTATCATTTGGTAGTTCATAAAAATTTATTTTTTATTCAAAAGTTACCTTTTAAAATGTCATGTATCAAACCTTCAAATATCAAAGTAGTAAACCAAGTCGACTTACCTAAAAATAAAAAAAAGCACATGAAAAAACATTTAAATTAATATGATCAGAATAATATTCAAAAATTAATCTACAAAAAATACAAAATACTACAGCAACATAAGGAAATGAGCAATTGTTTAACATTAAAATTCGAATTTTCTTTCTTTATCTTATGCATCTCTATTCTCTTTAGCACAGCAACAATTTGTAACTATCAGTCAAGTTTGGTACATTTGCAATTTTGAAACTTTCATAGCATTAAATTATTCTATAATATTTTCTACCTAACATAATTTCAAACATAAAAAGAATATCTTTAACTTATTAATCGAATGAACTTTTAGTTTTCCAACTTCTTCCAAAATCTAAATACTGTAGCTTTTACTGGGCCAGCGTGTGGGAGTTACAGTAATTATCCATTAGCATTCAACAGCAAGAGCCTTTATAAAACTGCTGATCTATCAAATTTTTATAATTTCATTTTTCAATTGATGGAATCCTCAGTTAAGAATTGCATAAAAGCAGCTTTTTTAATTTCCAGTTTTTACAATTTCATATTCAGTAGCGAAAGCGTTATACTGCGCGCTGCATTTTCCTAATATTGTACATGACTTGAATTTGCATAAATTGTCATCAGAATATTTTAAAATCATTTTTTTATTATTTAAAGAAATTCTTCAAGAACCAAATAAAAAATTCGTTTTAATGATTGTTAAATTTTTCAAGGTAATTCTATACTACAACTGAATTACTACCGAAGACTGATATCAATGATTTTTCGTGAAGAATTACTTCAAATTATTCCAAGTAATCGAAAGTTAAATATTAAATTAGATTTTATCATTGAGTTCCCCCCCCCCTCTCCTCTTCCAGAGATATTACCAGCGCGCTCCTTCGACAAACTATCATTTACTTACTTCCAAGTGTTTTTTATATACTTATTCTCTGGACTCAAGAAATAAGAAATAATATTTTTACAATTAATGGGATATACGGGACATTGAGATTACGAATAACGGAAAATATTCTGAAGACCGAAGAAAAAATTCTCAGAGAAAATTAAAAAGAAAACTATTACTACTATTATATCTCATCACATCCCAAATTTTTAGAGCATGGATTCTGAATAATATGGGAAAGCTACAGTTTGAATAGATTTTTTAAAAAAAAATTTTAAATATGTAGGAATAGAAAATGGCGAGAGAAAATGTTTAAATTTATTTGAAATAATATTTAAAGAAATGCTTTTTATAATATATGAGTTCTGAACACATCAACAGCAACAGCAACATTTTCACTGAAATAGCATTTTATATATTTTTTTTTCTGCTGCATTTATGGATAAGCTAGAATGAATGTAAATCTATCCATTGATAAATGTATACAAATAGAAAAATGCATAAAATGTTTAAAAAATGTTTTTCAGTTGTAAAACTGTATTGTATACTATATGTTGGTTTTCATACTTTCCTTTCGAATGAAAAATGCTAAATTCATATACATGCGGAGATAAAATTTCTGCCGTTACATTTCGAACGAATTTATGGAAGGTATTTTAGCTTTCCTTAAAAAGGAACTATAAAAATGTTTGTCATACTATTTTTTGCCAAACATATATAGTCATAAAATTGTACATATATTATTTTGCCGTATCTGTATTATACGACAATAATACAGATTTAAAATACAGTTTTTATGAAGAGAATTTTTTTACCAAGGGGAAAAAAGTCAAGCATTGTTTAATATAGATAAAAATGCTTCGACTAACCAGGTTAAACAGAATTATAAGGATATTATAAGAAGAATATTTACACTTGTTTTTGTTCGTTTGTTTGCTTGCTTGACAGGTATTCAGAAATTAAATTTTTTTTTCGCCTTGTTGCAAGGAAAAAAAATTAATGTAACAGTATTCCAATAATGCTGAAAGGACGGTTCATTAGCGAACGTGAAAATTTCCAATTATTAGTGAGCGAAATTGGTTTGAAATTAATATTACAAAAATATTTTGTGTTATAATTAAGTTAAGACTGGTAAAAGCAGAAGAGCAACTGATCTGATGAAACAATAAAATTGGCTTAAATTTCATGACTGCTATCAAGGACAACGTTATAAATTGTGTTTAATTTCAAAACAATCTATTAAAGAAAAATTTAATGGAAATAAAATTGTTATCACTGAAAAATTAGGCCTTTAAAAATTAACGTGGTATGAAATATTTGTGCGATAACACTCTGTGAAGGAAATATGCTAAAAGCAACATTTTTACATACATTATAAAGTTTAATATATTTTCTATTGCTTAAAAAATACAATAAGCTTTTGAAAAACTCTTTCTTAGCAAACCCACATTTCTCAGAAAATAAGTACGGGAAATTTAGCTGCTATGTTCAACAATCTACTCAGTCAGATGTTACGAATGACTTTTGTAATTCGCAATTTACAGAAAATGTGACAATCTAAAAAGATTATTACATGAAAATTTCTAACGTTTCCAAACCAAGCTAAACGAGGATTTTCAACTTATCGAATGAACAATAGTAATATACACAGATTAAAACCATGGGGCAATCTTTAAATAACAACTCAAATAAAAGTCAAATGATAATAAATGAAACTAATGAACTCAAATAAATGAAACTAATTAGCATATCTAACATCACGATCGAAAATAATTGAAGATGACTTAAAATATTATTTCCAAGGAAATGTATTATCAAAAGGATTTAACCATTTTATCTTAAAATCAATATTTGTTATTAAATGTTACATGTGAAAGGCTTTTATTAGTATAAAAATTGATTGCAATAACTATACTTTATTATGCCTTCAGGAAAATTGAAACATTTCCTTTCTAAATAAGCAAACATTTGCGAATGTATTCTTAATGAATACAAATTAGAGGCTTCGAAATAGGCTTTGACGCTAAAATATATTGTAATGATTTCTCCATAATGCCTTGCATCCCAGAATTTAAATCCACTCTATTGGTATAATTTCGCTGTTTCTGTTCGATTATAGAGATTATGGCCGCTTTATTTACCAACGTAGATCATTTTTATAGGAACATAGAATAATATATATTTTATTTTAAATGTTTTTTTTTATTTTAACGTATTTTAATGTAATTTTTTTATACTCATGCATAAAAAAAAGTTCAGGATTGATTCAAACAAAAATTTGATACAGAATTTTAGTCACAAAATCGTATACCAAATTTGATAGACATAAATCACTGCATTTTTGAGTCACCACGTTCACATGTTTCTGAAAGTACAGGCAGACAGGCATTCAACCTTTTGTCGAATTTGACTCGAAATTCGAAAAGTGTTTACACTATAGATATTAAATCAGTGCACCAAATTTTATCCATCCAATTGTCTTCGTTCTGTAGTCACCAGCTTAGAACAAATTTCTTCCTAATGGATTTTGCTAAGAGTTTGATAGAAATCTACAAATTTGGTGTAAAGAAAGAATACCAAAATCCATCCACCTAGCTCAAAGTTTTGAGTTATCTTTGCCTCACACGGAAACCCCCGGAGGGCACCTCGAAATGAGGATGAGATGCTTCCGGTATGGTGGTGTGATCTCGCTATCCTGGAGGGTACACGAAAAGGTGGGGGATCTGACTCCTCCCATCGATGACGGGACGTACTTCCTTCGGGAAGGTTGTACCGTGGCCGGTGGTGGCCTTTAGGACTCAATCACAGTTCCCGCCAGTGTTGCGGTTTCGCAGGTCCGGTCATTCAGTTTTCGTTGCCAGTGTGTCTTCGGGGGGGGGGGGTCGGTGAATCTGTGATATAACTTGCCTCAGATGGACAAGCATTCCATGGACAGATGGACATTTTCCAAAAATGAGTTTTCCAAAATCGGAAAAATCTAAAACGTACAGATTCGTTTAAACATCGAATTCAAATTTTTTTTAGATGATATTTTTTCTATACTTTCATACGATGCATTTCTCATTTCACTTTTATTCCTCTATACTTTTGTTCGGCCACTTTCCTTTGTTAACTGTATTCGCAATATCCGCCGAAACCACAAAAACACGCCCATTTCCTCCAACTCGAAAGCGAAACTAAACTTTTCCCCGCATAATAAGCCCCCCTTTCAGTATAAATGTCCGCGCAATCCCACATGTTGAAAGAGAAAAGAAATGAGAAATGGATCGCCTGCTTTTATCTGCGACTCCCGGCCTCATCCATAACACAAGTAGAAATTGATCGGCAGCGGCATTTCCTTTTTTATCCGGAATTTTTCCCGAACACCCTTCACGGTTTCGGAGGGGCTGACTCTGAACAAGAGAAAGTCTTTCGACAAGTTAGTAAAAGAGGAAAAAATGTGAGGCTTTTTTCTCCTATGTGGGTGAAAAAAAAGGAAGATTCTTCATTTTTTGTTGATCATGTTCTGTCCATCTCTTTCGATTTAATAGAATTAAGGCGAGAGGGGTTTTTCATATCTTCTGCTGAGGTGATGACAAAAGGGCAAGTCAGGTGGGGGGGAAGAGAGTTTGACAGACCATGGAGACGAGTTTAGTTATATTATCGTCTCGTTTTAAAGCAACACGAGGGTTCTTTTGGAACGGAACTCGTAATTCTGAGCCCCGGTCAGATGACAAGCTCGACAGCTGAGCTGGCGCCACCCTCACTCAACTTCCATAGCATACCGACGGGAGGATATTTGGTCCATACGGCTAAGGAGATGAGAGATGTTATAATGCATTTTCTGCATTTGAAATAATACATTTGGTGTAAAATGAAGGAATTTT
This sequence comes from Argiope bruennichi, assembly GCF_947563725.1. Classification (NCBI taxonomy): domain Eukaryota; kingdom Metazoa; phylum Arthropoda; class Arachnida; order Araneae; family Araneidae; genus Argiope; species Argiope bruennichi. The sequence continues at coordinate 20,531,121 of NC_079156.1, read as the reverse complement.
TATCTTCTCGTATATGAAAATATTATCAAAAAAATTTTGACTTGATTTTTGATTGATCTCCAAGTTTCTGCTCACCCCGAATCGAAAGTGTGCATTTTTAGAATTCTGTCTTTCTTTCTTTCTTTCTTTCTGAGAGTATGATAACTCAAAACCTATTTGATCTTGACAAAAAAGAATTGGTACACGATATTTACATGAAATTTGTAGATTTCTTTCAAATATTGAACGAAATTCATTCAGAAGAAATTTTCCATCTCGCCATCCGAGGACACAATAACTGCAATACTTAAAATTTGTTGGATAAAATTTGGTACACAGGTTTAGCATCTAAAATGTAGTTCCACTCAATTTTGAGAGAATCAGTTTCATGAAGCTTTTCTGTCTGTCCAAGTAAATGTAAGTAACCAAACCAATAATAATAAAACCAAAAAAGACATGGTAGATAAAGTTTGGTATTAGTTTCAAATTCTAATGAGTGATTGCTGATACAAATATCAGAAAACCGAATATGTACAGTGGATGCCTTCTTTTCTGACCGATAGAAATTGAAATATGATATAGAGCAACAATTGTAATAAAAAGATCGCATATGATTATCATATTTTTTTTATATAAATTATTTTTGAATTATGTTTGCATGTATGAAAAAGAATTCACAAAAAGTCGAGTTATCCTGTAATAGATTTGGTTCAAAAATTTGACATGAATTTATACTTTAGATGCCAATACCTTGAACGAAATTTCATTTACCCAAGTTTGAACTATTTTTGAATTATCGCGTTTAGATGTATACAAGACTAGAAATCTAAAGACGATCAACCACATGGCATGTTTGTTCTCAACTCTTTCTGTTCAATTTATTTAAACGTTTATTAAAAAACATCGTATATAAAATCGTTATACATATCGTACAAAAAATATCGTACATAAAAAGCAACTTACACTTCTTATTCTAGTTTATTTTCTTTTTAAAGTTTCCAAAAGATTAAAAAAAATTGTTCTCCGATTTTCATTTTAATTAGTACACGCCGTTTAGATTAAACGCACCATTTAACTACAAAACATTCAAGGCAGATAAAAGCCTTTTAAAAAGAAAAACTGTTCATAACAGCTACGTTTTACGACGCCTGCAGGAAATTGAAGGCATCAATTCTTCATAAATGGACGGTCATCTATAACTCCTCCCTTATCTAAACGGATGCATGTTATGGGGCTGACACTCGGAAATCAGAGTGTTAAATGTCCTGGAAAGAATTAATAGCTTTTAATACTATCAGAGTTGCCAATTGAATTTTAACTCATCGGTAAATTAAATTATGAATTTCATTTTTTTTCAATCGGTTACAAATATATCAAGGCGAAATAGGAAATGTTAAAACTAATTCAATGAATTGCTTTTTAAAATATTTTCTTAGAAAATTAGACTAATAATAGTACTGGTGCTATTATTAGAGGTATTCTGACATTATTTGGTAAATAATAATGTCACTTATTTGACATTTTTAAATTCAGATGCATTTCAATCAATTTGGCGGAAATTTTAAGGAGTGGAGAGTTTTAATTTCCAATTTTTCCTATACTAATATGATAAAATGTTTAAAAATATGATTATAGGTTGTAGTTGAATTCTTTTCCAACGATCGAGTCCAAAATATGGTAAAAATCTGCCATGTTGCTAAGAAGACCAAATGTCAAATTTCATTTGTCTAAGTTGTTGTGTTTTCAAATCATTGCGTCCACATATTTGAGAGTATAAACCAGCGGAGGAAGTCTCCCCAAACATTTCTCGCATACTCTCTATTAAAATTCTTATCCCAGAGACTGCATTGCATATCACTGACGTACCAGTGACAAAATATTAATTTTTAGCTTGAATTCAACGATAAAAATGACTGAATCTATCGTGAAAAATCAACTGGTTACTGAATCTATCTTGAGATCCTTAGCGAGTGCTTTGGCGATTAACTACTGGCATGCGTTTAATAGTATCCGAAAATCAAATCGGGATTTTAGAAACATTTTTCCAAACTGATCGAAACCAAAATTTGACATAGAACTACGATTGTTGTCATGAAATCACACAGCAAATTTCATATATTTAAGTCATAGCTTTTTTGAGTTACCGCGTTTACATGCTTCTGAAAGTACAGGTCATCAGACCGTCAACCCCTTCTTCAATATGGTCCAAAATTCAATAGGTGTTTATATTATACATGGTAAATTTGTGAACCGAATTTTATCTATCTAGCTCCCTTTTAATTAGTTATCGTATTATCTTATATTCGAACTGCCGGTCAGACAGACTCGAATGGAATTTCCTCTCTGTGGAATTTAGAAGAAATTTCTCTTCTGAATGCAATTTGCTCCAAATTCGACAGGAATCTACATACTAGGTGTAAAGGCTGTATACCAAATTTCATCTATGTAGCTTAAAGCAGTTTTGAGTTGTCTTTGTCGCCGAAGACAGGCAGACAGACACAGACATAATGTGAAAAAAATGTATTTCTCGAATTTGGAATCTTGGACGAATTACATTGCAGGTTTCCAAATCTAATCATTAATCTCGCTGTTAAACCCCATCCATCTGATCATTTGCGTTTTTGATTTTACTTATTCACATGGGCACAGACAGACAGACTTCTCAAAAATAGATTTCTTTAAGTATTTGATAAATATGCGAAGTTTAGTTTAATTATATTAACCTCCCGTTTTAAAGTAACACTAGGGCTATTTTGGGACGGCCCTCGTCATTTTGAACTACAGTCAGATGACGAGGATGACACCTGAGCTGGCACCCTCCTCTCCAAACTACACCACACCAGGGGTAGAACGTTTGTCCCGGACAGTTTAACGTGCACCAGACCCGCTTACACGACGATTCTTCGGTGAAATTGGGTCTCGAACCTGAAACCTTCAGGTTCCGAAGCTGATAAATATGCGAAAATTTAATGAAAAGGCTACATACCAAATGTCATACGTGCAATTTGCTGCATTTTTGCGCTATCGTATTCGTAGATTTAATTTCAAAGATATCCATTTCGGACTCGGAAAAGTATGAAACGTAGAGTTTTATGAAGTCTGCAGTTCGGCTTTTTTAATTATTTTTTTACTATTACAACATTTTCTTTACTTACATTCTACATAAAAGATTTTTAATATCTTCCACAAGAGACTTAAACCGATGAGGTTTAAGTGCAAGCTGCGATTATTCAATCCATCGCAATGTTTTTTTTTTTTTTGCTAATAAACCGAAATATATTCCTTTTTGTTGGCATAATGAGCCAATTCTCTAATTGTTCAATTAATAAGATAATTCACTCGCATAGATGCCCGAGAGGCCAGACACTCTGTTGCAATGGGCTATAAACACCTCTAGAGAATCCCTGGGCAGGCTCCCATGGCAACAGCTGTCTTGTAAAACCTTCTTGAAAATCCTTCTAATTCAAAATATACTTAACTGATGCATTTGTGATATCACTTGAATCTAATTTGACAGCGTTTGGTTTTTCTCAACAATTTGCTGGAAAACGGACGAAAACTTCGATAATCCATTTTAAATGTTTTATCAGAATTTTTTTTGACTACGTAAAACCATTTCCTTGATAGACTGGGAAATGGGTTAGTAAGGAAAATCTTTTATTTTGATAAATTCATCATTTCAGTCCAGTTTCCCGTCATATAACCTTTAGGGTTTTGAATTATGTTAAAAACATTTTACCACATAAATGAGACTGAAAAATGGATGTACTATCAGAGAAAGACATTTTCAGATGAAAATCAAATGCATCATGTTTATAATCCAAGAAAAAAACATTTTGAAACCCTATATTAAATTATTTTCTTAAATGAAACTTTTGCATTATGATAAAATAGATGCTATTGTAAGTAATAGGTAACAATAAATAATAGCATGTGTTAAAAGATTTATTAATGATAAGGATTAAAGGATGGCTGTTTCTCATAAATGAAGTACAGAGAATATATTATAATTGTCAAAAAAAATTCGAAATTGAAATTTGGACGAATTTCTACATTCAGATCCTAAACTAAAGAATAAATAATCTATTCATTTAGAAATATTCTACAGTTGTTTATTATTTTGCATTCTGAAGCAATAAATTCAGGAGCCAAATAATATATTTCTTAAGCTACCCACAAAATTTTAAGAAAATCCTATGATAAACCTCTAAACTAAAAGAATTTTGCTTTATATCTCTTTTTAGCAGGGTTTTTTTTTTCTATTTTTAAAAACACATTTGTTATTTAACTAATATATTTTGGTACGATAGATGTTTTTTATAGATGTTTTATAGACGATAGATGTTTGATAGTAGTTTTTAAAAATAAAACTACTTTAAGAGACTTTTTTCTAAAAATTCAATCGAAACGTACTCGCATATCATTGAAGATCTATGTCAAAATAACTTCCTATTTATCAAATAATCTTAACTCATTAAATTACATATGTTCTAGATAGATAATTTCTAGAACTTCTAATAAAGAATAATGATGTAAAAAAAAAACTTAAATATACTAATACTACGCTGACAGTTATCGCATATTCAAGAAAAAAATAACAAGTTTATAAAAATAGCAAAAGATAGCAAGATATTATTTCGTAAAAATTTAAATTTTCGAGCATTTTCATGCTTACTTAAAACTTAAGCATTTATTAATTCTTTGAAATACATCTCATACCTTTGTGATTTCTCAAATCAATCGACACTTCAATAATTATTCTGTTATAAATCAGTGGAAACTTACAAAAAAGTTCATCGTTTTTTTAGAAGCATTTCTGAGGTTGTTGATATTCTTCCGTGGGTAAAAACAACAGCTGGCGACCTTCCTTTCTCGTACGATGTTATCATTGTTTATGCAAAAGGAAATTAAAAGAATGTCTACAATCACTAGGATCAGGAGATGAACGATATCTCGGTCTATTTTAACCTTTTTTTTTTCAATACAATCCAAAACATAACGAAAAAAAAAGTTTTTCTTCTAGATATTCTCTACTACTAACAAAACAGAATGTGTTATACTTATGTGTATTCCTACAGGTTATGCATTAAACTGTCAAGACGTAAAACTTTCAAATTTGGCGTAAACATGCTTCAGAATGTAGCAATGTACATCCCAGAATAATTTTTTTTAATTCTTCATAGGAATGAACTAGAAAATAAATGAGATTATTTCGTTTTTCAGCGATGACTTGTAAAAATAATATTAAGCAAAATGATTTTTACATTTAAAAAACTAAAAATTACTTTAATAACATCAGCATAATTATACAATTTTTCTCCTGAATTTTGACAATTTTTTAAAGCTTATTGCATAGTTTTCAATATTTATATTGTTGAAATGAAATTCAAACATCAAATAAAATAAAAAATACCATTTTATCAAATATATAATTACATGGTTTTCTTCCATTGTTAAAAACTAAGAAAGATTCAGTTCTTTTTTAATCTGTTCATCTTATATAAGAAATAAGATGGTGGCGTTAAAGAATCGCCAAAGGCAGCATTCAAACTAGAAGATAGATTATCCGGGCATTTTCGCACTTAATAGCACTGAAGTGTCAGGGAACTGTAATTGAAAGCACACAATGAACAGAATAGGTGTAAGCACTAAGTAATAAGACTGTTGGTACGCCCATGTTTATATGAACACGAGGAAGAAAAAAAAGCGCAAATAGCTGGATTAAATGAAATCATGAATAAAAATTTATTCATTAGCATTATAGATTTGAATAAAAATTTGGAAACAATATCAAAAAGTTAACCCTTTGTACTCGAACGATAATACAATGCATAATTATTCACTTCACACGTGGAGCTGTTTATTACACTAAAAAATAAATACATGCAACTGTTTCAAGTTGAGTTTCCCTGAAAAAGGAATCTACATCTTTTTAACATTCAACAAATATTTTTAACAATTAAAATTAAAAAGCAAATAAATAAAATGAAGCACCTGCTTGAACGCTGAATGGGAGAACAATTCGAGTGCAAAGAGTTAACCATCTATCCATCTGTACGAGTTCATGATTTTTAAAGCAACGACTTAGACATATTCTTAATTAATTATCATTTTCAAGTCTCATATTATGATGTTTTATAATTCGAAATCAATGTAGTTCTTTATAAATTTTTTTAAAAAATGCCTGAGCCTATTTTTAAATACTATTTAGTGTTAAAAAATTTATTAATATCATTTTGCTTTTATTTAAATTTTATTATGTGTTTTTTATACGCGATATAGTGAAACCAATATTTTAAAAACTGATCTGCAATTAAGCATGTTGTTCTTTCAGGTTGTCGAAATTTGCTACTTAAATCTACTTATATTAACATTAAATTAAAATCGACAAAAAAATTAATTTTGAAAGAGCGAAAAAACGGGCGCAGAAATTTGCCTAAAAAAAACGCCTATGCGCGTTTTTTTTAGGCATAATGCACAAAATCATAAAGTACACGAGAAGGAAAAACAAGTGTATTCAAGAATATCACTTTCTACTTCAACAATAAACTCTTCTTCGGCTAACTTTTGTTTAAAAGCCATTTATTTATTCTCCAAAAATGAAAACATAATCCTTCGCAGCTGCGAAAGTGAGGACTGACGGAAGCGAAACTACCAGGAAGTGTGCAAAATATTCTCCCAAAATAAAATGCCCGCTTTCATATTTTCTGCGCTCTAAAAGATCTCTTGACACCAGTTGCGCCACCCTGTCACGGGGTGAGAAGTCTGTCAACACTTAGTAAGACGGCGCTTGGAGTAGGGGGTGGGCGGAAAGTAAAAAGAAAATTTCCGTGTCATTCTTCCGCAGTGGAATGTGTGTCAAGTGGAACATTTCGTCGGAGGATAAAGTTTCTTTTTTAATTTATGTCTAACACATGATGCCAGGAAACTATGATTGTCGCCGAGACTCATTTAAGTTGGGCTGCTTTTTAACTTGTATGCAAAATTGAGAGAACATCCCTGGTTAAATAGATCAGGTCAAAATGCATGCGGTTAATAGATTCCTTCAGATTTCATAGAAATCTAAGGCCGGGTCATAAAATCTTGTCGTGATTATAAAACTTTAGTGTGCAGATACTATTACACAGAGGACGTGTTTCTTTTTGTTAATTATTCTTTATTTAAATAAGTTTATAATTAGTCCAATTAGCTTAGCGTGATTTCAAGCTCGAAAATGTCAAGATGCTATTCTAATCCTCGCCATAAGTTGCCTGTTATGTAACACTTAACATCTGTTACCGAAATATCAGTGCTTTATTATTACGAAAAGGCGTCACAGATGTTCATAACAATGTCTAAATTTTTCTTAGAAGAGAAATAGATATTTTCATTTCATGAAGTCGCAAGTAGTGCTATTTTTCTCTCAACTCCATTTTGTTAAATAAGGGAGTGGTCTCCCAAAACTTTTTCGCATTATTTCTAACTAGCCGCCTTTGGCGACAAGCCGGTTAACCAGTATTAATGCTCGTTAAAATGTTCAATTAATATTTTATGTAACTTGTTCTCATAATAGGGTTTTCAGCAAAATATTTTAAGCTTGAAATTCTGATAGTCCTATTATTCATTTATCTATTATGTAGATCTTAAGCCGTTCAGTTAATTGTATTACGCGTCTCTCTCTAATTTTCTATAATGCCCGTAAAATTCAATTTCAAATTAAAGTTGAAATAATGAAGCTATAATTAATATAAAGATGTATTTTAGTGAATCCCAGCATGTGTAGAAAAATATGAGAATTGAAAGCAGAGTCGTTCGGCATTGACATCTTATGTGCACTACAGAATAATTTTCATATCTCAAAGAATTATTCAACAAAAATTTCACGGATTTAACAAAAAATTCCGTTTTTAATTTTACTTTTAAAAGGATATAAAGATTATCGATAATAATATTTTTTTTCGGTTTATAAATATATTTCAAAAAAATTATGAAGTTAAAATTTTAAACAGTCCTTTGGTCTTAAGGAATCTGTCAAATCAGAATCTGTCCCCATTACCTGCAAGTAATTCCACATTCGCAACAAAAGGTGACTTTGTCAATAACTCTTTTATAAATATTAATAGAATAGGATGAAGAGAATAAATTACGTTGCGTGATATTAAAGAACGTAAATATCGGAGAACAGAAAATTTCTTCAAATTTGAAGAGGTATTCATAAAGCTGCATATTCAAAAACTCGCACGCCATAAAGTTGATGCACAAAACTCATAGAAACAGTTCGGCAAATGACAGACCCGAAATGACAAGCTTTCCTATTTCTCTCGATTAAATGACAATAATGGTTACCTCCCCCATCCCTTCGGCCCACCCTTTCCACGTCAGAAGGCGAGAAAATTTATTCATTACATTTCGAGAAATGAGTTTTGCCGACGGAAATGCAGAATGGAATGAAGCGGGGCTGCTCACGAGAATCGGAAGGGTGTTAAAATGGTTTCGGGTTTTCCGGTTGTACACCTTCGTGGTGGCAACCTCCTGCAGTCGGTGGCGTACACCAAAATGACGAATCTAGTCTTCGTTTCCTCAAACATTTCTCACAAATTAATGCTTCTAGTAACTATGCAAGATATTTTCTGCACACTAACTATGGAATAGGGTTTTGTATTGTAAAACGTAAAATAATAAAAGAAAAGCGTAGAGAGATTATTTTTTTGATGAATTAATCATAAATAAAACTCCGAGATATGTATTTCAAACGACTTGATTTCAAAATTAAACGCCAATTTTGTCTAAATGGCAGATTTAAACATCGAAACTAATACCGATTCAAATCCGAATCCAACTCATTCATTCCAATCCATTCATCTATCCATCCGAATAATTCAAGAAGAACGGCCTTAAAAAGAACGGGAAACAATGTTAGAAAGCCATCAATGTTATAATCAACTTATTCGTTTTTATATTTCAAGATTAGTAGTTAGATAAAATAATGAAGATATTGATAAGAACCAGCGGTACTGGTCTCTCCAAAATTTTCTCACATACTATCTAATAAAGATGAAGGTTTTGGACGCGTTTTTTCCAACAGACTTAAATCAAAATTTGGCACAAAACTACAACTGCAGTCAAAAAATCACATACCAAATTTGTTATGTTTAAGTCATTGCGTTTTTGAGTTACCACGTTTACATGTTTCTGAAAGTATAGACCGAACAGACATTCACCTCTTTGTTGGATTTGGTCCAAAATTTGACAGTTGTCTACGCTATGGATGTTATATCTATATACTGAATTTATTCCGTCTAGCTCTCTTCGCTTGGTAGTTATTTTTTAAATTTATAACGAATAGCAGGACAAGCAGATTTCCTCAGAATGGAATTGGGTCAAAATTTTATATAAATCTATATATTTGGTGTAAAACCTGCATACCAAATTTCATAAGTTTAACTCAAAACGTTTTTTCATTCTTTATCATGACCAGGTAGACCCCCCGGGGGGGGACCTCGAAAAGAGGATGAGATGCTTCCGGTATTGGATCCCGCCACCCTGGAGGATACACAAAAAGGTGGGGGATCAGGCTCCTCCCATCGATGACGAGACGTACTTCCTTCGGGAATGGTTGTACAGTGGCCGGTGATGGCCCTTAGGACTTCAACACAGTTCCCGCCGATGTTGCTGTTGCGGCGGTCCGTTCATTCAGTTTTCTTTATCCGTGTGCCTTCGGGCGGGTCGGAGAGTCAGTGATATGACTTATGACAACCAGATAGTCAGACATTATTTCCGAATTGTATTTTTCGAATTCAAGAAGATTTAAAATGTGGGGATTAGCCAAAATCTAGAGTTTATTTATTTATTTTTGGATATGCTTTATACACAATTCTTTATCGGTAATACCGTGGATTATAAGGTTGTTATTTTTTAAAAATATAAAAATAAATACAGGTCCAAACTATTTATTATTTTATTTTTAATGAAATTTACAAGTACAGAACTGTGTCTTTCAATCAACGAAGTAAAAATAAATTTGAATTTGAAAAATCTAGATTCCAGAAAGACAATCTAGCCAAGCACCAAGATGTGACTGTAAAAAAGTAATAAAGATTATGCATTCATTTTGGTCTGATTTAGTTGGAAAAATATTTGTAAAGATTGTAAGTATGTTGATCCAAGGAAAGACTTAAATTGAGGAAGAAAAAAGAATATCTATCTTAAATTCTTAACAATTATGATCCCTCTAATAATAAGTATCCTACCTCCTCGCTCGGTTTACCTTATCTTATCTCCCCCCCCGGGGGGGACACCTCGAAATGAGGATGAGATGCTTACGGCATGGTGGTTGGATCTCGCCACCCTGGAGGGTGCACTAATAGGTGGGTAATCTGGCTCCTCCCATCGATGACGGGACGTACTTCCTTCGGAGACGGTTGTACCGTGGCCGGTGACGGCCCTTAGGACTCAACCACAGTTCCCGCCAATGTTGCTGTTTGGCGGTCCGGTCATTCAGTTAAATCCGTGTGCCTTCGGGCGGGTCGGAGAGTTAGATGGTTGACTTATCTTGCCTTACCCTACCCTACTGTACTCTACAACACTACCCCGTTAATGAACTGAGCCACGATAAATTATTCTGTGACTCGGAGTCTCTTAGAAGGGGGGGGGGGCAAAATTGGAGAGGGGAACCAATCTAATCAACTATAGGCAACCTCTGTACACCATGTAAATTAAATTGCTATTGCGACATAACATCCAAACCAGTAGTCATAGATATGATCTAATATATATTTCAAAACAACAGCTATGTTTGGAAATAATTTTGTTTAAACTAACAATTATCGACATTCAATATATCGCTATTCGATATTGAAATTTGACTGGACTGAACCGTTTGTGACAAACTGAAACACGCTGTTTAACCATTTCCGCATACATTCTTTAAAAGTGCCGCTAACTGTAATGAAAGTTCTATTTTTATTTTGAATTTTCAGTAATCACGAAAACGTTTTGAATAAATCTAGACGTATATTTCTTTATATCAAAAAGATTCAACAGAGGGAAATTTTTTATATTACCTCTTATAATAAATCTTGAATGTATGATTGGAAATATGCTTTTCGAATCTCGTAGTTTTATATATATATATATATATATATATATATATATATATATATATTGCTCTGAGAGGAATTCTGAGAAGGTTAAGTTCAACGGCAATCTAAGCATTAATGGCAGATTAAATTCATGCTTTGTATTCACCTGCTTTTCTCGTGAGCTTCATTCGTGAGGTGCACATATAACTTTTTTTTTCTGGATGTTACAATCAAACTCAATTCAAAATGTTGTTCCAGTCAGCCCTTTTAGGGATAAAAAGTGTTCAAAATTAATTTTTTTTCCATCTACAGAACCGATTTCATCTCTTCGCATATCTCTTTTTGAATTTCTTCAACTTTGACATCAATAAAAATCTTATTTTAAATAATTTTTTGATGAATTAGGAAAAGGATTCGTTATTTCCATACAATAATTTGGAATAATTATTCTAAATAAATATAAGAAGTTTGTTCATATATACGTGTTCCTTAAAATTCTATAGCATTTGTTCTATCTTGATGAATTTCGGCACCTACACTTTAAAAAAAAGAAAAAAAAGAAGAAGAAAAATACTCCCACTTCCTACGAAATACTAAACGGATACTCCCACGAAAGGCTAAAAATTAATTTAATTTTCAGAAATTTGATGCTTTTTCAGTTTTCCGTTAAAAATTTTGAAAAAAAATCATCGCATAAAATTTTTTTTATAAGATCTTAAAGTAAGAAATATATTTTGAAGGATATTAGCTCAAGCTTTGTAAAATATCACATCGAATAGCTGGCAACAATGCAATGGTCGATATATTGATTAATCCTCCCACTTAAAGCGATACAAAATGCTAATAATTTAGACCAAGGACCATCAGCTAATTGCTAAAAATGGCCTATACTAAAATAAAACACATTAAAAAAATAGCAAAAAAGGTCTTATATTACAGGTAATATACTTAGAAATTAAATATTTTAAAACATAAAACAATAATACCACACCTCATCAATAATGGATTTAGGTATTTTGTGACCAAATGAAAGGCACATTATTAGACCCCTCTTCCACGAAGACAGCCAATTTCACATTTCAGTGCATTTTCATCATGCTAATGCTTTTAAATGTTTTTATTTTATCAATTTGAAAATTCATTTGATTTTATTTATTATGACATCAAACTCCCTCAATTATTATTGATTATTAATTTGGGTTTCACAAATAAATGAAACTTATAGGAATCTGACCAAATGAATTGGCTGAAGTATTAATATTTTATGACTCAAGGATTTTGAATGTTTTATAGCCTTATTTATTTGATAGTTAAGAATTTTTTTAATCGACCTATTTGTCACCCCCCCAAACCTTTTTAAACTTAGAACATCTAAGTATTAGCCTAGTAAGAAATTCGTCCTAAGAAATACTTTCAAATTTAAGGTATATGTACACACTTTAAAACTTCGAAAATCGTTCAAAATATCGAATATTTTTTTATTGCTTAATAATGTTCTCTGATCTTTAGCTTTCAAGCGATACCAAGATGTTGTCAATATTAGAAATATTTCTCGAGTTATAATTATTTTTCTTGAGGTACTTTCATTAAAAACTCTAGTTTCGATGTTTTTAAAACTCATTTTATGAAGAATGATATTTTTCCACTATGTTGCTTCATTCAAACAATCATAACTCAACACGAAATTAACCAATACAGTTATTTATATATCAAAATAATCTGTATGAAATAACGGATGTGTCGTGCCTCAATCAAAGTTATATTTATAGAGATAAATTTTTAATAGCTGTTAAAAGTGTATATAACGTGTTTTATAACGTGTTTGAGGCAGACAACATGAAGACTAATATTAGACATAATTTCCAACTAGAATTGTGTGTTTGTACAAATTAGAATTTAAGATATCATGTTTTAAAAAATAGGCTAATTAACTCATTCAATATTATTTAGTGAATAATTAGTGTAATATGTTTTTTTTCTCATTGAAATGAGTTTAAACACATGTTAATAACCTACTGTGAAAAAAACTGGATTTTTAATGTTAAAATTTAAAAAAAAATCTTCAAGTGTGTACGTACACCTTAATATTTCAAATTTAAATTCAGAATTTCAATTTAATATCTTAACTTAATATTTAATTAAGTTATTTTAATTAAATAATTTAAGATATTAAATTAAATTAAATTTTAATATCTCTATTTTTTCATATAGGGATCTTTTAAAATTTTATACAATAATTTGTCGAGTTACCTTTCCCGCAGTCAAAATTTCTACGCCAACTTCCAAAAGTTACGGTTTTGACTGGAAGACTGACATGCCCAAAGAAAATTAATTTGGAAAAACAAGTGAACATATAGAAGAGGGTCTTTAAGAAGAGAGTAAAGTAATTAACGATTTCGAGTGGCCTCAGCCTTTAAAACGTAGCAATATTTTCTACCAAAAATTGCCAAGTAAAATCTGAATCTTTTTTAAAAAATATATTAATTTCAATTTAATATTTTTCCAAAAATTCTCGCGAATAAAGATATAGACTTTATACGTAGGCTTATAGACTTTAATACGTATGCAAATGAATCGCGCACAGATTTTAATTAAATTGTTTTGGAATCTAAAATACAAACAGTTGATTATGCAGCAACAGAAATTTCAAGATTCTAATGCTCGGGAGTCAGCATTAATTTTTAGGAATTTTGCCTCGAGATATATGGAAGAGATTTTATCATGCTCAGCAAAATATTGTACTATCGTGTCGAAATTTCTTTTCCATTTCATTTTTTACTATCTATACTCTGAAGCTGCATTTATAATTTTATGATACGATTCTTTCCGAAAATGCAGGCAATGGAGAAGCAAAACAATGCAGCCATTTTGTGCGCTTTGAAAAGAATACATGCATTATCCTTTCATGCTCTCTGTCCCAGTAAAATTCCGATAATTTTCAACTCCCTACACAGGATGTCCCGATTTCTCTCTGGAAATGGACAACGCGTAATGTAAGAAAAGACTATAGAGTCAAATGAATAAATCCTATGGTATTTTGCCATTTGAACAGTGATGCATAAAAGGATATAATAGGCATATAAATAATCCTACGAATTTGTGATAATACTTCTTTGTGATAGTTTTCTAATAAGAAGATAGTTTTACAAATAACTCTAAATACACCAAGTCAATGACCCATTGACGACAAAAATTAAGGGCCTAGAAGGTTCGAGAATCTTTTTGATAGCTTAAAACTTGAGTTCTGGCGTTTGTTTTAGAAGTTTCTTTGTCATGCCACTGAGGCTTCTAAATTCAAAGTGAATTGGAAGTAGTAACCAAGTTTAGAGAGTAGCGAGATGAATTGAGTTCAAGCGAATAGTTGAGCGAAGTCACTCAAGAAAATTATCTCTGAGCTCTTCCTGCTGTTGTAGCTGTTTAATAACGATTTGTTGATTGTGCGAAATTTATTTCTGCAAGTGCTGCTTTCTTTAAGTTTCATCTGTGTTTTGTTACCTCTGTCCCGTGTCTTCGTGAAGACTAAAACGCCATTATATATTATTGAGCTTTCTGGACTTTTCTTTGAATATCCAGTTTATGGATATTTTTCGTAATAATACAGAAGTTGGAGGTACCTCGAGAATTATTGCCACTAGAAAAAGTTAGGTTTGTGTATGTGTCTGTGTGTGTGCGTGCGTGGTTTATTTGCGCAAGAGCCATATTTGGCTATGCCATGATGGAAAAATTTAAAAGATTGAAGTGCAATTTTTCAATGAAAGTGATTGAAATTGATCAGATAGTGGCCAATACTAAGGAATAACATACAATTCTAAATACCGAGGAACAACACACTTCAGACCTTGGCGATGAATTCGCCTTTGGATAATAGAATAGAAAGGAAGACACCCGAGGCTTATTCGAAATGCTTCTTGATCTTGGACAATCATTGAAATGCTGTGTATTATCTGCATAAGATAGTAGCCATCTATTGACACGACATCGGAAAGGATGACACCAGTAGTAGTCATCCTTATAACCCTTACAGAGTTTTAACTACATTAGTATTCATCATCTGCATTTCAAGACTAGAAGCACCCGAGGATTAATGACTTGGCACTATTGGCGAAACCGTAATGAACCATCGGTGAATTCATGCAAATTTATAAGAACTGCCGCCAATAGATAAGCTTTTAGTAGATATCTAATATTCAAATCATAATCAAAACACTGACTGATTTAGAATTCGTTACCAAAGGAAAACCTCCTTCCTTAAAAATGTCCATTGGAAAATGAAAAATTATTTGAAATCTGGATGATTGCTATTATATAAATATGTAATGTTATTGTACTGGCGTTTCATAGTTTGCATTTTCTATATTAGTGGTGATAGGATTTGAAAAGAATGCAATATTTAAGTTTTATTCATTAAAGGACCCAATACTTTTATTTATAGGAAAACTGTAGAAATTGCATACTTCAGAGATACAGTACCTTGCTTAACGAATTTTAATAATAAATGTATGTTCTATTTGACTTTATATTATATTATATATAATCTCAATTTTCTGGTGTATGATGTATAGTTGAGGAAATTCTAGATATTTGTAAAGAAATTATATGTTATGTTATATCCTTAAAGTTGTTGAAACCTTCACAATGAGTCAAAATCAACATATTATTTATAAATTACTCATTCTTAGCAATGCCAAAGCGCTGCTGTAAATGAAATCAACCCCCCATTGAGAGAAATCCATCTAAAAAAAAATTTCTTTTCATCTTATGACGAAAGAAAACTTATGAATTTTGAGCCTTTGCCCTATTTATCTCTACACGTCCTTCCATAATTTTTTTTTCTTTTAACTTTTTCTAATACAAATGAATGCGGCTGCCTTTTGGTATATTCCTCCAAATGAAAATAATAGTACCACTGATTTAAACAATCCCACTCATACATTGGCTTGCGGTCTATAACCGGAGTAAAACTATTAGATGATTCACAAAACCACTGGAATAGGACTCAAAACTTTCTCCCCTATTCTCAAATAAATGTATTTATATTTTAATAAAATACACTTGCCATTGGCGAACAATAGTTACGGAAGGGCCTATTAGCATGCGATTTCAGGTGATTATTGGCTGGGATGCGGTGAATATATAAATGTTAGAAAACCGACAACTTTTTACAGTCCGAAGGAAACCAAAATTTGACCCAGGAGTGCAATTGTAGTAGCAAAATCACATACCAAATTTAATATATTTAAGTCATTGATATTTTGCTTTGACGGGTTTCAAATTCGATACATATTTATATTTTAAATGTTAAATCTGTGTATTAAATTTTATCGATCCAGTTCTTTTCATTTTGTTGTTATCGTGTTAACTAATATTCGAATAGCCACACAGACTTCTTCTGAACGGATTTTCCTCGTAATGTGATAGAAATCAACAAATTCGATGTAAAGGCCGTATACCACATTTCATCTGTCTAGCTGCTTTTTTGAGTTATCGTGCTCACAGACAGTCAAATAATTGCAAAAACTGTATATCAAATGAAGGGGGAACCGAAAATGTCCGATTCGTCAAAATCTTGTTTTCGAATTTTCTGACAACACTTTTTTTATACTTCATATAAGAGAAAATAAAGGGATCAACATAATCTTTTCCAAAGACATGGTTTTTATCTGTGGAAAAAGTTATGTACACAAGTTGTCTATTTCATGTCTGATATATTTTAAAGAATTAGAAATTATAATATTACTCCTGTCTATCAGAAGTTTTCAACCCTTTTTCTTTCGAATCTTTTACACGACCTTCTTAAAATTTAAGTCATCCTTTTGCCTACCATCCAAAATCATCTTCTACATTTTTCAAAAAATCTATAAATATGTTTACTCTCTTAAAAGAAGGCATAGCTTCAAAGTAACCAGCACTTTCTGGTAGCCCCTCAGATCTAAAGAAGCGGTAGAAATATATACAGAAAAGGGAAAACAAATCGATTTTGGTTTCGGTTTAATATCTTCATCCACAAACTAGACCAGAGAAGCTCGAGGTTCGCAATTTTTAATGCATCTGCCAATACATCGGACGGAGATTTTAATTAAGTTTCCCAACAGCGCCAACTGCAAAACAATGATTGCGAAGTATCTAGAGATTTGCATCTCGAAAAGCTGATTTTAGAGACCTGCTGAAAATATTTATTTTGTGAGAAACTTTGGAAACTGCAAAGGAAAATATCCACATGTATGGTTAGGTATATTTCACAACTCGACTTACACTAAATAACGTTCTGCGATTTAAATGAAAGTCGTTTATAAGAAACTTTTTGAATATTTCAAATAATATAGAATATTTTAACTTTTTGAATATTTCCAATAATATTTCATATTCCACAAAAATGACAATCAATATGAAATAAATTTATTCCAACTCAAAATGATATTTACGATTCTTTACATTGTAACTCAATGCGAATTCAGAATTCATTCATTATATATTATATATATACACGCATATATAAACAGACAAGAGAAATTCGTGATGCTAAAAAATATATAATTTAACCAAAGCTCCATTATTGTTAAAGGTAACTTTAAATACACAAAGTAAAAATTTTTCTTGGCAATTAGGAAAAACTCTCATTACACAGGTTTATATTATAATAGCTCGTTTGATAGCAAATTTCATTATAAAACATCTGCACGATATAAAAATATTTCAACCATAAAATGAATTAAAAATTAATGATTATCTGTACCAAAAATTGTTCGGAAAAGATTTACTCTATCATTTTTTTCATCACTTCATAATATTTTATATTAAGTATTTAATTCACAGCTGAATTAATTCTATTAGAAGAAATTGTCTTCACTATTCTATTGTATTTCAGCTTAATTCAATTGCATCGGATTTTTTTGCCTAGTAATATTACGAATATTTAGGGAATAACTGCATTTTCAACCATAATTAGATGGCGCGGACGCTGCCGGAACTAATATCTCCATTTCATGCTATATTAGTGGGAGGATATTTGACCTTTGGCGACAAATTGATCTTGTCTCAAATTCACATTCAAACTGGATCTGTACTGATATCGGAATTTGCATGAAGAAACCTGGGGCCTCTCAGATAAGATTAGTGTCGGGCCATTTTAGCTTCATTATTTTTCTAAGAGCTTCGACATATGTATCGAAAAAGTATAAATTGGTGGAGATTTAGTTACGGAAGACGCTCGACTGAGAAAGGTTATAGAAATATGCAAATTTTCAAATTTGCCATTTTATTCAACATTTTTCAAAAACATGAGATATTTATAGTACTCACATTACTTTTTATAAACTTTTGAAGTAGGTAACGATATTGAAAAATTGATTTTTGCGAAAATACGGACAAAAAAAATTATTTGATATTTTTGATGTTTGAAGAGATTTATTTATAAAGTAGTTTAAATTTTATTTCCAAGTGCATTTTGAGGATGTTAGAGTGTTTCTTCTAATTGCATTTATATAAGTTTCAATGATATTTTACACCATTAAAAGCTATTTTCTCACATTCAAATCTGATAATTCGGAAAAGATTTTCTTCGAAAAACCTTACGAATTAAATTCCAATGCATTTACTCAAATTTTGTGTGATAATTTTTCAGTATGTTCTGCAGCTCCTGAAATAGAAAATAACTAATCTATTCACTTAGAAATATTTTATAGTTGTTTAAATACTTCATAATGTGAAAAAAAATTCATGTTATTTGTCAATTGAATCCCAATATTTAAAAAATGGATAGAAACATCGCTTATTTTTAGTTCAGAATCTTGGTAATGTAAATCTATTATTAAGCCTATAAACCTTATATGGTTTTAAGGTTTATATAATTTACTATAACAGGTATATAAATTTATTAGGCAGAGTGCCAAATTTTTAGCAAATCATTTGATAAACCCCCCCCCAACTAAAAGATTTTTGCATTATACATTGTTAACCCTTTTTTCCCAATTTTTAAATACTTATATCATTTGACTGGCATATTTTGGTTTCATGGATATTATTAAAATCTTTATGCGAAAATTCAAAGATGTAATTATTTTAAAGCGTTCTTTTTTCCAAAAATTCATTCCATTCAACACATAGTCACATACTTTAAGTTAAAAATTTAAGATTTTGTTTATGCTTTTAAATTTAGGCATTACAAAGACTAAATTATCTTTTCCAGAGCAGTCAGATAATTCACGCATACCGATACCGAATACCATACATGAGACCATCTTAATACTTAATATCTTGATACATCCGAGTTACTCTTCCCACAGAATAATATTCCACGCTATTTCCTCAAAGCCGCGGCACTGACTGGAAGCTTTTCATCCCCGGCGGAAAACTAATTTCGGAAAAATAAACGAATATCTGAGAAAGTTTCGCTTTCTCCAAGGAGAACAAAGTAATTAACAGTTTCAGAGGGACCACCGTAAATCAAAGGGAGCGGTGGAACCGCGCAGAGAAGGGTGGGGGGAGAGGGGGTGAATATAAATATTCATTTCGGTTTAATGTCTTCCCCAAAAACGCAAACGGAAAAGGTACGGACTCGTAAATTTTAATGCCGATGTAAATGAGTCGAGTACAGATTTTAATTAAATCTCTTCTTCGGAGCCAAGCTGCAAAACATTCAACGCTGTGACGGATGAAGATTTGAGCATCCGGACTCTGAGATTTGAAGAGATCCTAGGAAATATTTAATTCCATATTATCACAGGAAGACTGGTGGTGGGACAGGAAATGGCTGGCTTCGAAGTGATATTCGTTTAAATGAGCAAGATATTGGTTATATTTTAGAGGAACTGCTTCTATGACAAAGGCCTGGGAATTTTTCTGAAAATTTACTTTTTCCTATAAGAAAGTACTGTAATCATCAAAAAAAAAAAAATTTAACTCGAGATTTTCACATACACTCATGTTTTAGATCTCCTTGAGTTCGAAAAATACATTTTGACATTATGTCAGTCGCTCTGTCTGTCTTTCTGTACAAAGATAATTCAAAAACGCTTTGAGCATGACGGATGAAATTTTGTATATAGTCTTAACACCAATTATAACCAAATTAGTAAAAACAATATGTTAATATAAACAAAAAGAATAAAAAAAAAGGAAAAAAATGGTGAAGCCGGCCTGAAGACTTTCAAGGATCACCCTCAGGCAGGGACTTTAGACCCCTTGTGACCCGAAAATAACCTGAAATTGTGGTCAATATTTTTGGAAGAAAGTCAGACCCTTCAATGAAAAAATCCCTTGTTTGAATCCCTGCCTGTGGGTGACCCCTTGAGAAAGTCTTCAGGCCGGATTCATCATTTCTTTTCCTTTTTTGATTCTTTTTGTTTATATTAACTTAATAATTTTACTAATTTGGTTAAGTTCATTGTGTTGTAGTAGTAGCAGCATTAGCGCTCTCTAAAAACATTCGCAACTTTTTTAATTTTTTCAATTTGATTCAGAACTAATTTTTTAATTGAAATTTCATAATGTTGGTATTTTTGATATTATATATCAAATTTTGAACAATTGACTCAGGAGACTATCTGTCCGCTGTTTGAATACAAGTTAACACGATAACTACAAAACGATGCAAGCTAGATTTATAAATTCGGTAACAATGATTTAACATCTGTATTATAGACATTATCAAATTTTGAGTCAAATTCAACAAGGGTGGAACGTCTGTCAGTCTATACCTTTCAGAAGCGTATAAAAGCGGTAACTCAAAAATGTAAGGACTTATGATAAATATGATATTTTATATCATATATATCAATTTGATAAAATCAAATTGATATATATATCATATTTTTTTACTGTGAGTGTATAAGTAAATGTACAAATATATCAATGTGATTTCTTTTACTGCAAGTATATTTATGCCCAATTATGGTTTCAATCAGTTGCGTGAAAACGCGTCTGAAAAACAAATATACTTTTTATTAGAGAATTCGCGAGAAAGTTTTGGGAAGTTTTTTTTTTTTTATATTTTTAGTATCACTAGTTCCAGGTAAACAAAATAATCTGATCGTCGGGGAAAATCTATTTTCACTACTTTTGGGTGAATTTCAAAGTTTGTTTTTCCAACTTTCGAAAGACATTTTTTGGATTTATGCTATTCGGTTAGTGTCAAAGTTGCTACGAGATAGAGGCTTGAATTACAGCGCATACCTTTTCATAAAATTTTCAGATACTTCCTGGACGAAATCCTGGACGAAAACCTTTATTGGGGAACACATCTCCGTTTCTGCTGTACACGCGATAACTCAAGTCCATATTTGGTGGTCTTTATCTCACTATGAAGCATAAAACGTGTGTTGTTTTAGTATACGATAAAGTGGGAGGGAGATTTCTTTTGACTTTTATTCCTTCCAGAGTAGATAAACTTTCGAAGAGCAACTAAAAACTAAGAATATAGATTGAAATGTTAATTGTGAAAATAAAAGATTCCATTCGCAAGCAGAATAACAAGTGTCCTTGACCTATTGTCATTTAAAATATTTTAAAATCACTTTTAATCTTAAGTCAAAAGCAATAAAATATTGCATATTGAAAAGATTATTATATCATGATTCTATTGCGATATTTAAATAAATAATTCCAATCAAATGCAATAAAAAAAACTCGCGCAGCTTTTGGAATTGGAAAAAAGACCAATTTTATATATGTTGCCAGTAAATATTTCCTCTTCTTTATTTTCATTTAATTCTTTTCAAGCTATTACAGTTTAATTCATGAGCATTCAATTTCAAATTAAGGAAAGAATTAATCTTAGAAGCTTTTTTATATAAATTAAATGTTGCAATATAGATAAAAAAAATCTAAATAAATTTCATAGCTCTTAATATCTATGCAGTTGCAGCTATCAAAAAACTTAGTACAAAAGTAGTTCACTTGATTTGATTTTCTTTTCTATCTGCAATCATAGAGAACTGAAAATTTCAATCTTCAGTAAGGCCTTTCCAAAGCCTTTGAGGCAGATGGCCAATCTACGAACTCATCTAAGATTTTTATTCAAGTACCATATTTCTTGGAAAGATTAAAATCTAATCAAAATTATTTTAGTTATTCTTTTAACAACACTGGAAAAGTATTTTACTAATCTTGCATTATATATATCTAATTAACTCCTAATTAATTTCCTAATTTTTTTTGTCCTAATTCGGCCGATGTCTAAGTCATTCTAAGGTGTTCTCTTGTTTCCCGATACCATTCCACTTTTTCTATTTAATTAATTCAACTTTGTAAAAATGATGCGTCATCAGTTCCATGTGCATAGGGAAAATGATCCCTCCATTGCCCTTGTCAAAGGTCAGCACGTGTATTGAATCGACACGTGGCGAAAATCTCATGTTATGTAAGACGAGGGATAATTTATTTCTCTCTCTTTTCCACTTCTGCTTTTGTCTCGCCCTGTGGCGGACGAGTTTGTCCGCACCTTCTTGTAAATATATTATGCCTTCCCGGGATTGATATTAAAGAGAATTAAAAAATCCAAAGTGGCTTCAATGTCTTCAAACCTATGCTTATATATATAAAACTCAGGATGATTTGGAGTACTAGAAACAATCATTGGCGGTGATCAGACGAAATTTTCCCAAAAGCGTGTCACGAGTACGATTGCAATAATTTTTCTATAAGATACCTCCCTAAAATACAGAGTTATTATGAATGAATATTCTAATTTTCCAAGGCTATTAAAAGAAAACAAAGTATAAATTTGTTGTTCATCAGAAATTTCAAATGACTGAAAATTTAATTTAGCACAGTTATAAGTATCCATTCTAAACACCTCCAAAAGTAAGAACAATATCAAGGCAATACGATAACTCATCTCAGACTTTTCCAGCATCCCTGATACGACACTTTTAAAACCTGTAGAAACGCGTTCGTCAAAATCAGTTGATGAATTGGGGATCAACGTCTACTGTTTGATGTAACCCCAGACAAAAAAGAATCGTCTCCACGTTCGGTATCTGGCAATATTATCCAGCCAAAACTTCTATGTAGATGTAAAAGCACATACAAGGACTTCAAATAAACACTCAGTAGAGATTGATACAGGAAATAAAGCATAGCACGTCATAGCGTCTTATCGGCACTCGTTTTGCGAAACATCGCTCGTTAAATGGGTCATTTTTTTTTTTTTTACATTTTTTTTTGCTCCCTACGCGAAGGTGCTCGTTAAACTAGGTTCGATTGCATTTCATTTATTTTAGCACTCTCATAGAAATAAATAATTAAAAAAATATTTATTTTATAAGTCTAAAGAGTTGAAAAAAATATCTCCTAATCCGCTATTAAAATCATCAAGCGTTATTACCCATGCGTGATCTTACCGGATTCACAATGCTCAGCTTAATGCAAACGTTGCTTTAGGGAAGCTTTGTTCGAAATGCCAATAGTTTCTCAAGATGATTTCGAAATGAGTGAAATGCAAATAACTTGTACGTGGAATATCTGTGAGTGATGTTTTTAATCGGGTATAAAAAAAAATATAAGATGGGTAGTCTTTTATTCTCTGACACTAGAAAATTACATAACTAAACTATCGAACAAACTACACAATATACATAAATTATACTTCGACTTATCCATAAAATTATTCCATGTCAAGAATACAATTACAAGCACGCGACCTCCAAGCTACTAAGAAGATGCTAAATCACAGGCACCAGTCGTAAATTTGAACTTCCGGACGCATCTTCAAGTCGATACTTAATCCCGAGGAACCTCATCAAAGGGCAGCGGGTCTCAGCAAGGCTTTGACTGTCATTACGATGAGTACTTAAAATTCCGTTAACGATTTTAGGCGAGACTCAAATGTATGTTACCCGGCAGCGCTGCGGGCTATTTTAGGCTGTTGTACCTCGAAATCGCTTTTCGTCCTAGTGAAGGTATTATGTAACTTGTCTTTGTTTGAATTATTGCTGTGTGTAAAGTTGTCATAATGGCGAATGACTTGACTCGGCTCATATCAGTAACATAAATAATAATTTGCTGATGTAGTTAAGGATTTTTAAGAGTTATTTTATGCAGAAAAACAGATTTTTCTGATTTCATATGAGAAATGGATTTCAGCAATTGAACTATACTTTATATTAACAATCTCTATTTCCTCTTTTTTTTACTTCTAATAGCATAATCTCTTCATAATGTAAAGTGCCACATTTTTAGAAGAAGTGTTGCATTTTAACAATATATAAAACAATTCTTAAGAATAAAAGGCAGACTTTTGCTTGAACCTGACGTTTTGGAAGACATTTTAATCCCCCGATTATTTTTCAATTAGTGTTCTTCCCAAGATTTTCGCGCACACTCCAATAAAGTTAATTTTAATAAATGCATCACTCATTTTTCCACAGGGCAGTTTCACTTTGATCAAACATTGTGCTCTAAACCTATAGCAATGTAAAGATTTTCTCATATATTTCAATAACATATAGCATTTAGTATTTAGCTTTCATTTCATTTCAATTTACATTAAAAAGAATCGTACGTGGCTTTTTGGGCATCGTCTCAGTATTTTAAGTGATTTTCCCAAAAACTGGTCAGATATTCCATTTTGATTTTTAAGAATAAATATTAAAACTTATTTCTATCTTCGCATTTTTACTTTTTTCTGTGCAAAATAAGACAAAGTATTAAATCATCCAAACATTCGAATACGAGATTATGTCAAATCTGTACATTTTAAACCTCCCCAAGATCTAAAAAACGGTACGACCAGAGTTTAACCCCCTGCTTAGCGCAATTCTCAAAAATCACCAACTCGCCAACAACTGTCTTGCGCCGTGTTTTGTGAAATGTTCAAAAGCGAGGGAGCAGATGTCCAATCATAGCGCATAATAAAGGCGAAAGATAATAGGTTTGCCTGTCTAGAGAAAGCGGAGATTGGCAGCTTTGGCGCGTTATTGCCACTTGGCGAAGAAGGGGGTTCAACTTCGGTTCACCCTAAAAAATAAATTTTTGCATTATGCCTGTCTGTTATAAAGATAACTTAAAAATACTCATAACTAGATGGGTGAAATCTGATATACATATTTTACACCAAATGGTTATAAAACTGTGAGCAAAATCCCTTTAGTGAAAGTCTGCCTGGTTGCTCGAATATAAGTAAACACGATACAAAGAGCAGGTTGTATAAAATTTGTTACACATATTAATCGCCAAAGATGTTGATTTGTATCAAATTTTGAATAAATTTGTTAAAGGACTGACGTTTGTCAGTCTATACTTTCAAAAGCATGTAAATTTGGTAACTCAAAAACGGAATGACTTGAATATATTTAATATGGGATCTGATTTTGTTACTGCAATCCTAGTAGTAACAAAAATAGTCAAATTGCGGTTTCAATAGGTTGGAAACAATAATTCTAAAGCACACATTAGATTTTCGGATGTTATTGATGCCTAGGATTCAACGCCAAGGATCACACAAATAGATTCAGTAATGAAGCCAAATTCAAGTCAAAAATCAATGTTTCGCAACTATTGTTCGTCATTGTCAGGTATTCGTAGCCTTTTACCCTAGGTCCAAAATTTTATTTGGGTTGAGGGATATAACTATTAACCACCCCCCAAAAAAAAACACGCTAGATCCAGGAAAAAGGTTAAATTCACGGCGATGCCCTTCAAGGCATAATTGGCCTTAACCAAATGTCCACAATTTTATTTGAGAGAGGAGGATAACGTTTTCATTAAAGAGAAATTAATGTATACCAGAAAATTTTAGGGAGATCATTGTCGCTGGTTTTATTCATTATTATTATTATTATTATGTATCTCCTTTCCCATGAATCAACAGATTGATAGATAGTTGAGGGATCTGATACAAAATTTTATTTGAATCTTTAAATATACTGTTACGAATCTGTAATGCTGCTTCCCAGCATAGTTGGTTCCACCATCGGAAAGAATGTTTTACAGTCATCTGTATTGGACGGAGTCCGGTGTCGCATCGGAGGTCCCAGAGCTTGGCGACAAACTTGGCGTCTATTTGGCCACTTGGCGAAGAATTTGGTTGCTTTGGCGCCAAAATAGATTATACCCGAAACATCGAAAATTTTCCCGATCCGTCCAGTAGGAACCGAGATACGCCTCGAACGTTCTTGATTGGTTGAGAGGTTTCTAACCCCACCTCCTGAGACCTATAAAAGGAGCTGCAGCTACCGGGGAGTCGTCGTGAATTGAGTATTCATCGTCGGAAGCGACAGAGGAGAGTAGTCGGAATCGACGTTAAAGAACAGGTCTTCCAGAGATTAGCAGAGCAGCGACGGAGTCAAGCTAGTGCTGAACTAAGCTGTGCGCTACTGTCTGCAGTAGAGTCTTGTTGTATGCTGCACGTTTCGGCTGAAGATAATCGTCTTCTATGCTGTATATAGTTGTCTTTTTTGTGCTGTCCTGTGTGTCTTCGTGTAAATAAACGTCGTTGTTTCTTTTTCTACTGCCGCCTGCTGATTGAGCGTTCTCCACACCATATAACTTCCACTATCCAAGCGAACCCCGGAAATTTCGTAACAATACTTATGAAATCAAATGTCAAGTATCATTTTGCGTATTTGAAATAGCTACTAAGATAAACAGAGAAGAATTAGAGGAATTTTATCAAAAAATTAAGAGAAATTTATAATTTTGGTGTCAATATTACAAAACAAATCAATTCCTTCTAGCTAACTGCTTAAATTATAATATAAGCTAAATCTGAATAAATACGCTTCAAAAATAGGATTCGAGGAACCCGACAAATCATACGACATTCGCAGTGCTCTCAATGAAGGTGCCCTTTAAATCTGCATGAAATATATATTTCACAAATAATTTTACCGAAACCTAAATCGAAATTGGAAACTTCAACAACAACAAGTATTATGAAAGAGCGAGTTGCAAAACGCGGTCCCCTCGTATCCGTCACTTTTCGATCTGCGTCAATAACATGTTTATGTGTCAACTGTTTGTTTACTCTCGTGGTGCATCTGCGCAAAGAAGCGCCAATGCACATGTGCCAAATACTTGCTTTGCTAGTGATTCGGGGCGCGAGGGAGAGTTCCCGGTGATTGGACAGACGCGTGTTTGCTGGAAGCTGAGTAAAGTGCATTGGATCTGACGCCTATTGTGCGTGCGTGATGAAATGGGTTCTTATATATTTCGTACTCTGGTTTTCATAAACGAGTGGGACCATTCAGGGTTTGATATTCCCAAAAATGTTTATTGAATGATATAGTTCTATAAACGTGAATATATTTATGAAATATAAAATCCGACTCGTATTTAATTGAAATCCGATTCGTATTTCTCAAATGCAAGGTTCCCACTCTGTACAATGCATAAAATTTTAGGGTATATTTAAGGGTTTCTTTTTAAGGCTACTCACATTATTTTCAAGGCAATTTGGAATTGATGTACTATTAATAATTTTATAATTTTTTTTTAAATAGTTGAGTATGAAATTTCCCATCTGGATTACAATATTTCGATTTTGCTTTTATAAATAATTAAATAAAAAATTAAACTATAAAAAATATATATAATTTGACATTTCTAATATTTATTTATTATGAATAATATTTCAAATTATTGATGAGCATTATTGACTTTTCCTCATAGCCATAGTTTTCATGACAAGAAGAGCACAAAAATTACGAATTTTTCCTCAAGATTCAGAAAAGTATTTATATCTGAATATGCAGAAATGCAACAGATACAGAAAACAACATTAAAAAGGGAGGGCACATTATTATTATTTCCCAAGAATTGTATTTAACTCTTCGCCCCTCTCTCTTTTGCCGAGAGACGAAAACTGTTTAGTTGATGTATATTTTCATTTGTCAACTCGGTTCCGTTTTAAAAATTTTCAGAACTTTTTTACAATTATTTAACCCTTTCTAGGGCCTTGGGAAGTATGCTTCCCACCAAATTGATCAATCTTTGTATGAATTTATGTAGGTTGGCATAAGTTCCGATAAACGTTTTTAGAAAGACAGAAACTTAGATGCTTCAGTTCTTTATCTTACACAAAATGATGTGTCTTGATTTGATACATAATTATTAATTAACCAAATTAATGAATCAAATTAAATTTATCTAATAAGCTAAATGAATGAATCCCTTTTTATATTCTAATTTCAAGCCAAAAAATATTTTAACATAATATGACTAGAAAAAAATGGTCTTTTAAATGGTTAACTGCATTTTGTAAGCAACTTTTGCTATTTTTTAGATCTTTTAAATAATCAAAATTTTTTATGTTGAATTTCTTTTTCTTTCAATATTTTTTGATCTTCCAGATAAGTCAATTTTTTGTTTTATCCCTACTACAGATTATCTTAGTTCCTTCGTGATTTCAAAGCAATTTGAACTTTCAGGACATTTAAAAAAAAATCAACCCTATTTCGTTGGACTATAAAAAATTGTTTAAGGTTTTCGAGTTCTCTTTTATTAGAAAATTCCCTTCCTATATCAGCTTGCCAATGAGAAATTTTTGAAAGTGTTATTTTCTCACACTCTGCTAATTTTTTTTTTCTTTTCCTAA
Source organism: Argiope bruennichi (assembly GCF_947563725.1). Taxonomy (NCBI): domain Eukaryota; kingdom Metazoa; phylum Arthropoda; class Arachnida; order Araneae; family Araneidae; genus Argiope; species Argiope bruennichi. The sequence goes on along the minus strand of NC_079156.1, from coordinate 20,502,552 downwards.
ATTCCCATACAAAAAAAAAAACTGTCAATACGAATATATATCATTTTTCAGCAATTTTATAGAATGTGGCATTACTATATTACTTAGGAGAAAATTAAATACTACTTGTATATAAAATTAAGGTCTCAGAAAATGAAAGGAAAATTAAGGTCTTAGAATAGAAAGACTTTCGTAGGGTTTGGAAATAAAAATTGTGGCCTTTTGAGGGATCTCTGAGAGGATTGATATTTAGAACCTTGTCAAGGCTCGTGGGAATCTTTAAATACTATTTATAAAATACCAATTTAATTATAAATAAATGAAAAAATATCAGGGAAGAGTAGATTTTAATAGAATCTCCGCTTTTAAAGTAAAGCGGATAATATTTTTTTTTTTTTTTCATGTCGCAGGTCAGAGGTGTCAAACTCGAATACAAGCACGTGTAAAATAAACAAGGTCTAAGGTCAAGGTCAGTAGGAAGAAAGAATTTCATTTTTGTAGAAATGTGGACTTATTTCGAAACCCTACTTTTAAAAAAAAAGCTGACCTTAATAAGATTATCGTTTTCTCTCTCGTACTTTTCTCTATCACCATTTCTCCTACTGAAAGAAAAATATTGTTTGGAAAGATCAATTTCAAAAGTAACTCGGGGAGGGGGTGATAGTAATTGTTGATTTGACAGAAATTTATCCCATTCATAGATGAAAACTATAGTTTGGACTGGATAAATATTTCCAATCTTTAAATTATTTCATATGGTCCTTTTTGTGTGTTTTTAAACCCGGTTGAATAATAACTGTATAATTTAAAAATCAAACTTAAGTTTACCTCCATTTGCTTACGATTAGAATTGCTCCGAAAATAATCGGCTCTTTTAATAGGAAAGCCGGTTGAGTAAGATGTACCATCTACGATCATGATGAACAATATGGGACACATCATTAATACGTATAATAGGAATTTTTATTAAATCTTATTTCTTGCTGTTAAATGGATCGGTTACGAGTTTGTCCCTCTTGTTGTAGGATATACTTTTGTGAGTTACCTTACAAAAATAAGAAATTGCCATGTAAGACTGGTATGCAAGATGTCTTGCATATAATTTGGTAATAGGTCTAGGAAAATCGAAACAAAAATTAAACTTAAAGAAAAAGAGAAATACGAGCACCTATACGAAAGATCTTTGCTCGATGATGCTTCAGGATTGGTTGCCTGTTTTTATATTATTTTAAAAATTATTCCCTTTTAAAGCAGCTATAACTATAAAGCAAAAAGTAATTTTAATACTATCACAACGTTTGCGTGTAGAAACAATAATTAAAGAATTTAAATCATTATAGTAAAATATACATAAATACCTATTAAATATAGAGAAAAATTATACAGAAATAAAATTTTCATAAGTGAAATGATAATTTTTTATTGTTTTAAAGTATTATAAAAAAAGCTCTTCACATAATAATTTGTATCAAACTTACTTAGGAAAATTTCTAAAATTTTATTTAAAAATAGAATAAAAAGTTTTGAAAAAAAAAACTTTTCTTAGCGAGCATTTCTTTAAACCAGAAAGAAATTAAGTGTCAATTTTAATTAAATTTCAGTTCCAACAATCAGCACACTACAGCGTGTTGAATGCTCTTTTTACCATGCACATCCCGAGACTCTGTTTATGAATAAGGTAGGAATGAGCATTATGCAAAAATCCTTCCTGACATCGAAGGAATTAAATTAGCTCATTTAAAAGTTCACATATTTTTCTTCCCTGGTTGATGCTGGCTTCATTACGGAATTTAAAATTTGTTTATTACTTTCCAGCACGCAAAGTGTGCAAAAAGAAAGTATTACTATTGTTAAAAAAAATTCAAACTTCAGAATTCGATGAATCTTCAAGTATCAGACCCTTCTTGAGCCGGAAAGCATTTTTGGAATTATGTCTTTCCGTCTGTCTATGTGTACTCAACTCAAAAAGGTATGTGGTATATATTCTAAATCTATATATTTCGTTCAATTCTCGAACGAAGTCCATTCTATCCAGTTGTACAAATATAAGTGAACACAATAACTGGAAAGCAAATAGAGATGGATGAATGAACTTTGGTGCACATATCGAACAAATCTATTTCTATTAAATTTGACACCTAATCTTTTATGTAATTGACCAGATGCACTTTCTCTTGAATGTAAACTCATTAACTAAAACGCGCAATAAATCAAAGATATGAAATTTGGCATCTGTTTTCATCGGTGACAAAAAGCCGACCAAAATACAAATATGGTTTCCTGGTACTTACGCATTCATTACATCCCAATCATTATCACCAAAGATTGTGCGCCAATAGGCTCCCACGTAATTATTTTTCGCATATGACATATGGTTAATAATATACGAGTACACTTATTAGAGAATACGCAAGAAGGTTTCGAAGAGACTACGCCGACTGCAGTTTTTTTTTTAATGAATTTAAACAGTAAATAATGGTTGATAAAAGGGTGAAATAATAAGTAAGTATACAAAATAAGTTCATGAGTTCGGAAATCTAAAATCGGTTCTCCATAAGGAATATCGCTTGAATGTTCACTTCCCATAACCGTTCCAATATTATATTACTACAAATTCATAAACAAAATTAACTTTCTATTCAAAAAAATATTTTAATCAAATATCAATTCAGTGAAGCGAGAAATTCAGATATTTGTATCGGATTGTATTTGGCAGTCCTTGACATATATTTGAAAAAGTTCTAAAAATCTAGCACAAAGTTATTTCTCTTTTTCAGTTAGACCTTTATAACATTTTTTTTTTTTTTTCATATTTGACGAATTTATTCAAACAACGATAATGTTACCGATTCTTGTGAGATGGATTGTAAGGGGAATCGATTGCAAAAAGAATTATTTTACCGAAAATTGCCATTTTAAATTTCGTATGTATTATTTCACCATTTTAGCAACATCATGCCATCATTATTCAAAATTCCCACATAATGCCTTATAAAGTGTTAATCTCTTAATTATATTTGTTCCAAAATAAAATTTTTATAAACATAATGAGAATGTTTCACTCATTCTTAATTTTACTTCTTTCTCGATCCAAAATTTAAGATTCTGGTTATTTCTTGTATACAAAGATTTCTTTTATAGATTTAAAAATAAATTTCTTTGAAACATTACGAATTAAAAAAATGAAGTGAATTTTAAATGCTTCTCGAAGTTCGCCATGTTCTTAATTTTCTTGGCTTTCATTAGTTATCCGAGAGAGAGTATTCATTCCGCATGATTTATTTCAATTTCTGAATCTTCATTCCCCCCCCCTTTCCCCCAAGAAGCTCTTTCGGTAATTCGCTGCAGGAAATAGAATTGAATTTCAAGTAAATACGAGCAGAAAAAACGTCAGAATCGTTTGGTGGAGGGTTTTTTATTTTCTCTCGCTCTCTATTTTACCGACGAAATATTTCTTTCACTGTTAATTAATTTTGTAACAATTTCCCAATTTCGTTCAAATACAACCAACAGTAAATGAATACAGAGCCTGTAAATGAAATAATTTAACGCAATCGAATAATGAAGAATCGCGTAAAACGCGTTTCTTATTAATATTATTCAGAAGAAAATGAATGAAACGTGCAGGAATCTCAACAGTTATTAATTAATCTCTGGAATCATTTCACAATCTGCACTTTATTATTAATAATTTCCATGTATTTCTTTTTTTCAGGAAAGATTGTAATTTACTTATACGTCATTGGAAGCAGGCTTTCGAAATTAAATCCGAGCAGCATAATAGATACGAAAGCTGAGAATGAGATAATCCGATTCAATCGAAGGGTAAAGAAATAAATTGAAGTCGAGTGTTTTCATAATTATGAATTATTAAGATGAAAATGAATAAAATATTTAGTAGAAATATCAGTGTTAATTAAATCACAGGAATTGTTTTAAAATCTGTAAGTTCATTGCTTTAAACATCTCCATGATTTTTAAAGACTTGATTATGGTTTATAGATACATAGTTGGATGAAAAAACTTGGAACCCATTCCAAACAGTATAGCATTTGAACAGTTACATATATAATCATATCTCAATCTAATTTAAATTCTAATTAATTTCCTAATTTTTATCTTAGTTAAGCTCGTATTAAATGCATTCTAAAATTATATTCTCTCTCATTTCCTGATCCAGTTCCAACTTTTTTTTTATCATTAATTCAACACGGGCTCCATAAAACTGCTAGTCTCAGCATGTACTCACGCGCCATGTGAAAAGATAAAATCCCTTAATGTTACCACATTCTTTAAAAAAAAAATACCTAAATTTCGCTTTCCTAAAACTACACGTGTCAAATAAATCTGTATTAAAATCTCATTTTTTAAACCACCTAAGAGAAAAATTTCGCTCTCATTTGCTCTTCTGCTCTTGTGTCGTGATGTAGACAGACGTATTTCTTTGTATGTAAATTATGTTTCCCACGCTGAATTAAATAAAATTTCTAAAGTTTCTTTTTCTCCGCCACATAACTGCTCAAATCTGTTTACATATTACACACATTTAATTTAAATCTTAATTTACTACTTTTTTTTATCTGAATTTAGTCCATGCTACTTAATTCTAGAATTCTTTCTGATCCAAATACCACTTATTTTATTTAATTATTTCTAACAATAGCTCTAAAAAACTGTTGACGTTTTGGTTCTCACACAATAAGTGAAAAGATAAAAATCTAACACTTATGTATTCCTTTCAATGATACCTAAGATTCCCTCTACTAAAACGACACTTGTCAATGTAATCCCTAAAAGAATATTTCATTCAAAGTACTAAGAAAAAAAATTCTGGCACTTCTTTCTTGTGCTCTGATCCGAATAAACGTGTTTTGATTTTTGATCCCCACGTATAAAACATGCATTACGGTGCAAATATATTAAATTACTAGATCGACTTTTAGCAGACCAGTCATATCTCGGAACTGTTTGTTAGACTTACTCGCGTATGCAATACAAAAACACATGTACATTGGTAGAGTGCTTAGTAATGAAATATTTTTTTTTTCTTCCCAGTGTATTCTCCCCTATCCATACTGTTCTCCAAAACACAAATCAGAATTGAACAATAATTACTAACAGAAAAAAAAAGATTTAAAAATTTATACTTGCGTAAAATAAGAAAAATTATGCAGTGATATCAAAATTGCATTAACTTTCAATCCATCAACTACAATAAAAAAATAGAAAATCATTTGCATACTAGTTTAATGATTAACCCTTAACTTACAAAAAAAGGAGTAGAGTTGGACTTCACATTTTTCCCCCCTTAATTGCATAAAAAGAAAAAAAATATTTTAGAAATATAAAAGCATGAATGAATTTTGTTAATTTTTGCGGCTACCGGATTCATGTACATCAAAACATTTTTAAAAAATGCTGGCCTTCCCTTTTTTTAAAATTTGAAATAACTACAAGAGAAATATGTATTTATAATGCGTCGAACAAATAAATTTCTTGTGTTTAATATTATTTTTAAATTAGAAATTTGTTGAATTTATGGGGAATTTTAAACACAAAATTTAAGAAAAATGATAAAAGAAAACATTAGCAATAATGTATTGTACGTCGTCCATAACGGCCATCCATATAAAGAATTCAGTAAAAGATCCATTATAACAAACAGAAAAGAAATTTTAAGAAAAGTTTGGCAATGGTGCCGGTACTACATAATTTAACAAACAGATTTCCGAAAAAAGGAAAAAAAATTGTAAAATACTCATTTAATTACAATAAATTGTTCCAAATTATATTAATGGATAGATATTTTACCTTCATGTTAAAATAGTTTGGAGTATAAATACTAAAAATGTATGCTTTCGTAACAAATGATACGATTGATTTGATGTTCGAAGGAAGGAAAAAAATAGTTCTATATTATATGTAATGATATTTTAAACGCTAATTTCAATTTAATTAATTTCCACGGTTTTATCTTAATTTAGGCCATAGTAACTTCATTCTAAAATATTCTCTTATTTCGTGATCCAATTCCACTTTCTCTACCTAATTAATTCAAAAGAGTTTTGTAAAATTGTTGAATCTGCTAAAAGCCTAATTTTCCCACACTCCGCGTGAAGGGCTAGAAAAAAGTCCAATACACACATTCTTTTTTAAAAATCCCTGTGTTTTCCCTTGCCTCGTCGACGCGTGTAGCAAAACTCCCTATCGAAATCTTAATATATTAGCACTGTAACGAAATATTTTCCCTATCCATATCTCAGGTTATATAAGACCAGGGATAAAATATTCAAGAGCTTTTCCCTCATTCCTTTCTGTATCGTTCTGTGTGTGTTACTCGTCGCTCCTGCTTGTACATAATGCCTGCTTCTCCAAGAGGAAATAAAACGACGTCACGAAATCGAAAGTCTCCTGACTGTCTTCGAAACTGCATTCTGCTTTACATAAAATAATGCTTACACAGAAAGAGAATAGTGAGCTATTATATAATTTCCTTTTGTTTAAAAGTCATGGATAAAAGTTTATATTTATAACAATAACAGAACTTGGGCTTTAATTAGGCTACCGTTTCTCATAGAAAGCAAAAACAAAAGATTTTATGTCGATAACTAGAAAAAAAAACTAGTTATGAAAAAAAAACATTTGTGGAATGAGTTGTATACTTATATAAATATATACAATAAATAAGATATGATGGTTAATTTTTTTTTTTCATTTTGCTCCAAATATCAATTGAATCAATACTGCAATCTAAACTATTTTCTCTAATGCTAAAGCCAGTCTCAGTTGCGACTCCATTTAAAAACTATGAATTAACGAATTATAATTCCATCAAATTATTATAATAAAAATAACGTAAAAAACGAAGTAAGAAGTACATTTTTTTAGACAAGCATATTTAAGTATGGCAAATAATAAACTGGTCAATAGACGCAGAAGAATAGTACAATTTGAATCAACAATTTAGATTAGTTCAAAAGAATTATTCTTCAGAATGTTAAAAATTTCTCAACATAGCCCAAAATTGAAGCCAAAAATAGAATGAAAAAATGAAGGAAGCCATTTTCATTTCTTCAGAAATAGAAATAGAAATATTCCCCAACCTGCTGCCTGCACAGAAACGTGGATGACCTCTGTTTTTGACAATCAATAAATGATTGATTTTCATTAATTGACAATTTTTCAGTGAAAAAAAATACCATCAAATTGTTATTCTCGATAATAATTAACGATTTTTAAAAAAATAAAGTTTCATAAAAAATTTCCCTAACATTTCCCGATCTCCCGGAATTCCCTGACGATTCCTGGTCGACTGCCCATCCTGAAGGAGATCTACTTACATCTACTAGCCAACTGGAACAAATTTTATATACTTGATGCATATCTATATATTTATTGAATTCAATCTGTACAATGAACCTTTTAAAGGCAAGCAAGACCTTTTCAAAGTGACGCAAATGAGACATGTTAACCGCTTTATCATCGGAGTCTTGTTACTATAACAACCGGGCGGGGCGACGACATAATCGCCTCTTATTTGACACGTCAACATCTTCACCCATTCAAAACCTTTTACAATTTTTAACAGTGAACGATGGGAGAAACACTAATTGTTCTTTTAATAGCCGCATCAGAGTCCACGGAATTCCCCAGAATTTTGAAGCCGCTTCTTTCGTCTAACGAGAGACCTTTTGGCTTGCATAATTGCTGTCACCGAGCGCGTGCTCCTTGAGTAATTGCTTTCACTCAGCATGCCAGAGAGCCACTAACTGCAGCAGCAGAAAGTGAAAATAATTTCTTAAATGCTACGAAGGCGTTGCCTCTCTGTGCGACTTAATCATAATAATTGAGAATCGATATCGATTGAATGGTGTTTGTTATCGATGGGAGTAAAATTTCTAGAATTTTCTAAAACGGAGAAATAAAGTAGAAGAGTTTAAATTTAGGTTTTTGAATTTATGTAATGAGGGTGTTAGCTAAATGAATATTTTGTGGTCTGAGCAGGCCACTTTTTTTAATAAAATAGTCAATTTGAGTTAAAAGTGTGGAATTAAACAATGTTGTAATTTCTTATGGCACTTATCATAGACAAGTCCGCTGACGAAGTTAGCGATTTTGAGCTAAGAGTGTCTCTTGTTTTAGTAGCGCCATCTAGGGCCAAGAGTACGTCTTAGCTACTCATGCGTCACATTCGCTTGCAGAACCCTTTTTACACGGTGGGAACATCCACACACCTTGCAGATAGAACACAGATGAAGAACAATCATGCCCGAACCGGGACTCGAATTCGGGAAGCCCAGATCACGGGGAAGAGACTCAAATTATTAATGATTGGATTTAGGTAATTTTTTTTATTATGCTTTAATAACTTTGTGAAAATGCAGACGATTTTATTTTATTATAATTTATGACTGCGTGGCATCTACGTTGTTTGTATACAGTATTTAAACAAAGGCTCGGCTCTTATAAGAAATGAATAATTAACCCTTTGACTAGCAATTTTTAAAAATCTTTCTCTGCAATCTCGTAGGAAATGAAGATAATAGCTTCTGTATGAGACAAATCTATTCGATTTTTTCTAATGTTTTACCCCCCCCTCCCCGTGGCTAGGACATGACGGCCAAATACACCCTCCCCCACCACCAAAAAAATTACTTTTACTCAGAACTATTTAAGCTGATTTTAAACGGTTAGTGCGATGTATATGTCTCATTATTAGTCAAATGGCTAACATGATCATAAAACGGATAGTAACATGCAATAGTGCGCTAAAAATGATTGAAGGATTTCGAAACTGAATTTTTTAAAAATGGAATACAATAAAAATGTATCGTTTGCGACCTTAGGTTTCGAAAATCATGAAATTTTATCCAACCAAATTGCAATTTTAGTTAACATTGACAGATGGCCCTGCAAAACAGGAAATACAAAAAAAAAATGCTGAAAATGTAAGGATTGCGGCAAAAAAATTAAACAACCATATCTATGCAACACCCATTCGCAGAAAAAATTTTGCGCTAACTTTGGAAATTTTATTCCAAAATTTCCAAACATCCGTGCAAATATATTCAGTTCGAATTTTTTCTACACAGTCCAGCGTGAAGCCGCATTTCGTCTATTATTTTTTATTATTATTATTATTAATGATCTTCAAAACCAGTAATTATCTTTGGGGCATCAGGTATATGCTGGCTTACTTATCATATCAATTCCTGTTTTTAAAATTTGTATGATTTTAATTTCAAATGACCACGATTAATTTTATTTGGTATTTTTATTACTCATCAGAAGCCATACAGGGCATTGCCTGTAACATGGTGAATGTCAGAAAAAGCAAAATCACAATAACAAAATGAAGCAATGAAAATTAAATAAAAATATTAATTTTGCACATTAGTTTTATTTACTTATTTTGCATTAATGGCATCACATAATGAATTGCAGGCGATAAAAATATAAATTATTAATGAAAAAAAGAACCTCTATAAAAGAATGAAATTAGAAAATTCGCTGCAAACGATGCTAGTAGAATATGAATTTTATAAAAATAATTTCCTGTAATTCTTGATTTTTCAATTTGGATTTTTGCAAAAGAAAGGATTGCATTTTAGAAAAGAAATAAAATTTATATTCAGATGAAATTTTGTTATCAGTAATGGAAATCTTGGACCTCAACAGAAAAAAACAATTGAAAACCAATGAATAGAGGAATTTTTATCGCTGTTTTTTTAAGTTAGAAAAAAAATTTCGAATAATCACTTACAAAAAGTGGGAAAAGAACGATTTAGAATGCTTGATGCAACAATTTGTAAAATCTATAGAGAAAAGTGATAGTCTTAAAAATTTCTCAAAATTCAATAAATTAAAGCTAAACGTCTATTTATTTAAAACGACAATTGTTTGATGTCTTTGATAATGCTAAGGTTTTTACTTTCTCGTATATGTAGTTTAGAGAAAGTATTAAAAAAAATTCGAACTCGAGATTTCGACGAATCTCCACGTTTTAGATCATTCCGAGTTTGGAAAATGTCCTTCCATCTGTTTGTCTGCGAGAAAGATAACTCACACGTTGAACTAGACGGGTGAAATCTGGTATACGATCTTTTCAAATTTACAGATTTCTATCAAATTTTGAGTAAAATCTATTCAGAGGAAATACGTATGTCTGACTGTTCGGATATAAGCCAAAACAATAATTAAAAAATGAAAGATACAGTGTCCATAAATGCCATACTAGCTTTTATAGTGCGGACACCTCCCAAATTTTGAGCTAAATCTAACTAGGGATTGAATGTATGACGGTCTGTACTTTCAAAAACATGCGAAAATGTTAAATTTAAAAACGCAATGACTTAAATATATCAAATTTTATATTATATTTTGTGAGTACAAGTGCAGTTTTGTGTCAAATTTTGGCTTCAATCAGTAAAGAAAAACGTGTCTAAATACCACTCAGATTTCGGAATATTATTAACAGCATGCCAGAGATTCATCGCCAAATAAATCACCTAGGATGGCACGATAAATTCAGTAAAAAGGCTTGATTCATGCCAAAAGTTAATATTTCGTAACTATTATCCTGCAAGGCATTCCCTGGCATGACAAGTTTATTAGAAAGCATTCAAGAAAGTTTTTCGGAGATCAATCTATGGAAAAATAAATGTGTAAAAAAATTACCCAAAACTATACAAATTAATAAACAAGTATTAAACAATTAAATTTCAAATTTTATGGCAGGAAGTATGATTGATACACCACAAATAAAGTTTCACACACAGGCGCCGATTTCCTTTTAAAGGCATAGATATACAAGTCATTTTATAAACATCTCTAAAATGATATTAATACATGAAAATTTCCATTTTAACGTGTTTAGTAGGAATTTTTTTAGATTCATACTTTTGGCAAAGATAGTGTATAACAGATTCCACGCATCCATCTCTTTCCGTTTTCGAATTATCAAATTCACATTCGCGTAAAAGGATGTAAAAGTAATTTTCAAAAAAAAAAAAAAAAATTAGCGAAGTCAAAAAAAAGAAAATTCATCAAAATCTCAAGGTCATAATTTGTTGTTGTTAATATTATTTTCTATTTATATATTCCATATAAAAAAAGTAAAAAAGACCTTAAAATATCGTTTTAATCATATAGTGCAGAAAATACGAGGATCAAAGATAAAACGTCACACAGAAATCTTTTAATGACACCGGGAACTTGGGCGGCCGTTTATAAGCTAAACAGGAAATGGTGCATATCTTATTTCTTAAAAAAGTACTTATTAAATAACAAATCTTTAATGACTCTTCTACTTCTTAGTTCATTTGATAGTGAAGTTGACAGACATCAACAAAAACAAACAAAGCAGATAAAGATGCAATTCCATCAACAAATTAGGACCATCCGTCGACGTATGTCAGCGCGTGCTTTAATGATATTTTGAGAAGAAAATGTGCACGGATCGTATTCTTGCATACTATACTTTTTCCAATTCAGATATCATCCATTTTAAAGAATGCTTTCATTTGCATCTCCCGTCTGACTGTCTGAATACAAGAGCCCACTATGAATACAAAACACAGAGATCTAGATAGAATAAAATACGATACATCCTTTTAGCATCTAAAGGCTCATTCGGTTCAATTTTTAAACCAAATCCGTCAAAGAGTAGTGTGTTTGTCCGTTTCTATTTTTAGAAGTATGTAAACGCGATAAATATATCAAATTTTGCTTGTGATTTTGGAACTAAAATTGCAGTTTTGTGTCAAATTTTGGCTTCAATCGGTTAAGAAAAAGCATTTCTAAAAAACAAATTCGATTTTCGGATTCTATTAACCGCATACCAATGATTAATCGCCAAGCATGACATTATAAATACAATAAAAGTGCCAAATTTACGTCAAAGTTTAATATTTCGTAAATATTATATGCCAGTACTATGCAAGACGTTGAAATTGCGTTTATGATCTTTTAAGGAAGAATATAGATGTCATTTTCTACCAAACGGTCTGTAATAAGATTCCCGTAATGCATACTCGGTTTTCTTCGCTCTGTATCGAAGCAAAAAACGCCCATGGGCGAGACTTGATGTGTAATAACTGTAAAGTAGTAGTCTTAGACTCTGTAAAGTAGTAGTCTTGGACTCTACTAGGGTCTCCAATTTCTACCCGAAGGAGGAGGAGTATAGTTTATTTGTTAGGGAGAGTGCGAGAAAGTGCTATGCGAATTGTTTACAAAACTAACAGGTGGTCTCTCTCCTCTACTTTCTCTTACACAACTAAATTAAAACATTATTGCGCATTTGGAAAATGTCTATGACAAAAATAATTCAAAAACACTTCGAGTTAGAAGAATGGTATACGACCTTTGCACCAAACTTGCCCGTTTCTACCAAATTTTGAACAAATTCATTCAAAGAAAGTCTGTCTGTCCCTGTTCAAACATAAGTTAACACGATAGCAACAAATTGAAAAAAGCTAGATAAATAAAATACAATACCCAGATTTAAAGTCTATAGCGTAGACACGTTTTACGGCATGGGCCAAATCCGATAAAGGGTTGGCCGACTGTAGGTTTGTATTTTCAGAAACATGGAAACCCGATAGCTCAAAAACGCATTGAATTGAATATATCAAATTTGGTATGGCATTTTAAGCCTATAATTGCAGTTCTGTGTCCAATTTTGGCTTTAAACGGTTGGCACGAATTCTATTTTCGGCTACCATTAACCGCATGCTAGGGATTAATAACCAAAAAATTTTCGCCAAGGATCATATTACAGATTCAGTAAAAATGGTAACTTCACGCCATAGGTTAATATTTCGTGCTGACCCTTGTACGTCAAAGCCATACAAAACATTATCTGGGATAACACTTATTACAATGTATGCGAGAAAGTTTTAAGGAGACCATTCCCACTGGATTCAATTATTTTGTTCAAAGGTACAAAAATGGAAGGGCAGATAGATTTCCTGTTTCCTGAAATTGAGGGAAATCTGCAAATTCAGAGAAATGGCGACTTCCAAATTTCATCCATGCAACTTATTGCGACTTGTTGTACTCGCAGACCGACAAAACTCCAAAAAATGAGTATTTTAGACAGTTTGAAATTTACGTTAGAGTTTAGATTGAAATTAACGTTACTTATCCTTTTCCATAAGAGAAAGATAAAATTAATCATTTGTATAGAATGTTCATAAATTTGTAAATTACGAAATTTTACAAACATTTTTATCTGATAAATTTTCTATATTTTTGATTGAAAAATTGTATGGAGTCTGCATAAATTCCATGCAACATTTAAAAAGCACACTTAATGATTTTGATCCCCTTATTTTTATACTGAATTTGTCTTTTCTTATTATAATTCGTTCAAATTCAAGTAGTTTCATTTAAATGGAACAATACATTCATTAGACAACGTGATCAGATTGTAAAGGAATGAAATTTGAGCATCTTTTCCATTAAAATAACTTATTCTATTCACTCCCCTTTTGTCTACATTTAACAAAGGACAGTTGATTTGTTTAAATGTTTACTGAATAAAATCCTTCCTTTCAAAACCTATACAAATATGTGCTGAGAAAATTTGATAAATTTAGAATTCATTTCATATCGACATAAAGCTTTTTACAGTGGAAATAATACATTCTATCATAACAATAAATACCTCAATTGTCTAATTTTATTCATTTCATAAAAGCAGCAATAAAGGCGTTATTCAAAAGAAAAATCTGCCCCATTCAAATTCCTATTTTCAATAAAATATTAAATTGTTAAATATCTGTTTAAATTCAAAATGCGTTTTAGACCAACTCAAATTTCATAAAGTTGCCTTTTTAATGTCAATGCAAGGAATTTAATTTTGGAAGCAGTGTTCAAAATATCTTTCATTTTGAAAAATTGTATAATAATAAAAAGTTTTTCAATTTTTACTTTTTTTAAAAATGAAAAAGAAAAGGTTCGCCTGTTTGGAGGATATGGTTTTAAAACCTGTATGAAAACTAAAACATTGTTAACTACATAACCTCATATGTAATGAAAAATAACAGAATTGTTAGTCATACTATTATAAAGTTTATTCGACTGTCGTTTCTTACTTAAAATAAGGACTTATACTCCACATATTTCGTGCAAATAAATTTATGAAGTGACTCAAAACTATGAAGGGAAAATTCATAATTGGCAAATTGAAAAAATCCAAACTACGTAATAGGTATTATCTAATATTTAGGCTTTACTATTCCTAATAATTTATAGTAATTCATAATTAGTATTAACTATTAGAAGGTTTTAATGAAAATTTCACGATAGATTCAATAGTAAATAATTATAATTATTTATTAAAAATCATGTTTCCATTTATGAATATTTTTCTTTATAGTTGCAATTTATTTTAGTAACCAACAAGAGTATTCTCGCAAAAACTTTCGCGTATACCTTCTAACAAACTTGTCATGCCAAATAACAGCATTGGCGTCCAATAGTTACAAAATGCTAACTTTTTCATGAATTTAGCGTTTTTACTCAATCTACTGAGTCAGCCTTGGCGAGATTTTCGGTGATTATTACTTGGCATGCGGTTAACACAATCCGCAAATCGAATTTGTGCTTTAAACATATTTTTTCCAATCGACAATCAAGTTTGATACTAAATTACACTTGTAGTCACAAAATTCCATTCCAAATTCGACTTAAGTCATTACGATTTTGAGTAATTCCGGTTACTTGTTTCTGAAAATACAGACCAAGAGACTGTCAATTTCTTAATGGATGTGGCTCAAAATACGGTAGAGGCCTATGCTAAATCTGTATACCAAATCTCATCTATCTATCTAGCTCTCTTCGTTCTTTAGTTATCGTGTTAACTTATATTTGAACAGCCGGAGAGAAGGAGTTCCTTTTAGGAGATTCTAATCAATTTGATAGAAATCTGAAACTTTGATGTAAAGATCGTATACCAAATTGCAACCACCTAGCTTTAAGCGTTTGTCTTTGTCACAGGCAGACAAACTTTCGAAAAATGTGTTTATCGGACTGAATTAGGAGATATAGAACGTCGAGACACGTCAAAAACTCAAGGTCGAATTTTTTGACGATTACTGTATTTTCTCTTTAATACGTATACGAAAAAGCACAAATATTATAGACACTTTAAACCCTTTACGAGTAAATTTCCTTCCGAGTTACAACTAAATAAATTTAAAGAGTGACATCCAATTAGATAAAAAATAAAAAATTAGTTGCGGATTTTCATTCAAAAGCATTTGACTAATTCTGTTATTTTCCAAAAACTGCCCAAATTTACAAATTTGGTGAATTTATATTCCGATTTTGATTAAAATTGTTAAATAATTTAGTGTATTATAATATTTTATATAAAAACGTTTCTATAGTAAAAATATTAAGCATACTTTTACATATAGTATTTCATTTCGTTCAACGTCAGGCTTATCAGATGTTAGCATATAAGTGAGAAAAGTTTTAAGTTTGTTTAATGGTTTTAACTAATTTGATTAATGGCTTAATTCCTCAATATTGTGAGCCTTGGACCGAAGAAGGGAAAGTTACCCTAATCGGTATATTAGGTTATTTTAGCTTAAGTCATAAATTGGCAGTAGAAAGAATTTATTAAAAAATGAAAACTAATAATTATATCTTTGAAAATTTCCTTTTATATACAAATATATTTTTAAAACAAAAAAATAAAAATAAGATGCATTTTTTTTTAATTTCATTGATTAAAAGTTGATAAATACGAATTTCAAGCACAATTTTCAATTTTTAGTAATTACAGTGATTAGAATGATTTTATAAAAGTACAAAACATAGCTATCAACTTCATATCCAAAATGAAAAGCCCAATAAATGTTCGTTAGCTGTTATTAATTTCTTCAGTTAATTTGAATTGTAATTATTGTTGTGATAATAACGTGTTATGCTTTCATATTTAGTTAAACAGTTGATTCGACTTCATATAACGTATGTAGTATAATTTTCGTCACGATTTAGTCTAGTAAGACATAATGAAGAAAAACTCTTAACGTGGAGCTACATAATGTAGTGTAGTTTAGTTATATTAAAGTGTCATTTTAAAGCCAAACAGGAGACATCTGAATGTCTTCTGAAATGGATTTCTGAATTTTGAACATTTGTTAAATCACTAGAATGACAATTGAAACTTCCATACAAGCGGGAAAACAATGAAATACAATCAATTTAAAAAGCATTAGATCCACAATGTTTTTTAGATTTTTTGGAATCTGCATTTGAACAGAGTATCTCCAGTTTAAAAAGCTAAGATACTCATTTCAGGCCAATACGGACCAAATTTATATTATTTGTTAAAGGAAGAAATATCAGAAATCCAATTTTCCTGTTTTCTTCCTTTCCATTTTTTCCCAAAGATAAAGTTCACAATCATTTGGTGACAGAGTATGAACTATAAGAGGGTTTTGGTTCGAAACAGGATTTACCAAAAGATCCGATTATAATTCCACCCTGATGCATGTTAAATCCATCAAGGTTAGTGACGGACTTCCAAATAGGTATATGCCTATAACATCCAGGCTATAAGGGGGCCTCGAGAAAGTCGATTAACAGACTTTATTTACCTGATTGTCAAATAAGTATGTAAAAAACTCAAATTCTATAGATGAAAAAAATAATAGGTTGATGTTACACTTCATAACTGGTCAGGGCCCTATACATTTCATTGTAATTCATTTTGTATTTATAAAACCAAATATATGCAAATATAAATAACTGTCAATAAATGTAGAGTAGTCTTCATCGTTTCCATTTATTGGAAGATGACTACTGGAGAAGTCGACGATTCACTTTGCGACATCCAGCCTTTTTACTCTTTTATGGCACCTCCGAAAACCCTCATATTCGCTAGAAAGTCTTTGGCACAAGAGTCCTTAATAATTCATCTTATAAAAAAAGTCGTAAACATGATTCGATTCCTAATAGATTATGGAGAACTATTCCAATTAGACTAACCCTATCAATTTTCCCGTGCATTACTTAATACACCTCGAATTTTATTCATAATATATCCATAAGCGTCCTCAAGTACCTAATTTTATAATTGCTTTATTCTTTGTAATGTAATCATTTTCTTTAATTAAGTCCACCTACATCTATACCAAACAAGAAAGGGGCCACGTGAGCTCCAGAAACGGGGGTCTTGTATGGTGTTAAGCGTTAAATGTCAAGCAATCTAGAGTCAAATTAGATAAATAAAAACAAATACATATTGTTACGAAATCTCCCGGGCTTCGTTTGGATAGTGGAAGTTATATGGTGTGGAGAACGCTCAATCAGCAGGCGGCAGTAGAAAATAAAACAACGACGTTTATTTACACGAAGACACACAGGACAGCACAAAGACGACAACTATACACAGCACAAAAGACGATTATCTTCAGCCGAGACGTGCAGCATACAAACAGACTCTACTGCAGACAGTAGCGCACAGCTTAGTTCAGCACTAGCTTCACTCCGTCGCTGCTCCACTTATCTCTGGAAGGTTCTTACCGTTCCTTACCGTCGATTCCGACTACTCTCTGATCTGGTTCACGACGACGACTAATCTTTCGCTCCCGACTACTCTTCGACTCCACTGGTTCGCGACTTCCCGGCAGCTGCGGATGCTTCCTTTTATAGGTCTCAGGAGGTGGGGCTAGAAGCCTCTCAATCAATCAGGAACGTTCGAGGCGTATCTCCGTTCCTACTGGACGGTCGGGAAAATTCTCAATGTTTCGGGAATAATCTATTTTGGCGCCAAAGCAACCAAATTCTTCGCCAAGTGGCCAAATAGACGCCAAGTTTGTCGCCAAGCTCTGGGACCTCCTATGGAATAAGCTATGCTGGGAAGCAGCATCACAGATTCGTAACAATATTCAAGATGTTAACAAAATAAAATAACTTAAAATAAATCATTGACATGTTAAATAGGCGCAGAAAGAGAAAACTAATTGAGCATCTCATTAAAAATGGAGGCACAATATTTAAATTGACCATCTTAGAACACTAGGGTCCTAACATATCTAAATTCGCAATTGCTCAAATTTTTTCCTAAAATAGATCACGTGTAACCTTAAAGGTGCCTATTAATCTACGAACTGGTCTTCCGAATACTTTGAAAAATGAAAAGTTATATATTTCTCATTTAAAAGGATGAAGAAAAAAACTTGAACTCTAAACTTAACATTCCCAAGGTAAGCGCTGCATTTTATTTCCATAAATTAAGTTCAGGAACAGAATTATTCGGAGGAGAAATAAGATTCTTTTTTTTAATAAAATATAAGCAACCATGATGCTCCTTTTTTTTTAACTGTTAGGCTAGAAAAACCCAGCATAATTATGCAGGGGGAGTTTGATTAAAAGGGAAATTTATTTCCTGATCTATCAGGGGGAGAGATCTAAAGCAGAATAAATGGGGAAAGAATGAACCCATAAACATATTGATCCGCTGGGACGCAGACATTGATAAAGAAGTTGATTTTCCGGCTAGTTATTTATCACTTAGATGGATGTTGCAGCGGAAAGAAGAAATGGACTTGTGGGCACTGCACCGAAATCTCGTTCGCAGCTTTCACGATTCTGGTTTATACTCGGCATAAAAAAAAGCGGGTCGCTTTCAGATAAGCCAATGATATAAGTTATTGACGTCTTTTTTTCCTAAACAAGAGCACCTTTCGTTCAAAATGATTAACAAAAAAAAGCGTTTATAATAAATAGATCGAACCGACGGATAAGGTGTTTTATTCCTCCCCCAGTTAGGTTTTAAATCATATCTGGGATACTACTAAATTTTATTATTCTATTATTTTTTTTAACTATTCATCTTTCTTTTTCTAAAATTTAAATAAAAACACTTGCCCATCTAGGTGGTCTGTAGTTCTGTTAACAGCACATTCAAACCTCGCTTAACCTGCACCGCGCATAAATGAGCGATTCGCATGAAGAATAAAACAAAATGTGAAAAAGTTACTCTCTTAAAGAGATACTTTTCACAAATCGAGGAGACATCGTGACGTCATATGTTGGATGTGTCAATTTGTATTGAGCGTTTGTTTGAAAAGAATCCTTATATCTAAATGGAAAGTTTTGACGAGATAGCGTTGACGAATGCTACTCCGAAGGATTTGAAAAAGTGCCTGTTGAGCCTTAATCTATGAGATTCTGTCTATGACCATGATTATTGAACTGGAAGAGCAAAGCGATGACATTGATGACCTGATAGAAGAATACATAGCTAGAGTTATCGAAGAGCTTACGGAGCAGTATGATGTGTCACAGCAAAAAGCTACGGAAGTAATTTGCTTAAGAAGAGAAGAAATAATAGATGCAACAAAGCAACAATCGCCCAATGAAATGAAGCTGATGCTGAAAGCACGGAAAATTACTGCATCGCATGTCGAGAAACATCACTCCTAATCTAGCGTTAGCAATGAGCGCCACAAATTCATTTAACGATAATACTGGGTCTGATTTTCGACACATTTGGAAGCATAAAAACAAATGTCTTTTTAACAATTTTATAAAAAAATGCATGCGCTGTAAATAAAATATCACAATTCTTTTGTGATGGAACTGATTTCTCTATTTTACATGGATTCCTATGGAGACAATTGTTTCTCACAACGAATTTTCG
The DNA here is from genome assembly GCF_947563725.1 of Argiope bruennichi. NCBI lineage: Eukaryota > Metazoa > Arthropoda > Arachnida > Araneae > Araneidae > Argiope > Argiope bruennichi. Next base: position 20,482,913 of record NC_079156.1, on the reverse strand, counting down.
CATTGTAAGATTCGGGACCGAATTATATTTCCTTAAGCAAGGTTACAACACTGCATCTCAGATATGACTACCACAGATAAATTAAAGAAAATTGTAGTACAAAATCTCACACACATTGGTAGAGTGCTTAAGAAATTAATATGCATTATTTGTAGCACAGTTTAGATGTAAATACGTAGTAACATTAAAAGGTGTTTTTTTTTCAGTTATGTTTACGAACGCCCAAATCAAATCTAATCATTAAAATTGGTTTAAAACAAATGTTGATACATTAACAGAAAAAAATGCGCCAAATGCAAAATAATGTTGAAAGAAATTATTAGCAGTAATTCTCAAATGAAATGAGACTATACTGAATCAACAAACAGCTCATTAATCTTTAGTGAAATCTAGTATTAAAGAAATAAATAAAATACAACATTATCTAGACCATAATTACTTTTTATTCGCTTCACTTTTTCCCGCCCTCCATTGCAAAATTCTCTCCCCTAGCTAACCTTTGCTTTCTTCTTGTGGGATCTTTTCTATCCATAAAGTTCACAAACACTCAAATCAAAACTAATCATGAAAATCGGATTTAAACAAATAGTGAATTATTAGCAGAAAAAATAACTCCAAATACAAAATAGAAATATTTGCTGAAATAAATAGAAATAATTTCCAGCTGTCCTGTGAAATGAAAATAGAATGAAAAGCAATTCATAACATTGTTATCAAGTGGAATTTTCTCAGTCTATCTTCTACCAACCCCCCCCCCCTTTTTTTTGCCGTGTGACTATTTAAGACAAATATTGCGCATTAGCTTCTGAGAGTAAAGACCCCTGAGCATCCGAGGGCAGAAGTCTGACTTCTAGCTCAAATGAAGATAGCACATTCACACTCGCTTGCGCAACCCCTTTTTACAGGGGGGGGGGGCTCATTCACGCAGCTCACAGAAAGAATATAAGGAAGAGAACAACCATGCCCGAACCAGGACTCGAACCCGGGACGCCTGGATCACGGGGAAGACGTGCTACCCCTAAGCCAGGACGTCGGCATCAAGCCCTTAACCGCACTTAATAGAATTGTCGTAAACATTTCCGCGCTCTATTCAAGATGAAATGCAAACTTACATAAGAGAAGTGGCAGACCTCAGTGTAATGATCTTTTCTACAATCTAGCATTTAAAGAAATCTAATGTTTATGATCCTGTAACTCATTATTCCTTTGGACACATAAAAACAAGCCTATATGAACCACTAAACAGCAAAATAGAAGTTGACTTGAAGCAAAACAGCGTAACAGATTTCGCTGGACAATTATATATACTAATTAAAAAAATAAAGGAATAAATATTTAAAATGTTTCATCTCATTCGCCATGCTGAAATAAAAAAATTTAGAACAAACAATTCTGAAATCGTAATTATTATAAATTTATAGAAATGTTACTATATTTTGCTGTTATTTTCTATTTTTAATCTTTAATTACAATTATAAAATTCCATTATCTTAAATTTATTCGCTACCAGATGGTATCATTCATAGAGAAATCAAAATTGAATTAAATGAATATTAAATAATTAATTTAGTGATGAGAATGCTGAAACTGTGCATTCTTATATAACAAAAAAAAGAAGTGTACACGGAATAAGTGAAAAATTGATACGAAAATCGTATTTACAGGCACGAGACAAATTACATTAAATACAAGTGCTTGAAATACCACTCTTTGAACGTATATTTATCGTGATACGTAAGGAATGATTACAATATTTCTAAAAAACGGAAAAGAACTGTTCAACTAAAGAATCTCTTTAACAATTGGTAAAAGCTCAAAATGAAAATTTGCATCAACATATATAATTTTATTTTCGCAGTTTTTGATGCTGCCTAATATTGATTGAGTAATATTGGTTTTATAAACACTTTTTTTTCCGAATTTAGAATTTTTTTGAGGGGAGGGAAGCATTTTTCTGCTCTGAGAAAAACATATAACCCATCTTTTTTTTAAATCTCTCTCATACACGTGGATTACAGACGAAATATCGTCACGGTCAAAAATTCGGTTTCACACTGTCACAATATTCAAAATTCAAAGAGAATATTGGAATTTTAAAAAAAAATTTAAGCTCTATCGTATACAAAGTTCGCAGAGAAAATTTCGTAAATAATTGGCTAAAAATTCGTTTTGTAATTGCTTATATGCACATGCTCATTTATTTGGTTGTATTTATTTTCTTCATTTTTATATTTGTCTTATTTTTCATATTTGTTTTCACCTTTTGATAGTCTTATTTCACCTTTTGATAGTCTTATTTCGTTAATTCGTTTAGTATATTTTTGTGAATTTTGTCACCGAAACTTATTTGTATGCCTGTTTCTGTACAGGGTCTCTGTTTCTTGCACAGGTACAGTTTAAATGCAATTAGTTTGCTTACAAATCCACTGCAATATCCTCAATGGAATCTCAGCCAGCTTGTTGGACTCGACTTCTGTGAAATTAATACTAAAACGCACCTCACTAAGTTTTTGTCAATAAATGTCAAACATTGGACAAATAGGGTCATAGCAACAGAAAGATCAGGAGCGTCTTCCACTTCATAGCCAATACACTGTTAAAGGAAACATACAGGTTGTATGTTTCATGGGGGCATGAAGTGATGCTATTGTAAAGTCTCGATCCAATAAAAGGTAGCGTTATGATCAAATTCTTTATTTACAGCTTTATTTACATAATTTGCAGTTCATCATCTAGGTTAAATGATTTTTATTCGACACAACAAGGATAGTTCCTCGAATACTTCGGAGAAACCTCTTAAGAAAACAATTAACAGCTAGCCGACTCGTAGCGTTCTCGCAAACAGGCGTAGCTCCAGGGATCCACCGAATCTTTTCGGGTGGAATTCTAGTCGGACACTCCGCTTTCTGACTCCTTCTCTCTCTTCCAATCTCCTCGCATTTTTATCCTGTTCCCACCCTCATTCACATAGGACCATTTTCCCGGTTATCCAATAATCGTTCAGCAACAACTTCACTGGTCTACCGCCGACCGTGGAAATGCGTTGGGGAGCCACCCTCCACAATGTAAAGAATGCAGGTTTACATCTGTTTCAAATCCAATGCAGGTGGGGTCCTTTATCTGGACTCGCACTAATTGCCCAGATGTCCTTACTTTAAAGGGGTTGACCACCTGGCACTTCTGGGAGCACTTACACTGCGGTAGGTCGTCGCCATTGCTGATATTGCTGTCTGGATGCTAATTATGGAGCGTGGGAAAAGAAACGTCACCATGGTCAAAAAGGGAAGAAGCTGAATCATTACACTATGTATTCATAATAAACTAGATAAATTAAATTTGATATGTAACTTTTACATCTATATTGTACGCTATCAATCAAGTTTAAATAAATTCTTCAAAGGAATGAATTGTCTTATCTATTTACGGGAGAATAATACTGAAATTTGCAAAGACAAAGAAGCATGAAACTTAACATGAGTTATTTATATCAAAATTGGGAAAAAATGTCAAATTTTATACTAAATCATTCAACAGAAAAGTATTCAAATTGCTTTGATTCTCTTCAGAAACCGACGAAGCTAAACAGAACATACTTCATATGGTAGAAATGTACATGAAAGTAGGATAGAGAAAATTGATGTTTCAATTCGCACGATTTATAATAAGAACTGTAGCATACGAGTTGCTCATATAAACATATGGTTCATGAGTTGTATCCCTTATTAACTGACAAATCTTTCTTAATTTCAATTCTATGAATTAAAACATTTATGCTTAATTTTTCTTTGTGCTTTTAGCAATGGGATAATATAAATTGTTGATGTTGAATATCATGGACATTAACTATATTAAAATGTACAGCTAAACAAAAATTTCTAAAAAATAAAATAATCAACTTTTAAATTATTCTGAATGGAATCTCCCAATTTACATGCAATAATTAACTATTTATTTTATGAAATTAATTGCATTTCCAATAACGAGAAATCGTGATTTAACATAACTTTTCCACTCCTAAATTGCTTTTCAGGTACCACAATCAATTCTTAAAAAGCCAAAACAACTCATTAAATCTCAAAACTTTAAGCATTCTGTAAGATAATGACTTAAACTAAACAAGTAAAACAATAAGCTGAAGGAAAGAATTTAATAATTCTCTCTGTTCGAATAAAAATAGCTCATTAAAATTCGTTGGATTGGGTTAAAAATTTCTGTTTTCAATAATTGAATTCCATCTAACTAATGCATTTTGGGGAAAACTGCCAAATTTTTTTTCTGATTATTTTCAAGAAATGTAAGGAATTTCAGTTTAATGTTCTAGCATTCTCTGTAGTTACTACGCACTCTTATGGAACAAAAAAAGTAGAAAGTCTCTTTCTAGTCTTACTGAACATACTTTCAATTCTAGAATGGCTGACACTTACGGAATGTCACTGACATTTATGGTCACATTTTTTTTTTTATTACACTTTGTTTATGAAAATATTTTTAATAAATCTGAAATGATTGTATTCATTAAATATAAAATTTTATTTAATAAATACTTTACAATCAATGATTGTGCGATATTTTTCACGACATACCATAAGTCTAGAATTGGAAGTATATTAGAAAAGTAAGAAACACGCAGTGTATCGCGAAAAAGATAAAATTTGATTGTGCTTTGAAAGTTTGTTAAATGTACCCCAAATTTAGCGACCATTTGGTTCAAAAGGATTATTGCCAACAAATTTTCAACATTATTTCAACTAAAATATGTTATGTAACTTGGTCTCTTAATAGCATCTCAAGCAAAATATTTTTTGTTTCAAATTTTGCTTGTCATATAACTCATTCCATTATAGAAGTTTTAAGCCGTTCTGTTCATTGTACTACAGATCTCTAACTGCCTGTAAGCTTCCATCAAATTAGAAATTTCAATTGAATGAGAAAGGGTTAAACTTCAATAAATACAAAATCTTTTTTTGGCTGAAACCAAACATACTTTTTACAAATATGATTACAAAAAAAAATAGTTTAGTATTCAAGTTTTATGATTATTACTGAACATTTTTTTTATAATTTGTGCATTATCTCAAAGAATTATTCAATAAGAATTTCTCCAACTAATAATACAATTCAGTTTTTTGTTTTACTTTCAAAAGGATTTAACTGACGTAAATAATATTTTATTTTTTCTGCTTAATAAAGGTAATTCAAAAACTTATGAAATCTAAATATGATGTTCTTTGGTCCTACGGTATATTCTATGAATTGTTCTAAATACTCCAGCTTTTAAATAATTTAAAAAATTCTATCTTCTGCGATTTAATTTGAATGAATTATGAAATTCAGAATATTGCAATATTAGAACGATTAACAATTTCATAAATTTAGGTTAATCAGTTTAGGAAAAACTCCCGGCGCTGATTAGCGTATCTTTATTGAAATGGAGAGCTTTAAATTCCGTTCTTTTATAAGAGAGTCAAAATTTCATAACTTACTGAATTTTAATCGCAATGTATATTTTCTTTATTTAAGATATTAAAGTCAGAAGAATATTTTACTAAATATTACTCGTAGGATAGAGAGCCTGTATGAAATGTAAAATTTGCTGTTTATCAAAACATTGATTGACTAAAGGTAATAAAGGATATTTTATGCACATTTGGTTCATTTTTTTTCTATTACATGAATATGATTAATACTAATTATCTAGAAATTAGATGTTAGGACCCGATTAGAAGGAATATTATGTATAATCTATATTTCCTTCAAATACTACAGAATTATTCAATTAAGAATAAATATTTTAAAATTTCACAGAAACCTTTTTCTTGTCTATCTTTTCTAAAAATTCCATGCTTATTGAATTTTTTTACAGACACATGCTGAAAATAGTTTTTTTTACGTTTAGTCTGCAGTAAGAGTTGTTTCTTTTAATTTCAGCCCTTGACTATGTGGTGACAACACGAACTTAAAAGTTCATTTTTCCTGTGTACGCGTAACGTACTCGCGCAAGTTAATTTTTTAAAAATTTTATTGAAACAAATTATTAGAAAATATGCTTAAATTATGTTTTAAAAATGGATTAAAATACAAAAATAATTTGTTAAAAAAATTGGTATCATTGAAAGGATAATTTTTTTGAATTTTAAGATGATGTAAAAATTACTTTTGTGCTGTAAAACTTTCAGATTTTACTGCGGGAAAACGCAAAATTTCAATTTATTCCCAATTCATCAAAATTCTAACTAAAATTTTTAAGTTTAGTTATATGAACGTCCAGTTTTAAAGCAACTCTAGGGCTATTTTGGGACGAACCTCGTCATTTTGAACCGCGGTCAGATGACGAGGACGACGCCTGAAATGGCACTTCCCTGTCCACACCACACTAGTGGGAGGACGTTTGGCCCGGCCATTTAGCATGTACCAGACCCGCTTACACGACAGTTCTTCGGTGAAATCGGATCTCGAACCTGAAACCCTCGAATTCCGAAGCCGAGATCTTACCACCAAGCCACCGCGGGCCCCTAAAAATTAAAAAAAAAAAAAATGCTTAAAAGTATCCATTCTGCTCCTGTAAAGCATGCACGAATCAAATTTATTAGCCTCAAAGTAAAACGGTCTAACACATGATGCTTTATTTTAACAATTTCTTCCAATAAATATAATAAATTATATAATTTTGTACATATTTTACACTTTCAAATTAACGACCCAATCTAAATAGCGCTGACACCATAATGTTTTAGAACCGGCACGTTTTTACTTTCGCGTGCATGAAGAATAAAAAAAGAAAGTATTGTAATTATTAAAAATATTTCTCGAGATTTATCTTATCTCCACATCTGAGTCCTAAAAATACATTTTCGGAATTAAATCAGTGTTGTGAACATGCTAACTCAAAAATACCCTAAGGTAGATGGATAAAATTTGACATGGATTTTGCAACTGATTTATAGATTCTGATAAAATTTTGAACGATATCTATTAAGAGGAAGTCCGTTGGAGAATAAATGAATACAATATCCGCAGAGTATAAAAAGATAAATCCATTTTGGCCGGGATAGCCTGGTGGGTAGGGCGTTGGACTCGCATCCCTTAAGTTGTGATTTCCAACCCCACCGGCCGAAGACTCCGTGTTTATGGTGGCTGGCGCACGGTTAAATCTGTCGTGGTCACAATGTCCTCCATGTTGAGAGTAATACCACTGGGGGTACTGGTTCAGGGGTGATCGTTCTTCGATTCAGGTCTATATTATGATCTGGTTGAGTGAATGAACTGAATAAAGGAATTCCGCTCCCTAAAATGGGTTGTGACGCGTGAGTAGCTAAGTCGTACTCTTGGCCCTAGTTGGCACTACTGAAAAAACAAGAGACGCACCCTTGGCTTAAAATCATTGACAGATAACTGCCAGCGGGTATTATGTATTTTAACCCCGGTCAAAATACAGAATATAACTTGCCGGAAAAAAATACTTTTATCAAATTTTACAATAATTTTTTTTTAATTCGAATATAAATGTGGATTTTTACATTTTGTTAAGAATTTGAATATCATAATATTAGAGTGAAAATTAAGCGTTTCAGTAGTGTTCTGAAATAAATGTATTTTTATAAATCCATGAATGTATGCATTTCCTATTTTCTGTATTCTGAAATAAGGGTACTATTGGTAAAGGCTGTTCATTTTTAATAAACATACTTATCTGAATAAAGAAAACTGCCTGTTGCCTGTTTACCAGTCGACACATGTTATTGCTTAATAGTTAATAAGTTATTTATTCGAAAGGCACCCAATTAGATATTTCTTCTAGGTTTCATAATTTTTTCAAAATAAAATTATTAATTACGTCATTTAAATTTTTTTGAAAGTAAAACAAGAAACTGAATTTTATTTAATAATAAGCTTTATTAATTAGCTTTTGAGACACTACATAAATATGAAGAAATATTCACATCTCAATAGTCAAAGTACAAGATATCAATATTGAACTCTTCTGTTTTCTTTACACATATTTTCAAAAGACATTTCGTTTCAACAACAACAACAAAAAAGTTTTGTATTAAAGTTTGATCATTTCTGCTTCAATTCAAAGTTCAAATTTTACGGGTGCTGATAAAAAATTTGAGAGACTTATAGTGCAATAAACAGAATAATGCAAGACTTCTACAATATTATCAATTATACAACTATCAAAATTTCAAGCTTAAATATTTTGCTGAAGCTATTAAGAGACCCATTTGTATGAAATGTTTAACTGAAAATTTAAACGAGCATTCCTCCCCAGGAAGGAGCTGGTCACCAAAGGCTGCTGGTCGCTAATAAATTTGACACTCGATTCAACACCATATTATAAATATAATTACCAAATACAAAGCCATTTCTTTGAATGTAAAGCTCCCTCAGGTAAAATTTTACTTTATAAGAATTTTGTATGCATTGCACACGCATACCTGAATAAAATTAATCATTCATTTTACAAATGGGCGTAAAAACAAGTATCGCATCAAAATCATTTAAAAAATTTTAGAAACTAAATAAATATAAATCTTTGCAGTTTTTTTAGACCAAAAGTATTGAATATTATTCCAAAGCAAGAAGATTATATTCTATATAGATATTTAAGTAATAAATAAAAATAATTAAATAATTAATATCAAATAATTAATAAAAATTTCTGCATGTTTTTTTTTCTTATTTCCCTAGGAAAAAAAATCATAGTATGAATCATTTCAACTAACAAAAATGAGTATCAATAATCGACTTCATAATAATTACAATAGTTAAATTCATATTATCTAGTCTTCTTATGTGCAGCCGACTACCCCGCTATATTAACTAGTCGGTGGGTAAACCTTTAGCATTTTGAATGAGGAGCTACTTTCTCAAAGTTTTTTTCTATAGGTATCTTCAATAAATTGATATGAATAATACAGAACTTATAAAGAATTCTAATAATTATTTTCTCTTGTACGAAATACAGAAATAATTGTAATCACAGAATTCGAACTCGAGATGTTAACGAACCTCCACAATTCAGACCTCCCAAAGTTTGAAAAACATTTTTTTGGAAAATGTTTCGCTATCTATTTGTGACAAAGATAACGCAAAAACGTTTTGAGCTAGACGAATGAAATTTAGCCTATGGTTTCTACACCTAATTTATAGATTTTTATAGAAATTTGAGCGAAATCCATTCAGATAAAACCATCAGTCCGGTTGTTCGAATATTTAACAGGATACCTGTAAAATGAAGATACCTATATGGATAAAATTCAGGGTACAAATTTAATATCTATATTATGTACACCTATCAAGCCTATCAGATCGACCGACCTATAGGCATATATCTAACTTACTCATTTATTAATGCCTATATTTGAGCCAACAAGGGTTTGAATGTCTGTCGTTCGGTACTTTTAGAAACATGTCAATGCAATAACTCAAAACGCGTAATGGCTTAAATGTACGAAAATTCAATTGTAGCTCCATTTCAAATTTTGGTTTCAATAGCTTGGGTAAAACTGTGTCCAAAATACAATTTCAACTTTATGAAAGAGTATGTGAGAAAATTTCAGAGACACCACTCCAGCTGGCTACATTTGTAAAAATTAAACTAAAGCGAGAAATTTATAGAATTTAATACCTAAAAAATTAGGATGCCTTTTCTACAGATTGTGAGTTCGCAATTTTGCAAGAAACTGTTGCTACTTTTTACTTTCTTCCTATAAGATGTATAGAAAATTTTGTAGTCGTCAAAAAATTTGGAATTGAGATTTTTAAGAATCGCAATCTTTCAGACCTCAGAGTCCGTGTTACGTCATGGCATGCAAGAGCGCCACCTACAACAAATGTGATCTTGTTCATTCGAATGCTGTAACCCGTTGAAAGCGGTTGCACAAAATAAAGCCTGAATAACTACATAACGTCATCCGTATTTTCTTCTAATACATCCATTTTTAATCGACGATAACATTGGTCAAAAGCGAGCCGGAGCAAATACCATGGATAAAAAAGTTGAAAAAAGCGATGACCGAGAAGCGGTTTCAGAAAAGAAACTAAATAAACTGAAAGGCTCGATAAAAACTACTTTGAAAAGAATCGAAAGTTTTAGTGCCGAAAAGTCAGCTTCGAAAGACATTAACGCAATGGAATTAGAAGTGAAATTAAGGAAACTTGGACAATTGCAAGCACAGTTGGACAAGATATCCGAACAATATTGCGGTATTGAAACGTCGGAAGATATAGAAACCATCCTAGAAGATATTGATCAAATAAATATACGGATTGAAGAAACAGAGGTAGGTCTGAAATTGCTATTAAATTCAATTAAAGATGAATTTAAAATTAACCCTGTTTCAAAGGATAATGCAGTAACTAAAATCCGACTACCGGAAATTCCATTACCAGAATTTTCTGGAAAAATAGCTGATTTTGCAAATTTTAAAAATTTATTTGTTAATTTAATTAGCAACAATGAGCAATTAAATGATTCTCAAAAGCTGTATTATCTCCGTGCATGCTTAAGAGGAGAAGCTAAATTATTAGAATCGTCTAGTGATAACTTTCAATCACTCTTTAAAGCATTATCAGATCGTTATGAAAATCAACGTCAATTGATAGAATCTCATATATTAGAAATAATAAATTTTGAGAAAATTCGTAGCGAATCTGCTAAAGAACTGTGTGCCTTAATAGACTGCGTTAATAAAAACATCAGAGCGTTAAAGGTTCTTACATTCGAACAAAATAAGCTATCTGATTTAATGCTTGTAAACATCATTCTACAGAAAGTAGATAAAGAGACAAGGAAGCAATTCGAGCTTTCTCTAAATACGGCAGAAATTCCTACATTTGAAAATTTGATGAAATTTCTAGAAAAGCGAAGTTCTTTGTTAGAAAATATTAACCGTATTCCTAGTAAATACGAAAGTCCACAAAATACGAGCATATTTAAAAGAGCGAAAACACTTATAGTTAATAATAAAAATTCCAATGCTAAAGCTTGTATTTTATGCAAAAACTATCACGCACTATTTAGATGCGTTACTTTTAAAAATATGTCTATCGATGACAGAAAGAACTTTGTTAGGAATAACAAATTATGCATTAACTGTCTTAAACCTCACCCGGGGATCTGCAAATCAAAATATTCTTGCAACATTCCAAGTTGCGGTAAAAGGCATAACTCACTCATACATGATGAGTCAGCTGAAAATCGCGCTACCACTTCAGATCCAAGGGCACGGGCGAGCGAAAGCCAAACAGATGCAGAAACGAAACCGAAACTAAACGTACTAACCGAAGTATCTGCTTTGACGTTGAATCCGAGAGAGACTAAACAGGCGATAGAAGGGAATAAATCAGTTATATTAAACACTCTTCTTATTTATGTGAAAACTGCAGATGGTCGGAGAGTTCAATTAAGAGGGCTCTTGGAGAATGCTTCGACTTTATGTATTCTTCGAGAAGATGTAGCTAGAAAATTGGGAATCAAACTAAAATCAATAAAACAAGGTATAAATGGAATTACGCAGTTTATTAAACACGCTGCTAACATTGAAGTATCAAATCGAGATTATTCATTTTCACACATGGTGAAATGTTCTATTCTTCCTAAAATAACCGATGAGATTCCTGTATCGAAATTAAATATATCTGCATTAAATATTCCCTGTTCAATTGAACTAGCTGATTTCAATTTCCACACACCAGGTCAAATTGATATACTATTAGGAAGTGAGCTATTTTTTGAGATTTTAAAACCTGAGCAACTTCGTCTGCAAAATGGAGATGTAATATTACAAAATACTAAGTTTGGTTATTTAGTTACAGGCATTCTTCCCCAGTTACCTCAAAAAGCCAATTGTTATCTCGTAAGTGAACCAAATTTAGATGAGGCAGTTAAACAATTTTTTGAATTGGAATCATTGCCGGATAATGTTAAAGAAATAACAAAGAGTGAAGAAGAAATTTATTGTGAGGAGCATTTTGTTAAAACCTATAAAAGAGATAAAACGGGAAGATTTATAGTTCAGTTACCCATAAAGGAAAATGCCGAATCATTACTAGGAAATTCCAAAGAAAATGCAATCAAGCGCCTAAATGGTATCTGGAATAAATTAAACAAAAATAATACTATGGAAATCTTATATAAGGAATTTATGCGAGAATATGTGAGTTTAGAACACATGGAGGAGATTAAAATTGAAGCTGATAGCAATGTGAACTATTACATTCTCCACCATGCGATATATAAACCTGAGAAAACGTCAACTCCCTTAAGAGTGGTTTTTGATGCAAGTGCAAAAACAACAAGTGGATATTCTTTGAATTCCATTTTACTAAATGGAGGTATTATTCAGCAAGATCTTTTTTCCATAGTAAGTAGATTCAGAAAGCACAGATATGCATTTAGTGCAGATATTAAAAAAATGTACAGACAAATACTGATCGATCCCACTCAAAGAGACTTACAGCGTATTGTCTGGAAATCAAGTGCTGATGGTCCAGTGAAGATTTACAAACTGTCTACAGTAACCTATGGAACAGTTTCTGCGCCATTTTTGGCTACCAGGACTTTAAGAGCGTTAGCAGATGAGGAAAAAAAGGACTTTCCTAAGGCTGCAGATGTGATTTGTTCTGATTTCTACATGGATGACATTCTGTCAGGTGATGCAACGCTAGAAGATACTAAAAATCTTCAAACCCAGATTTCTGAACTCCTCGGAAGAGCTGGATTTGAGCTTCACAAATGGGTCGCTAATAACTCTAATTTACTAAAAAACCTGTCTACCACATCCTATTCATTTTCGAAAGAACAAGGTGTTAGTTCTGTAAAAACATTAGGTATGTTTTGGGATCCAAAAGAAGATTGCTTTACATATAAGGTAAAGATCAAGCCTAAGGACTCTTTTTCAAAAAGGGAAGTGCTGTCAGAAATAGCGAGTCTTTATGATCCACTTGGACTTTTAGGCCCTCTCATTACAAAGGCAAAAATATTTATCCAAGGACTTTGGAAGATAAAATTGGACTGGAATGAAAAATTACCACCTGATGCAATGACAGAATGGAAAAGGTTCTACATAAAACTCTCGGAAGTAAACAACTTCAGAATTCAAAGGTTTATTCTACTTCCTGATGCAGTTCGCATTGAGATTCATGGATTTTCTGATGCATCAGAACGTGCCTATGCTGCTGTTGTCTATTTAAAGTGCTTCACCCAATCTGGACAGTTTAAAACTAGTCTAGTGTGCAGCAAATCCAGAGTGGCTCCATTAAAGTCACTTACCATTCCCCGACTTGAACTGTGTGCTGCGTTGCTGTTATCTAGATTAGTGAAAGAGATAGTTCCAATTCTGCAATTGCCCATTGATGTTATCTCATTGTGGACAGACTCTACTATTGTTTTGGCGTGGATCGAGACTGCGCCCTATAAGCTAAAAACATTCGTCAGCAATAGGGTTGCGGAGATCCAAACCCTCACATCAGATTGTCATTGGAAGCATGTAAGTAGCAAAAACAATCCTGCTGACATTATTTCTAAAGGATGCAGTGCAGATGAACTCATAAGAAATAAAATGTGGTTTGCTGGTCCAGATGAACTTACTGATGAACCAGTAGACAATCAATCCATGCAGGATTTTGCCTTTGCTGATGAACTAAAATGTGTTGTGACTCTAAACATTAATGACTCTAATTCAAATTTTTATGATGAACTCTTTAATCATACAAATAATTTCATAAAACTAATTAGAATAGTTAGCTTTATTTTCAGGTTTATTAACAACACTAAAGCTAAGGAGTCTCGTAATAAGATAAGTAAATATTTAACTACTGAGGAGCTGCAAAAAAGTACTGAATATTTAGCTAGTGTAGCTCAGTTGAGTGAATTTAAATCAGAAATAGATGCACTAAATAAAGGTAAAAATATTTCTAAAACAAGTAAGTTAAGATCTTTAGATCCATTCCTAGATGAAAAAGGATTACTTAGAGTTGGCGGTAGACTTAAAAATTCTGACTTGCCATTTGAATCTAAACATCAAATAATTTTACCCAGTAAACATACATTCACTAAGTTACTTTTTGAGCATGTACATAAAAAATGTCTACATATTGGTGCACAAGGTTTGTTACATCAAATTAGACTACAATACTGGCCCTTAAATGGTAAAGGTATTGCAAGAAAAATTGTCCATGATTGTATTAGATGTTTTAGGCAAAGGCCTAGGGTGTTAGACCAGTTAATGGGAAATTTACCTTCAGAAAGAGTAACTCCTAGTTCTCCATTTTTAAATTCTGGTGTAGATTTTTGTGGTCCTTTTCAAATAAAGTTTAAAAACCAAAGAAAGGGAATATATTCAAAGGTTTATGTAGCGATTTTTGTATGTTTGTCAACTAAAGCTATTCACCTAGAAACGGTAACAGATTTGACGACTGAAGCTTTCATTGCATCTTTAAAGAGACTCTGCGCCCGTAGAGGCCGCATTGCAACATTGATGTCAGATAATGCATCTAATTTCAAGGGTGCAGCTTCAGAATTAAATCGCTTAAAAAAACTAGTTTGTCAGACTAATGAGACTTTAGCCAATTACCTATCCGCAGAATCAATCCAATGGAAATTTATACCCCCTTCTTCTCCCAATTTCGGAGGCTTATGGGAAGCAGGAGTAAAATCATTTAAACACCATCTTTATAGAACTTTAGCTAACAGTAAAACAACTATTGAAGAATTTGAAACAATAGTAATTCAGATTGAAGGTATACTTAACTCACGTCCCTTAATTCCATTATCAGATAATATTAATGAATATGAAGTTTTAACTCCTGGACACTTTATCATTGGACGCCCAATAACTTCAATACCTGAACCGGAAATTGTAGACATTTCTGACAATAGGTTGTCGCGCTGGCAATATACTACCAAATGTGTTCAAACAATTTGGAAACGCTGGAAAATTGACTATTTGAACCACTTACAGCAAAGAAATAAGTGGCAATTCAAAAAAAAATAATGTTAAGGTCGGATGTTTAGTATTGTTAAAGGAAAATGATTTGCCTCCTTGCAAATGGGCAATGGCTAGAATTTTAGAGATAATTTATGGAAATGAAGGCAGAGTAAGAGTTGTTAAATTAAAAACTAACACAGGTATTTTTACACGCCCTATTTCAAAAATTTGTCTCTTACCAATAAGGGATAACTTTGAAAATTAAAATAGTTAAGATAGTTGTATATATTGTATGTACATAATAATTGTATTTATATCATGTTTAATATTCAATTTGTATATATTTTGCAATTTTGTTGTTCACTTGTAAATATTTCATCTGAATAGTTTATTTGGTTTTAGAAAATGTAAGCTAATTGTATAATTAAAAGTGTTTTGAAATCTTGCATATTTCAACGCCGGGCGGAATGTTACGTCATGGCATGCAAGAGCGCCACCTACAACAAATGTGATCTTGTTCATTCGAATGCTGTAACCCGTTGAAAGCGGTTGCACAAAATAAAGCCTGAATAACTACATAACGTCATCCGTATTTTCTTCTAATACATCCATTTTTAATCGACGATAACAGTCCGAAAAACCCATTTTTAGCATTACGTCCGTCTCTCCTGTGACTATCTGTCTCAACTTAGCTATGCAAATAAAATTTATTATATTTACACCGAATTTGCAAATTCCTACCAAATTTTGAGTGACACCCACCTTAAGGAAATCTGTCTGGCTACTCGAGTACATGATAATCACAATAAAGGCTAGAAAACATTTTGTACACAGATTAAATTTAGAACAGTAGCAACTTTGATTACAAATCCATCAAGCTATTGACCGTCTGTCGGTCCGCAAGCATGTAAAACCCGATTACTTATATATACGGCATAAGTGAAATTTATTATATGATGTTTTCGCTCTCATTCTCTAAATGACTCAATAAAAGAAATTGTGATTTTCTCAGACTCAAAATCAGCACTCGAAGCCATACATAACGGTAAAACAACAATAACGCAAGAAATTAATACCCTTCTCCATTTACTAAATATACCTTGCACTCTCCAGTGGATCCCAGCTCATGTTGGAATTGAGGGGAACGAATGTGCAGATGTCCTTGCAAAGGAAGCGCGCGACGAAGACCAACCTCGAGTAGTAAATCTGTGCAGATGCGAATGCTGCCGCCAGGCGAAGGATCTACAACCAGCATCTTAGCAAGGCAACAATCCCCGATCTAAACTGCCCAAGAAACCTTTTCTCTACAATAGCTAAGCTACGTACTGGACATTTCAAAGGCTTGAAGATCTCACGAACCAATATAAAATCCTATCCCATCTGCAAGTACTGTCCTCATTCGCAACTAACTCCAGATCATGTTTGACTGCCAGGCCATTATCGGTTCCCTCTCTCAACTTGGAGCACCCCCCTATCGAAATCCTCCATAGCCATCGGGCTCCAGAACTTGCATATCTTGTCACCAAGGCTTTTGGAGGACTTTTGCACTGGCACTGTATGCATAGATACGACAACAACAATATAGGATGTTTTGATTCTACAACTCTAGTTCTACGTCAAACTTTGGTTTAAATCAGTAGCGAAAAATGCACCTAAAATAAATATTCGTTTTCTGATACTTGCGTATTAAATACATCCCATCGATTCATTCCCGGAGCGATTTTAGAACTATTATTCCCCAATGACATAGAATTAAATTATATACTAGCACATTTATTAGAGAATATGCGATAAATTCGGGGCAGATCATTCCCAGTTATTTTCTGATATTCGAAGAATAGAAAATCCAAGTACTGTAATCTGCAAAAATGAGATCTTACTCGAATTTACAAAATCCATTGTTTATATTGTTATGAAATTTCCGGGGTTCGCTTGGATAGTGGGGGTTATATGGTGTGAAGAACGCTCAGTCACCAAGCGGCAGTAGAAAATAAAAACAACGACGTTTATTTACACGAAGACACACAGAACAGCACAAAAAAGACAACTATATACAGCACAGAAGACGATTATCTTCAGCCGAGACGTGCAGCATACAACAGACTCTACTGCAGACAGTAGCACACAGCTTAGTTCAGCACTAGCTTCACTCCGTCGCTGCTCCGCTTATCTCTAGAAGGCCAGTTCTTTACTGTCGATTTCGACTACGACGACTCCACTGGCCCACGACTACTCTCCTCTGTGCTTCCGACGATGACTACTCAATTCACCACTACTCCCCGGCAGCTGCAGCTCCTTTTATAGGTCTCAGGAGGCGGGGCTAGAAACCTCTCAACCAATCAGGAACGTTCGAAACGTATCTCGGTTTCCTACTGGACGGAAGGGAAAAATTCTCGATGTTTCGGGTATAATCTATTTTGGCGCCAAAGTCGCCAAATTCGTCGGCAAGTTTGTCGCCAAGCTCTGGAACCTCCTATAGATCCAACTATGCTGGGAAGCCGCATCACAGATTCGTAACAATATTATGTTTGGTTTATAGTCCTTTAACTGAAATCACATCGCGAACGGTATGTAAACAATGAAATGCGCTATAATGAACGATTTAATATTAAAAAAAAGGCGAAATGAAGAATGCCACAAGTCATTAAATGACTGAAAGATGAAGTCTTGTTAAAAAAAGGAGATAAATTCAACGAATTAAGCTTGATCAAAATATCTAAAATAAGCTCACTTAAAGTTGGAGAGACGAAATTAATCTAACTAAATTTTATGATAAGGGATTCCTATTTCAACTAAAAGCATATCGATGACATTCAAATCGGCATCTCCAAAGAGTGCAAACAATTACTTATTAACTTCTGCCATTTCGAAAATTCCATCAAAGCGACTTCGAGTAGCTGAATGCGAAAGAATCGATAATAAGAGTGCTTGGAAAAATGTTAACAGGGCCTATAATGAAATGAATAAGAACTGGATTCAGTAATGAAGCTACTTGAACAGAAAATGAGATGTAAAAAAGCAGAAAACGACATAATTGATGCCTTTTCTCTTTTTCCTTTGGGTTTATATGGATTTCAGAGATCGAAGATCGCTAAACAGCAGTAATATTGCATTTAAGGACGCCAATTAGGAGAAAGAATTTCGTAAGGAGGAATTCCCATTTGTAACTAATGATCAATTTTATTGGGTTAAAACTCCATTCAGGAAGCTATTATTTTAAATTGTAATAATTTTCTTAAAAGTATTTCTTTTTACGATAATCTGACGCAAATAAACATCATTATGTTTCACTTGTTCTTAAAATGCACATTAGAAATAAGCTACGTATACAAGACGATTACGAATCGATGATAGTAACTTTAAGTGTTAGTACATGATACTAACAATCTATTCAATAGAAATACATGGGTGGAATTGACACGGTGAGAAACACAGGAAGAAAGAAATAAAACGATGCATAAATGACTTATTGGTTGGTTCAATTGCCATTAGAGTAAAACTTTGCTAGGGTACGATGTATTGAGCTTGGTGGGCTAGTACCTTGGCCACTTCGACCGCTCGATTTATCGAGCCTCGATTGTTTTATGAAGGATACCTGAAAAGTCTTGTTTTTGCAACTCGCATTAGGATCTCGTTACTCGAATAACTGTGGTTACTACACGTGCGTGTGAAATATCTGCCATCTTTGAACGTGTTCGCAAATCGTTTCATGGCGGCTGACAAGCATGCATCACCATCATTGTTGGTGCAATTTTGAAAAGTTATTATAAACGCTGAACTTGACATCGACGCCATTAAACACAGTGGATTTCCCTTCATCTCATATCTCATATAAGCGCCACACCAAATCACTTGCACCTGTACAATAAACTGTTACAATGCTCTGCAAAGGTCCTTAAAATACGTACCATGAATTCTTGATCACCCTGTATAGCAGAATATAGGTACTAAACGCAACGATAATTTTACGGGCATGAATTATGAGAGCCAATTTTTTTTTAATTTTTCTGAACTCCAATGAGCTAAAAAAAGACAAGAATAGAGAACGAAAAAAATTTATTATCAAAAGTGATGCACAAATATTACAACTATTCGATGATCATAAAGATTCACTCGATTATATCATTGGATTAGGTTTCCTCATTTCAGCACTGCATTTTTTCTGCCAAAGGGTCACTATTTGTTTCGTTTCAATTCTATTTTAGTTGTTGCTTCTGAAGTGACAGTCTGAGCATGATAGATCATGAAGATACCAGAAGAAAAAAAACTGTAAGGTTACTATATATTTACACGAAAAGTGCGTCGTAAATCATATTTTACAAACACACACACACACACACACACACACACACACACATAAGCTTATTTTGGTTGAAGCAGAATGCAGGTTCGAAGACATTGAAGAAACATTTTACATTTTAAAATTAATTTTAATATCCATTCTAGGAAAGCATAATTATTTACAAGCAGAGACGCGTACAAGGCACGTCCGCCACAACGCGGCACAAAAGCAGAAGTAAGGAACGGCCGAAACAAATGATCACTAGTCTTATATAACATGGGATTTCCTGCCACGTGGCGATTGAATACATGTGTTGACCTTTGATAAGGGCAACGGAGGGATCATTTTCACTTAACATGTGGAACTAACATGTGGATATTTGTCTAGATAGCAACGCTTAAAGACTTTTATAAGCATAGATTAATCTAAACATCGTCACAAATTATATTATTACAGCAATTATATCTTTTCCTGGCTCGCATACTCAACACTTTGATCTTGAATCTGGCTGGAAAATCAGCATTTTCTTGTCTAATTCGAAAGCTGAACCACTTCGTTGCCATCAAGCTACCAGATCAATCACTGACTGACTAACTAACTTAAACAACAGGTGTCATCACAAATGCCGTAAAAAAACGAATAGGAAAAGACATAAAAACAAGAAGAATAAACGAAAGGGGAACATTCTGAATCCACTGATCCTCTTTACTTAAGCTTTAGGCTATTTGGGGGGGAGGGGGGATTCAAGTTGAAAATATCCTTTTTAAATGCAAATTTTGGCGAAGGGATAGAAAAGTACTTGCGTCTCTTTTCAAACCAATGGGAGATAAGGTTTGCCATTCCTTTCCATTCCTAGTGAGATTTCTTATTCCGGTTTCCATTCCTAGTGAGATTTCTTATTCCGGTTTCCACTCTTTAGCAGATCTTTAGTCATAACACATATAGTAATACCATGAAACAAAGGAGTGAAATTATCCATACACTAATTATTTTTTTATTTATTTCAATTTTTTTTCTTCTAAATATAAATTGCCGATCTTTGGTAAATTTTATTATTTACAGATTAGGTTTCTATGATGCTGTTGGAATACTATGTAGACTTCTGCTTGGGCTATTTAGACCTCTCCACTTTTTCTTTTTTTTTCTTCTTCTTTTGGCTGTTTTTAGCTTCTAGTACACAAGATTATAAAAAAAAATTGAATAGCTAGTCCTTTGATAGCTATTTAAATTCTATTTTTTTTTAATTTTATGAGCTTTTACCTGTGTAACGCCACTTTTGGCACACACCAAATCATCAGAATACTATAATTATTAAATAGGTAGATTAAATCTTTAGATTAATACAAGATTATAAGTACAAAGCGTGTATAGTCTGTAAGGATTAACACTGGAGGATTTATATAATATTACATATATATACATATTAAAACAAATAGCCTACTGACAGTTTCCGAAAATGACCACAGCGACCTCTGGTACTTGCATCAAACTAACTAATAAATCGAAACTAATTAGCTGGTCATGATAGATTTCCCCTATTCATAAAAGAACAAGCATTCATAAAAGTGTACGGAAAGGCCAATCGGAAATTAATTCCTGGAGTATTTGATGTAGAAACCGAGTTCCCTGTAATTAGTACGAAGATCAATCGATTGAGTGACAAAGCGGAAATAATATCCGGCGGCGCGAGTATAGAAAAAAATCTGTCATGACATGACATGGGGGTATATCTTTATTTTTCGACAAATTATAAAAGTTTGCTCGCACGTAAAAGTTGAATAAGGCAATCGATTCCATCTATAAATACTTCGCTTTTACTGATGGTGGAGCTTCCTTGAAATATACGCGCATAGGGAGAGATTTTGGCTCACCAGCTAATAACACAGGTCTGCCAAACAATGGCAACCAAAACACTGAGTTCTATTTTTTATTGTTTCCAATAGAAAATTATTCATTGAATATTGGGGAAAATATTTTTAAAAATTCCATTAGATTTCTTGCAAAATTCATTTGTACTTTCTCGTATACTCAGTGTGGAGAAAGTACTGCCATCATCAAAAAATTCGAACCAGAGATTATAACGAATCTTCATGTTATTGACCTCCTGGAGTTCGGAAAACCCATTTTTGGAAAAGGTCCGTCTCTGTGACAATTGGAATTTAGAATACGGTCTTTACACTAAATTTGCAGATTTCTATCAAATTTTGAATAAATCTGTCCAAAAGAAGTTTATCTATCTGGCTGTTCGAATATAAGATATGACAACTATATTACTGAGAGAGATACATAGATAAAATTCGATATACAATTAATATCGATACTTGTCAAATGTTGAGTCAAATCCAACAATGGTTTCATTGTCTGCAGATCTGTTCTTTCAGAAACATGTAAACGCAATGATTTGAATATATTAGATTTGGTATGTGATTTTTGTGACTATAGGTGCAGCTTTGTGTCTAATCTGTTTTATTCGGTTTAGAAAAACTTATCTAAAGAACAAATTCGATTTTTTGGATACCATTAATGGCGTACCAAATAGTAAAAACAAAAACAAAAAAATGGCCAAAGTAATCGCAAACCCGCAAATTCAGTAAAAATGCTAAATTCTCTGAAAAAGCTAATATTATGTAACTATCAAACGCCAATGCCATACAAGGCTTCCTCTGGCATGACAAGTTCATTAGAGTTTATGCGGGAAAGTTTTAGAGAGACCACTCTTGCTGGTTTTAATTGAAACAGGAAATTTCTCTTTAACGTGAAAAATGATTCCTTTTCTTGACTCAAGAAATAAGAGTCCTATTTTAATTTCACATATAAATATTTCTAAGGGTGGCCAGCAAGAGAAATATAAATAGAAAATACGAGGAATTTGAGGAACGAAAAAAAACAGCAACTGCGATTTACACATTTTCTAAAATGCAAAGTAATCAAACAGGAAAATATAATTCGTAATGCACGCAACAATTGGCATCATGATTACTGTTGCAGTCCATGGTAAGGTATTCATGCCGGAAATTCAGTTTACATTCCACAAACATTTCGTGACTGAACACGTTTTCATTCTCCAAGAGACTCAAAGAGACTGTGAAATTTCTCTCCACAACTTTAGCTTTGTTTGCGAAGATTACACTATTAAAAGTCAACAAAGAAACAAGTGGTTTTGTGAAGAAAGTTTATGTTGCGTACTTCGAGTTAAAACTTAGGAATGAAAATAAAGTATGAATTCCTCACCAGGTGTATAGAAGATGCAAGAAAGATCGTCATTTGAGATTTAAAAATAAAATCTCATTTCGTTTTTTGATTAATATGATTTTACATGAACAGCAAAACAATACCGATACCTTTTTCTTTTCGATATATGCAAGAGACTAATACTAAATAGTACCAAGCAAATTTTACTCAAACCTTAGTTCAGCTATTCGTCCAGCGCCTCATACCTCAAAAATATCAGTTCCACATTCACCTTCAAATCTGAATAATATCTGGACAGATTCTGAGGTTGGAGACACATTACCTCATTAGAACGAATATAGCTCAGATTTTTCGATTGATGAGAAATCCCATTCTTTCTCTCAGAGCGAGTTTAAGGATTTAGGTCGAGTTTTAAGCATTTCTCAAAAAGGAGCTGAGCTACTTCAATCGACAGAAAAATAAAACTTTTTTGGCACCTAAAATAAGGAACTCTTCTGGCACCTAAACAGGCACAGATAATAAGAAAGCACTCAATTTTCCTCCAAAGAGAGAAATCTTGTTTCATATAACGATTTTCATAATCTAATAAAGCACTTTGATATAGAATATGCTCCATCTAAGTGGCGCATATTCACAAATTCATCTAGAACAAGCCTCAAAGTAGAGTTGTTGCTATAATAATCCATTTGGAAAAAATTATAATTATTTGTTTATTGTACTTGTGAAAATCCACTGTTAAGATGGTTTGTGGAGATTTCCAACTTTATTAACTATGTTGTTGGGTCAGCATGCAGGTTGCACAAAATATCTCTTTCTCCTATGCTTATGGGACAAGCGAGTCAAAGGTCTCAATGGAACCAAAACTGACAGGGCGTTTCCATGCATCTTTGAGAAGGGCTTATGAATCACTTTATTAAATCACTGCATAAAGAGGGGGAATGCGTCAGATATCTGTCTTCCAAGTTCTGTCAGAAGCCAAGTTGAAAGAGGGAGGCTCTTATGGTCCCGATATATAAATCTGATATCCGATTCTCTTTTCAGAAACAATGTAGGACGAAAAAAGAAACGTAGGACTTAAAGATGTAATGCTCTGGACTTTGTAGGATATTTTGGGGATAATAAAGGAACCTGTCTACAAAACCACATGTTGAGAGCTATGGAGGCAAGAATAGGTCTCTATTTGCACTTATAAATTTGATTATACTGTGGATTTTTTGCCTGGAAAGGAAGTTGTTGGCGACTCTTTTCAGCCATTCCATGAACAGGAATGGCTGAAAAGAGTCGCCAACAACTTCCTTTCCAGGCAAAAAATCCACAGTATAATCAAATTTATAAGTGCAAATAGAGACCTATTCTTGCCTCCATAGCTCTCAACATCAAGTCTCATACCAAAAAAGACTGAGGGAAAAAACAAGCACCGCAGTCTCCTGTCACACATTTCAATCAATCAGAGATTGTCTTCATTTCCATTTCTCAAATTATGTTCCATCTGATTTTTTTTAACTGCATCCTGATCTACTATATCATAAAAAATAAGTGAACACAGATTATATGTATATTTTTACACATTTTATCTCTCAGCACTATATTTCTAAGTTGAAAAATTATATAAACGGTCTCATCATGATATAATTTCTTATATAATTGTAAATTCTGTATATAGTTATTTTTGTTTCGTTTCCTACTGTAAATATTTTGTTAATTAAATAAAATTCCCGTAACATGCCCACCAAACCGTTCAGTGACCAGACTGGTCACGGATACGGGGGCATGAGACGGCGTTCCGTTCTGCATGCTGTCAATGCATATTGATAGCATAAGAAGCTCAATGATATCTTGAACGAACGAACAACAAACCACAAAAAACAAACGATTAAAAGACTTGATTAATAAAACAACGATAATGGTTTGAATTTCAAAATCGGAAAGTTTTCCCAAAAGAAAAATTTCATGGTATTAAAATTAGTGCAACTGAAAGGCTGATCGTTTAAATTTTTAAAAAAGAGCAAAGGCGACTTTTTTCCACTAATATTTTCCGGAGATTAGAAAAACCAATAGCATTTAAATTGATTTTTAATTAAAATATAGTATACCATTCAATAAATTTTATCCTCATAAAAAACTGATATTAGAAACTTTTATTCGACGAAAAAATAAAGTCTATTCCATTTATCACGTTTATCTATTAAAACCAAAACAATTTAAGAAAAAAATCCAATTGATGGAGATGAAATCTAAAACTTATCCCAGACAAAACGTTAATCGAAACCGAAGGCATATGAAAGTTCTGAAAAGCAATTAATATCCCAGATCCATTGAATATCGGCGACAAAGCTGTTGATTCAGAAAATTGTTTTCAGTGACTGGTTATTTGATATTAAGCATTGCGAGACGAATCGCTTTCATCAAGAGATGATAATATAAAAAGATATCAACTGTTTAGGTAACTTGCCTTTTGCGTCTTCTTTTATATTTCTTTCCTTTTCCTGCCCTTTTTTTTTATCTTGGGTATACTGTAAATGAAAAAATTTCCTGTGATCGCACCTTAGAAAAAAATCTTTTGTAATTTATGAACTATTTATTATTATTCATTTCAGTAAATCCACGTAAACTCAGCTAAAGAAGTGAAATTTTCTATTTACCATTACGAATTTTCATTCCAAGTTTCACCTCACCCCACCCGAAAAAAATTAAAGATCCAGCTGATTTGAAGCACTTACTGCAAGAAAAGAATACAGTATTCTTTAAGATAATCCATTGTACAAAAAGTTTCTATCTTAGAAATAAAGATAGGTAATAGGTTTGTCATATTAGAAAATTAACGAATTTGAAGCCTACCGAATTAGTTTTTAATATTCTGCGAGAGGGTTCAACTAATAAATAGATTCCATAATTTTGTTTTTGTAATTTATATTCAAATCAGTGAATTTATCCTTTTCAGAAACGAAACGAAAGAAAAACGAAGAAATTACCACTTTCCAATGGCAGATCAGAGTATCTGAAGAATAGTGCGTTTAGCATTAAAAGAAATAGGTTTCTTAAGTTAGAAGACTGGCATCCAAATTATACGTCTGATTTCTTAATTTAGATACCTAATACTTTCATTATTCTGTGCGAAATAAAAGAATTTAGCGCTAAGTATTAATCATTCTTAGAAAAATTAAAAATATTGATAAAAACATTACTAAAGCCGATAAATATCGAATTGTCTTCTAGCTCAAATAAATTCTGTCATAGCTTTGATCTGTGTAACATTCAGCTGTTCATTTTTCTTCTACTTTAAGCATATTTCATTAATTCAATTCAGATTCTAGTGAGTTAAAAAAACAATTCGTTAAAAATCCCTTCATAAAGAAATCAATTTGCCGTTCACTGACTTCAGATCCCTGATCCTTCTATTACTACAAAACACATTTCTCGAACTTAACTGTTACCAGAAAGAAAGAATGTGAGGGGAAAAAAGATAACTTTTGTAGCTCTGAATTAAGAATGAGAAGGCCATCCAATTTTACTTTTATTTAAAATTTCATTTCAGTAACTCCACGTAATCTACTAATACACTTTGTGGGAGGAAAGATGGTAAAAAAATTACTCCTTTTCCCCCTCTTTTCAGTTCCAACAGCCGCCGTTCCCTTCCATAAAGAGACGCTTCAGAAGCGCGGCAAATTTCTCGGGTAGCCATTAACTGGAAAATTTACGGCCAAGAGAAGAATATTTATATCCAAGTGGGAAAGTTTGAATTTTTATACATATTTCTTGAAACATTTCACTTTTTTTTGTTGTTGTTGTTGTTTTTGCAGGGATTTTGCCTTTCGTAATGAACCCCGCCGTATCGTCCTTTTGAGGATCCAAATTACCTTGCTGAAATTTATAAGCAAAAAGTGTATAGAAGGCAAGCGGTGTTAATTGCTTTAGAAATAAATCAGATTAAAATAAAGTCCACAACTTTTGTTAATCCAACAAAGTATTTTTTTAACTCTTGTTATATATTGTATACATGATATAATAACATGAGATCAAAATTTTTCATATATATATATATATATATATATCGAAACATTTATCCTTCTCTTCGCGTTAGATCTTAAATCCAGAAATATTAATTAAATGTCAGATTAATTTGTTCATTTAGCTATAGTTACAACTTATTTTAAGGCAACATGAAGGCTAATCTGGTACTAATCTTGTAATTTTGAACCGTAGAAGTTTCCAACCCAGATAGCTGTCTGTTGAAACGTCCGAAGTCCATAAATGGTTCAAAGTCAAAACATTGTCATCAACTTAAGCATGCACTACACTTGCATATGGAATAGCATATTGAACAATTTGCCATCTGGCAGCAGAGCCGAGATCTTGCATTCACATGATCGCACTCGCATACGACTTTTGGAATTATCGCTGCTGTTGAATTGAGAACACAATATAGTTATGAAGTATGCACGTGGTCTTTAATTTTGTAAATTTTTTAGAAACTTTGTATAGAATCTAAAAAGGACATTGGTTATTCAGCTTGTCTACTTGTATTATTACTATTCGTTTCAGGATCCCGATATTAGCACTTTTCGATGCGTTGACAACGCTAAGGAGTGATGTACAGAAAGACGAGTAGTTATGAAGCTTCTTAATTCCATGAATAATTCTGAGTTCATCCTATTGCTAAATGTAAAGCACTCCTCCTTTCGTCTTTCTTCTCTCTCCCTTTTACACGAAATGAACTCCTGACGCATGCACAAAAGCGCGGAGGATATCAGAATCTGAGAACGGAAAGTATGTATTGAACACGATTACTAAAATATGTAAATATTGTGGTGCCAGGTACCTCACTTCCCACCACTAAGCATCGCATCTGGTGGAAGAATCTAAAGTGACGTTCAGTTGACGCCTAGACGAGACGAGGCGATTACAACGTGTTTACAAAGACGAAATATTACGACCTACTGTTAAAAGACGAACTTGCATGTTATCGCCGAACTTGATTAACCACTTCATCCTGTAAATTAGTCATCATCATTTTTTCATCATCAATCTGATTTTATTGTCATTCATTAGTTTCTAAAATACCATCTGGAATTGTTATTGCTTGCTCATCACTCCCACACAAGATGATTATAAGGATCATACATTTATATCAAATTCTTTATCAAATCATTCTACAAGCTTATTGACTATTTGTCTGTCCTTATGCAAATGAATGTAATCAATACAAACTGCAGCAGGCTTCAACAGATAAATCTCAATATTCGATATTTATACCAAAATTGTTGGTAACTGACAAATCTTTGACCAAATCCTTCAACAGTAAGAGGTTGATGACGTCTCTTACAGCCTCTTCACAGAGCAAAGAATCTCAGTAGAAAACGCTAAACATTTTTATAGAATTAAATATGACGGAAGATCTGAAATATAACAACATTTATACAATCAAATCATTAGTTCCACTTTTTTAGCCAACTAACCCATCGGATCCAATAATTATCTTGTGGATAGCTTTATTCCTTTGTTCTATTGCTTTACTACATTTGTAATAATGGATAGAAACGAAACAGAAAACCCACCAGTGATCAAAAGAGAAGTTGTTTCTTTGAACGACTTGAATAAGGAGGAGGTGGTAGCCACGTGACAAATCTACACCGTGTTGTGGTAACGCAGTCACTGAAGGACAAACTCGCCACGATAAAACACATGTAAAGTGTTCAGTAACAAAATGACGGTCACTGGCTCATGCGTCAACTTCTCCTGAAGGAAATACATCCCGCTATTGGTAAAATGGCCAAAGCAAATGCGTCACTACCATTGTACCCCCTCCCCTTATAAAACGATAGCCTCCATATTGAATAGGACCACTTCGTATCCATGCTATATAGTGTGCCTCATAAATAATGGTACAAACTTTAAGGGTAGATAGGGAACCTCTAAAGGACTGAGAATTGCATAGAACCTATGTCCGGAAAACGTCATGGGAAAATGATATCAGAAGTTCCATTAATGATGGCATACAAGATAAATTACCAAAAATATTTATTGCTCATAAATTATCCTGTAGTAAATAATACATATGAAAATGTTACAAAAGACGCTC
This sequence comes from Argiope bruennichi, assembly GCF_947563725.1. Lineage (NCBI taxonomy): Eukaryota > Metazoa > Arthropoda > Arachnida > Araneae > Araneidae > Argiope > Argiope bruennichi. Next base: position 20,454,427 of record NC_079156.1, on the reverse strand, counting down.
GAAATTCCCACCATTTCAAGCGACGCATGCCTTACACTTGCATACCATGGATTGGCGAATCCGGTCAAGCACATTTGGATTTTCTTGAATATCTCAGTGGCACAGATGTTTTTCGCAACCAAATCGACTTTGGATTCGACAGCTGTTGCATGCACAGCCTATCCAACACGCCCAATCCGTAGTTGTCCAAAAGAGAAAAGAGAAATCGAATGTGCATAAACGCATCCTCCAAAATGGGGAGACGTCCCCATCACACTGAAACTGGATATTTCATCTGACATTCTATGGCACAGGGTGAAGTAAGACTGGTAGAATCGCTTCCCAAAAAACGAGATAATTTGCTGATGTCAGAGGGGGATGGCAACATGTAAGGTCCAACTAAGCAATTACTGATGAAACCAGTCCAAACATTCACTGAGAAACGATATTGAGGTTCATGCTGTCCCACTTCATGTTAGTTCTCTTGAACCCATTAATGTGTACTATGTTGGATCAACACAACATCTCGAGTGAATCGCGCCTCATTAATCAAAAACACACAAGATGGGAAATCTATTCTCGGCACAGTGATGCAGATACCACTGCGCAAAGTGCACACGTGTTGTATAATTTGTGGGGAACAGTGATTGTGCTCTTTGGAGATTGATTTGGGTTTATGGTTTCGTCTTACAAAAAACAATCCATGATCCAGATGTTGCAATAGCTATGGCACAATCTCTACGACAGACAACACGTTCTGTTCCATGTAGCTACTGTGAATCACTCGCAACCTGCCATCACTATCTCTTAAGAACTCATATTCACTTAAATTGTGATGCATATTTTAAAATATCCATGGTCTTGTACATCTCTCTGTGGAAACCGTTCTCTGTACAGTCTTTGAACTACTTGTGTATTTCCATCAGCCAAACCGTATACGAAGTGTATATCTACTATTTCACTGTTCGTATATTATCAAAGCGACTGCCGCTAAAATGATTTGTGGAAAAGAGGATATTTCCTCTCCCACGTTCTCGTGAACAGCATCTATCAGCGTACAAAGACGTTTTCTTTCATGGTTTGCTATGCAACTTTCCATCCAATTGATGTGTCTTACCTCTCTTTTAAATTTATACCAATATTTATGGGGCACCCCGTAGTGTCTCGCCTTTGGGAAGTGGACAATGTATTTCGATCATTCTTCATTAGTACCCTATATTTTTAAATATTAGAGATCATCTAACCAGTCATCAAAAAGTCTAATAATTAAAATTTGAATAATAAAATTCTATAATTTATAATAACTGCATGTTGTGTATATATATTGTATAACAACTGTATAATAATTGTAAAATAACTGTTCCCTGTGATCTGGGCGTCTCGGGTGCGAATCCTAGTTTACGCATGGGTTTTTTTTTCTTTACCCTGTGTTTTATCCGTGAGGTGTGTGAATATGCCCTCCTGTAAAAAGGGGTTGTGCAAGCGAGTGTGTGAGTGGCATATTTATTGTGTTAAAGTCAGACGTCTGCCTTCGGGTGCTCAGAAGCTACTGCACCTCTTTCCCGGATCATTTGGACTTTGTTTGAATTGATGTTCACTCCAAGGAAGATAGGCAACAACAACATAACTGCATAACAACCAATACGATTATATCTCTATTCATAGTTACATCTTTCTATTCTTACAATATCTTAATTAAAAGAGCCCTTGACAATATATTACAATTTATATTCCTTTCCTAAATGTTCAAAGATATTGCGAAAACAAAATATCTATTATTCAAGCATAGGAATGAACACAGAACACTTTACCAACTGCAAATCTATAGGCCCTGTTCTTATGACAAAAACCTTCTCAACTAGGAATTATATTTTATAAAAATGCATAATTTATTACCCTAAAAGACTTACACTTTCAAATTTGTAAAGACAAAAAAGAAGTTCACAAAGCGCCACAGGCCTCGTCCAATGCATACAGATGCCTCAAGCGCCAGTGTTATGGAGCACCAAAAAGACCAATGCTTTGCACATTTATCTCGATTTTTAAAGCCGATTCTGACAAAAAGACGAGAAAATAAAAGCCTGCCTCGGGCAACGTTTACAATCTCTAAGCAGTTGTAAAATTAAGAATGAAAATTATTAGGCCCCAGACGCCACATTCTTGGTACAACTTTGGCCTCAAGAGTATTGCACTCGAATGTTAATCAAGAAGATCCATTAGACAGTAAAAGAAAAAGTGATAGCCTACGGTAACGAAGTATGGTACGGTAATGTACAGATTCAACTCCTGAGATTATCACCACTGGCGATAGTAAAGGCATATTTTAACATTTAAAATGAGACTTCATATTCGTTGCAATTGTGTATCACTTGAAATCAAAATTAATTTTGATATAAAGTTATTCAAATAATAAAAATGGTTGAGAATTTGAAGATATCAAAGATTGAATTTGAAAATTCGCTAAGGCCTCGAAAAATCATTCAAATTAAATGAAATTTTTATATTGAAAATATGATCATTTACATATAATTCAAAGATGAATGATCTAATCAGAGATGAACTTGATTTGCATTTGGTTATTACTAAGAAGACACTAAAAATATATTTCAAAAAGCTCATGATTAGGAGATTCTTCAATAGTGTTCAAGGCTGAGATGGAAGCCATAAATCAAACAACGGTCTTTATCATTGTAAAGGATTTCAACAATTTAAAATAATGTCGGACCCTTGTTCATCTCCGATAGTAGAGGAAATAGGAGTAATAAAATTAAAAAGATTAAATCCGAGGAAAAGAATTTTTAATTATTTTAAATGAAAGTACATTGTAGATTCCGGAAAATATCTGTAATATGACTTAAAAATGAATCGGAGGAAGCTGCTTGTTGCTATGGTGCCAAGTTATATTCATACATGCGCATCAGCAAGCAGCTTGACCAACTCCGTGGCACCGTAGTCGCGAAGTGATATACAGGCAGGTTTGCAGTGCAATTTCACTCTGAGACAATATTGTTACGAATCTGTAATGCTGCTTCCCAGCATAGTTGGTTCCACCATCGGAAAGAATGTTTTACAGTCATCGGTATTGGACGGAGTCCGGTGTCGCGTCGGAGGGTCCCAGAGCTTGGCGACCAACTTGGCGACAAATTTGGCGACTTTGGCGCCGAAATAGATTATACCCGAGACATCGGGAATCTTCCTGATCCGTCCAGTAGTAACGGAGATACGCCTCGAACGTTCCTGGTTGGTTGAGAGGCGTCTAGCCCCGCCTCCTGAGACCTATAAAAGGAAGCGGCCTCAGCTTCTAGAGCAGAGTAGTCGGAATCGACAGAAAGAACTGGCCTTCCAGAGATTAGCGGAGCAGCGACGGAGTCGACTGCTGAATTAAGTTGGGCGCTACGGTCTGCATTAGAGTCCGTTGTGTGCTGTTGTCTGCACGTCTCGGCTGAAGATAATTGTGTGCTGTATATAGTTGTAGTCTTTGTGTTGTCCTGTGTGTCTTCGTGTAAATAAACATCGTTGTTTCATTTTCTACTGCCGCCTGCTGATTGAGTGTTCTCTACACCATATAACTCCCACTATCCAAACGAACCCCGGAAATTTCGTAACAATATTATGATGACTCTAAACAAATTTTGGGTCTTAGATGATAACTACACACAGTAGCGGTCAAAAACTCCCAATCTATAAAGAAAATGATGTATTTTTCGAATCAAGTGCAATTGTGGAACCTGTCATTTTGGACATTTAGTGGACAGTAACATATAAGTGATACACTGAAAAGTTCTTGCTTAAAACCTTCGAGACTACGAAGAACCTGCTATCAATGTCAACATTAGGCATCTGTTTCTTCTAGTATTGCAATGCCCTAGCTCACTGTGCCAAAGCTCGCATTGAATATTTGACCACTACGGGATAAAAAAAACTTAATTATAACTATTCTATCAATATGTTACCCTTCATTTGGACTTTCGTTCTGAAGCTAATGATTGGCGATCTCGATTACCAACAAGTGCCTGTCTGGCCCAACGAGAGCTCCAATGAACTGCAGTCACTGTTAATCTAAGCTTTTAAAAACTTAGTGGCAGCATATTGATTAAAAGCAGGCTTTTCTTGTTCTAATGTAACATGCTCACGCAAATTCAATTTTATTTTTATTTATTCTATTCTACAAAATTTTTCCTGGAATAGATTTGTGTAAAAATGAATAGATGTCTGTATTTTTATACATGACGAATATTTAAATAGAGATTTTATTACAAAAAGTAACTGGCTTGAATTATGTAAATTTTATATTTCCGGAATTTGAGT